>NW_024070213.1:31574286-32182020 GCF_014754425.2 Oryx dammah
GTCCGACTCTGCGACCCCATGGACTGTGGCTCACCAGACTCTGCTGTCCACAAGGCTGTAGTCTATGGGACCGCAAAGAGTCAGACATGACTTAGTGACCAACACTTTCACTTTCAGGGCACTGCAGCCAGGCCTCAGATGCACTGTTCAGTTCAGTTCAGTTGCTTGTGTCCAACTCTTTGCAACCCTATGGACTGCAGCACGCTAGGCTTCCCTGTCCATCACTAACTCCCGAAGCTTGCTAAAAACTCATGTACATTCAGTCTGTGATGCTATCCAACCATCTCATCCTCTGTCTTTCCTTTCTCCTCCTGCCTTCAATCTTTAGCAGCATCGGGGTCTTTTCAAATGAGTCAGTTCTTCATATCAGGTGGCCAAAGTATTGGAGTTTCAGCTTCAGTATCAATCCTTCCAATGAACATTCAGGACTGATTTCCTTTAGGATGGATTGTTTTCTGGTTGGATCTCCTTGCAGTCCAAGGGACTCTCAAGAGTCTTCTCCAACACCACAGTTCAAAAGTATCAATTCTTCATTGCTAAGCTTTCTTTGTAGTCCAACTCTCACATCCATACATAACTATCAGAAAAACCATAGCTTTGACTAGATAGACCCTTGTTGGCAAAGTAATGTCTCTGCTTTTTAATATGCTGTCTAGGTTGGTCATAACTTTTCTTCCAAGGAACAAGTGTCCTTTAGATTCATGGCTGCAGTCACCATGTGTAGTGATTTTGGAGCCCACCCCCCCCGCCCCCAAAAAGTCTGTCATTGTTTTGATTGTTTCCCCATCTATGTGCCTTGAAGTGATGGGACTGGATGGCATGATCTTAGTTTTCTGCATGTTGAGCTTGAAGCCAACTTTTTCACTTTCCTCTTTCACTTTCATCAAGAGGTTTTTTAGTTATTCTTCACTTACTGCCATAAGGGTGCTGTCATCTGTGTATCTGAGGTTATTGATATTTCTCCTGGCAATCTTGATTCCAGCTTGTGTTTCTTCCAGTCCAGCGTTTCTCATGATGTATTCTGCATATAAGTTAAACAAGCAGGGTGACAATATACAGTCTTGACATATGCCTTTTCCTATTTGGAACCAGTCTGTTGTTCCATGTCCAGTTCTAACTATTGCTTCTTGACCTGCATACAGATTTCTCAAGAGGCAGGTCATGTGGTCTGGTATTCCCATCTCTCTCAGAATTTTCCACAGTATATTGTGATCCACACAGTCAAAGGCTTTGGCATAGTCAATAAAGCAGAAATAGATGTTTTTCTGGAACCCTCTTGCTTTTTGATGATCCAGCAGATGTTGGCAATTTGATCTCTGGTTCCTCTGCTTTTTCTAAATCCAGCTTGAACATCTGGAAGTTCACAGTTTACGTACTGTTGAAGTCTGGCTTGGAGAATTTTTAGCATTACTTTGGTAGTGTGTGAGATGAGTGCAATTGTGTGGTAGTTTGAATATTCTTTGGCATTGTCTTTCTTTGGGATTGGAATGAAAACTGACCTTTGACAGATACACTGTAGGGTACTCTAAATTCTTGAAGAAACACAATAATATTTGATGTTTGATAGACTGCACAAACACCTAGCTTTAAACAAATTGCTATTTCAACATTAGATTGTACCATGTTCCTTTTGATTATGTCATAGCTTTGCAAAGCTGAGTTTTTTTGTGGTTGCTGTGATAGAAAACAAATTCACATTGCAATCAATGTGAAATAGAAGATGAAGGAGGTGGAATTCAATCTCATTTTAAGGTTTGAGAAGTTGTGCTGTAGGTTTATACACTGTAAGTTTATACATCCTCTTGCTAAATAATTGCAGTTACTTAAAAAAAAAAACAAAACCTTTATTTCAATTGATGTGTGTTGTTCCTTTTCAAAATGGCTGATAAGAACAAAGCTAGTGGAGGTGATGGAATTCCAGTTGAGCTGTTTCAAATCCTGAAAGTTGATGCTGTGAAAGTGCTTCACTCAATATGCCAGCAAATTTGGAAAACTCAGCAGTGGCCACAGGACAGGAAAAGCTCAGTTTTCATTCCAATCCCAAAGAAAGGCAATGCCAAAAAATGCTCAAACTACTGCACAATTCCACTCATCTCACATGCTAGTAAAGTAATGCTCGAAATTCTCCAAGCCAGGCTTCAGCGATAGATGAACCATGAACTCCCTGATGTTCAAACTGGTTTTAGAAAAGGCAGAGGAACCAGATCAAATTGCCAACATCTGCTGGATCATGGAAAAAGCAAGAGAGTTCCAGAAAAACATCTGTTTCTGCTTTATTGACTATGCCAAAGCCTTTGACTGTGTGGATCACAATCAACTGTGGAAATTTCTTCAAGAGATGGGAATACCAGACCACCTAACCTGCCTCTTGAGAAATCTATATGCAAGTCAGGAAGCAACAGTTAGAACTTAACATCGAACAACAGACTGGTTCCAAATAGGAAAAGGAGTACGTCAAGGCTATATATTGTCACCCTGCTTATTTAACTTCTATGCAGAGTACATCATGAGAAATGCTGGACTGGAAGAAACACAAGCTGGAATCAAGATTGCCGGGAGAAATATCAATAACCTCAGATACGCAAATGACACCACCCTTATGGCAGAAAGTGAAGAGGAACTAAAAACTGAAAGTGAAAGAGGAGAGTGAAAAAATTGGCTTAAAGCTCAACATTCAGAAAACAAAGTTCATGGCATCCGGTCCCATCACTTCATGGGAAATAGATGGAGAAACAGTGGAAACAGTGTCAGACTTTATTTTTTTAGGCTCCAAAATCACTGCAGATGGTGACTGCAGCCATGAAATGAAAAGACACTTACTCCTTGGAAGAAAAGTTATGACCAACCTAGATAGCATATTCAAAAGCAGAGACATTACTCGGCCAACTAAGGTCCGTCTAGTCAAGGCTATGGTTTTTCTAGTGGTCACGTATGGATGTGAGAGTTGGACTGTGAAGAAGGCTGAGTGCCGAAGAATTGATGCTTTTGAACTGTGGTGTTGGAGAAGACTCTTGAGAGTCCCTTGGACTGCAAGGAGATCCATCCAGTCCATTCTGAAGGAGATCAACCTTGGGATTTCTCTGGAAGGAATGATGCTAAAGCTGAAGCTCCAGTAGTTTGGCCACCTCATGCAAAGAGTTGACTCGTTGGAAAAGACTCTGATGCTAGGAGGGATTTGGGGGCAGGAGGAGAAGGGGACAACCGAGGATGAGATGGCTGGATGGCATCACTGACTCGATGGACATGAGTCTGAGTGAACTCTGGGAGATGGTGATGGACAGGGAGGCCTGGCGTGCTGCGATTCATGAGGTCACAAAGAGTCGGACACGACTGAGCGACTGAACTGAACTGAACTGATAAGATGTTGGGACATAAATATTTATTAAGTAGTCTGAGCCTATCTACTTAACAAACCTAACTGTTGGATGTTTCTTTTGGTTTAGACATTCTATTTAAAAATTACTGATTCATGAAAGATGTTGTAATCAAGAAAGTTTGCATTTCTGGTTTTGCATGTAAAGAGCTTGGAAGTTGATATTCTATTTAACAAGGGAAAAGCTGAACAGACTGAAAAATCAAAAACTCTTTTTGATCTGAAGAGAGATGAGGACAAAGGGCAAAGCATTGTCCCTAAGATTGGAGAGACAGACAGGTAGATATAGAAATCACAACTTACTGAACTAGAGACCCATGAGCGAGAACTGCCAGTGGAACCAGTACCACCAGGATAAGAAAAGTTGAGTGTAACTGATGAATTTCTGGATGCTCAGTGTGGACCAGTATGAGAGATAAAAGCTCCAGGGGAATCTAGTCATCAGAGCCACTCCCACAACACACACACTTTTGTGAGTTTTATCTCCAGGAACTCAACCAGAGTCTGACAGTAAATAGTGCAGAAAGTCCCCTCATGATATTGAAAGGGGAAGAAAAATAAACAGTTTTGAAATATGCCTGAGCTCTCTGTTTTTGTTAAGTCCTGGTCTCTGAAGAAACTGGTTAGCCAGAGCCTAACCTGATGGAGTATTAGCAGAACCAAACTGACCTGGCAGAAACACTCAGCTCTTGTCAACTATAACCATCATTTCCCACCTAATGGTGGAGGGGTGAGGACTGAGAAACACTGTGAAGCTCTCTAGAGATATAGGCTTCATTATAACACTGAGACCTAATCATGGGACTGTAGACCACTTCCCCTCTTTCCATACCTTCCCTGTCCCCAAATCTTAGCACCACATTACTAAAGGCATACTAACAACAGTTGCTTTTATCTGATCCATCACATCCTTCTATCAAGAAAAAGTTACAAGGTATACTAAAAGGCAAAAATTACCATTTGAAGAGCAAACTGGCTCTCTGTCTTGTCAGAACCAGACATGGCAGCGATGTTGAAATGATCAGGCTGAGAATTTAAAACAATTATGATTAATATGCTAAGGGCTGGGCTTCCCTGGTGGCTCAGTGCTAAAGAATCCATTTGCCAATGCAGGAGACACACATTGGATGCCTGGGTTGGGAAGATGCCCTGGAAAAGTAAATGGCAACCCACTCTAGTATTCTTGCCAGGGAAATCCCATGGACACAGGACCTTGGCAGGCTATAGTCCATGGGGTCACAAAAAAGTTGGACATGACTTAGCAACTAAGCAACAAAAACAACAATGCTAAGGGCTCTATGAGTAAAGATGTATAGCAAGCAAAAACAGCTTATCAATGTAGACAGAATTCCTAAGAAAGAACAGTAAAGAAGTGCTGAAAATTGAAACACTGTATAAAAATAAAGAATGACTTTGATGAGCTCATTAGTAGAATGTATATAGCTAAAGAAAGAATCTTTGAGATTGAGGATGTATCAATAGAAACCTCCAAACCCAAAAAACAAAGACTAAAAAACAGGACAGAATATATAAAAACTATGGGACAACTGCAGAAGATGAAATGTATACATGAGAATAAGAGGATGAGAAGTAAGAGATAGAGGAACTGTAGAAATATTTAAAACAACAACTGAGAATTTCCCCAAATTATTATCAGACACCAAACCCAGTTCCAGTGGTCATGTATGGATGCGAGAGTTGGACTATAAAGAAAGCTGAGCACCGAAAAATTGATGGTTTTGAACTGTGGTGTTGGAGAAGACTCTTGAGAGTCCCTTGGATTGCAAGGAGATTCAACCAGTCCATCCTAAAGGAAATCAGTCCTGAATATTCATTGGAAGGACTGATGTTGAAGCTGAAACTCCAATACTTTGGACACCTGATGCAAAGAGCTGACTCATTTGAAAAGATCCTGATGCTGGGAAATATTGAGTTCATGAGGAGAAGGGACGACAGAGGATGAGATGGTTGGATGGCATCACCAACTCAATGGACATGGGTTTGGGTGAACTCTGAGAGTTGGTGACGGACAGGGACGCCTGGCGTGCTGTGGTTCATGGGGTCTCAAAGAATCGGACACAACTGAGTGACTGAACTGAACTGAACTGAAACCCAGATCTAAAAAACTCAGAGAACAACAAGCAGGATAAATGCCCAAAAGCTACATAGAGGAATATTATTTTCAAACTAAAAAAAATAAAGATAAAGAGAAAATCCTGAAAGTAGCCACAGAGAGGAAAAAACAGCTATGGAAGAACAAAGACAAGAATTACATCCAAAATTTCCTCAGAAACTATGTAAGCAGGAAGAGAACAGAGCAAAATAAAGTATTGAAAGAAAAAAAATACCAACCTTGAATTCTCTGCTCTGCAAAATTATCCTTCAAAAGTGAAGGAGAGATAAAGACTTTCTCAGACAAACAAAAACCAAGGGACTGTGTTCCTAGTACACCTGCCATACAAGAAGTATTAAAAGAAGTTCTTTAGAGAGAAAGAAAACAATATAGGTTAGAACTTCAGATCCATATAAAGAAAGGATGAGCAGTAAACAAGCAATCAGTTCAGCTGAGTTGCTCAGTCGTGTCCGACTCTTTGCGACCCCATGAATTGCAGCACAGGCCTCCCTGTCCATCACCAACTCCCGGAGTTCACTCAGACTCACGTCCATCGAGTCAGTGATGCCATCCAGCCATCTCATCCCCTGTTGTCCCCTTCTCCTCCTGCCCCCAATCCCTCCCAGCATCAGACTCTTTTCCAATGAGTCAACTCTTCGCATGAGGTGGCCAAAGTACTGGAGTTTCAGCTTTAGCATCATTCCTTCCAAAGAAATCCCAGGGCTGATCTCCTTCAGAATGAACTGGATGGATCTCCTTGCAGTCCAAGGGACTCTCAAGAGTCTTCTCCAACACCACAGTTCAAACGCATCAATTCTTCGGCGCTCAGCTTTCTTCACAGTCCAACTCTCACATCCATACATGACCAGTGGAAAAACCATAGCCTTAAATAGACAGACCTTTGTTGGCAAAGTAATGTCTCTGCTTTTGAATATGCTATCTAGGTTGGTCATAACTTTTCTTCCAAGGAGTAAGAGTCTTTTAATTTCATGGCTGTAGTCACCATCTGCAGTAATTTTGGAGCCCCCCCAAATAAAGTCTGACACTGTTTCCACTGTTTCCCCATCTATTTCCCATGAAAAGGAACTAAAAAGCCTCTTGATGAAAGTGAAAGTGGAGAGTGAAAAAGTTGGCTTAAAACTCAACATTCAGACAATGAAGATCGTGGCATCTGGTCCTATCACTTCATGGGAAATAGATGGGGAAACACTGGAAACAAGCAATAACTGAAGGTAAAATGAAATTTTTAATTTTTCTTATTCTTATTTGATCTAACAGATAATTTGTTCAAGAAAACTATAGGAACAATATATTGAAATATGTATAAATATGTATATATCATATATATATACATGCTTATGCATAAGTGAAATTAATAACAAGCAAGGATACAAGGTATGGTAGGAAGGAATTAGAATTATTTTGTTACTATAAAATACACTGCCCATGAAATGGTATAGTGTTAGTTAAAACTGGACTTGGATTAGTTGCAAAAGTGTATTGCAAACTCCAGGGTATGTATAATTGACATGTAGAAAAGGAAAGAAATGGAATAGTATGAAATGCTAATTAAAGCCACAAAGGCAGAAAAAGAGTGGAAGACAAAAATAGGAACAAAGACTAAGGGCAACAAATATAAAACGACAAAGTGGTAGCTATTAATCCCAAAATATCAGTAATCACTTGAATGTCCATGGTCTAAATGCACCAATACAAAGACAAATATTGTCAGAGTGCATCATATAAAACTAAGAAACAACTCTATGTTGTCTATAAGAAATCTACTTTAAATTCAAAGTCACATGTATATTAAAAATAAATGAATATAGAAAAATACGTCATGCTAACACTAAGCAAAAAAAGAGATGGTCGTATTAATTTCAGAAAAAGCACTGTTCAAAGCAAAGAAAGTTATCAAGGATGAAGAAATGCATCCATAATAACAAGTGTCAGTTCTTTAAGAAGGCATAACAATATATGTATGTGACTAACAGCAGAGCATTAATCTGTATGAGGCAGAAACTGGTAGCCCTGCAAGGAGAAGTACTGAAGCCACCGTCATTGCTGTAGATTTCAACATCCCTTTATCAGAAACGTACCGATCCAACAGGCAGAAAATCAGTAAGGACAGAGTTGAACTCAACACACCATCAATCAGCTGGATATAATTGACATCTATAGACTACCTCATCTAAAACAGAAGAAAACACATTCTTCTCAAGTTCACATGAAACATTCATCAAGACAGACCACATTTGGGGCCATAAAGCACATCTTGAAAAACTTAAACAAATAAAAATTATACAACATCTGCCCTCAGATCACAATGAATTAAACTAGAAATCTGACTAAAAAGTCCCCAAATATGTGGAGATTAAGCAACCCCCATCACACAAGACAAAGAAAAAAGCTCAAGAGAAATTATTAAATTTATTTATGATTAAAATTATTTTGAAAATGAAATAAAAATATGAGTTGTCAAAATGTGTGGGGTGTAGTAGAAGCAGTGCTTTGGAAACAGATAGCATTGAATGCATATATTAGTAAAAGAAGAAAGGTCTAAGTTCAGTCATTTAAGTTTCCACATTAGGAGACTAGAAAAGGAAGAGTAAATTAAATCCAAATTAAACCAGTGAAAAGAAATAATAAAGATTAGAGCAGAAATCAATGAAACTGAAAGTGGGAAATCAATATAGAACAGTGTAACCAAAAGCTGTTTCTTCGAAAAGATTAATAAAACTGATTATCTTTTAGCCAGGCTAAAAGACTTGGTGATTGAACAACAAAAGTAAGAAGAAAAGAAAAAAAAAAGAGAGCACAGGTTGCTATCATTAGAAATGAAAGAATAGACATCACTGTAGATCCAGGGACCTTAAAAGAATAAGAAAGGAACATTATGATGGATTCTATGCTCACAACTTGGATAACCTAGATGAAATGGAGCTGTTCCTTGAAAGATGCAATTTGCCAAACCTCACAAATGAAAGGCTTCCCTTCTGGCTCAGCTAGTAAAGAATCCGTCTGCAATGTGGGAGACCTGGGTTTGATCCCTGGGTTGGGAAGATCTCCTGGAGAAGGGAAAGGCTACCCACTCCAGTATTCTGGCCTAGAGAATTCCATGGACTCTGTAGTCCATGGAATCACAAACAGTCGGACACAACTGAGCGACTTTCAATTTCACTTTCACACATGAAGGAATAAACAGTGTGAGTAGGTTGACATCTAGTAAACAAATTGCATCAATAGGCAATAACCTTACAAAACAGCATCAGAGTGTTCACTAATGAATTTTACTAAATATATAAGGAAGAAATTGTACAAACTCTCTACAATTTCTTTCAGAGAATGGAAACAAAGGGAATACCTCCTACTTCATTCTATGAGGCTGTTTTTTTTTTTTACCCAAATTTCAAAACCAGACAAAGACATTACAAGAAAATAAAATTATAAACCAGTATCTCTCCTAAACATAGATGTAAAAATCTTCAACAAAATATTAGCAAATTGAATCCAACACTGTATAAAAAGAACTATACTCCATGCCAAGTGGGATTTATCCCAGGTATGCAAGGCTAATTCAGCATTGTTATATCAATTAATTAATCCATCACATCAACAGTCTAAAAAAGAAAAATGACATGATCACAACATAGATGCAAAAAAAAAAAAAAAAAAAAAAGAAAAAAACCAAACCAATGCATTTGATGAAATCCAACAATCGTTCTTGTTAAAAACTCCCAGTAAACTAGGACTAGAGGGGAATATCCTCAACTTGTGACAAAAAAATATTTACCAGAAAACATTGTACTTAATGGTGAGAAATTTGAAGCTTTCCCACTAAGATCACAGGCAAGGCAAGGATGACTCCTCTCAATACTTCTTTTCAACATTATACTGGAAGGTCTTGCTAATGTAATAAGATAGGAAAAGGAAATCAAAGGTATAAGACTGGACGAGAAGAAGTAAAATTCTCTCTGTTGGCAGATGATCATGATAATCTGTGTGAAAATACTAGTGAATTGACAAAAATACAAAAATAAAGCAAAACCAAACTTCTGAATCTAATAAGCATTTTTAGCAAGATTGTAAGAAATAAAGTTAAAGCACAAATGTCAATCACTTTCCTATATACCAGGAATAATCAAGTGAAATTTAAAATGAAAAACACAATACAATTTGGATTAGTACCCCTTCAAAATGAAATACTTAGGTGTAGATCTAAATATATACAAGATCTATGTGAGAGACCTATAAAATTTGATGAATGATATCAAAGAATAATTAAATGGGAAGATATTCCATGAGAAGAAACAACACTGTCAGGATTTCAGTTTATCTCAACTTAATTTAGATTCAGTGTAATTCCAATAAAAATCTAGCAAGTAATTTTGTGAATAATGAAAAACTTAAGGCAAAGGGTCTGGAATAGCCAACTTGATATTGGAAGAGAACAAAATTGAAGGACTTAAACTATGCAACTTCAAGACTTACTACAAATCTGCAGTATTCAAGACTGTGTTATTGGTAAAAGAATCAATGTAATAGAATTAAGGACCTAGAAATAGATCCACATGAATATAGTCAAATGATCTTTGACAAAGAAGCAAAGACAATACTGCAAAGACAATACTATAGAGCAAAGATAGTCTTCAAAACTGGTGATGAAACAACTTAACATCCACATGGAAAAATTAAATCTTGACACAGACCTTACACTCTTCACAAAAATGAACTCAGAATGGATCACAAACTTAAGCGTAAGGTGAAAAACTGTAAAACTCCTAGAATTCAACATAGGGTCAAACATAGATGCTTTTGGATATGATGCTTTTGGATATGACTTTTTTGATACAATATAAAATGCATGATTCATGAAAGATATAATTGAGAAGATCAACTTTATTAAAATTAAAAATTGCTCCACAATAGACAACACTTAGAGAATGATAAGGCAAGCCACAGACTGGGAGAAAACATCTCCAAAGGTCAGGCTGGAAGACTAGTTAAGAGTCAGTAGAAATTGCTTCAGGCTAAACTGAGAAGAAATTGAGTGATATAAAAGGGCACATTTTAAAATAATGCAAAAGAATTTTTAAAATTAGGACTTGACATTAGATTCACTGGAGAAGATGAGTGAAATGTTAGAAATTTCTAGCCTGGGAGATGGAGTGTAGTGTGAGCACAAAGAAAATAGGATAACATGAGAAACTCTAATATGACTTTTAGTCTGCCCTTGGGCGTGGGGTATCTCTTCACAACTGCTCCAGCAAAGTGCAGCTGCTGCTCCTTACCTTGGATGAGGGGTATCTCCTCACCGCTGCAGGTGCTGCAAGAGGGCATCAGAGGGCAGACACACTGAAACCATACTCACAGAAAACTAGTCAATCTAATCACACTAGGACCACAGCCTTGTCTAACTCAGTGAAACTAAGCCATGCCCGTGGGGCAACCCAAGACAGGAGGGTCATGGTGGAGAGGACTGACAGAATGTGGTCCACTGGAGAAGGGAATGGCAAACCACTTCAGTATTCTTGCCTTGAGAACCCCATGAACAGTATGAAAAGGCAAAGTGATAGGATACTTAAAGAGGAACTCCCCAGGTCAGTAGTTGCCTAATATGCTACTGGAGATCAGTGGAGAAATAACTCCAGAAAGAATGAAGTGATGGAGCCAAAGCAAAAACAATATCCAGCTGTGGATGTGACTGGTGATAGAAGCAAGGTCCAATGCTGTAAAGAGCAATATTGCATAGGAACCTGAAATGTCAGGTCCATGAATCAAGGCAAATTGGAAGTGGTCAAATAGGAGATGGCAAGAGTGAACATCGACATTCTTGGAATCAGCAAACTAAAATGGACTGGAATGGATGAATTTAACTCAGATGACCATTATATCTACTACTGCGGGCAGGAATCCCTTAGAAAAAATGGAGTAGCCATCATGGTCAACAAAAGAGTCTGAAATGCAGTACGTGGATGCAATCTCAAAAACGACAGAATGATCTCTGTTCGTCTCCAAGGCAAACCATCCAATATCACGGTAATCCAAGTCTATGCCCCAACCAGTAATGCTGAAAAAGCTGAAGTTGAACAGTTCTATGAAGACCTACAAGTCCTTTAGAACAAACACCCAAAAAAGATGTCCTTTTCATTATATAGGGGACTGGAATGCAAAAGTAGGAAGTCAAGAAACACCTGGAGTAACAGGCAAATTTGGCCTTGGAATGCGGAATGAAGCAGGGCAAAGACTAATAGAGTTTTGCCAAGAGAACACACTGGTCATAGCAAACACCTTCTTCCAACAACACAAGAGAAGACTCTATACATGGGCATCACCAGATGGTCAACAAAGAAATCAGATTGATTATATTCTTTGCAGCCAAAGATGGAGAAGCTCTATACAGTCAACAAAAAACAAGACCAGGAGCTGACTGTGGCTCAGATCATGAACTCCTTATTACCAAATTCAGACTTAAATTGAAGAAAGTAGGGAAAACCGCTAGACCATTTAGGTATGACCTAAATCAAATCCCTTATGATTATACAGCAGAAGTGAGAAATAGATTTAAGGGCCTAGATCTGATAGATAGAATGCCTGATGAACTATGGAATGGGTTCGTGACATTGTACAGGAGACAGGGATCAAGACCATCCTCATGGAAAAGAAATGCAAAATAGCAAAATGGCTGTCTGGGGAGGTCTTACAAATAGCTGTGAAAAGAAGAAAAGTGAAAAGCAAAGGAGAAAAGGAAAGATATAAGCATCTGAATGCAGAGTTCCAAAGAATAGCAAGAAGAGATAAGAAAGCCTTCTTCAGCAATCAATGCAAAGAAATAGAGGAAAAACACAGAATGGGAAAGACTAGAGATCTCTTCAAGAAAATCAGAGATACCAAGGGAACATTTCATGCAAAGATGGGCTCGATAAAGGACAGAAATGGTATGGACGTTACAGAAGCAGAAGATATTAAGAAGAGGTGGCAAGAATACACAGAAGAACTGTACAAAAAAGATCTTCATGACCCAGATAATCATGATGGTGTGATCACTCATCGAGAACCAGACATCCTGGAAGTGAAGTCAAGTGGGCCTTAGAAAGCATCACTACAAACAAAGCTAGTGGAGGTAATGGAATTCCAGTTGAGCTGTTTCAAATCCTGAAAGATGATGCTGTGAAAGTGCTTCACTCAATATGCCAGCAAATTTGGAAAACTCAGCAGTGGCCACAGGATTGGAAAAGGTCAGTTTTCATTCCAATCCCAAAGAAAGGCAATGCCAAAGAATGCTCAAACTACCGCACAATTGCACTCATCTCACATGCTAGTAAAGTAATGCTCAAAATTCTCCAAGCCAGGCTTCAGCAATACGTGAACCATGAACTCCCTGACGTTCAAGCTGGTTTTAGAAAAGGCAGAGAAACCAGAGATCAAATTGCCAACATCCGCTGGATCATGGAAAAAGCAAGAGAGTTCCAGAAAAACATCTATTTCTGCTTTATTGACTATGCCAAAGCCTTTGATTATGTGGATCACAATAAACTGTGGAAATTTCTTCAAGAGATGGGAATACCAGACCACCTGACCTGCCTCTTGAGAAATCTGTATGCAGGTCAGGAAGCAACAGTTAGAACTAGACATGGAATAACAGACTGGTTCCAAATAGGAAAAGGAGTACGTCAAGGCTGTATACTGTTACCCTGTTTATTTAACTCACATGCAGAGTACATCATGAGAAATGCTGGACTGGAAGAAACACAAGCTGGAATCAAGATTGCCGGGAGAAATATCAATAACCTCAGATATGCAGATGACACCACCCTTATGGCAGAAAGTGAAGACGAACTCAAAAGCCTCTTCATGAAAGTGAAAGAGGAGAGTGAAAAAGTTGGCTTAAAGCTCAACAGTCAGAAAACGAAGATCATGGCATCCGGTCCCATCACTTCATGGGAAATAGATGGGGAAACAGTAGAAACAGTGTCAGACTTTATTTTGGGGGCTCCAGAATCACTGCAGATGGTGACTGCAGCCATGAAATGAAAAGACGCTTACTCCTTGGAAGAAAAGTTATGACCAACCTAGATAGCATATTCAAAAGCAGAGATATTACTTTTCCAACTAAGGTCTGTCTAGTTAAGGCTTGGTTTTTCCAGTAGTCATGTATGGATGTGAGAGTTGGACTGTGAAGAAAGCTGAGCGCTGAAGAACTGATGCGTTTGAACTGTGGTGTTGGAGAAGACTCTTGAGAGTCCCTTGGACTGCAAGGAGATCTAACCAATCCATTCTGAAGGAGATCAGCCCTGGGATTTCTTTGGAAAGAATGATGCTAAAGCTGAAACTCCAGTACTTTGGCTACCTCATGCGAAGAGTTGACTCATTGGAAAAGACTCTGATGCTGGGAGGGATAGAGGGCAGGAGAAGAAGGGGACAACAGAGGATGAGATGGCTGGATGGCATCACAGACTCCATGGACGTGAGTCTGAGTGAACTCCAGGAGTTGGTGATGAACAGGGAGGCCTGGCGTGCTGCGATTCTTGGGGTCGCAAAGAGTCGGACATGACTGAGCGACTGAACTGAACTGAGTCTGCACTTGGAGATCAATCTTAACATGTAAATGCCCCTAAGAGGATTGTTACGTGAATATGTTTACCCTAAGATGTAAATGATTTCTATCAGCACTTTGCTTATGAACAGGGTTGGATTTGGGAAAGGGCAAGGTGGATCAGAGAGAACAGGAGAAGGGCAGTGGACATGTGTCTGAAAGGAGGTGCAGAGCAGAGAAAACATCATGATGGGAGGCTGGAGGCAGATAGATCAAGTTCACATTTTCGATTTAAGTAACTTTGTATGAATAGCGTATATAATGAGGGACTACACTTCATCTATTTTTGTTGTCTGCAAACACTTACAGGAGTCATTTTGTTGGCAAGTGGCAGAAATCCAGAGCATGTAAAAGTGGAAGTCAGAGTCTATTTCTAGCTCAAGCCCAGGAGATCTGGTCGATGAAATGGTGTCATTGGGGCACTGCCATTTCCATCTCTGGCTTTGCTTTTTTGCAGGTTGACTTGCTTGTCACACAGGCCTGTGCATGCATTGGTAAAGATGGTACTTGTTAGTTAAGATTGCTTTTACTCGTTTATTTCTTTAGTACCTTTTACTTCAGGGGAAGAGAGAGAGAGAGAACCCTGTTCTTTGTTGTTGTTGTTGTTTAGTCATTAAGTCGTGTCCAGCTCTTTGTGATCCCATGGATTGCAGCATGCCAGACTTCCCTGTCTTCCTCTACCTCCCAGAGTTTGCTCAAACTCATGCCCATTGAGTCAATGATGCCATCCAATTATCTTATCCTCTGTCACCCCCTTCTCTTCTCATCCTCAGTCTTTCCTAGCATCAGGGTCTTTTCCATTAAGTCAGCTCTACGCAACAGGTGGCTGAATTATTGGAGCTTCAGCTTCAGCATCAATCCTTCCAATGAATAGTAAGGGTTGACTTCCTTTAGGATTGATCTCTGTGCTGTCCAAGGAACTCTCAAGAGTCTTCTCTAGCACCACAGTTTGAAAGCATCAATTCTTTGGTGATCAGCTTTCTTTATGATCCAGCTCTCATATCCATACACGACTACTGGAAAAACATAGCTTTGACTATACAGACCTTTTTTAGTTCTAGTAAAGTCCCTTGGAGTGGCATTGCTATGTCATATGCCCAGCATTGCACCAATCAGGCAAACAGGGTGGTACACTATAGTCCCTCCTGAAACTGAGCAGGGAGCCTGGCTCCAAGGGCATGGACTGAAAATGAAACACTTCAAGGTTTCCACTTGGTATAACAATTTTTATAGTGAAAACCTAGTAATTAAAAATGGAATGTGGAGTATTCATTACTTTCAGAAATGTAGCTTCTTATATGTCGATAGTATGGATATTTAGGTTCCTTTACTCATCCTAAAAGAAGACCTTAGAGACTGGTATAGTTTTGTATCTTAAATTTAAAACCTTTCAGATTTTCCAAAGGACATTTGAGTTTGCTGATAAAATAAATTAGCTGAACTCTATATTGAAGAAATAAAATCTGTTTGTTTATTTCATACAAGACATGTTGCCAGCAGCTGTGCTGAGATGTGATGTGATCTTCTCAATGAACAATCCAGGAGCCAGTGAGTAAGCTAAAATAATAGAATCTGCTTGTCTGGAGTGAGTGTGTTGACAAAGAAACAAAAGGGAACTGTAGGGTAAACACAGGGCAAGATTATACAAAGAGAGTAGTTAAAAATAATACAAACACTGCACAAGAAAAGAACTCCTGTAACATAGCAGACAACGTTAAGTGCTTTTCCAATTAAATCTTTGGTTTTCCATATGGAGACACTAAACCTGGTTTTCATTGTTTAAAATCAATTCCAAAAGACTATCCTTAAATCACCTTGAAAGTGTTTCTGAAAGTTAATTCAAAATTCTTTCAAGTTAGCTCCCAAGTTCTGACCCATCCATTGGCTTCCATGAGCAAGCTCACGCCCTTCCTTGAAACAACATAATGATCAATATTATTGTATTTTACAAAGTAGTTTATCCCTTTTAGAAGTGGTCAAACTTTCTACTTGATAAATCTTATTGAGAAGATTCTTCGCCAGGACGGGCAACACAGAAAGCTTCTAGGGTGGATCACTGTTGTGTGTGTTTTCCAATCATGTTACACAGTGGTGTAAGGAAAACAAGTGTGCTTCTTTTTTTTTTTTTTTGTCTAATCTGGAACTAGTGCATGTTAACTTTCTGCTATTGTTCAATTTAAGTAGAGGTTTATTTTGTTATCATCATCTGTTTTACCTAGGATCTGTAAGGTGTATAAATATAGGAGGTAGTCTGTGTTCTTATAGGAAATAAATTTATCTTAAAACAGTTAAGCCTTTGTCTTCTAATCTTTAGTGTTTCTGTAATTGTATCATGGAAAGAAGATAAGCATACAATGGTGGATGATTTTTAATTTCCTGAGGGAGTATTTCTCATGATGCCAAGGAGAATGAAGGCATGGGGTTTTTTTAAAGCAAAAATTTTTGAATCGCTTTTTCTTTTTCATGTTTCAGTGTTTAAAAACCAGAGCTCTGTTAACTTGGTAATTAGTGCAAAGGCATAGTACATAGTACAAAGGCATAGTACATAGTACAACATAAACGAGGTGGTAAATAAGGATAAGCACTTATTGTTTCAAATGATCTCAATGATAAGCTTTCCTGCTTGCATGTACATGTATACATATTTATTTATATTAGCCCTTTGTCCACAGGACATTTGAATTTACTTTGCCTCTTATATGTCTCTCCCCACTCCTTTGATTTCTAACCCGAATCCTTCTTCCTTTTTATCCCACCTATTTCCTTTATTTTGGATCTCCCAAAATGTATTAGAATTTACTTCTTAGCTTACATTTTTAAATTTGATGATAGAGACAGTTAAAAGTACTGTTTGAGAGAAGGAATAGCCAGTTACTTGTTATAGGTGTGCTGCTAACTGACCTTGTAGCCTTGGTCAATTTGCCTAATATCTTTTTTTTTAATTAGATTTTTAAAAATTATTTATTTTTGTCTGCACTGGATATTCTTTGTTGCAAGCAGGCTTTCTCTAGTTGCAGTGAGCTGGGGCTGCTCTTCACTGCGGTGCACAGGCTTCTCAATGTAGTCTCTTGCTGCCGAGCACCAACTCTAGGCGCGTGGGCTTCAGTAGCTGTGGTGCCTGGGCTCAGTAATTGTGGCTCAAGGGCTTAGCTGTCCCGTGGCATGTGGAATCTTCCTGAACCAGGGACTGAACCTGTAACCACTGGACCACCAGGGAAGTCCTGCCTAATATCTTTTAACCTTAGTTTTCTAAGGTATAAAATGGGGATTATGAATGACATTTCTTCTATCATTTGGTTGGGGTATTGCATGGAAAGAAAGTAGGAGTAAGCATTTAGAAAACTCTAAAGCATTTTGTAAACATTAGGTGGCTGCGTTCTTATGGTGGTAACTATGAACAGTTCCATGGGCTTCCCAGATGGCTCAGATGGTAAAGAATCTGTCTGCAATGCAAGAAGACCTGAGTTCGATCCCTTGGTCAGGAAGATCCCCTGGAAAAGGGAATGGCTACCCACTCCAGTATTCTTGAGTGTTCCTGGTGGCTCAGATGGTAAAGAACCTGCCTGCAATGCAGGAGACCCAGGTTCAAAAAACTGTTGAGAAAACTGTCTGCAGCTTGGAAAACAGGAGAGAAGAAAGAATGGCAAGGAGTTAATCATTCAATGATAGGATTTTCCAAATTTCAGATTACTGCCTGCTAGGGCTGCAAAATCAAGTAATTATTTGCTGCTGCTGCTGCTGCTAAGTCTCTTCAGTCGTGTCTGCCTCTGTGAGACCCCAGAGACAGCACCCACAAGGCTCCGCCGTCCCTGGGATTCTCCAGGCAGGAACACTGGAGTGGGTTGCCATTTCCTTCTCTAATTATTTGCTACCAACATTTAAAAAATAGAATGATATACCCAGTTCTGAGAGTCCTACAGCTAGTGTTCCTGGTAGCAGGAAACATGGGTCTTACCACTGTCAATCTTAGTCGTTTTAGGGAAGGCATTTTCTCGCTCAGGGAAAACAAAATGATGAGTCTTAACAACTGATCTATCTACTAGCCAGGGGTTCACAACACAGAACCCTATGGGATGACTGCACTGGTTGAAAATACAGATTCCTGGGTTCACCTCTGGAGAGACTCGACCATTGGGTAAAGGCGTAGGGGTCGAATCATCTAAATCAGTAGCCTCTTCAGTGATTCCAACATGTAGCCAGGACTGGTGACCACTGGAAGGCCCCTGCAGCACTCTACATCATATAAGAAGTAATTGGGGAAAATAATCCTTTAGATCAGCACCAGCAAAGTTTTTTCTGCAAAGCCCCAGGTAGTTAATTCTTTGGGCTTTTTGACTCCTGGATTGTGCTGCTGTGACACAGACTCAGATAAACCAATGAATGGGCATGGCTGTATTTCAGTACAACTTTGTTAAATTTGAACTTCTCATAGAAAATAGAATAAAATAGAAATAATAGATTATCTTAGGAAACATCAGAGTTTATATCTCATAAGTACCCAAAACTAAGGGTAAGTATTGTTTCATGAAAGTTTTGTTACAGTGTGTGCATGTGTGTGTGTATAAATTCAATTACTTGTCTCCGTCCTCACCAGCAGCATCATTTCCCTGTGTGTCCTGAGAAGCCTTCCCATTACCACACAACACAGTGTTCTATTCCCCATGTTAGAACAAACCCTAAACCTCTATGAACTTCGCCCTCTTTCCCAACAACCACATCATCTTTGCTCTGATTGATAGCAACACTCCTACCCTCATGAACATGATCATTTCTTCCTCGGCCAACAAATAGTTTAGGAGGGCATTTTCAAATATTTCTCAGCAAATATTGCTTGGATTATTGACTTTTATATTTAATTGTATTGTAATTGGAGTTGTTTGAGGCTTGCTATAATTATGGTCTGAAACCTGGTCAATTTTTGTAAATGTACAATTGGTGCCTAAAAAGAAGGGGTACCTCTAGTACTAGGTGTAGTAGTACCCGTACTAATACACCTTCAAAATATAAAGCCAAAATTGACAAGACTAGAAGGGGTGGGTTGTTGGGTTAATAGCCCATCTGTGTGAGTGTCTACTGTCACTCAGTCTTGTCAGATTCTTGACAGTCCTTTGGACTGTAGCCTGCCAGGCTCCTCTGTCCATGGGATTTTCCAGGAAAGAATACTGGAGCAGGTTGCCATTTCCTCCTCAAGTGTCTCAACCCAAGAATTGAAACCTCATCTCCTGAATCTCCTGCATTGGCAGGCAGATTCTTTACCACTGAGCCACTGGGGAAGTCCTTATCTATGTCCATTATATTCAGCTTGTTAGTTTTATTGTTCAAATCCTATATAACTGTACATATTTTCCACCCTATTTGGTCTATCAAGTCCTGGGAAATAAGTGCTGAAATGTCCTACTTATAGTACCTTTATAAGGTAGATTTTTATATTTTTTCCTTCTAGTCTTGTCAAGTTCGGCTTTATATTTTGAAGGTATATCTAACATCTTTTTAGGCATATCAAACACTTTATTATTGCAAAACACAACTTTTATAATTTGTTCCTTAAAGACAGACTACATATTAATGCAGCTATACTACTCGCTTTTATTATTATTTTCCTGTTATCTCTTAATATCACTTGATTTTAAACCTTTTTGTGTCCTTATTTTTTTTTCCATTCTAATACTGCTTTATTGAAAGAGGTATATGCAGTAAAATGAGCTCTGACTTTCAAAAGTTTGACAACTTTTAACTTACATATGTACCCATATAACCCTACCTAGATCAAGATATAGAACATTTGTTCCACTACTCCCCTGGTTAAATAATTGCTGCTTTCTGACTTTTATCACTGTAGTTTTGTATAAAACAGTCAATTGCCATTTAAGAAAATTTCAGGAAGAAAACAAATAACCAGATCTTTTATTTACACATTTATTTACCATTTTTGATGTTCTTCATTCTTTTATATAGATTTGCCTTTACATTCAGCATTATTTCCCTTCAGCCTGAAGAACTCTTTAATACAGGTCTCCTGACAATGAACCTTCTCAGTTTTCTTTTATCTGAGAAAGTTTTTATTTATCTTCACTTAAAAAATATGTAATATGGTTTTTGAAGGATTTAAAAAACATTCAGAGTATAAACAAGGAATGTAGTTTTTCTTAAACATTGTCTTTAACTCTATTTTTGTCAACTCTCTATTTCCTGATTGAATATTGAATCTTATAACATCAGGACTAGATTCCAGATTCCCATAACTTGGTCATTAAAACTGTCTCATGTTTGGTATTCAAGACCAATTCCTATTCATTTTTTAAAAAAGACTTCATTTTCAAAAGAAAGCTTTTAGATTTTATATTAAAAGAGGAAGTTTCAGAGATTTCCCATATACTTTCTGCCTCCACATAAACAGACTTTCCCGTTGTCAACATCACACACCAGAATGCTATAGTTTTTTCTAACCAAGGATGAACTTACATCAACATATCACTAATACCCAATGTATTCAGTCTTAGTCTTGTACATTCAGTGAATTTGAACAAACATGCAATGACAAATATCCATCATTATGGTGTCATATGGAACATTTTTACAGCCCTTAAAATCCTCTGTGCACTGACTAGTCATCCCTTCCCTCTTCTCCAGCCCCTCAGAATCACTGATCTTTTTATTATCTTGGTTTTCTCTTTTCCAGAATGTCTTATAGTTGGAATCATGCACTATTAGTCACCCACATTTTTAAGAGTATTTTGTGAAAATTCTGAAATGACCATTTTCCTTTAACACTTTAAAGATGGTGTCCCATTGTCTTCAGGTTTCCCCCTTTTCATATGAATAGTTAGTGAAAATACTTATTGTTCTGTGATATGTAATAAGTCATTTCCCCCCAGTTTTCTTTCAAAATGTTCACTTTATCTTTCTTTGTATTACTTGACATTATTTTGTATTTTGATTTAGTACCTTTCTTATCTACTAGAATCTAACCTCCATGAAAAAAGAGAGTTTGTGATTGTGTCCGCTTTTTTATCCTCCTTGCCTAGAAAAGAATAAGGATATAATGAGTATTCAATTAATGTATCCTAATTAAATGAAGGAATGAGTGCTAGCCATTGCCTCTGGGTGTCTGCTTCCTTTATTGTACACTTGGAACGCTAAGATGAGAAACTCAACTCACTGATTTCAACCAAAAACTCTTTCATAGAACACAGTTATAGAAATAATCGATTTAATTTCTACCTCTCTCTCACACATACACACTTACACACACACAAATACACACACAGGGATGGGAACAGAGTAAAGAACTTCAAATAACAGAAGTAATTTAAAAGATAAATTGGCATTGGAAGATTCCATCCTTAAAATATTTTTAAATCTTTAAGAAATTCTTTAAATGTTGGAGTTTTACTGGCCACATCCCCCTAAGAATTCCCTGCCTTACCCCCTCTTACTGATCCCTCTCCTCCCCTCCACTCTTCTGTGTTCTCACCAATGTTTTCTTCCCTCCAAGCTGCCTTTCAATGAGAGTTCTAGCACCCTGATAGGTAACAGATTCTTCACCTCCTTGCAGATATAAGCAGTTCACATTTACTTGTGAGATTCACTGGATCCGTTCAACTCCAGGATAACACAGATTAGAATATGTTTGCTTATTTGGGTAACAAAATAATTATTACTTTTTTTCATCAAAAAATCATTTGACTTATTTTAAGAATTTGGGAGATACAACTGATTTTTCCATTTAACTATGGGACCAAAAATGAGACCTATCTACTGATAATTCTTAGAAATGAATTAAGTAATTGCAACCTGGGGGAAAATATTCCCTTGGTGAACTGCTAGCACTGACTGCTCTCTCATTAGATTAAAGGGGAATATTAAAGTCTAAAGGACCTCCTCAATACAAAGAGCAGCATTTAAAGCCTTTGCCAGCTTTAAGACAGAAGCATCCTATTGAACACAGACTCATTGGCTTCTCAGTTCAGAATGTCAGGTTTTATATTCTTTATTCAATAATCCAAAAATATAATTCCCTTCCTCTCCACTTCCTAAAACATACATTTGGATGATTACTGTGTGTCTGTATATGATTGGGCTCTGAGTGGGCCCCAGATTCTGAGGAAATGACTCTTAAGAGTATTACTGTGTTTTTCTTCTATTCTTCTTTGTTCTTGTTCTTTTTTTCCTTTTTTCCTTTTTTTTTTTTTTTGACATATTTTTGAAGTAATCAAATGTGAGTGCACAATTCATGCTTCATCTGTGGTTAGTGTCCAGGGAAGTCTTTCTAGGCAAACTAGTAACACTGCTGCATTACTAGGTTCTTATTTCCTTTTTTTCTGAATTTTCTGAATTCTCAGAGACTATCCATAACTTTTAAAATGATGTTTTACTTGTTCTTTCACAAATCTCATTCTCCTTTCCAAGGTGAGTCTCAAAATGAGTGAGCACAACAAATTTTGCTTTTTCTTTCTTCTTTTGTCCCCACACTCTATAGACACACGCCCCTGCTCCCCTCCCGCCCCACCCCACCCCCCCACCGGAAGGAAGGCACACAAGTTTCTTTGTCAACTACTTCATGAACAGTAAGATCCTTTGGAAAAGCGGCCACACTGAGGATGAGATGATCTGGTCTGAATCCCCAGTTCTGCCCCTAATGAGCAGAGTGACCTCGAAGAAGCAGCTTAAACTCCAGGTCACTTTTTCCTCATCTGCAACTGAAAATGCTCACTCTTGCCCCTGTTACTTGACAAGGGTCAGATAACATAATGGATGTAAATACATTTTATAAAATGATTAAGATTGTAAAATCCTAGGTGATTACAGGAGAGTCATATCAAGCCTGCATATGCATGCTTGGGGGGTATGATTTGACTCCACTAACTTTGTTTAATGCTCACTAAAAAAAAGCCCCCAATTCTATGAACATGTGTGAAGGTTATAGAGGCTATATATGAATAGAGACTAGAACAAATCATGCGGCAAATGAAAGATTTACAAATCTGTCTCTTCCTGGGGCTTACCAGGTAGTTCAGTGGTAAAGAATCTGCCTGTCAATGCAGTAGATGCATGAGACTCAGTTTCTATCCGTAGTTCAGGAATATCCCCTGGAGAAGTGTTAGGTAGTTAGAATAGGAAAAGGGAGTCCAAAATGGCAGTGGCTAAAAGACAAAAAGGGAAAAGCCTGTTAACATAGAACAAAAGAAGGTCCAGGACTGGAGTGAGGACCTCAGGTAAAACAAACAGCCCTTCTGGCTAGCCCAATTTACATAGGGTAGGTTCAACGGGAGGAGAAAAACACATATAAAAAGAGGAGCCAAAATTGAGCTTTGGGCTTCTCTTCTCTTCATGTCTTTTGGGTTGGCCCACCCTCACACCTCAAGGATGTATTTTCCTTTGTTTGCAAATAAAGCTGAGCTGTAACATGGAGTTGTAACACTGGTCTGTCCGTCACTTCAAAATTTTGCTGCAGTGAGACAGAACTGAGGAAATACCAAACTTCCCTGACAGAAGGGAACGGCAACTCACTCCAGTAATCTTGCCTGGGAAATTCCATAGACAGAGGAATCTGGCAGGCTACAGTCCATGGGGTCACAAAAAAGCTGGACATGGCCAAGTATGCATGCACACACATCTTCTAATCTTTTCCTACTTTTCTTATTTTGAACACCCAGAGAGCTGTGTAGATTTCATAGACCTTTTATTCCTTCCATTAATCCAGCTCTGAAGTTCCCACGATTTAGCATGAATAAAAATTTCTGTATAATGTTGTATATACAGAAATATGTATACTCTATTTTATGGATAATTTCAGGGATTTTCAAGGGTAATTTAGACTATGTAATTTTCACCTTGCATGCTGAACTGAGAATTTAACTCCACAGAAGATTTGACTCCCCCATGCTCCAATCATCCTTGTGCTCTAAAGGTGGCAAAAAAGGGGGAATTTTTATATTATGCAAGAAAATTCCTTGAAGAGAGCAAATACATTAAAAAAAAAAAAAAACAAAACCTAGGCTAGCAGTGGTTTTGTAAGGCTGATACATTCAAGGAATGTAACACATTATTATCACTTACATTTTCATTTTCTGAGAATAGAGATGTAGTTTTAGGACCCCAGAGAGAACCACTTTTGCATAAGTAGTGAATTTTTTATCTGAGACCTGTATTTTAACCACACCTCCTAACCACGCTTTGCAGGATGTCTCTCAGGGTGTAGGTCACAAAAGCCTTAACTGCACCTCCCAAAGCCTAACTAAATGCTTTCCATTAGAAACAAAGAAACTCCACTTTTAATTCTTTCTTTTTCTTTAAACAGCCCAATGGGCTTTCTTTGTTTTGTGACAGTGGGTAGTTCACTTTTCTCATGCTTGGAAGTTCTGCCACCCATTTATATGTTCTCAATGCAGGTTTTGAAATGAGTAAAAAAAGATAAGACCTGGCTATTTTGGTAGAAAATCGAGAGTTGTCTGGAGGACAGGAAGAAAGGGTCAAAGCTGTTAAGTATCTGGATGCGTCCCTTCCTTTGCTGAATCTGCTTCTTGGTGACCCCATTTCTCTTGAAGGAGAAGTGTCTTACACACTCCTAATTTGTAGGTGAAAAGACAGAGCATTCACTGCCTACTATTGGGATGCGCACTTTCTGCATGTGTGACCCAAAGTGGTGAGTTTAGAAAACTAATTGTTAGAGTTAATCTTCAGAAACAGCTTCCTTGTTGGCTCAGATCATAAAAAACCTGCCTGCTATGCAGGAAACTCAGGTTCGATCCCTAGGTTGGGAAGATCCCCTGCAGAAGGGCATGGCTACACACTCCAGTATTCTCCCCTGGAGAATTCCATGGGCAGAGATGCCTGGCGGGCTACAATCAATGGGATCCCAAAGAGTCAAACACAACTGAGCGACTAACACTTTGACTTTCAATCTTCAGAACGAGAGAGAAGTAAAGCACATAACTTATAAATAGTTAAGTATTTCCTTCTGAAGTTCTTGACTACCCTTTTAAGCCATTGTATCTTTTACATTAAAAGTATGTGAGTCTGGTTTTTGTTTCACTCAATATCATTGAAAATAGTTATTTCTGATCACAGAGAAAGCAAGCAATCTATTAACCTGAGTCAGAATCTTCATTTGAGGGTGTCAACTTTAAAAAATGCTCAGCATGAGAGTTGTGACTTAAGTTTTATTTGGGGCAAAATGAGGTTTGCAGCCAGGAGAGAGCGCCACAGATAACTCTGAAAAATTGCTCCAAAGAGGCAGGAGGTCAGTATATTTGTGATTTTGGTGAAGGGGGAATACATGCAATCAAGCCCATATATTTACAGAAGGTTTCTGCTAGCCATGAGGAGCAGTTATTATCATGAAGGATTTTAGTGCTTTTCTAAATATGAGGAGATACGAGAACTGGGTTCATAAAACTGGCTCCTGAAAAGATCTGACTATCTGAAGCCCTGTTCTGCCAGTTTCCCCACCTCCCCTTTCTGGGCACAGAGTGCCTCGTTTCTGCTTCTCCACCCTCAATTCCTCTCAGGGGATGTTGAGAATCAACAGTTACAGCAGCACTTGATTTAATCCTTGTAGAGGTGGATAGCAAGTGGCCATGGCAAGCGCCAATCTGTAGTTGACAAAGGAAAGCTGCCTTACATAGAAGAATCATATGCTCCCTGAAGCAGTCCAGAGAGTGAAGTTTTGATTGCAGTGGGAGTTTCCTATTGGGGAGACTTTGAATCCTGCCCTCTGGAGTTCTAAGGACAGATATGATCAACTTTGAAAGAGAAAAGGAGCAGTTGTGCTGTCTTGTGACCAATCCTGACAACCATGGTTTAACACTTTGCAAAATTTGGGAGAAAAATCCCCAGAGTGAGATTTGAGGATTGTAGAAAGGGCTTCCTAGGTGGTGGTAGTGGTAAAGAACCTGCCTGCCAATGCAGGAGACATAAGAGATGCGGGTTTGTTCCCTGAGTTGGGAAGATCCCCTGGAAGAGGGCATGGCAATCCACTCCAGTATTCTTGCCTGGAGAATCCCAGGGACAGAGGAGCCTGATGGGCTACAGTCCACAGGGTCATAAAGAGTTGGACACAACTGAAGCGACTTAGATGGCAAGGGTTAACCACAGATCATTTCTAGTTCCTTGTTGTGATCTTTGTCATACCAAGCCTGAACACACTGGAGCTTTCATTCTCTGCTCGCGGGATAAAAATAAACTGTTTAACCTTTTAAATGCTGGTAATTTGGAGGGGGTTGCCATTTTTAGTTCTCTCCAGCACATGAGCTTCTGAAAAGCTTGAAGGATAGAAATGGCTAACTAACTAAATTTGGAACCTTAAAAAGGTCAGAGTAAATCTGGTGCTATCCTGTCTTTTTTTTCCCCTGCCACAGAATGCATGTTACATTCTTTAAAATTGTGAAAAAGATTGTAGAAAGGACAAGTAAAGACAAAACTTGAACTGTGAAATATTGTTGTAGGAGGAGATAAAAAAAGAATAAAATGTCTCAGGCTGATGATTTTCAGTAGATCTTCAAACTGGACTTTCTAATCCATTGTTTCTAGTTTCAGATAGTTGTTGAAAGAGGCAGAAGAAATGTCAGCCTTTTAAGAGCTTCCCCTTTTCCTAATAACCAGGGAATCATGAATGTTATAATCTGTCAGGCCTCCTTCTTATTTAACAAAAATGGGGTCCCCCCCTACCCTCGTCTTGGTCACTAGCAATGCTTTCTAAGGATTTTCACCTCTCCATTAGAGTCTCTGTGCAGAAAATTGTCTGTAAAACCACGGGCACTGGAGGAACGTGCTCAGTGCAACACAGAATCACCAAGACTGCTTTTTGTGTCTAATACTTGTTTTTGTTTGGGATACACAAGCAAACACAGAAGACGTGGTTTCTTTCCTTAAGCCTTTATAATCTAGTTATAAACAGATCAGACATGAAGAGATAAACTAACTGAAAAATCTTCTCTGGCCACAGGAATAAGAGAAAATATGTGAAAAGAACAGCGTCAAGGAAAGATCCCAATGGGTGATCTGTGTGGTTAGAGGACGTGCCTGAGCTGTCTGTCCTCATCTCTGACCACACCCTACCATCCACTCCGTGTACAGATCACTTTCATTTCTCTGAATATATTCCCCAACTTCCCTTGCTTTGCTTGTGCTCATGTTGTCACGGTTGCATCGAATGCTTTTCCTCACATTCTGCCTGTTGAAACTCTACTCCTCAGTCATCTCATTCTGCATGTCTCCGTTAGAGATGATCTTGGTCCAACTTGGGTTGTTGTCACTTGTGTATATGTCTTTCTTTCACACCACACTGTGTCTCTTGAAGGTAGGATTGTTCTTTTATTTAGCTTTATATATCATGCACTTATTAGGGTCTAGTGGATACATGTTTATTGCAATAAATGGAATGGAATTATCCATGAAGAAAAGGAGCCATAGCTCCAAAATGATTCTGAGGGTAGAAGTGTAAGAATATGGAGATCTTTGGGTGCCATAATGGGAAAATGGAAGATGTTGTGGATTTGGTGTAAATTCTGGTGTTTAGAGACATCATCAGAAACGATATCCTCTGGGAACCTGTGTCCATGGGACTCAGTAAAGAGTGAGAGTGGGTCGAGATATAATCTAGGTGCTGAGAATTAGAGTTGGACCATAAAGAAAGCAGAGTGCTGAAGAACTGATGCTTTTGAGCTGTGGTGTTGGAGAAGACTCTTGAGAGTCCCTTGGACTGCTAGGAGATCAAACCAGTCAATCCTAAAGGAAATCAACCCAAGTATTCATTGGAAGGACTGATGCTGAGGCTGAAGCTCCAATACTTTGGCCACCTGATGCAAATAGCCGACTCATTGGAAAAGACCCTGATGCTGGGAAAGATTGAGGGCAGAAAGAGAAGGGGGCAACAGTGGATGAGATGGTTGGATGGCATCATCTATTCAATGGATATGAACTGGGCAAATTCTGGGAGATGATGAGGGATAGGAAAACCTGGTGTACTGCAGTTCATAGGGTCACAATGTTGGGCAAGACTTGGCAACTGATCAACAACAGCAAAGGATTAGAGTATAACTACTGTTTGGCTTTTTTTTTAATGGAAACTTCAGAAGTTTGACTTTAAGAAAAATGCTTTTCTTGTATTTGTGAGTCCATGATTCCAGAGGAAAAATAAAATACCATTATGCTATTTCCCTTAAGTCAGTATCTTTTTCCTAATTTATGGTGATGTTTGTTAGACCTGGCCACTCACCTTGCCTGGGCATAAAAATAATCACTTGCACAACTTGTCTCACAACAAGAGGTCCCAATAAGGACCTGAGAAGCTGGAACTGAGAAGCTGCCACCAAAATCAATCAATAGAATTCGGGAGGGCCCCAAAAGAGGGAGCAGACACCAGCCCATAACATGTCCTGCTAACTTCTGCCAAACCCTTGTGCTGGAATCCATCTTGATTGAGAGATGCATGTACCACCAGAAGGTTCCTGAGTGGAACCAATATCGGCATGAGCAAGATGACTGGCCAGAGACAAACTGGAAACTAATCCCACCTACATAAAACCTGAGATTGCAAGCCATGAGCAGAGCAGTTCTCTTGGATTCCCTGCTGCTGTCTACCATGGCACCCCTTTCCAATAAAATCTTTTGCTTTGTCAGTACATGTGTCTCCTCAGGCAATTCATTTCCAAGAGTTAGACAAGAGCCTACTCTCAGATCCTTGAAGGAGTCTCTTTCTGGCAATTTTAAGTGAAATTACTGAGCGAGATGAAAGGCAGCTTTTTTTTTCTCATGAGACTTGGGATATGTCCTTTGGAAGTGGTAAACACAGAAGAGGACTTACCTAGTGGCTCAGTGGTAAAGAATCTGCCTGCCAAAGCAGGAGACCCAGTTTTAATCCCTGGGTCAGGAAGATCTACTGCAGAAGGAAATGGCAACCCATTCTGGTATTCCTGCCTGAAAAATTCCATGGACAGAGGAGCCTGGCAGACTACAGTTTATGGGTAGAACTGCAAAGAGTCAGACACGACTGAGCAACTGAGCACACAGTGGTCTATTGAGGGAATTGAAGGAGCTGCTAAAACTTAGCCATAAAAAACCTTTTTTTTTTTTTTTGGTAGATCCTTCCTTGATATTATTACAAGATGAATGACATTAAATAACAGAAAACTTACTTCTTCTGGAACTGGTAAGTTCCAACAGCATAATTCTTTTCCATCTACTAAGAAAAATCTCAGCCCCTTCCATTATCTGCATCTTCCTTTATGACTCAAGATGTTACTCTCAACAAACATTTCTTAGCTAAATAAAAATAAGACAAAGGAAACAGGCTGTTTTTTTAGTAGAGGGTGATAGACAAAGGGTGTGAGGGGCAAATACCTGATCGGTTTTTCTATATTGGTTGGTCTGTTCCCTTCCCTGTGCTTCAAAGAAGCTAAGAGAATTCTCACTGCCTTTGTGTGCTTTACCTAATGAGCTGGCAAACTGGTTTCATCTTAGTAAGTTTTCTTTGGATTAACTAAAAGAAGATGATTTAGCTAAAAGAAGATGATTTAATTACTTTTATTCTTTTTCAAATGAGAGATCCACAGGCTGATTCTTCCACATGAGTACTTTTTAATTTTCATCACAGGTCATTCAAATTGCTTCTGTTTCTCATGCATTTGGTGAAGAATCCACTCAGATTCATCTTAAAACAAACAAACAAACAAAAAACCAAAACGCAGTCTTTGGCAGTACTGAGTTTTTCCACATTTGAAATCAAAGTAAGAAAGTGCCTTCAGGATTCCAGGCTTCAGACAAGAACTAGAGCATATCCATACAAGAGCCAACATTTCAGTAATGCTAATGAATTGCCCTAACTAGAAATTATTTTCATGGCAGTAAATATAACTCTCTCATACTTTGTTGGCAGAGACTGGTGGGCTGCCATCTATGGGGTTGCACAGAGTCGGACATGACTGAAGCGACTTAGCAGCAGCAGCAGTACCAGCAGCAGCATACATTGTTCCAAGGCTGATATCTGTTACCAGTTTTTAAGGGTTATTATTAAAAGAAAAAAGTTTATTTTGCAACGAAATTGAGTAGAGGTTCAATTGGGGTGATCCAATGACTCCTGAATTATACTGGGCCATTATCTGACTGCCTCTTATAACTGTCCACAGTACATGCCATTGGAAACACTGTTTAACAGAACGTTCACTACTGTCTTGCTCCTGCCAAGTGTTCTAGATGCATCCAGGTAGTCCATAATTAACGCAGCTGCAGAGCTGCACAAAGGACTTCATACACTATCCATTTCAGTGAAAAGCAGCTGGAATGCCACCTGCACAACAGATGTAGCTCAGAACAAGCACAAAAAGGCCAATCGATTTAGAAAGCTCCATCCCTTTTAGCGTAGACTGACTAGCTTGGCATTTCTTTAGAAACAGCACTATTTTATTCTATGATAAATGCAGAGTAGGGTGTGGTGAGGGTTAAAAAGAGGATAAGAAACCCAGTGCCTGAGTATTGGTTACATTAGTTGCAGAATAAACAGTGATGTGTAAGGGGTACCAGAGGAGACAAGGGGATTAGAGAACAGGTAAAGGGCACTAGGTGTGAAATGCCAGAGGGGTTTCCAGAAATGATAAGTGACTTGTAGCAATATCTATTCTGTCCAATTTATAATCAGATTAACCCCAGACATGAATTTTCAGTGACAATCAGAGAAATGTAAAAACAGAAAAAGATGATACTGGTTTTGATTTTTATGTCTAGTCTTTGGGTTTGATGCTGCTTAGTTTCTCAGTCATGTCCAACTCTTTGGGACCCCATGGGCAGTGGCCTGCCTGGCTCCTCTGTCCAGAGAATTCTCCAGGCAAGAATACTGGAGCAGGTTGCCATTTCCTCCTTCAGGGGATCTTCCCAACCCAGGGATTGACCCTTAGTCTCTTGTGTCTCCTACACTGGCAGGCTGTTTCTTTACCGCTAGCACCACCTGGGTAGGTTACAAATACAGCCCTTAATGAATTATTTAAAGAGTGTTCACTTGGGAAACTCAGGGTCATTTGTCACTGCTTGATTCTAGTGTTTTCACTCTAGCATCTCCCATTGTTATGGCATCTACCATGTATAGGACACTTCACACCCTTTATCTTGTTTAACCCTTTCGTCAACCCTGAAAAATAGATGCAGAAAGTGTTAATAACTTACCCAGGCATACCACTGGGATAAGGAGAGTCAGCATTCTAATGTGGTCTGTCCTACTTCCAAGCCAGTGCTCTCCAACCATGGTTAAACCTCTCTCCCCCCTGTTTACCGGGCTCTGGCCACATGACCTCTTGTTCCTCTGCTGCCAAGCTTATCCACCTACAGGCCTTTGTTTTTGCTGCTCTCTCTGCTCCAAGCACTTTCTCCAGCCCCTCTTATGCCCATGTGTGCCTGTGGGCCTATGCCCAGTTGCTCAGTTGTGTCTGACTCTTTGTGACCCTATGGACTTGTAGCCCATCAGGCTCCTCTGTACATGGAACTTTTCAGGCAAGAATACTAGAGTGGATTGCCATTTCCTTCTCCAGGGGATCTTTCTGACCCAGGGATTGGACCCCCGTCTCCTGCATTGGCAGGTGGATTCTTTACCAGTGAGCCATTAGAGAGGCCCCTTGAAATTCTTAGTGGGTACACAGTGATGTGCTTGTGTGCTTAGTCACTCAGTCGTGTCTGACTCTTTGTGACCCTTGGGACTGTAGCCCGCCACGCTTCTCTGTCCATGGAACTTTCTTAGGCAAGAATACTGAGTGGGTTGCCACTTCCTTCTCCAGGGGGTCTTCCCAGCCCAGGGATCAAACCTGAGTCTCCGGTGTCTGCTGCACTGACAAGCCGGTTCTTTACCACTGCACCACTTATGCCTGGGTCTCTAATTCATTCAGATTTCAGCTTCAGTGTCTTCTTTCTCTAGACTGTCTTTTCTAAAACCTGCCTCACTACCAAATTTTTCTATTTTGTATCCTTTCTAGCACTTACCTCCATCTGAGATTGTAATAGCTTTATGTTTACTGTCTGCCTAACCCCATAAGAATGTAAGTTCTCTGAAAACAGACTTTGCTTGTTTTGGTCACTACTGCCTAGCCCAGCTAAGACCAAGTTTGCTATGTAGTAGAGACCAAACAATCATATTTGGAATTAATTAAATGTAACTCTGAATTCCTAGAAGGTGCTCTGACGTTTAGAATATTGACAACCTATTAACAGAAGAGTTAATTTGCCATTGGAGATGGGGTACAATTTGATTTCTGACTTTGAAAATAAAGATAAAATTGGATGATGGTGAAGGAAGGATGGGTTAAGAGAGAAGGATAAGACTCATAATGAGAAAGGAACAAAAATATTAAAATAAGTAATATAAAAATATTTGCATTCAAGAAATGTTTATTCAGTATCTACTAGAAGAGATCCCTTTTACATTTGTTGATCTATAGCATAATTATCAAAAATGTATCCTTTCATTTTCACCAGGCTTCCCTGCTAGCTCAGATGGTAAAGAATCTGCCTGAAATGCGGGAGAACCCTGCAATGCTCAAGACCTGGGTTCGATCCCTGGGTCAGGAAGATCCCTTGGAGTTGGAAATGGCAACCCACTCCAATATTCTTGCCTGGAGAATCTCATGGACAGAGGTCCCAGGCAGGCTACATTTGATGGGTTTGCAGAGTTGGACATGACTGAGCAACTGACACTTTTACTTTCACTTTTCATTCTTGAGAGTGTTTCTACTTGGATGATAAAGCATATGGTCTTTTCAACTATGGGCTTAGCACTGTTCTAGGCAATGAGGATGCTGCAGTGTCCAAAATAGCCCCTCATATCATGGAGCTTACAGCTTAATTGGGGAGATATACATCAACCAATAATCCACCAATAGCAAGATCCAGTAGTAAAAAGTGCTTTGAGTTTGAATTTTCACAGTACCCTCCTGTGCATAATCTCATTTGATCCTTCCATCAATTCCATGATGGAGAACATTAATAATCACATTTAAAGGAAAAGGAAACATGCCGAGAAGTTAGTCAAGGCTAATTAGCAGCAGAGCTAGGACAAGCACTCAATCAGGAGAATGCCTGCATTCTACGGAGACTTTAAACTTAGTTCCAAAGAGCGAAGGAATAAGAAAAATGCTAATTTTTATCTTACTTAATGAGGCTTAGACTCTTTCCAGACAGTTTTGGAATTCCTCTCGCTGATATCATCTTGAGGCAACTCAGTGCCACCTCTGAAGATTTCTCTAGTAGAAAAACACAGTGATTTTGGAAAGGATTCCTGTGTACTTATTTTCAGTAGCATTGTTGTGCCTTGTTCAAACTGGGCTTAAATCTCCAGCTTTGTGATTTATAGTATAAGCAGCAAATAATGGTCACTAAGAGCTACGGTACTGGTCTTCAGTGATGGGTCCCCAGTGAATCATGCTTCCCAGTATTTATACTCTGACAAGCCTAGACAGTGTATTAAAAAGCAGAGACATCACTTTGCCAACAAAGGTCCATATAGTCAAAGCTATAGATTATCCTGCAGTCATGTATGGATGTGAGAGTTGGACCAAAAAGAAAGCTGAGTGCGAAAGAATTGATGCTTTAGAACTGTGGTCCTGGAGAAGACACTTGAGAATCCCTTAGACTTCAAGGAGATCAAACTAGTCAACCCTACAGGGTATCAACCCTGAATATTCATTGGAAGGACTGATGCTGAAGCTCCAATACTTTGGCCACCTGATGCAAAGAACCAGCTCATTGGAGAAGATCCTGACACTTGGAAAGATTGAAGGCAAAAAGAGAAGAGTGTGGCAGAGGATGAGATGGTTGGATGGCATCACTGACTCAATAGGCATGAATTTGAGCAAACTCCAAGACATAGTGGAGGACAGAGGAGCCTGGCGGGCTATAGTTCATGGGGTCACAAAGACTCAGACACAACTGAGCAGTTGAACAACAACTATCCCCTCCCCTTGAATCCTGAATCTGGGTGGACCACATGACTTGTTTTTGATCAACAGAATGTTGACAAGTGATGCTGCATGACCTTCAAGATGAAATAAAATAGAAACTTTCTCACTTTTTCTAGAATTTCTTGGATTTCTCACACAAGTGGAAGCCAGTTGCCCTGTAAGAAGTCCTACTATCTTGAGACCATGTTTCTGCAAGCAAGTCCAAACTACCCACACTCAGTGGAGAAAGAGAGAAGTACAGTCATCCCCCAGCAATTCTAGCTGTCCCCTGAAGGGCCAAATTGAGAGTGAAGAGACATTTCACATGATCAGCCCAGTTAAGTCTTCATTTGACTCCATCCTCAGCTGCCATCTGATTATAACTTCTTGAGAGATGCCAAGTGAGAACACTCACTGAGCCCCATTGTCCTACAGAACTGAGAAATAATAATAAATTGTTGGTTTTCGCCACTAATTTTTGAGGCCAGCAATAGATACCAGAACAACAGCAGAGACTCAAGAGCCAATTGGGCTGTATTCAGTCCTGTCTCAGCTACTCGAAGGCTTTGTGATCTTCAGTAAGTTACCTAATACTTTATGCCTAGTTTCCTCATTTGCAAAAGGGTATCATAATAGCATTTCACTTAGAAGTTTGCTGTAGGGATTAATTTAATTTATTATGTAAAAAGCAATACTATTAACTATATTTCAAGATAAGTTTCATTAATCTAGTCAAGTCTGTGTTTTTCTTAACTGCTTCATGGATATGGGAAGAAATTGAGAATCACATTTACTTACTTTTGAGTCACTTGGGAACAAAAACAAGTCCTAGATTTTGAAAGAGCAAAACTTAAAAACTAACGTTAGAAAGAGAATTCTTATCTTAGGATTCAGTCCTGGGAGATTCCTCATCTGCAAATTGTGGATAATAATAATACTTACCATATGAGTTACTGTGAGGACTGAATAAATTAGTGAAGGTTTAAGTTTAACAAAAAGTTAAATCTTTAAGGCTTTCCTGGTGGCTTAGTCCGTAAAGAATCCATCTGCAATGCAGGAGACCTGGGTTTGATCCCTGGGTCAGGAAGATCCCCTGGAGAAGGGAATGGCAACCCACTCTAATATTCTTGCCTCGAGAATCCCATGGACAGAGGAGCCTGGCGGGCTACAGTCCATGGAGTCACAGGAGTCAGACATGACTAACTGACTAAACCACCACCAAAACCTTAAAACAGTGCCTGATTCTAAGTCCTCTATTTTATCTATTAATATAATTATTATCCTTACTCTCATACATTTCCCCAGCAATTGCTTCAGGATTTTCCCGGCATTTATAGGAGACAAAATGGTCTCAAACGCTCAGATTATTGAGTCCTAGTTTTATATGGACTGCAAAGCGGCTCCTCTTACTGTTTTTAAGTTCCTTGACCTCCCTAAGCTCTTTTTAGTGATGCTCAGAAGCTGGAACGGTGGAGTTTCAGATATAGATTGGAGAGCTTCTTTACTAACTCCAATAAAATAGCTCAGACTTTGGCTCTCACTTTTAAATACTATGCAGATGGCGCTGAACCCCAGCCAAACTGGCGGGAACTTGATTTCCTCTGGTGAGTGCTGGTGGGGTGTCTACAGCATGGCATTCATTCTCATCTCAAGCCCCCTTTCCTTTCTATCCCTCTCATTCTTACATACACACACACACACACACACACACTCACACACTCACATTCTGTATGTTTCCTTTTAGCCTAAGGATATTTTATGATGACGTGATCAGCAATAATTAATAAAATCATTGGTTTCCTGCCTGAACTTGTACTTATGTTAGCTCTCTCATCGTGTGGAAATTTTCACTTCAGCGCCAGATCAATAGCATCCCCTTTGTGATTCCCCACTGCCAGGAGAGAAAATGTTCGAAAAAGGAGATCTAAGGAGCTTCCTACCGATTTAGAAGAGACACAAGAAAGGACACTCTGTGCCAGCTGTGAAAGAAGCTCTTATATGCTGATAGGAATGTTATGAAATATCTGTAAATCTGGAGCTTGTTTTTCTGAGCTGTAAAACGTAACTGCATGGAGTGGATTTTTGAACACTCTTAAAATAAACATAAACTAAGCTTTGATAGAGAGATGCTTTTTCACTGTTGTTGTTTGATTTACTGTTTTACTATAACTGTAATATTTTTGTATGCAGAAATGTTGTAGATTCAATAAAGCATTAATTGAATAAAGTACATACAAATGCAGACTCATCAAGTGTACCATTTGCAAGGGGAAATTCCTGCACCTGTGCTAGAGCACTAACCTTTTAGACCCTACACCCAACCTCTGGGAATTAAAGCTTATCTAATGACCCACATTCTTCTGGGAGTCTGAATTGATTTTTAGGTTGACATGGAAAAGTGAGTAGGCTTTGTTTGCATTCCTGTTGTGGAATCAAAGAATGGCAGATTTGAAATATACCTAGAGAAATGATCTGATATGACTTCTCTCATTTGGTTTTTAATTTTTAAAATTTTGTCTTTGGACAAGGTTCTTGGTGTAGCCCTATGTCTCATCTACATTGTTACTTCAGACTTTTGTTACTTAAATTCCCTGAAGCTCAATTTCCACATCTTTGAAATGAGCATTATAATTTCTACCTTGTTTTGAACTTTAGAAACAAGGAAAATAAAGTGCCTCACATACTGTCTTACACAAAGTAGGTGCTCAGGAAATAGGAGCTATAAACATTTTCTCCAGTCAGAGGACCAGTCCAGAATTACATTGTGTTGGCCTTTTTTTTTTTTTTATGTCTAAGCAAAACCTTTGTTATTCAAAATTTTTATTTTGAAAAGGAGAGTTTTATCAATGTAACATGAACACTGAAGCAAATAGTCCAGGGAAGAGGGTTGAGCAATACTACTCAAAGCAATAGTCACAGCCATCCCCAGGCTCATCCAACAGAGGCAAAGTCAACCATGTTCACGTACAAATTTTCTGTTGATTGTCTTCATATCTCTGGTTAATATTTCTTTACATTGCTTGATTTCTCAACTCTGTGCCATATCCGCTGAACACCTTCTGTTAAAGTCACATATTTAAATCACTGCATGTGGACTTCTGCTCTTATTCTCAATTTTTGTTAGTTATATTTTAATTATATATTATTATATATTTGTATTATTTTGTATTATTTTATTGGTTATGTTATATATTCTTTAAAACTTCTATTTCTTGTTTGACAATATTTTCTCATTTCCCAAAATGAAAGATAAGGGTAATTTAACTCCTACCTGGCACATTCTACATTTTGTCAGGTACACTTTTACACAGTCAAGGTTGTTAACATTTACATTTTATTCCATAATCATAGCTAAAAATTCTAGGCTTTTGCTATGTTGACCTAAAATTTCAGAACCAATATTATACATATACATGTGTACAATAATTATATGTATATTATTGTGACTTTATAAGTATTGTTACTCCTGGGCCAGTTTGCTAAGATTACATTTATCTGTCTTCAGGTCCAATGCCCCAAACCAATAACAGGACAATGTTGCTAGCATCAAGGTAAACTGGATTTTCTTTTCTTATGTCCCATTAAGGGCCAATTTTGGTTTGTTTAATAATTAGTCTGAGATGTAGTCAATATCTTGTAATATCCTACAATAGAAAATAATCTGAGAAAGACAAAATAATATATATATGTGCATGTATGTGTGTTAGTTGCTCAGTCATGTCTGATTCTTTGCAACCCCATGGACTTTAGCCCACCAGGCTCCTCTGTCCATAACATTCTCAGGGGAAGAATACTGGAGTGAGTTGCCAGTTCCTTCACCAGAGGAATCTTCCTGACTGGGCTTGCACCTACATCTCCCACATTGCAGCAGATTCTTTTTTTTTTTTAAATTTCTTTATTTTAATTGGAGGATAATTTACAATATTGTGGTAGTTCTTGCCATACATCAACATGAGCCAGCCACAGGTGCACATGTGAACCCCCTCCCACCTTGCTCCTTACCTCATCCCTCTTGGTTGTCCCAGAGCACTGGCTCCGCTTCATGCATCAAACTTGCACTGGTCATCTATTTTACATATGGTAATATACATGTTTCAATGCTGTTCTCTCAAATCATCCCACCCTCGTCTTCTGCCACATAGTCCAAAAGTCTGTGTCTCTTTTGCTGCCTTGTGTATAGGATTGTCATTACTGTCTTTCTAAATTCCATATATATGCATTAATATACTGTATTGGTGTTTCTCTTTCTAACTTATTTGGCTCTGTATAATAGGCTCCAGTTTCATCCACCTCATTAGAACTGACTCAGATGCGTTCTTTCTTTTTATAGCTAAGAAATATTCCATTGCATATATGTACTATACTTTCTTATCCATTCATCTGCCAATGGACATTTAGGTTGCTTCCATGTCCTAGCTGTTGCAAACAGTGCTGCAGTGAACATTGGGGTACACGTGTCTTTTTCAATTCTGGTTTCCTCGGTATGTGCCCAGCAGTGAGATTGCTAGGTTATATAGCAATTCTATTTCCAGGTTTTAAGGAAACTCCACAGTGTTCTCCATAGTGGCTATACCAGTTTGCATTCCCATCAACAAAATAAGAGGATCCCCTTTTCTCCACACCCTCTCTAACATTTAGTATCTGTAGACTTTTTGATGGTTGCCATTCTGACTGGCATGACAGTCTGAGCCACCTGGGAAGTCCATATATATATATACATATTCACTTTGCTGTATATCTGAAACTAGCACAATGTTGTAAATTAGCTATACTTCAACTAAAATGGCTAAAAATAAAAAAATAAAAAAGATTCCTGTAAGAAAAAATTAATTAGTTGAGAGCTTCTTGCCAAATGTTACTATATATATAATGAAAATTTTGATTTACTGTTTTGACATAATTCACTTTCATTGAATCCTTAAGGCTCTCCATGCTCTTACTTATTTTTATCCTAGAGGTACTCTTCACAATTTATGAAGCTCACCCTCTCTCCTCCTCTACTTTAGCTTCATCTCTGAGATCAGCTATATTACTATTATTCAGAACTGAACCTAGAACCTATTATAGAGTGAAGTGAGTCAAAAAGAGAAAGACAAATACCATATTCTAATGTATATATAAAGAATCTAGAAAAATGGTACCGAAGAACTTATTTACAGGGCAATAATGGAAGAAACGGACATAGAGAATAGACATATGGACATGGGGAGAGTGGAGGAGAGGGTGATATGTATGAAAAGAGTAACATGGAAATTTACATTACTGTATGTAAAATAGATGGCCAACAGGAATTTGCTGTATAGCTCAGGATACTCAAAGAGGGGTTCTGTATCAACTTAGAGGGGTGGGATGGGGAGTGAGATGAGAGCGGGTTTCAAAAGGGAAGGGATATATGTATACCTATGGACAGGGAGGCCTGGTGTGCTGCAATTCATGGGGTCACAAAGAGTTGGACATGACTGAGTGACTAAACTGAACTGAACTGATGGCTGATTCATGTTGAGGTTTGACAGAAAACAGCAAAATTATGTAAAGCAATTATTCTTCAATGAAAAGTAAATAAATTTTTAAAAAGAGACACTCTCTCCAAATAAAGTCACATTCTGAGATGCTGAAAAAAAGAAAAAAGAACTGTTATATTCTTTTGGCTGGGTCTATACTTCACTTCCTAACTTACCAGAGTGTATCTTCAGCTATATTTCTAAGAAGTATGAGAATGGTTATATTTTCTGAGCCTTTGCATATACGCAGATATATTGACCCCTCTCCCCCACCACACACATTGTTGATATTTTAGCTGGGTATGGAATTCTAGATTGTTAATAATTTTCCTTTAGAATTTTAAAGGCTCCATTGTTTTTAAAATTTAAAGACTCCCTTGCTTTCTAGTTCCAGTGTTCCTGGTGAAAAAAGTCTAATGCTTATCTCATTTTTCTTCCTTTGAAGTTATTTATTATTGTCTCTGAAAGTTTTTAGGATTTTCTCTTTTCACTGAAGGATATGTCTGTCTGTGGGCCCTCTATAATTTAATATGTTGGACACTTAGTAAAAAAGTTCAAACTGCAAACTTGTGACTATATTTCATCTGGGAATGTCTCTTCTGTTATTTCTTTTGTAATTTTATCCTTCACCTTCTCTATTTTCTTCATTCTTTCTCTCTAGCAATATTATCTATTCTTTTTCTTCCAAGCTACCACCATTGATTCTAATATGCCTTGTTTTGCCCTCTCATGTTTTAAGAAAGACTACATATACATGGTTTAGGTCTCCTCTACTGTTGATTGGACTTCCCTGATAGCTTAGTTGGTAAAGAATCTGCCTGCAATGTAGGAGACACTGGTTCAATTCCTGGCTCAGGAAGATCCACTGAAGAAGGGATAGGCTGCCCACTCCAGTATTCTTGGGGTTCCCTTGTGGCTCAGCTGGTAAAGAATCTGCCTGCAATGAGGAGACCTGGATTCTACCCCTGGGTTGGGATGATCACCTGGAGAAGGGAAAGGTTACACACTACAGTGTTCTAGCCTGGAGAATTCCATGGACTGTATAATCCATGCGGTTGCAAACAGTTGAACATGACCAAGCAATTTTCACTCTAACTACTGTTATCTATATCAGTTAATTTTCACATAAAGTCTCTCAAAACTAGCAGTACTACATGAAGTGGAGTGGAGTGGGGTTAGATGTGTCCTTTAGAAGACTTCATGCTAGAATAAGTGGACAAAATAATTTGCTGACAGGATAAGGACTTTCCAAATTCCAGAAGATGTACAGTTACTCTGAGGGTCCAATATTCTCACTCGAATCCTCAGTCTTTTTTCTCAACATTTTATGCCATTTATCTGCAGGAAACTCCCCCATCCTTTCTGGGGTTTTTTTTTTTTTTTTTTTTTTGGCTTAAAGGTAAATGCCAGATACCTGGTGTTTAAAGAAACCTTCAAATAATTCTGTTTTTAGCCTCATCAACTACTCTCTCCCTCTACAGGGTCTTTCAGTTCTGAAACTAAAGTCTGTCTTGAGTTACAGTGGACAGATAAGCATCTTCCTCCTCTACAGCTCTGAAGATAACATACTTGCCTTGGCAGTTCTTCTCCACTATTTTATTAAATGTATTTCCTATGTTATGTCATAATGTTTTCTAAGGGAATACAGTTGGCTGCAATGTGTGTCCAATTTACCTCCTTTAAGATCACAATAAACTGTGGAAAATTCTGAAAGAGATGGGAATACCAGACCACCTGATCTGCCTCTTGAGAAACCTGTATGCAGGTCAGGAAGCAAGAGTTAGAACTGGACATGGAACAACAGACTGGTTCCAAATAGGAAAAGGAGTACATCAAGGCTGTATATTGTCACCCTGTTTATTTAACTTCTATGCAGCGTACATCATGAGAAAGGCTGGACTGGAAGAAACACAAGCTGGAATCAAGATTGCCGGGAGAAATATCAATAACCTCAGATATGCAGATGACACCACCCTTATGGCAGAAAGTGAAGAGGAGCTAAACAGCCTTTTGATGGAAGTGAAAGAGGAGAGTAAAAAGTTGGCTTAAAGCTCAACAGTCAGAAAACGAAGATCATGGCATCCAGTCCCACCACTCCATGGGAAATAGATGGGGAAACAGTGGAAACAGTGTCAGAGTTTAATTTTTTGGGCTCCAGAATCACTGCAGATGGTGACTGCAGCCATGAAATTAAAAGACGCTTACTCCTTGGAAGAAAAGTTATGATCAACCTAGACAGCATATCCAAAAGCAGAGACATTACTTTGCCAACTAAGGTCCGTCTAGTCAAGGCTATGGTTTTTCCTGTGGTCATGTATGGATGTGAGAGTTGGACTGTGAAGAAGGCTGAGCGCTGAAGAATTGATGCGTTTGAACTGTGGTGTTGGAGAAGACTCTTGAGAGTCCCTTGGACTGCAAGGAGATCCAACAAGACCATTCTGAAGGAGATCAACCCTGGGATTTCTTTGGAGGGAATGATGCTAAAGCTGAAACTCTAGTACTTTGGCCACCTCATGAGAAGAGTTGACTCATTGGAAAAAACTCTGATGCTGGGAGGGATTGGGGGCAGGAGGAGACGGGGACAACGAGGATGAGATAGCTGGATGGCATCACCGACTCGATGGACGTGAGTCTGAGTGAACTCTGCGAGATGGTGATGGACAGGGAGGCCTGGCGTGCTGCGATTCATGGGGTCGCAAAGAGTCGGACATGACTGAGCAACTGAACTGAACTGAAAGAGCAGGTCTACTCCCATAATTTACAGAATTAACCAGAAGGTTTAATCCAGCGACTGTCCTCAGGCATAATACATTGTTGTTATATAATCCTAAGGAATGTAGAGAAGGAAAAAAAGTTTGTCCTTTCTTCCTCCTTGAGAATTCCAGACCCCTCTCTCCTTGGGGACCCCTAGACTTCTTATCAACCTGCCTAGGAAATGACTCTCTCAATAGTTTATTTTTGTAAAAAGTCTCAAATAAGAATTGCATGTTTAAAAAAATTACCACCAGCCAGTAAAATCATAATGGTAGATTGCACTGAATTTGAAGTTGCATAAATACTAAAAGAAACAAAAAGGACTTCATAAACTCATATGTCTGAATCAGGTGATTATTCCAGTACATGCATGCTCTGTTGTGTCCAACCCTTTGAGACAAAAGGGTTGTAGCCCATCAGCTTCCTCTGTCCTTGGGATTTTCCAGGCAAGAATACTGAAGTGGGTCACCATTTCCTCCTCCAGGAGATCTTCCTGACCCAGGGATTGAACCCATGTCTCCTGCCTCTCCTGCACAGCAGGTGGATTCTTTACTGCTGAGCTGTCCAGGAAGCCCCAGTTAGGTGAAATACCTATTAAGTGCATGAATGAATTTATATAAAATCCAGTACAAATTTGTCATCCCTTACTTCTTGTCCTAATTAATGATAGAAGCAAATTTTAAAATTGACTTATGACATTGTTAGGAAATTTAAGTATCTTTGGAAATCTCAATATTGTAAGAGAAAAACTTTTGTAATAGCTGACAACATTTTCTAGCATCTCCTCCTCCAGGGGATATTCCTGACTCAGAGAAACTGCATCTCTTGCTTGGTAGGTGGACTTTTTTTTTGTTGATGAGCCACTTGGGAAGCTCAGCTAGCAATAGATGTTCTGATAAATATGTGGCCAGACTATGTACTTCTTCATGATGACAGGATATAAGAGGGAAAATAGCATAAGCGTTATCAAAAGGTTTTAATTAGCATGATGCTACTTCACCTTATTCTCCAGCTTTTTAGTCACTTGGGTAGTTAATTAAGACTCTCCAGACCTGAACTGTTTGGTGACTGTTTTCAACAGGAAAATTTCTAAGGCTTGAGTTGTAGGAAAACAGCACCTAAGATTACCTGGATCTAGTGCACAGTGTTCCTTTTATAGACAACCAAGGGAGAGATTCAGTGGAAGTTATTGGCCCTCTGTTTCACAATAATTCAGCAGGACTGGAAATCTGTTATTAGGAAATAATTTTAGCTCACCACTGAGGTTACAGGGCAATAAATGGCTCCTTTCTGGATCCCTAAAGTTTACCCAGCACATTTATGTGGCCATTTTTTTTTGCCTTGTGTACTTATGTATGACTTAAATCATCATGACTATATCACATTTACATTAAATCTCTTTCTTATTTCCCTATCTTTTAAAAGTACTTTTTCTTTCTCTCTTTTATGATCTCTATTTCTGTTTTCATTTCTCTTGTCTTTGGTTTCCTTGGCTGCTGCCTATGCTAAAGACATTTCAGATATTTCTGTGTAAGGCTTTTCAACATGAAAGCCCAAGAAAAATACAGATTAAATATTTACATTTATTTTCAATTAAAAAAACAGGCTTTTAAAAAAATTGGTACTTTGACAAAGTACCATGAGAAATTCACGTATTTTTATTCATTATCTAAGGCTTACATGACGTAACCCAGCTCAAATTTGTATCAGAAAATGTTTTATGTCACCAGTGAAAGTCTTAAAAAATATGTAGGCTTTAATTAGTTTACTCAGGGAAAAAAATTGACAAGCACACTCGTATCTTTAGCTTGATTTTAAGACAAACATTAGTATGGATTTCAAATATCTCTAATGGAGATAAAACTAAGTATAAAGAATATACTTAATAATTATCTTATATATAATAGACTTGAATAGTTTTATTGTGCTGAATAGTATGTTAGATAAGAAATACATGAGTCCCTTCACTGTGCACCTGAAACTACCACAACATTGTTAATTGGCTATAACCCAATACAAAATAAAAAGTTTAAAGTTTTAGGGGAAAAAAAAAGAATAGATAAACAAAAATGTTCTTGAATGAAAAGATATATATATATATATGCATATATATATTTTTTTAGTGTAGAAAGAGTGTTTCAATCTTTTAATCTAGTTTCTTTGATAATTTAGGCTTACGTTTCCAGGCCATTTTTACTTTTGATGACCTATGAAATCCACTGGTTTCATGGAAAGAATAATAATATTTTTACAATTAGATGCAAAGGATATTTCATAGGATTTCTTTCTTTTTCACATATTCTTAAAAAAATAGCACAATAAAAATGAATTATAGTATGTAGTTTCCAAATATATTTTTAGGTATCTTTCTTTCTTTTTTTTTTTTTTAAGGTATCTTTCAAATTCTCGTTTTGGAAATCTTTTCTGTAGTTATAAAGATTTTCTTTTAAGTGCATTATTTTCACATATGTATTTTAGCTACCAGAATTGCTGGCCTATTGATATTCCAGAAAAATAAAATATTAAAGTGAAAGATATTATTCTATCATGGTTTACATTTTAAGTTTGATACATCACACATGTCTTTCTCTTACAAAGTTTTCCATTCCTGAACATTCCAAATACAACACATTTATTTAATTTGTTTATTTATTCTTGGCTGTGCTGGGTCTTTCTCTAGTTGCTGTGAGCAGGGGCTGTTTTTGCTGAGTTGCCTGGGCTTCTCATTGGGGTGGCTCCTCACTGCAGAGAAGAGGCTCTAGGACACGGAATCAGCAGTTGTGGTGCAAGGACTTAGTTGCTCTGTGGCATGTGGGATTTCTCCAGCCCAGGGATCAAACTTGTGTCCCCTGCGTTGGCAGGTGAATTCTTAACCACTGGTTCACCAGGGAATTTGCCAGCTACAGCTTACTTGTAAAAGGGTGGAGAAAGAATTTGCAGTTGATACAAATAGTAAGCACAAACAAACAAAAATAGAGCCAAAGCAAATGAAAACATACCCTCCATAAACAATATCCATGGTTGAAGGTGACCTGCATCTGTTACATTATATGGTCCTATGTCCATGCTGGGAAAAAATACCAGAAAGCAGAGGAGAAGCTTGGTGTAGGAGAAAGGCAGGAATCTTGCCTGGATTTGAGCCCCACGGCTACCACCTCCCCTGTGGGCATGGCCAAACCTGAAAATGGACCAAATCTTCATTTTATCCTTCAAAAAAATGTGGTCCATCTAATAGTTCTGTGTTTATCCAATGAAAAATATTTCAGAAACTGTTTGGATAACTATAAAGACAAAATGTATGCAGATTATTATTAGAAAAGCAAAAGCTTAACTATAATAATGGATCTGGAGAGGCAGGTGAAGGAAAGAACAGCAAATAAAAATGAAATTAGGGAAGGTAAAATATAAAATTCATTTCAAAAGTAATTTGAGCTTGTAGATAATCATGTAGATAAATATGTGGGTTTTGTTTTGCTGTTTTGAAATCAGCGTGGTAGTGTAGTTCATTACAGATTTTGATTTGTAATTTGAGCCAATCAATTTCCTTGAATAAAATCTGTTCTTGTTTTTTCTTGCACGGCAAAGGAACTATCTGGGAATATTTCCATACTTTTCTGCAAACCGTTAAAAGAGTTAAACTAATAGTAAGTGAAGATGTGACTATTAAGATACTGTGTTTTGAATTGTTACTTTTTATTTTTCATTTCACTTAAACATGTTTAAACGCATTCATTTGTTGTGCTGATAAAGTCAGTCTTTTCATACCCTGCACTGGGTTTCAGCTATCATGGCTAACCTCGTCTGGACATACATATAGAAGTCTAATAAAATTTGGTAGCATTAAATGACTTTTTTGTCTCATTTGCAAAATGACAATGTCCCCCTTCATCCTAAGTTACTGTGCTCTGGTCCAGAACACAATGTAGATTCTGTTCTACCTAGAAGCAGCATCTTTCTCTGTAATCACCAGGTAGATATGGTCAATTAAAGGAGGAAGAAGGCATAATGTATAACAAAAAGATTTAAATTCCCATTCCTATGACAAATAGCACTGCCACACTGCCTGAATTCCAGATGACTTTGCCTAGAATTGTGTAACATGGTGGTGCTTACTAACAGAGTGGCTTGGGTTTGGGGGCAGCATATACACTGAGAGAGAGCACTGGCTATTTCTCCTCTCCTTACCACATGGCTCTCTCCTACCACATAACACTGCCATGTGGACCACATTTGTTGACATGGCTGGCCGGACGCCGGCTACTGAAGCACGTCCAGCCATGTGGCTCATCCACACCCACCACTTTATTTTTGTTGCACTTTTCAACCAGATTTTGTGGCTAATGATGATATAAACACTGTGGTTGCAGAGATGCCAATGGACTACTGTGCTTTTCCCTGTGAGATTTTGGAGACAAAGGAATATGTCTGACAGTTTTCTATCTGTCCTGAAGCTTCATGATATTTAGAATAGGCTAACAAGAAGAAGGAGGTATAAGGAGTATCAGTTCAGTTCAGTTCAGTTCAGTCACTCAGTCGTGTCCGACTCTTTACGACCCCATGAATCGCAGCACGCCAGGCCTCCCTGTCCATCACCATCTCCCGGAGTTCACTCAAACTCACATCCATCGAGTCGGTGATGCCATCCAGCCATCTCATCCTCTGTCGTCCCCTTCTCCTCCTGCCCCCAACCCCTCCCAGTATCAGGGTCTTTTCCAATGAGTCAACTCTTTGCATGAAGTGGCCAAAGTACTAGAGTTTCAGCTTTAGCATCATTCCTTCCAAAGAACACCCAGGACTGATCTCCTTTAGAATGGACTGGTTGGATCTCCTTGCAGTCCAAGGGACTCTCAAGAGTGAACTCCAACACCACAGTTCCAAAGCATCAATTCTTTGGCGCTCATCTTTCTTGACAAATAAATAATAAAGTAAGGACTTTTAAGAAAAGAGATGAGAAAAAAAAGATGACTAGAGACATAAAGCAAAGGCATGAAATATGTTCTTGTTGATTTCCATGAGTCTTCTGCATATTTTTTATTTTCCTTCCAACCATCCTTCCCTCAGTCCCACCATCCATAGTTATGCTTTCATGGAATCACCACAGTTTCTATGGTTCAACATTAACTTTCATGAGTTAACTATTAAACTCCTTTTACAGGCTGTATTGTATTGTATTGTATTGTTCAGTTGCTTAGTTGTGTCTGACTCTCTGTGACCCCATGGTCTGCAGCACACCAGGCTTCCCTGTCCATTATTATCTCCTGGAGTTTGCTCAAACTCATGTCCATAAAGTCGGTGATGCCATCCAACCATCTCATCCTCTGGTATCCTTTCTCCTGCCTTCAATCTTTCCCAGCATCAGAGTCTTTTTCAGTGAGTTGGCTCTTTGCATCAGGTGTCCAGAGTATTGGAGCTTCAGCTTCAGCATCAGTCCTTCCAGGGAATATTCAGGACTGATTTTCTTTAGGATTGACTGGTTGGATCTCCTTACAGTCCAAGGGACTCTAAAGAGTCTTCTCCAACACTACAGTTCAAAAGTATCAATTCTTCTACACTTGGCCTTCTTTATAGTTCAACCCTCACATCCATACATGTGCTGTGCTTTGACAATCAGTTGTGTCTGACTCTTTGTGACCCCATGGACTGTGGCCCACCAGGCTCCTCTGTCCATGGAGATTCTCCAGGTAAGAATATTGGAGTGGGTTGCCATCCTTCCTTCAGGGGATCTTCTCAGCTCAGGGATAGAACCCAGGTCTCCCACATTGCAGGCAGATTCTTCACCGAATGAGCCACCAGGGAAGCCATATGTGCCTTCTGGAAAAATCATGGCTTTTAGTCACATCCACACATGGCTACTGGAAAAACCATGGCTTTGGCTATATGGACCTTTGTCGGCAAAGTAACTCCTTTTTAAAAATTAGCAGTGCTTTTCATATAATGTAACTGTGTTTTACTTGTATTGTCCAATATATGTTCACACAGAGAGGCTAGACCGGAAGAGAAGCCCATTTAATAATTGAGCACCTGATGGCATCTTTAGTAATTTAATAAGAGACTTAACAAAGAATATGTACTCAATAAACATTTCTTGAATTGAATTGATAGTGTCTCAAAGACTGAGGTACAATGGAGGATGAATGGAATAGTCTGGGAAACTGAAGAATCTGGCAGGGTTAGAAATACAAGTAAAGATTTGATTAAACCTTAAGAAAAGAAAAAGTGGCTGTGACAACTTGATGCCATATCAGTTATCTCCCCATATTACAACCACACCAAAATGTAGTGGCTTAAGAAATAACCACCTGATGTGCTCACAAGTATATGAAGCAATAATTTTGGCTGAGTTGAGCTGAATAGTTATTATGCAGCTCTTGCTGGGATCACTCATGTGATTGCAGTCATCTGGCAGCTCTGCTGGGGTTGATGGACTAAGATGGCTTCAATCCTGTGTCTAGCAGTTGTTACTGTCTGTTGGCTAAACCATATGTCTTTCATAGACTGATTCAGAGTTTTTCACATGGTAGCTGAATTCCAAGAGAATAAGGCTCAATGCACAAGCTTATTTGAAGTCTTGTGGCCAATGTTCCATTGAGCAAAGCAGGTTACATGGCCAAACTCAGAATCAGTGTGGGAGGGAATGATATAAGGGTCTCAATAAAGGAACATGACCCATTAAGGCACTTTACTATACCAGTTGTCCACAGCTCCTGTATTGTGTGGCAACAGTAGCTTTGGTTGTTGCTCCTGTTTCTCATAAAGAGAGTAGCTTGGACTTGCAATTAAAATTCTAGTTCAACAAATTACCCCTTACTTAGTAGTTCCTCTCAAACTGTCTTCCTAGTAGTACTTCTGAGAGTTTGGTTCTATTAATGCCATTCCTAAATTTGCATATGAACCTGGAATAACAATGGTGGCTCTCCTATATAATATACATTTTATTAAGTTGGGTTCATTATATTAAAGTGCATGCTGCGTGTGGATGTGCGCTCAGTTGTGTGCAACTCTTTGCAACCTTAGGGACTGTAGCTGATCAGATTCCTCTGTCCATGGAATTTTCCAGGCAAGAATAATGGAGTGGGCGCCATTTCCTGCTCCAAAAGTGCATTCTAGACGGGGGCGGGGGAAACAGTGGTGCCATTACTTGAAAGATTTAAATTGGCTGCCCACACTTGTTGGTGTACATCGTTCCAAGCATATACTGGGATGATAACTACAAACAAAAATCTGTGTCTTGGCCTTTAAAATTTTTAATTTGGCTTTTTAATTGTTGATTGCATAATTATGGTACTTTATCACCTAATCTGTCCAAATGCCTACTACACTTTTTGGCATTGTTTACATTTTTGCTTAGCAACCAATCAAGCATGGGTTGAAATCCAAGACAGAATGGTTCAACAATGGGTCCATAAACCCTACAACTGAGGGGGTAAAGAATTTTGCAGAAACAAGTTCAATTGCTTTTCATTATATGCCTCTGGGTGGCCAAATGCTTGGGCAGAAAATTAAGCGTGCTTAAAGCTAGCTGCATTTACATTTCTGAGACTAAAGCCGAGTCTTTCAACTTGTATTAAGCTTCTATTGTAAAATAATTTTATTATTTGCCAAGTTTTTAAGTGACATAAGAGGACAAATGTGCAAAGGTAATTTATAGCTTAGCTCCCTAACTACTCTCAATGGGTTACTTGGAAGCCTGTTAATTCTACCATGGGCTGGGAATACGCAGGGATATAAACATATTATATATAAATTTTACATCATCTTCCAAAACTTACTTTTTTTTAAGAAAAAAAAATAGGACTGTGGTTCTGCTGGTCATGCTTTGCGTTGATTTCTTTCCTTCTAATTTTTTCCTTGGCAAATATTATTCACTGACAGCTCAATCTCAGGGGCTATGAATAGTCAGCTCCATATGCATGCAGGGTTCTTCCTAAACCAACTTATTAGTTGTGCCAGATGTTATTATGCTTCTTGAAATGTAAGCTTAAAAAGTGATCTTACTGTAAGCTAATAGATAATTCAGTGAGCAGGTGTTCCATTGATATGCGGGAGGGAGTATATTTAATATATGGGAAGAATATGAATAGTATTGTGGCCAGAGCACAGTGTGATAGATTGAGAAAGTGGTTCCAATTCTTCACCCTTCCCTATTTCTACACATTATGTGATGTGGCATTGTAGTTCATTCTTTGAAAAGGTAGAGCTCTTTTCCCATCCTTTAGACTGGCCTTGTGAATTTCTAGTGGCCTTGTGAATGCAATGGCTATGTCTGTGTGGCAAGACAAAGCCCAAGTCTCGAAAGACCTTGCACACATCATCTTTGTGATGGGCACTCCTTCTCCATGGGAACAGCACACGGTCACCTGAGTGATGATAGACCATGTGAGACAGAATAGCTGACTTATCAGAATAGCTGATAGACCAGTCAGCCCTTAGCTGACCTGTCAATTCAGATTCATAAGCAGACCCAGGCAAATCATCCAGATCTGGCCTGATGCTTATGAGAAGCACATAGTTACCCTGCAGACTGATGAGAAACAATGAACATGATGGTTGTTTTAGGCCACTCAGAGTGGAGGCATTACACAGTGAGAGGTAACTGACTCACCTTCCTTTTACTCTAGCTGCTCTGGAAAGTACTTTCTTTACAACCTTTTTTAAAAGGTGGTGGGATGAAGGAAAGAAAGAGGAATGCAAGTTGCTTTCTGGTAGCCATAAAGTGTTTCATTCGATCTTATCATTTTTTTTTCTATTGGTTGTATTCATACGCATGGACCAATAAACATTTTGGACAGATATAGCATTTTTACCCATCTCTATTTTAAGACTTATCCTTGGAAGAAAATTAAGAATCAAATTATCATGGTTCTGATGTCCTGGGTTTTGTAATGATGGATGCCTACAATAGATCCCTCCCCTCAGCAAACACACATCCATCTGTTTGAATGCATTTAGCTCTCTAACTTCATCTCTTGTCACCAGCTTCCATTGTCTTCATGACTTCTATGCTTTATTCATTCAAGAAATACTTACTGGGTATCTATGATATATCAGGAATTCTCCTAGGTTCCAGGGATATAGGAAATAACTGTGAACAGAATAAACAAGGCCCTTGCCCTTAAAGTGCTTGAATGGCAGGGCAAGTGGCAATCAATAACTAAAACATTACATACTCCACCATGTGAGATGATGCTGAGTGCTATGCATAAAACTAAAGCAGAAATGGAGAATTATTGATATTTTATTTTGTATAGGAAGGATTTCCTAATAATGAGAAATTTGAGCAGAGACCTGAATGCAGTGAGGAAACAAGCTGTGCAGATATAAAGCAGGTGTGGGGAAGTGCTCCAAGCAAAGAGAAGAAACCAGGCAAATGCGCTGAGGAGGAAGTGTGTTTTGAGGAATATTTAGGAGGCCAGCATGCTTTGTGTAGAACCAGCAAGGGGAGAGTAGAAGGAGATGAAGTTAGAAAGAGAGGGCAAGGCCCAGATCATGAAGATCTTTGGGGCTGTGAAAATTATGTACTTTATCTGTAGGGACATGGACAATCATTTGGAGCTCTAGTGATATTTAACTGCTGTAAATTTCCTAACTACATTGTTTCACTCTTACTTTGTGTGTGTGTGTGTGTGCGCGCGCATGCAAGCATTTTCTCTGTTAAGAATTTCTACTACTTTTTCCACCTGGCCCATACCTACTCATTATTTGAAACCTAGCTTAAATATCACCTGCCTTGGGGAAATAAATCCCCAGGAATTTACTTTCCTCTCTGTTCTCCCCAGGAAAATATATATACTTTTTTTCATCCAAACTGGAACACATTTGAGAACAAAAGGAGACTCTCTTAAAAATATATTAACACAACAGATTCGAATGGACATATCTTGGGAAAATAAGAAGCATAGTTACTTTATTTTCACGTCGATCATGCAACACTTCCATTACAGTTCATGTGTCTGCTTTTCTCACTAGAATGTGGCCTCCACAAGAGCACTGTCATTTTGTCTCTGAGAGTCACAGACCTGTGTAGAATCCAATATATAATAGTGACTTAACAAATAGTGTCCAACCAAAAAACTGTATTGATTTTCAAGTACACCTTTTATTTTTTGTTATTATCAATTTTATTTTTTTTAGTGGTTTTTTTTTTTTTTTTGCTGTTCCTTTCTGTCAAAAGCTTATTGTTTCCCCATCGCATTGATGTCAGCATTAGAGTTGGCTCTCTGACTCACAGTGGCCCTCTCTGTGAGATGAACATATGACCATGCCCTGTTAAAATCAGAATGGGCTGATTAGTTGTTTGACCAATGAAATATAAGTGGTGATTAGTCCAAGTGACCAGTTGTCCTAATTTATCAGGACTGACAAATTTCTCAGGGTTTAAAGGTTTCAGTTTTAAAATCAGAACTGTGTAGGCAAATCATCCCGGTTTACTTGGGACTCAGGGTACCCCCGGGATGTGGATCTTTGGTGCTGAAAACAGAGCCCATACTAGACAAAGCACAACAGTGTGGTTAGCCCAGAAATACCATGTGCCATTTACAAGCAGAAACTTCAGAATTCATTCTATGATTCCTTTATTTTAGTTTCTCTGTGTCACAGGTTCAGCAGCATCTCAAAGAGAGGATGTTCCATAAGGCTGGGTCTTGGACAGAAGTTGTGGAACAGCATCATAACTGGTGATGATGAACCAGTAGCAAGTACAAGAAACTAATCTTGGTTTTTGTAAGCCACTAAGATATTGGGGTCATTTGTCAATGTAACATAGCTAAGCTTAAACTGATGATTATCTTTTGTTGCACATACATTTAAATGATGGTATGCTCAATATATTGGATTAGGCAAAAAATTAGTTCAAGTTATTCTGTCTCACCTTATGGAAAATGCTGAATGAACTTTTTGGCCAACCCAATGGCTTCCCAGGTTGCACAGTGATAAAGAATCTGCTTGCCAATGCAAGAGACACAAGTGATCAAGGGATAGGGGTTTGATCTTTAGGTCAGGAAGATCCCCTGGAGTAGGAAATGGTAACCCACTCCAGTATTCTTGTCTGGAAAATCTTGTGGACAGAGGAGCCTGGCAGGTTACAGTCCATGAGGTTGCAGAGAGTGGAACATGACTGGGCAACTGAGCATGCAAAGTATTTTAAGTTTCTAAGGATAAGATTCTTTACCAATTGAGCTATCAGGGAAGCCAGGTTCGTGACACTGTAGAGGAGGCAGGGATCAAGATCGTCCCCAAGAAAAAGAAATGCAAAAAGGCAAAATGATTGTCTGAGGAGCCTTACAAATAGCTGTGAAAAGAAGAGAAGCTAAAGGCAAAGGAGGAAAGGAAAGATATACCTACTTGAATGCAGAGTTCCAAAGAATAGCAAGGAGAGACAAGAAAGCCTTCCTCAGTGATCAATGCAAAGAAATAGAGGAAAACAATAGAATGGAAAAGACTAGAGATCTCTTCGAAAATTCGAGATACCAAGGGAACATTTCATGCAAAGATGAGCACAATAAAGAACAGAAAAGGCATGGACCTAACAGAAGCAGAAGATATTAAGAAGAGGTGGCAAGAATACACAGAAGAACTGTACAAAAAAGATCTTCATGACCCAGATAATAACAGTGGTATGATCACTCACCTAGAGCCATACATCCTGGAGTGACAAGTCAAATGGGCCTTAGGAAGCATCACTACAAGCAAAGCTACTGGGGGTGATGGAATTCCAGTTGAGCTATTTCAAATCCTAGAAGATGATGCTGTGAAAGTGCTTCACTCACTATGCCAGCAAATTTGGAAAACTCAGCAGTGGCCACAGGACTGGAAAAGCTCAGTTTTCATTCCAATCCCAAAGAAAGACAATGTCAAAGAATGCTCAGACTACCACACAATTGCACTCATCTCACACGCTAGTAAGGTAATGCTCAAAATTTTCCAAACTAGACTTCAACAGTACTGTGAACTATGAACTTTCAGATGTTCAAGCTGGTTTTAGAAAAGGCAGAGGAACCAGAGATCAAATTGCCAACATCCATTGGATCATAGAACAAGCAAGAGAATTCCAGAAAAAAAAAAAATCTATTTCTGCTTTATTGACTATGCCAAAGTCTTTGACTGTGGAGATCACAATAAACTGTGGAAAATTCTGAAAGAGATGGCAATACCAGACCACCTGACCTGCCTCTTGAGAAACCTGTATGCAGTTCAGGAAGCAACAGTTAGAAATGGACATGAAACAATAGACTGGTTCCAAATTAGGAAAGGAATACATCAAGGCTGTATATTGTCACCCTGCTTATTTAACTTATATGCAGAGTACATCATGAAAAATGCTGAGATGGATGAAGCACAAGCTGGAATCAAGATTGACAGGAGAAATATCAATAACCTCAGATATACAGATGACACCACCCTAATAGCAGGAAGCAAAGAAGAACTAAAGAGCCTCTTGATGAAAGTGAAAGAGGAGAGTGAAGAAGTTGGCTTAAAGCTCAACATTCAGAAAACTAAGATCATGGCATCTGGTCCCATCACTTTATGGCACATAGATGGGGAAACAGTGGAAACAGTGTCAGACTTAGTTTTTTGGGCCCCCAAATCACTGCAGATGGTGACTGCATCCATGAAATTAAAAGATGCTTGCTTTTTGGAAGAAAAGTTATTACCAACCTAAAGAGTATATTAAAAAGCTGAGATGTTACTTAGCCAGCAAAGGTCTGTCTAGTCAAGGCTATGGTTTTTCCAGTAGTCATGCATGGATGTGAGAGTTGGACTATAAAGAAAGCTGAGCATGGAAGAATTGATGCTTTTGAACTGTGGTGTTGGAGAAGACTCTTAAGAGTCCCTTCGACTGCAAGGAGGTCCAACCAGTCCATCCTAAAGGAAATCAGTCCTGAATATTCATTGAAAGGGCTGATGCTGAAGCTGAAACTTCAATAATTTGGCCACCTGATGTGAAGAACTGACTCATTTGAAAAGACCCTGATGCTGGGAAAAATTCAAGGCAGGAGGAGAAAGGGATGACAGAGGATGAGATGGTTGGATGGCATCACCAACTCAATGGACATCAGTTTGATTAAACTCTGGGAGTTGGTGATGGACAGGCCTGGTGTGCTGCAATCCATGGGGTTGCAAACAGAAAGACTCGACTGAGCGACTGAACTGAACTGAACTGAAGGATAAGATACAGGTGCCTGCATGCTAAGTCGCTTCAGTCATTTGGACTCTTTGAGAACCCATGGACTGTAGCCTTCCAGGTTTCTCTGTCCATGGGGTTCTCTAAGCAAGGATACTGATGTGGGTCGCCATGCCCTCCTCCAGGGGATCTTCCTTATCCCACATCTCTTACAGCTTCTATGTTGGTAGGCTGGTTCTTTACTACTAAGTACAACCTGGGAAGCCCAAAGATAAGATAATATTTTTCCTTAAATCCTGTATAAAACTTACTGAATACTTCTAATGTGCTGGGGTTTTGAGAAGTAGTTGTTGATGAATTATTAATTTCATTACAATGCTTTCAACATCTGTAGATTTAAGAACACTACTGTTTAGCTCAAAGTAATGGTGGCTGTCTGTCATTTGAGTAAATTTTACCAATCTCAGACAGATCTGGCAAACCAAACTGCAGTCCCATTTCCTAGAGAAAATGTGGAATGGATTTGATAAGACATTCCTCCCCTCTGCCTCCAAACTTGTCCCAGCAGGGATCTTTTGGTTGTGTAGACAAACTGAAGTTAAGCAAAGTTTTCTTCTTGTCTAACAGAAGTGCCATCAATAATTGCTGAGAAAAAGAAGGGTCAGCCTCTCTGTGGGTGCTGGCTCTTGAAGCATTTATGTGTCATAGTCAATCACAGTGAACTCACCGCATCCCGCATACGGCCAGCCTCCTCTGGTAACTGATGAGCCACTTTTGGTAATAGCATTCTCATTTCCAGACATTGCCTATTTTATCATTTGCAATTGTAGGATATTTCTGACATCCTTGTTTCTTTATGTAGGATCACAGTGACTTTATGTCAGTAAATTTGTCAGTGCGCACTGGTCAGCTATGACAGGAAGAGTACTAAATTGACGTGATTTAATTTTACGTATAATTAATAAATTACTGGGAAATATTTCTATTATGAATACACTTACATTTTGTCAAATCCTCTCTTTAATCCATGTACTCAAAAAACAGCTAATTCAAGTGAGTTTTTTTATATGAAGAGAGAAGAGGTATCAGAATGATTATGAAGCTGGTTTAATGACAAGCATTTATTTAAATAACATTGCCTTCTATCTTAATTTTGAATATCAAATATACAAACACACATTGGGTCTGTTTAATTACCTTCTGTACTTCATTATTATAATGAAGCAGAAAGGTATAGGAAACTCACTGCTTGCTTAAAGTAGCCTTGAAACCTAATTATTTTTGATCAGGGAAATTTAGTAATTTTCCTTAAGTCACTCACTGAGTAAGAAGTAGACACATGATTTGAATTATGTGTGCATAGTGTCAAAGCTCTTTGTTGTATCTTACCTTTGTTGTTGTTCAGTCACTAAGTTGTATCTTACTCTTTGTGACCTCATGGACTGCAGCACTCCAGGCTCCCCTCTCTTCCACTATCTCTGAGAGTTTGCTCAAATTCATTTCCATTGAGTTAGTGATGCCATTCAACCATCTCATCCTCTGTCATCCCTTTCTCCTCCTGCCTTCAATCTTTGCCATCATCAGAGTCTTTTCCAATGAGTTGGCTCTTCACATCAGGTGGCCAAAGTATTGGAGTTTCAGCTCTAGCAGCAATCCTTCCAATGAATATTCAGGGTTGATTTCCTTAGGAAATCTTTGTGTCTATCTTCTCCTGAATCCAGAAGCCTGAGATGATACTTTTCTGCATCTTCTTGGACACCCTTAGCCTGTGTGGATTTCCCACTGCAGTCTTTCCATCACATCTGCCCACTATGAATTTCTCAGAGCCTTACTTCTGGAACTTTCCAATCTCAATTTTCCATCCCCTGCGTATCTACTTTCTGTTCCTCAAGCCCTATTTTGTTTGGACAGTTCTGCTCTCAACCAAGTTTTAGACAGCATAAGGTATAAGGATTTTTCTGAGTTTCTTCTGGCTTTAAATGAACCACCTTGAATGTACCCTAGTTCTTTTGTGTCATAAATACCAGCCAAGGGGTTCAGAAGTAGGATTTCTTCCTGCTTTGGAAACACACACACATGCGCACTTTACCTTCTCATTCATAGAATGCTGCACAGTAAACCCTTCCTTTCCAGTACAGTACCTGATTGAATTAAGATGGACTCTCAGAGAAGCAAAAGCAGAAGTGAGTTTTCTCTGTTCTTTGAACAACTTCCTAAGGCTGCTATCTATGGTTGTGCAAAGTGTGCATTTCACACCTCTAGGATCACCATTTGCATTTGTAACATCATCTATTTGTGTATCAATTAACAGCAATTTAAAAGCAGATCATAGTTAAATGTCCTAAGGGAGCTGCAGCTTTCTTCAACTCTCACAAAAGCATCTTTTAGGCCGGCACTGCCTGCTTATTTCCAGAATGAAGAATCATAGTAATACAGGAAGGTCTTCAGGCTTGCTTTTCACACCTCCTCTTAAAAATTAGACAATTTTGTGGGTATTAGTACTTTTTAAAAAATATATTGTGCAGTAGACCTTTGGGAAGTAAAATATTTTTTAATCAAATGCACCAAGATAACCAGATTAATGCACTCATATGTTATGGGGGCCTGGAATCATGGGTGTGTATATGGGTCTGGGTCTAACTAGAGGGTAGACAAAAGGATCTACATTTGGACAACTCTTGAGGTATCCTGATTCTTAAACAGGAAAAAGACTATACATAGCAAATTAAAAAGCAAAGTTGTTCACCAAATACCTATTATTGTAATAACTGTTAGAGCTTCTTATTTTGTGTATGTGATTCCAATTGCTACTGATATTAAAAGTTTAACTTTGGATGAGACCATTGAAGATGAGAGAATCCTATTCTAACTTTTTCTGCTTTATTCACTGAAATAAAATCAGTGTTTCAAACCAAAGCTTTATCTTAGGGATAACTTCCTTACATTCCATGTTAAATAGATTAAAGAAAATGATCAGAATGTTTTAGATATTTTTTTCCTATCCTTTGAGGTCAACACTAGGTTTGCCCAGTGGTCAGCTTTGTAAGTTATTTCACTTCTACTTTAATGGGCACATAAAGATCATTACATTAAAATTAATTCCCATCAGGGTTTCCAAGTATTCTACCCCCAGTTGAGATTTTAGGAAAGCTGTGTCATTCAGAGGTTGAGAAGAAACCCAAAGAAATAATTATATCAGGTTAAAGTTAAGAGATTTTCACACAGGAAAAGTAATTGAAAAGTATGTATTTTGCATAATGAAATAGATGACAAACTGGGCACGCTGGCCTATTAATGAGGCTCCTGTAAAGCCAAGAAGCTACTGAAGCAGGGAGTGAAGGCGTGGAGAGAAATCTCTGATCTTGACTTTTAACAACCAATTTTAATCACACCATTTGAGGTGCTGAGTTCTTAGGGCCCTATGATGGTGAGGGCAATTTGAAAGAAGTATAAAAGAAGACATTTTAGATGAATTGAGTTGCAAAATAACATCATCATTTTGGAGTTAGGATTGGGAAAACTTAGTTTTATTTTTGGATTCCACAGAATTCCACATTTTCACAGCCATCTTTAAAGCCATGATCATATTCTCTATCAGACTTTCCTTACCAGTAGTTTTTAGAGTTGGGGTCATAGAACCTTAGGTTTCTGAATGCTATTTCCATTAAAAGCCTGAAGAGAGCAGTTGTTTCTGGAAAGGTCCATCCAGTCTGAGCTGAAGTAAAAGGATACCAATTATTAAGGGAATGCAAGAGTCTACTGCATATATAGACAATTAAGAAATATTATACTAGTAACAGGTCATCAGTAATACTGCTTTGAGTTTATCCTCCTGCAGTACAAATATTTATGTAAATAGATTCCTTAGATGTTTAAGGGCTGCAAAACCTTTATTTATTTATTTTTCCTTTTTTAAGGGGTTAGCAAAAGAAAATGTTGTTGGTAGGCAGGTGATGTACTTTTATTCTGATTGAATCAGATTGGCTGTACCGTCATATCACATCCCTGGTGAGGTACCAGTTCTCCACCTCAGTTTGTATTGCACAGTTTGCCTTGTAGGAACAAAGAGCTTACTAATGTGAAATGAAGTATAGCATCAAGTAAAGAGTATATCCAAACCTAAGAGCCCAGAGACTGACTCATCATGTAGAAATACAAGACATGGGTTTCGTTTATGGCTCAGCTGGTAAAGAATCTGCCTGCAATGTGGGAGACGTGGGTTCAGTCCCTGGGTTGGGAAGATCCCCCGGAGAAGGGAAACGCTACCCACTCCAGTATTCTGGTCTGGAGAATTCCATTTACTGTATAGTCCATGGAGTCGCAAAGAGTCCTACTGAGTGACTTTCACTTCACTTGATACAGTAGGCAAGGATATGCATTTCAATTTCCTCCTCTTCAAAACTAAGAATTTATAGTATATTGATGGTTCTTAATCTTGGTGATGACCTTTAGAATCACAGGGGGAGCTTTAAAAATGAAACACTCCACCCTCAAAGACATTTTAATTGGCCTGGAGTGGAGCCTAGTGCTTGTGTTTCAAATTCCCTTAGGTGATCCTAATGACTAAGGTGTTACAAACCCCTGATTTTAACTCAAACTATCTCAGTTTCATGGATGAGTAGAGACAGGAGAGGGGACAGAGCCAGGATTGAAAAAGGACAATATTCCTTAACCAAATTGAAGTTTCTACCAGCTGTAAATCTCATGTCCTTGAACTTCCATTGTAAATATATTAATGAGTGTGTCTAACTTCCATTCAAGTGAAAGTGAGACATAACGTCTTCAGTTGACAACTTTATAGCCCTTGGACTTGCTTTTTTCCAAAGGATGTAAAATCTCATTTGATAGAAGGATAGAATCATTGAGGGCAGGGATTTTTGTTATATTCACTGTTGTGTGCCTAGCACTTAATACAGTGCCTGACATGTAGTAGCTACTCAAAAAATATGTGTTGAATCAATAAATGAATGAATGTATTTGTAGTTGACATTATAGTTTTGGATGAGTAATCTGAAGTTCAAATACTAGCTTAGTGATATGGTGATAAATTGTGATACAATTGACAAGTTATAAAAATCAACTAGTTTTCCTCTCCATATGACATAAAAAATTAGGCTTTTTGAAACTACCACTCTAACTTTGACCGAAACTGATTCTATTTTGGGGGAAAAGCCTCCTTTTCTGTTTAACTTCTTCTTGCTATCTTTCTTGTCTTTTTGCTCTCTTCCTTTTCTCTTTCTGCTTCTTCTTCTTTTTCTTCTATCTTCTTTTTCTCAGTGTCCAAAACCAACCTAGGTATTTTCTGTTTTTCCAAATTTGTCCTTTCTTTGCAGTTTGCCTGGGTAATAGCCACATTCAGGCTGCAATCTCTGCCTCATTCCAAACTTCACTTTCTCCTGTCCACAGCCAACTAATTGCTAAGATTTCTTAATTCCACTAGTGCATAACATATTCTCTAACCTCACTGCTAATCTCTTGTTCTAGCTCTTCTCTCTGAAGATTCTCTAGTCTTCCAAGCTCTTGCTTCTTTAGTCCAGCTCTATGCTGAAGCTGTCTTCTGAAAATATTGATTTATGTCAGTCTTCTACAAAATCTTGCATTTCCTCCACCCCTTAGAAAATTCCTAGCTCCTTAGTACGACACCCGGCACCCTTCCTTATTACTCCAGTGACCTTTCATCTACCATGGTATCTGTTTATTTAGGCTGTGTTCTCATTCTTCCACATAACTTGCTGCTACTGATGTTCTAAGTCTTTGTGGAAGTCACTGTTTTCATTGTGGAAGTTTCTTTCTCTGCCTTTTAAAGTTCTATGCATTATCAAAGGCCCTGCTCACAATCTACCTCTTCTGTGAAAACTTTCTCGAACTTCCTTTTCTAATTCAGCATTTGGCATCTTCTCTCTTAAGCCATGTTTATTCTGCCTTGTATAACATATAGCAGTTTATGTGTCTGTGTCCATCACTGGATTGTGTGGTCCTTGAAGAGACAAAGATGGAACATAGCATTTGTGGCTGAATCCCTAGTCTCTAGAGCATATTAGCTGCCTAAGAAAACTTTTGTTGAGTAAATTAGTAGTTGTAATTATGAGGGGTTTAATCATTTTAGTAAAATTATAAGGGAGGTTTTTGCTTGTTTGTTTTGATCAAGTTTCCAAAACTGATCTAGGTGGGTTGTAATCCCAAGCAGGAAATGACTCACTCAAAGTGATGGGTCACTATCCAGGAGATATGTACCTGCTGTGATACCCTGTAATTGATATTTTAAGTCTTTAAAGTTGTGTATAACAAAAGTACTCTCCTAAGCACTAGTGGAAAAAGTGCAATCATAGGCAAGAATCACAATGATGCCCATTTATATGGAGAACCACATAAATAGAGGAACAAGGAAGACAAGCATGATTCTCTGTATTGAGAGCATCCACAATTCATGTTCCCTTTTTATTTTATTTTTTAGATGGTAGGCTATAGTTTATTCATGAATTCATTCACTTAAATACTTCTTGTTTGGTTCATATATGCTGCATGCCAAATACTATAACCAAATAGTGTGCAAATATTATGCAAGAATTTTGAAGATGAATAAGACCCTTGAACTCAAAGAATTAATATCCAAAGGCAAGGCCACATAAATAGAGAATATGTATTAAATGTAACTGTAGAGATGTGCAAGGGATATTGTAGGAATAGCAAAGATGAGAACCCATAGCAAGTTTATGACTACATCCTAGAGGATGTAGCGCCTAACTCTTCAATAAAACTTCTTGGAATCTATGTATTGTTAAATTAGTAACAACAGCAAAAAAGAATCCTGCTACCTAAAATCTTCATGTTCTTTTTTTAAATGGAAAGATTAAATCTACATTTATAATCACATCTTATTGAGTGCACTTTAAAATACTCAGAGATTTTCTATTATAGCTTTGGGAGATTGTGCTTTGACCAGAGTCATGTAGTTACAGTTTTCAGTTCAGTTCAGTTCAGTCGCTCAGTCGTGTCCGACTCTTTGCGACCCCATGAATCGCAGCACGCCAGGCCTCCCTGTTCATCACCATCTCCCAGAGTTCACTCAGACTCACGTCCATCGAGTCAGTGATGCCATCCAGCCATCTCATCCTCAGTCGTCCCCTTCTCCTCCTGCCCCCAATCCCTCCCAGCATCAGACTCTTTTCCAATGAGTCAACTCTTCCCATCAGGTGGCCAAAGTACTGGAGTTTCAGCTTTAGCATCATTCCTTCCAAAGAACACCCAGGACTGATCTCCTTTAGAATGGACTGGTTGGATCTCCTTGCAGTCCAAGGGACTCTCAAGAGTCTTCTCCAACACCACAGTTCAAAAGCATCAATTCTTCGGCGCTCAGCTTTCTTCACAGTCCAACTCTCACATCCATACATGACTACTGGAAAAACCATAACCTTGACTAGATGGACCTTTGTTGGCAAAGTAACGTCTCTGCTTTTTAATATGTTATCTAGGTTAGTCATAACTTTCCTTCCAAGGAGTAAGCATCTTTTAATTTCATGGCTGCAATCACCATCTGCAGTGATTTCGGAGCCCAAAAAAATAAAGTTTGACACTGGTTTCCACTGTTTCCCCATCTATTTCCCATCAAGTTATACCAAATCCTTGAATATGTTTGTTTCCCTTGTATTTCACAATAGATACATCATTGTTAGAGTATATGTACTTTAAAGGTATTTTTTTTCTTTATAGTAGTGAGCTCATAGAAAAAAATAAAAACATGTATCTATTTAAAATAAAATGTGGGGATAAACATTGTGTTGACTCCTCCACACTCTTCTACTGGCATTCTCATCTGATCAACAGTTTACATTTTGAGTCAACTGGGCCAGCACTGCTTTTAAGACATTGTAGGTGATGAAGCTGATTGACCTATGCAGATTTTAAGCTCCTGTGTTTTTTTTTTTTTTGAAAGCACCTTATATAAATGAATCCAAACAGCAGGTCTTTTATATTTATTTTGTGTTGGTTTTTCGTGGAGCAAAGAGATAGTAGGAGAGAGCTCTAATAGACATTAAATAAGAACATTCTGCTTTTTCTTTTTGATTCATGTCAAGCTCTTTTTATGATTAATTAGTTAAAGACAGACACTTTAAAGTTTCTTCTGAATTTTATCCTGTCATTATATAAGTAAATTTATTACCCATCTTCATGAATCTGTACTTTGAAACAGATTCTGTTTGGTTTGACATTTTCTAAGTTTAATGTCATCAAATTACTATTAACTGCAGACAAAGGGCACTAATTTTCCATTGTGCGAGCATAGAAAAACTCTATGAATAGGTTTTTTTTAACCCTAAAAGACAGCAAATATTTTCCCTGACATATACTACTTGAGGCAATTTTGATGCCATCTAGGTACTTCTTTTAGGGCACTCATGTTGGCCAGCGTTTATACAAGCAAACATGAATTTGTAGAACATGTAAGAATGTGAGCAAATATGGAGATGTTGAAAGTAGAAGTGGGACTTCTGCCTGTCACAATATTCAGATTTAGTCTTCACTGAATTATCACTTAATGAATCTTTGTTTCATTCCCAGAAGGTTCTTAGGTAAAGTCCCATCGCCTGAGCTGACTATAGAGGGAGAACAGAGAAGGCAGAATTCAATCTCTTGTGGTTTCACAAAAAGAAGTAAAAACATTTATCAGTTAGTAGTAAGATATGGAAATAAATAAGCAGTAGGAATTATGTCTTTAAGAGGGAGGAATGTGACTCCTCTGCTAGCAGGGAAAGGTCCAGTTCACTAAATGAGGAACTTTGGTTCAATTTGAACACAAAAAGGAAGAGCCGGCTTAAGGACTGGGTTGCCCAAGCAGCTGGCAGGGGTGCCAACATTTAAGAGGCAGTAAAATCAGTGCACTAAATCAAACGCAGAACACCGTTCAACTTGTGTTCCTACATGCACAACCTAATCGGAAATATATATAAATTGGTAACTATAATAGGGAAGAACAAATCTAACTCATTGGACCTGTTTTTTTCCTTTAACCCTTGTTCCCTGTTGCCTAGCCTTAGTAATACTGCCTCTGCACGTTTTGTAAGAGAATGTTGTTTAGAAATTGAAATATACAGGAAAATCTTTTCTCAGGGATCTGACCTTTTAAGAGTCCATTCATATAGAGATTAAAATTTGCAGAACCGAGAATAGTATTTGTCTTGTTGGAGGTTTACAAGACCTTGTGACCTGACCTGTGTGGACAACTGCAAGAACAAAGAATTTCGAAATCAAGAAGTTTGCAACAACTAATCACACCCAACCCTCACTTTGCCTTTAAAATTGCTGAAACCCTTCAGGGAGTTCAGGGTTTTGGAGGGAGGGAGTCACCCTTCTCCTTGCATGGCCCTACAATACACTTTTCTCTGCTGCAAACTTGATGTTGTGGTTTGTTTGCCCTCACTGTGCATCAAACAAGAACTTGTACTGGTTACCAAGAACTGGTACTTGTACTTGTTACCAAGAACTTGTATTTGGTAACAGTACTGTTTCTGTCACATACTAAAGTAAGAATTAACTGTGTACCTTTTGCTAGCTTTGACCCAACTTTGCTGCATATCTTTTGCAAGAGACATGTGCAAGTTGTGAAGTTGCATGGACCTTACCACTAACTCTGAGGCCCCAAGAGTCCATCATCTGAAGTCAGTGGAAAACTTGAACTAGGTTCAGGTCATGGGTGCTTTTCCATAGGAATGACCATTTATCATTTCCCTTCTATGTGCTTGAATATGTCTCCCAAGTATGTAAATACGTGGCTATTTAAGTTTTCTAATAAAAGTATGCTTTCCCCTGTCCCATCAAATAAATGATGAACAAATATTTAGAAAATATTTTTCCCACCATTTTGTGGGATTAGACTATCTTGTGGGGGGAAGGGAGAAGGTACGCATATATTAGCATCAGCCTCCAGCCCTGGGTGTGAAGTGGTAAATAGGCTCCTCAATCAGTGGAAAGAAGGTGAAAAAAAAAAAGAGTTTGTGTAGAGTTAATGGATCCCCTAAGTGCCACCAACTGAGGGAGCCTGGAGTCCATAGATGGTCTCGCCTGCACTCTGGTGCTTAGCAAAATGTTAACATGCTGTACTAAATCATATAGTCACCTCTGAGCTTGTTCAACAAACACACTTAAAAAGGGTCACCAGATCTTTTCAGGGACCTGTAATTTGTTGGAGCCAGAAAGAGCTGAATTTGAAAAGTACAGCTTCCCTGCTGTAGAGATCAAATCCATTGTCCAAGCTGTGTTTTGTTAACTTTGTACATAGGATCTTCTTTAGCAACTCGGGAGACACAGCTGCTCTTTACATCTAGAAGTGAAAGAAGCCAGTCTGAATGGAATATGTGGACTCTGCTGAAAATGAAACATTTGCTTTACTGAAGGACTTGGGGGCTCAACCCTGCATGTGAAACTTCCGCCAGAGCTCAAAGTGGAGGGAAAAAAAAGGGAGAAAGCTATATAATTTGTTTGAAGTTGTCCAGCACACAAAAACTGGCCAACAGATGGGAGAAAGAAGGAAAAAAATTATATTTTAATTTCTCAATTTAGATGATTAGTTGACTCAAAAGAATATGAAAAAGGGGGTTGTCAATGCTTTCTGCACCTCCCATGTTTTCATAACTGTTTGGATAATAAAGTCGCTTCTGTGTTACCCATCCAGGAAAGATTAGAAAATCTGAATGTTTGATCTGCATGTGCTTCTTTTTTTGTCCATGGGGAATCTACTGTTCTAATAGATTTAGAACCTGTATTTGATATTTCCAAATCCTTTGGGGAAGCATAAACAAAAGGGCAGAATCACAAAGCACCGCCTAAGGAAAGGATTCTCTTTGTGTTACATGTAGTGCCTCTTAATTCCATCTACACACGAGTTGAGCCTGTGAATTCTCTCTGCTTGACAGTAAGAGCAAAAATAAGAAAGACCTGAAAACAAGGGAGTGAGTTCCTAAAAAATAATCAGCCAAATGAATCTAATGAACTGACTGATTTTTTCTCCTTCGTCGCCTCCCCAATTTTCACTTTATTCTGACTTTGATGAAATGTTTCACCCAGTCCTGAACAAATGTTAAGTACCGGCTCTTCTATTCTTAAAGTCTAGTTGGAGATATATTTTTTGTATCTGATTGCTGATATGTTAGAATCAAACATATAGGCAAATCATCATAAAGTTCCAAAAAATAAACATGAGGCTGCTTCTCTGAGAAGTTATTTCCCGGACATTATTTAAAAAATCCAGTCTACAAACAGAGGTAATTTTAGTAAGGGCATCATAGGAATAACTGGAAAACTTCAGAGCTTTAAGAAGTTTTCTTTATCTGGAAGCAAGCTGAAACCAGTATTTAGACATATTTAGAAATAATCCCTATTTAACAAAAAAACTTGAATACTCCCTTGAACCGTTACGTAAGTTATCATCCTCTATCCTGCTCTTAATGTCAAGTCTTTGCTTTCAGCCTCCCCTGGCACCACTTTTTAATTTATTGGTTTTTAAATTTTTATTTTATATTGGTTGGTTAACAATATATAGTATAGAGTATAGTTGTATAGTTGGCTAACAACGTTGTGTTAGTTTCAGCAACGTGACACCACTTAAGTTTTTTTTTTGTTTGTTTTATTTCAGGAGAAAATATTTCTTTTGCTTTGTTCGTTATTTACAATGAAGTCGGGATACACAATAATATGTAGGACACAGAATAATTTTTTGTTGGGGGAGGGGTGCTTTCAGGTTTTCCTCTAATTAAGTAAAAAGCTACCAGCCCCGCTCACTGAAAAGATGAAATCTCATCACTTAGCACATTAGAAGAGCAAAAATAAGCTTCCCCATATTTCACGAACCGACTCACACTCTTCATATTTTATCCTCAATAATGTATGCATTTTCCAGCTGGCTAAGACTGCAATCTTTCTGCATTTTGGACATTTGTCACTCTATTCAGCCAGGCAGGAGAAGCCCCTGTGTAGAGAGCTCCTTGCACTGCAGGCATAGCATCTGTGAAGGAGTCACTGACATCTGATGATTCAAATTGCAGAAATGATCCAGGACGAATTATGAACGTCTGGGTAGTGCCCAGAGATTTTGAGCTGGAATGACTTTGCCCTTGGAGCCTTGCAGATTTGGGTGAACTCTTGAGGCCACGAGCTTTCCTGGACGCAGCCCTCCGTAGGACACTGCCCCATAGGTTCTGCTCTCTGTGTCAGTTATCGTTCAGGCCAGTGGAATGCCAATTTAGCTTTCCTGAGCCTGAAATGAAAAGGAAGTGGTTCAAGTTTTAGCTTACAAACCCTCAAGGCAATTGGAGCTTTCTTTGAAATGTAAAACAGTCTTCTATCAAGCGCTGCTTAAGGTATCATCCAACTATCAAAGTCAGAGATGATTTGATAGAACCTTACAAATCCCCATAATCTATGGTAAATAGTAGTAGCTAAGGCTTTGGCTCTGTGTTTGCATGTAGGGCAGAAGCAGGAGGATCATTTATCCAACTTTAGGGTAATGAAGTGTTAACAAAAACCACATGAAGCTATTATTACAACCACAGGCCACAGACTGCTAAGAGGGCAAACTCTCTGGAGACGTACCTATTTTCAAGGAATCTTGCATCTCAGTTTACCTGAAGGCGTTTGCTCAACACAAGGTGATGTAGCTGAAAGACTATGATTCATTAGCCCTAATGAACAATGCTGAGCCTATTGTCTCTAAAATATAACCCACTGACATTGATATATATGTACTTTAACTCATTCGTCCCAACTTTATTAGGTACATATGTCTGCAGCAGACACAAATGAAACATTCTACAACTAGGCTCCAAGCCAAAAACTAATTTATTCTTTAATGTGCTAGTGATTACTTGGTGGTTCCTTGAGCAGAGATGACAGGTCTGAGCTAATGGAGTTGTACTGTAAGTTAATATAAATCATGACAGAGCAATTAATTACAGAAACCACTGCAAATCCCTTTGTTAGTTTTCCCCATCACCAGAAGGATTTAATAATATTCATTTTGCTAAGTTCCAGTGACATTTACAAGTCTTAAACCATTTTTAATCAAATCAATATCACTGGCTGCTAAATTTAGTTGTGCTTTGCTTGCAAGTCCTGGACTACATCGATACTAATGTTTCCTACCTTCTGTTCAAATGAATCACATTGAATAGCCATACTTCCTCTTCATTTGTTTATATTGAGTAATTGGGATCTGAAAAAAGTGAAAACCTCAAACCCTGACTATCAGCAGGAATGAATTAGCAGATAGAGGAGGAAATCTATCAATCAGTGATTACACAGGCATCATTGTATCTAATGTCCTTCATCAGTTTCCCCTAATTGGCCTAAAAAAAAAAAAAAAAAGAAAGAAAGAAAAAAACCTTCAGGATCATGAAACCAGATTCACATTTGTGCATTTCAAATGTGCCCTGTTAAAATGGGATTGAGGCACTGGAGCGATATGCTTTCGTAACAAAAGAGCCTAACACCCATTCAGACACCATCTCCACTTAATCTCTGCGCATCCTTTGTTCTTTCAACACGTAGAGTCGACATCTCTTTTTAAAATTAAATGAGTGGAAATTTTAGTTTGTATGGATGTACAAACGCTAGATCATCTGTATAAAGAATAATAAACTATTCTTAATCAGGAATTGATTGCATTATAGATTTTTGGAACAAAATAACCTGCTGTTCCTGGATGGCAATGTTGTTAGATCAATATCAAAACCTTTTTTGTTTCCGTTTTTTCCCCCTGCAGAAGCTCTATCTCTGGAAAGAGTACAGCTGCCATAGCAATGTGCCTTGCACACATTCAGTAGATTTTCTGTATGTGTTCTACCTTTTTTGCATAATTGCAGATTTTTGTTGACATTATATTGACCTGCTTTTGACATGATCTGTGGTGTCCCTGAATCTGAGTCTTAAAATGTTAGGGAAGCTTTCTTTCCAGAAAAGTCACCGTGGACGTGCTTATGTATTTGTCATGCTCCAGAGGTACTCGGCACTTTGTGCTTTCTGCTGTGATCATTTCTGCTCCTCTTTGCTTCCTTACCAGATGATACATTCCTGTAGAATAGAGACTTTGCTTTATCCATTCTTCCTCTACACTTTTGATACCTTGCAAGGCTCTTTTCACATGATATTGCTCAATAAATGTTCAGTAGCCGGATGAACATATGCTACCCAGATGGGAGAGTGAGGAGGGTGTAAAACTCAAATTAGTTCATCAAATAACTTGCAAGAGCTGTAGAAGAATAGGTTGGCTGCAGGAAAATGTTAACCTGGGAGGAATGTTTGGGAGCTGAAGTTAGGAGGGAAAATCGACTCAATGAAGACTAGAAAGGAGACCAGCATTGGGGTAACTCCATGTTTAGGGCTTAAAAACTAATAATATCTTTATACCTTTGTAGAAGCTCAGCCCTGTCTCATGCTTCTGTTTCTGACCCTCTTGGATTGGGTGGATCCTGACTGGGTCCTTCCCTTGCCCAGTGCCTCTTGTGCCAGTTTTTAATGAGAGCATGTCAGCCAAGCAGAGCAGAAACTTTATTTGTTGATCAAGGAATGGAGAACAAAAAGCTTGTGCTCAAAAGACCTGTTTTCTCTGAAGAGGAAAATGGGGGTTGTAAGAAATAAGAGGCAGGTGCACCATCAAAAACTGAGAGACTTTCCTGATGGTGCTGTGGTTAAGAATCTGCCTTGCAATGCAGGGGATGCAAGTTTGAGCCCTGGTTGGGGAACTACGATCCCACATCATTTTCAGTTCAGTTGCTCAGTCGTGTCTGACTTTGTAACCCCATGGACTGCAGCATGTCAGGCTTTTCTGTCCATCACCAACTACTAGAGCTTGCTCAAACCCATGTCCATTGAGTCGGTGATGCATTCCAACCATCTCATCTTCTGTTGTCCCTTTTCCTCCCGCCTTCAATCTTTCCCAGCATCAGGGTCTTTTCCAATGAGGCAGTTCTTTGCATCAGGTGGCCAAAGTATTGGAGTTTCAGCTTCAGCATCAGTCCTTCCAATGAATACTCAGGACTGATTTCCTTTAGGATTGACTGGTTGAATCTCCATCCCACATGCCACAGGCCAACCAAGCCTCGGTGCCCCAACTACTAAGCCCTTGCACCACAACTAGAGAGTTTGCACAGAAATGAAAGATCCCTCATGCTGCCAATAAGACCTGACACAACCAAAAAAACAAAAAACAAAAACAAAACTAGGGAAAACTGTGGAGATTCTCAGAAATAGCTCAGGCATGTGCAGTCCCTCAGGTTCCTTTGCACCCGGCACTCACTGTGCCTGGGAAGGTACGTCTCCCCGGCTCCAGGCAGAGATCTTGGTGTGGTAACAAGGCAGGTGATGGGGAAGGGAAGGCTACCCATTCCAGTATTCTTGCTTGAGAATCTCATGGACAGAGGAGCCTGACGTGGCTAAGATCCATAAAGTTGGAAAGAGTGGGATATGACTGGAGCAACTTAGCCTGAATGCATGAGGCAGGAGCAACCTTCGGATTCTTCCAGGCTTCCTCTGCATAGTCGGCTGCTCTTGAAGTTAGGCTAGGACCTATTCACTAAGGTTGATCATCATGTTTCTTTTGAGGGGTAGCTGAAAAAGATCTTTGATAAACATCAGATGTTTTGGAACAAGAATAGAAATAGGTTAAAGCAGAGATCTTTCAACTCCCTGGGATGTGTATGGGTGACACTTCCGGCACTGGAAACTGCTGTGTACTGCAAAGAGGTCCGAATTAAGAGTCAGGGTTTGAGCTTTGTGAACTTAGAAGAACCCAGATATGGCTTTGACCTTAGAGAAGGATTACAAAAGATGGTGTTTATGAGATGGGCCAGAGTTGAATAGACCACCCTCTACTTCCCAGGGGTCTGTAAGTGGCACCCATGGCAAGAAGGAGATCATTTAGCCTCTTAAAGTTGTGAGACGCATACTGGAAGAAATGGATGAGTAACAGCTTTCTCTTCGTGTCTTTTACTGTTGTAAGAGTCTGGTCTCTTTTCAACATGGAATTAAAAAATAACTTTTCTTTGTTCACTTCAAACTGTGTTCTGATACAATGGCTGAGTATTTTACCTGGACCTGTAATTTTGGAAGGGAAATGAGTTATTTTTATTTTACTATTTTGATTTTCAAAATAAGATTTATTTTTTTTCAGTTTTTAAAAGAAAATATATGATCATTCAATAAATTCAGAAAGAAGTGGAAGGAAAAAAAATACATACACATAATCCCACTAGAGATCACTGTTAATATTTTGGGGTATATTCTTCTTGTTTTTCTAAATATATTTGCTGTTACTTTATATAGTTATATATATATATATACACACACACATAATGCTTATATAATAGTTAACTATTGCTGCATAAAAATTTGCACCAAAATGTCAATAGTCATTTATTATCTGTGGATCAAGAATGTATCTCTAGTAATGCCATCTCTAATGGCATATAATATACCCATGTATAAGGAACCAGGACCCAATTTATAATATTTTTTAGCAAAATACACAGAGAAGGCGATGGCACCCCACTCCAGTACTCTTGCCTGGAAAATCCCATGGACAGAGGAGCCTGGTGGGCTGCAGTCCATGGGGTAGCGAAGAGTCAGACACAACTGAGCGAGTTCCCTTTCACTTTTCACTTTCATGCATTGGAGAAGGAAATGGCAACCCACTTCAGTGTTCTTGCCTGGAGATTCCCAGGGACGGGGAATCCTGGTGGGCTGCCGTCTATGGGGTTGCACAGAGTCGGACATGACTGAAGTGACTCAGCAGCAGCAGCAGCAGCAGCAGCAGCAAAATACAAGACCTGTGGCAAATGCTTCTACTAGCACTACTATTACCATTTGTACTTCCTTTACTATTACTATTATTGTTATTAATGCTAGTACTGTTGTTGCTACCTATATTTCTTGAGTGTTTACTATGACTATAATTGAAATTTTTCTCATATATTAATCTATTTGTCTACACAGCCACCGTCTGAGGTAGGAACTATTGCTCTCAGGTCCAAGCTCATACTGCTCTCTGTAGGATAGGCCAGTACATCCAGAGCTAATTTGTTGGAGCAAGGAATAGCAACTTTATTCAAAAAGTCATCAGACCAAGAAGCTGATGGACTAGTGTCCCAAAAAACCATTATCACCCAATTTAGAATTCAGGCTTCTTTCATACTAAAATGGAAGGAGGTGTGGCTGGTTGTTGCAAATTTCTTGATTCTGGAATCCTTTGTTCTTGCAGCTGCCCTCAGAGGTCTGGTAACAATGTTCCCATAAAGCTCCAACAAGACACATGCGATTCTCTCTTCTCCAACTTTTTATCTCTAGTTAAATGTAATGGCTGGAAAAATATTATACATTTAGAAGTTAGAGCCTTGATAATGGGCTATCCTGTATATTTCAGGCTATAGGCAGCAATCTTTTACAGAAGGTACAGAGTCAGCATGACTAAGCACAGTTAGCAGAGCACAAAGATTAGTGATAAAGGAAGAGATTAAGTATGGAGTCAGAATGTTCTCCTGTCATTCTATCATTAGGGCAATAGAGGCACAGTTATTAAGCAGCAAGGCTGAGATCCTCATGTCAGCAGTTTGGCTTCAGAGTCTGCTCTGAGTGGAAAAGGTCCAAAGCCTTGAGTCTGGAGATCAAGGTACCAGTCTGAAACCCTGGCCTGAATAGCTGTATAATCCCACGAATTCTCTGTGCCTCAGCAATTTCAGTTGGAAAAATGAGAATAAGAAGTGTTAACTTGAAAATATTTGCTCCTCACAGCATGGCAAAAAGAAAAAAAAATTAGGTGACTCCAATGATTACTTGCATCTCTTGAATAACATTAAGAGGAATCTTAAGTCTTAACCAAGAGTGGTGTTTCAAAACCTTGCTGCTGTTTTCTCACCTGCACCCATTCCATCCCACCTGTGTCTCAGAGCATCTCTCTCATGTCCTCATTCGCAAACCTGTTCCCCAGGTTGCCCTATATCTCTGAGATTTTATTCCAGTCTCCTTCATCCATTCCTCTGCCCTCAGACAGTTTCTATACATTCCGCCCCCCCCCCCCCGCTTTTTTTTTTTTCATAAACAAAAAGCATGAACAAAACAGCTAGACCTCTTCCTTTGGATGGAGACGAGGAGAAGCTAGGTGCACAATGAGAAGACATCTGAGCAGATGGGAGTGGGAGGTGAGCAGTGGATACCGGATGGAGGAGGATGTGACCTTTCAGTCCAGAGGAGGATTAGGAAGGAACTGATGCAAGAATAGCAGTTAAGTCTTAAAATTAAACATCAGGCTTTCTTATGCATCCTTGATAAATAAGATTTCTTCTTTGGCCTGTGACATAGTAGATAGAGTGACAAGGGTGTGGTAGCAGGCTGGACTGTCACCTACTTGAGGGTATGGACCTGCTCTTCCTTATTGCTGTATCTACAGGGCCAAGGACAGTGTGGGCAGGTAGTAGACACACTATACATATTTGAAGGAATAAATGAAGGAAGGCACATACTCAGAGAAGGGCTTGCAGAATTTGAATTTTTATCCTAACAACTGACCTTTCCATTCCATGAAGGGAGCTATTTCGCAGTGTTCTCTAGCATATGGATTATCTCTGTCTATGGCATCCATTCTTCCTCCATCTGTTGAGGAATTTCATCCCTTTCAAAGTTGCATGAGGAGGCCTCGGTATGTACTCTACACATGGTACAAACGGTATTTTATTTTTAAAAGGGTGCAACAATATTACCTAGATTTGGCAAACATCATGCAAAACTTAATTTGAGGATCGTTTCCTATTTTTTTTCCCCTTTGATAGAATGGATTTAATAGACGAAATTAATTCAGTTCCCTGACACACATAAAACCTAACAGTATTCAGTATCTGGCTTGTTTGCTTTTATTCTTAAAGAATCTGAAGGGAGTTGACATTTTGTTTCATTCATTCACAGTCTCTTTTTTCATATCTAATGAACACACTACACAACAATGGTGCTCAGATCTCCACCATCTGCAGGAGACGGCACACAGGTCATAGGCTAAGAACAACACCACATCAGTATTGAATAAAAAAGTGAAACTTCAAAGGCAAAACTGGCTATGAGGTCTATGCTTTCAAGACCCCGTAGCTAGTTCCTCCTGTTTATTATTTTTTTTGTTTGATTGGATGATAATGTAGTATGTCATTCTGTGGTCTGTGACCTGTGGTCAATTCCCCACGGAGGAGCCAGATTGGGGAATATTTTTGTGAGCACATTTGTCCTAGTAAGGGAAAAAAAAAAAAAAAGAAGAGTGGGCACAAAAGATGTTTGAGGAGAGGGAACAAACTCCTTTATTACTGAGAAAGATGATCTTGGGGGCTCAGCCAAGAGTCTTTTTATCTGAGTGGTAATAATGATAATGACTACTGGTTTGCTTCCCTCCCCCTAGTCAATTGCAGTCTGTATTGTGGCAGGCAGGTCAGACTCACCCCAGGCTGCCATGATTAGACTATGTTTCTACCTCTGAGTAACCCAGGCATCAACTTTTTAAAGTGTTGAGCTAGTGAATTAAGTCTTAATGGAAAAATTTTCTCCTAATACAGGACCTCTCTGGGCTATAAATAATTAATGTCAATTTATGGCTCAAGGGATGTCTCAGAGGAATCAATATAGTAAATTAACCCCCACTCCCACACTTAACAACAAAGTCTATTTTTAGGTATAATTAAGCCATATGAAGGTCTGTACTCTGTTCAAAAAAAATCTTAGATATAATTAGCATCAGTTTTATTTTTATTGTATTTTATATTTTATTAAATATTCTTAAAAGCTAGAAGCTGCACAGAAGTCCATGTTCTAATGGACCTAGAAGTTGAATGATTTAGAAGACATAGTTCTTACTGATATGATGGAGACACTGGCAAAATAGAATAAAATCAAAAGATGCCAGGATTGGGAGACAAGTATTGTATATTAATGTATACATGTAGAATATAGATTGGTATAGGTGAGGTTTTTTGAAAAGCAGAAATAAAGACTCACGTGTAGAGAACAAATGTATAGGCTCTTGGGATGAAGGGGGGTGAGATGATGAATTGGGAGATTGGGACTGATATACATACAGTACTGTGTATAAAATAGATAACTAACGAGAACCGACTATATTACACAGGGAATTCTACTCAGTGCTCTGTGGTGACCTAGTGAAAAAAGTGAAAAGTGTTAGTCACTCAGCCATATCAGACTCTTTGAGACCCCATAGACTTCAACTTGCTAGGTTCCTCTGTCCATGGAATTCTCCAGGCAAGAACACTGGAGTGGGTTGTCATTTCCTTCTCCAGAGGATTTTCCCAACCATGGGATGGAAACACATTGTGGACAGATTCTTTACTATCTGAATATCTGAGTCACCAGGGTGGTGACCTAAATGGGAAGGAAATCTAAGGAAGAGGGGATATATGTGTGTGCGTGTGTGTGTGTGTGTGTGTGTGTGTGTGTGTGTATGATTTACTGTGCTGTACAGCAGAAATTAACAAAATATTGTAAAACAACTATACTTCAGTGGAAAAAAAGATGGCAGGGTAAATGTGTTCTGAAACGATTGTCCTCCCCTCACCCAGTTTGTAAGAAGGAGATGGAAAAGATTGTTCTTAAAGGTATATGTACACGTCAAAAGATGGTAATGATGATGACAAAGCTGCGATACCAACCTTTATTTTTAGGAGAGTCTTTATATCTCAAATTTAAAGTGATGCCTGGACAGGGCCCTTGCTTGTTTTTAGAGCATGTTAGACAGGGATGGGGATGACATTGACAGCCTTTATTCTGACATCCCTAAATTTCCCATTTGCCCTGGTCTCTTTGCATCAGCCCCAGCGTTGCCAGCTCTGGCCAGCCTCTCCTTTTCAAGCAATCTCATCCATCATGGGAGATGTCAATTGGGTGCTTCTGAGGCCTAGGGCTTACTGAAGATGTTCTGAGGACAGTATCCATCTGTCACATATTATTACCAGTTTTCTTAAACCTTGTAGTGAGGGAGGAGCAATTCTGGCCTAGGGGAAGGTAAAAAAAGAAAATTAGAAAATGTTTAGGATTTCTAGCAAGTCTAGCTTTCTTTCTTGAAGTTTGTACTGACTCCTCATTGCCATCCTTTCATTCTAAAAATACATTGTATGGGGCTTCCCTGGTGGTCCAGTGGCTAAGACTCTGTGCTCCCAAAGCAGGGGGTCTAGGTTTGATCCTCCATCAGAGAACAAGATCACACGTGCCATAACTAAGTTTTCAAGTTGCAACTAAATATTCTGCATGCTGCAGCAAAGACCGGACACAGACAAATAGATAAATAAATGTCTGACTCTCTGTGACACCATGGACTGTCCATGGAATTCTTTAGGCAATGATACTGGAGTGGGTTGCCATTCTCCTCTCCAGGGTATCTTCTTCACCCAGGGATCAAACCCACGTCTCTTGCATTGCAGGCAGATTCTTTACCATCTGAACCACCAAGGAAGCCCTAGGGAAATAAAAAAAAAATAAATAGTAAAAATATTTTGTGCCCTGTTTTGAGCTAGAGGTGATTAATACAGGATTGCTGCCTCTAAAATACTTTGTACCTTAGTGTGGAGAGACAGACGAGAACAATGAATATGTTCCATCATCATAGGGCCTTCAGAGAGCCAGGGGCTGGGGAGCCAGTGGGCAGCAAGTAAACTGTTTGGAAGGCCTTTTGGAGGAGATGCTTGATTGTGATCCCAAAGGGGAGCGTTGCAGCCAAGCAGGATCAGGAGGGTGAGCACAGGAGTGTGAAAGTGAAAGTGGAGATCTGTTCCTAGGGCTAGGCAGAGCTGAATTGCTTTCTTCCTCCTTGAGCCTGAAGTCAGGCTTTAAAGCTGGAAAAACTCCCAGGTTAGCCACAGATTTCTTTGCAAGCCTCAAAGGAATCCACAAGCACCCAAACTTTCAAACCTCTAGAGAGGTGGTGACTCCTATGGGTAAAGAGATCACTATCAGGAAAGGAGTTTTTGATGGTTCTTACCCTACCTTCTCTGGATCAGGAAGATTCCCTGGAGAAGGAATGGCTACCCCCTCCAGTAGTCTTGCCTGGAGAATTCCATGGACAGAGGAGCCTTGTGGGCTACAGTCCATGGGGTTGCAAAGAATTGGATAGGACTAAGCAACTAACACTTTCACTTTCACTCTGGCTTCCAAGGTGGCTATAGTGATAAAAAACCTACCTGCCAATGCAGGAGATGTAAGAGATTCAGATTTGATTCCTTGCTCAGGAAGATCCCCTAGCAGAAGGCATGGCAACCCACTCCAGTACTCTTGCCTGGAGAATCCCATGGACAAAGGAGCCCAGCAAGCTACAGTCCATAGGGTTGCAAAGAGTCAGATACGACTGAAGTGACTTAGCATATATGCACCCTGGTTTCAGTTCAGTCGTGCTCTGGTGGCTTTTTTCCTCTGTCTGCTGTGCTTGAGCATCCTTCCCAGAAACTGCTTATTGTTGCCCATTGACCTGAGATGATCTTACTTGCATGTCTGTTTTCTGGAACATTCATAACAGACCAAATTGAAACTTCACTACAAACAACATCTTCTAAAATTGTAGCATGGTTTCATGAAGTCCATCCCCTAATAGACACAGTTCTATGGTTAAGATCTTCTGTGGAAATTGACACTTGTCAGGTTTTTCTGGTACCCAGATGGCTGTGCTGGACAGCCTACATCTGCCTGATGGTATAACAGAGAAGAACACGCTTGACTCCATATGTTTCTTCAGCTCTAAACTTTGTGCTCTGTTACCTGTACTTAGTCATGCTAGTTCTGTACCTTTTGTAAAAGAATGTTGCCTCTAGCCTGAAATAATTTCTAGCCCATTCTTGAGGCTCTGCCTTCAGGCTTGAACTTAAAGGTATAGTAAAAAGTGGCAGAACAGAAACAACAATTATCTCATTGGAGTTTTATAGGAACACTCTGAGCAGACCTATGGGACAGAGGCAAGAACAAAAGATTTAGGCACCAAAAGGTTTGCAGCAACCAGCCACAACCCCTCCCCTTTTGAAGTCTGTTGGCTTTTGAATAAAGTTGGTATTCTTTGTCCCAGTGTTTTGTCTCTCCATTTATGGGGCTGTCATGCAGTTAGCAGTATGAGCCTGGACTCAGGAACAGTCGTGAGGAGCCTCCTCTTACTTAGGAGAACCTCCTACTTTTTCCTGGGAATTTACTAAGAGAGTCTCACAGGGCTCACATGTTCTCACTTGACACACAACAGCCTGCCAGCCTCAGTGCCACAAACATCTAATCCCCTCCTCCTCCATTCCCCTTTTCCTGGGAGAAGGGATTCTAGAAGCAGACTGACTGTACCTAATTCTGGCTCTAACACACACCAGCTGTGTGGCCTTGCAAGTTTCTTAACTTCCTTGTGCTTTCATTTCTCTGCCTGTGAAACCCAGGAAAATGCATTTATCTCGAAGGTACAATGAACTAATATTTGTAAGGCATCTAGAATGATACTTAGTTGTGTCCGACTCTGTGACTCTATGGACTGCAGCATGCCAGGCTTTCTTGTCCATCACCAACTACTGGAGCTTGCTCAAACTCATGTCCATTGAGTCGGTGATGCCATCCAACCATCTCATCCTGACATCCCCTTCTCCTCCTGCCTTCAATCTTGCCCAGCATCAGGGTCTTTTCCAATGAGTCAGTTCTTCACATCAGGTGCCAGAGTATTAGAGTTTCAACTTCAGCATCAGTCCTTCGAATGAATATTCAGGACTGATTTCCTTTGGGATTGACTGGTTGGATCTCCTTGCTGTCCAAGGGACTCTTGAGAGTCTTGTCTGTCACCACAGTTCAAAAGCATCAATTCTTCCGTGCTCAGCTTTCTTTATAGTCCAACTCTCACATCCATACTTGACTACTGGAAAAACCATAGCTTTGCCTAGATGGACCTTAGTCATAAATATTAGCTTTTTTTTTTTTTGAAATCACTATTAACACTATTGCTGTGACAACCTACATCCGCTGCCTGCAGAGTTACTTGATGAAGTTCCTTTCTCACTATGTAGGCCAGTGGCCTCACCCACAGAGCAGCCTCTGAACAGTTGCCTGGAGTCCTATCCTCTGGTACCACAGGAATTGTTTTCATGATTCACAGTGAGTTGACACATTTGTGTCCTGGACCTGAAGAAGGCTGACATACTCCCGAGTTCTACCAAATCCCTCTTGAAGAGCTGGTTTTCACTCCTCTAACCAAAGACGCCTAAGCCCAGCTCATAAGCTTTTACCTTCCATCTCCTGCTTCAGCGTTCCTGGACCTCCATACCCAAACTTCCCCTTTCCTCCCTCAGTTAGGAAGCCAGAGTTCCCACACCCGTGAGAGAGAGAGAGGGAGTTGGAATTCGGGTGTGGGAGGGAGACATGGAAGGAGAGGGGTGTGATTCGCACTAACAGATGCCAGCCAAAAATGCAGGAATATTGCTGGTCCTATTATTAGAAGATCCCATTGGCATCCCTGGATTTCAAGTGAGAGACTTAGAACAGAGATTTCGAACCTTCTGGGACTGAAGTGACCAATTAATTTGAACAACATGGTGTGCTTTTAGTTTGTACTTATTTTGAGGCTTATCTGCCTCTTCAGTCTGAGAGGGGAGCGGGGACATAAGAGGATGGGCTGGAAGGCCATAGGACAAGGCTGGATTTGTTCATCATATGCTGGACTATTCCCCTCAAGGCTCCACTGTTGAATCTTGAAAGAGATAGTATGAAGTTAAATAAATAAATGCCTTACCCAATAGCTGTTATGAAGCTTGCTTTTTATCATTTGATTTGTTTAATTTTGTGGGTTTGCATTTTAAAGAGTATTTCCCAGAGCAGCAAAACAGTTAGGTTAAGTTTCCAAGGGAGGTCAGCACTTAGGACCAAGGATGTAGCCAGAAATCTGAGATCAAGATAGAGACAAGAGCCAAGGCTGTTTCGTACACTTATAAAAATAATTCAAAAGGTAAGTCTTAGACTATTAAGTATATAAATGGTACAGCCATATTGGAAAATAGTTCAGCTGTTTCTTTAAAAATTAAGGTTACATTTATCATACGATCTGGCCATTTTCACCCCCGATGAAGAGAAATGAAAGTGAAGGTCCATACAAAGATTTGTCCATGACTGTTCACTGCTGCTTTATTTGTAATAGCTTCAAACTGTGGAAACAACCCAAATATCCATGAACAGATGAATGGATAAACAGATCATGCTGTATAATGGAATACTACTCAGCAATGGAAAGGAAGGAGCTATTGATGCAAATGGCAATGCAGATTACTTTTAAAATAATCACAGGGAGTCAAAGATGCCAGGCCAAAGTAAAATGTTAAAAGAATACTGTGTAATTCCATTTACATAAATCTTAGAAAGTGTAAATCAATCTATAGTGACAGAAAGCAGATCAGTAGTTGCCTGAGGATGCTGAGGGTGGGGTGGGGAGGAGTGGGAGGGAACAATTATAAAAGGACAGGAGAAAACTTACGGGAGTGGTGGATGTGTTCATTATCTTGATTGTGGTGATGGCTCTAGGGGTGTACATGTATGTCAAAACTCACCAGAATATTTTAAACAGGTAGTTTGTTAGGTGTCAGTTATATCCCAATAAAGCTGTAGAACAATTCTAAATAAAATAACTAAGCTTTTAGTACTTTTCCATCTCAGGGCTACTTATCAACAAATGATATTCTGATGGCTCTTTCCATTTTATTTGGGAAATCCTAAAACCTTCAGCATGACCCATGCTGGTCAAACTAAACACTACTGTCTTCATAGTAATAATAATAACTAGGACTCATTGATAGCCTTCTGTTGAACAGGGGTTATGCCAATACTTTACTTACATTATCTCATTTAATGGCCAAAAAAAAAAAAGTCCTAGTGTAGGTACTACTATTAGTTCCATTTTACAGAAGAGGAAATCAAGGCAGAGTGGTTAGAACACACGAACACAAATGAGGACAGCCCCAATTCAAAACCATGAAGAGTTCTCCTCCTAGGCTTCCCTTTTCACTAATAGGACATAACTACAAATTTATTTGACAGGAGCAAAGAATTCATGCAGAAGCAAGGGCCTGCTGCTGTAACCCTGTAGCTATTTCTCATGCTCTCTATTTGGCTTCCTGGCCTCTGTGACACTAATTCTTTATTTCAGTTTTTAATTCCCCATAGCATCATCCTTCTGCCTGTTCTCAAGATTTTCCATTGCCCTGGTTTTCTCTCTGGATTCTGCACTTTTTGCCTTTATGGTCTTCGATGCCTGCCCCTTGCAGAGAGCTTTGTCAGATGACTTACTCTGCTTTGAATAGATACACCTATCTAGTTTTTAGGCATAGATTCTTCAGGTAGAAGAAATAAATGGACAAGGAAGGGATGGATTTCATTCAAGATCAGGATATGGTCAAAATCTTTGCAAGGAGTACAAAGTAAAAGGACTAGATAGCAAAACAAAATAAGATGGGGCAGAGATAATAGGGAAGAACAAATCCAACTCCAAATTAGATCTGTTCCTTTTCCTTAACCTTTGTGCTCTGTTGCCTGTGCTTAGTCCTGCTAGCTCTGTACCTTTTGTAAAAGAATGTTGCCTATAGCCTGAAACATACAGGATAGCCTATTCTCAGGGCTCTGACCTTTAAGGGTCCATTCATATAGAGGTATGGAGTAGGAAATGGCAACCCGCTCCAGTATTCTTGCCTGGAAAATTCCATGGACAGAGGAGCCTGGTGGGCTATAGTTCATGGTGTTGTGAAGAGTTGGACACAACTGAGTAACTGAGCACATACAGAGATAGAAAGTTGCAGAACCGAGAATAACATTCCGTCTTGGAGCTTTACAGGAACATAATGACCTGACCTACATGGAAGGTTACAAGAACAAAGGATTCCTACACCTAGAAGTTTGCAACAACTAACCACACCCTTCACTCTCCTTGCCTCAAAAATGCTTTGCTGAAACCCTTCAGGGAGTTTGGGGTTTTGTGAGCATGAGTCACCCATCTCCTTGCATGGCCCTGCAGTAAATCTTTCTCTGCCCCAACATTTAAGTTTGTTTGCATTTGATAACAAGGATAGGAGATTGGCAGCAACTTTGGCAGAATCTAGTGTAAGAAGCAGCAGAGAAGTAATACTAACTTTTTCTGCTAAGTGCACAGAGCAGGAGGGCATCAGTGCAGTCTGCTGAGTGCCAGGCAGGTAGAACTAGCAGGAAGAGAAAGCAGAGATGACAGAGCAGCCTCTAAGAAGCCTCTGAAACTTGACCTTCAAGAAGTAAGGTGTCCATTGATGCATCTAAAAACTGAGAGCCCAGAACACTGGGCGAGCTTTGCCTGGGTTGACAAAGATTGCCAGAAGGTCCTAAAAATAGGGCTTCACAGCCTTTTCACAGTTCTGCCAGTCTCCCAGATTAGTTTGGACTCTCTCTTTTTTTATTTTTAATCAGTAGGAGAAAAAAGAAAGATGACAATAAAAACCATATGGAAGCCTCTTCTCATGCTGTAACTCTTTGATCTTCTCTCCAAATAGAAGAAAGTAACCTTCCCACTCTTAAATCATTCCAAATGCTTTTCAGCTTCTAGATACACTACTATTTCAGGTAAACTTAATATCATGGTTCACTCCTTCATTTATTTGTTTAAACACTGACTGAACGCTCATCAAGTAACAGTTTCTATGCCAAGAACTGAAGGTACCAAGAAAAATTCCCTGTCATTGCCTCCACCAAGTCCACAGTCCAAGAGGGGAGTCAATTAAAAGACAGACTGTGCACAAGAATTTCGGGAGCCTCAAGAAGGGATGTTTAAGGGAAAGGTGGAAGTGTAGGGGAAAGGGAGATGGAGGTTAAAGAAGCTTTCTGAAGGGGATGACACAAGAGTCACAAAGAGTCATTCCTAGTTTTCTCAACAACTGTAAAACTTTCTTTCATAGAGCTTGGAGACTCTAACATCTCTAATTCTGCCAGGATAGTCTTCAGAAAGCCCCTATGTATATGGACTTTTTTTTTTTTTTTTTTTAAACCACAGAACAATATAACGTAAGCAGAAAGAAAATTCTGCAGGTTTTTACACATAGATTTAAAGTGATTTCCTGAGAGTAGTCAACATAGAGAACTTGTGATCCAAGGACCTGGAATATCTTCAAGAATCAGTACGTTCAAGGATGAGTGGGTGAATTAACAGCTTTAGAGAAATAGGATTGTTCATTCATTTATTCACTCTCATTCATTCAGTAAATAAATATACTCCTTGTAGACACTGGTGACTCAAAAATGAATTGTTTGTTTACAGGTCGGCAATAACCATTTGTTCATCTACAGTTTTGCCTTTATGGAAGATATTTATCCCCAACTAGAATGGTCCCTTGTCACTGGTGTCAAAACCAGGCTACCATTCTAGGTTGTCCTAACCCAACATGACTTTTCTCTTTGGTTTTTACTGAAAAAACAAGTGTGTACTGACAAAAGGACCTTGGCACACAGACATCCACTTTCTAAATGCTTGTGAAGAAGTCCTTGAAGTAAATAAGATCTAATGGACAAGGGGCAAATTTGTAAATGCTGCTGCTTGATAAATGTGTATAATAAAAATTACTGTAGTTTGTGCTTGTAAAATAATAATCACTTTTAAAAACTAGTTTTCAGTAAGTTCTCTAAATCCTGAACTAAATAAGTCTCGTGCAAATCAATATGCTTTCTGAAAATCTATTTTACCTTTCCGTTTTAAAAGGCCTATCCGTTCCATTGTTCAACTTAGGAAGCTGGGCTGCCAGTTTGATAAGACTCTGAGTGTGGTCTGAATGCTCTATGCTAATCTACTCTACATCAGGCTGGAAGCTTATCTTGACAGGAAAACTTGGAGCGGGCCTAGTGGAAGGATTTTGGCATCACACATTGGAGTGGAAAATATTCACAGGCTGTAACAAAGTCTGGCTTGGGCTGCTGTAGGAAAGGCAGCCACTGGCTGGGAGACAATTCATGTAGGAAAGTCCTGGGTGCCTCTGTGAGAGGCCTACAGGATGGTGTTATCCACCGAGAGGGGCAGGATCGGGGAATCATGTGTGTTTTCATGAGAATTGAGAGGAACGGCAGCTCACACAAGCCAAGTTAGAAAAAGAACACAACCACTGAGCGCTTCCATCACAGCCTTTTGGATCCAAAATGCTTCATGTTCAAAAATAATGTGCCAGCTGAAGAAAGAATACTTCAGGGGTTTTAAAAAGCTGAAGTCTAGAAAAACCCTCAGGCACAGGTGTACCTGTTTGTGTGAGGATGTCAAACCAAAACTGCATAAAGCAGCCCTCCATTTCTCTCAAAAAGATTTCAAATCTATTCCTGACCTTTCTGGTAAAAATTAAAGTGCTTTTTTTTTTTTTTTTCCAAGTGTGTCCCTGTTTGGTGAGAAATTGCGTCCCCCCACCCTTTGGTGGGAGGCTTGTTTTTGCTTTTAACATACTTGTAAGCTCTGTACTTTGTCACTGAAAAATATTTAGAAATGCTGATTTCTAGGATGAGAGACAATGGTGGTATACATATTTTGACTAAAAGTTTTTTTTTTTTAAATGTCAGGGACTTTGTGATGACCTCTTGTGTTGCTGTCCTTGAGTACTGTGTGACTTTTCTGGAAAAAGGAACTCATGACTATTTACTCCACTGAACCTGGAAGTCTAGGGTAAAAACAAAATATGACTAGCCAAAGTGGTAAATGAGATTTCACACTGCCTGCCTCCTCCAGATAGAGAAACTTTAATAATAAAATGACGTTCACACAGTGAGGCCTGCTCTACCCCACGGAGGTTGATCGTATGGGTTGAGTCGTGGACTGTGCTCCATGTGGGAAGGCTGAAGTAAGGCGGATGAACTGTATCCATTTGCAGAGGTGTGGGCAGAGGAGCTGAAGTTGCCCTGCCCTCTCAGTTGTGGGAGGGGGATGCACGATCCATTTCAGAAAAAGCGGAAATGCCATTCTGTTGTCAGTTCCTTAACAGCAAAGATCATGCTCTGTCTTTGATTTCCTCATGACCAGCATGGCACCAGGCACGCAGCAAGGGGTCACTGTTAGAACTGAACTGGGTTAGCGTTCTGGGCTCCACTGGGAGTGTTAGATATTGAAATGAGCTCCGCACTCATGGAGGAATCAGGAAGAGGCAGAAAACCACACATGGAGATTGACCATGTCCAGGCAGATAAAGGAGAGAGGCTAGTGGATGGCAGTAGCCAGAGGGTGCTCCTGAGATGTTAGGGGTACATCATGGGACAGGAACACTGGTTTCCCGGGAGGGTGTTTCCAAGGCAGCCCAAGTCGGGGAGCTACAAGTTTGGGGACTGTCTCAAACACAGGTTGTATCAGCACAGGGATACCTGGCAGCTTGTGCTGAAAATGTGTGTCAGTGCATTCATACTGAGCAAAGCTACCATTCAGGAGGAGCCTTGGCAATTTCTTAGCTCTGCCCATAAGCCCTGAGTTTGCCTATGTCTAATACCACTAAGGAGGGCATGGCAACCCACTCCAGTATTCTTGCCTGGAGAAATCCATGGACAGAGAGGAGCCTGGCAGGCTATAGTCCATAGGGTCGCAAAGAGTCAGACAAGACTGAAGCAACTGAGCATGCACAATACCACTGAAGTCTTTTCTTTAAAATGTATTTTAAAACCACTTATGTAGATTATGTTTTAGAGCTTTTTAAAAAAATATATTTATTTTTTATTGAAGGATAATTGCTTTACAGAATTTTGCTGTTTTCTGTCAAACCTCAACGTGAATCAGCCATAGGTATACATATATCCCCTCCCTTTTGAAACTCCCTCCCATCTTTCTCCTCATCCCACCACTCTAGGTTGATACAGAGTCCCTGTTTGAGTTTCCTGAGCCACATAGCAAATTCCCCTTGGCTATCTATTTTACATATGGTAATGTAAAGTACGTCAAGACTGTATATTGTCACCCTGCTTATTTAACTTCTACGCAGAGTACATCATGAGAAACGCTGGACTGGAAGAAACACAGCTGGAATCAACATTGCTGGGAGAAATATCAATAACCTCAGATATGCAGATGATACCACCCTTACGGCAGAAAGTGAAGAGGAACTAAAAAGCCTCTTGATAAAAGTGAAAGAGGAGAGTGAAAAAGTTGGCTTAAAGCTCAACATTCAGAAAACGAAGATCATGGCATCTGGTCCCATCACTTCATGGGAAATAGATGGGGAAACAGTGGAAACAGTGTCAGACTCTATTTTTGGGGGCTCCAAAATCACTGCAGATGGTGACTGCAGCCATGAAATTAAAAGACGCTTACTCCTTGGAAGGAAAGTTATGACCAACCTAGACAGCATATTCAAAATCAGAGACATTACTTTGCCGACTAAGTTCCATCTAGTCAAGGCTATGGTTTTTCCAGTAGTCGAGTATGGATGTGAGAGTTGGACTGTGAAGAAGGCTGAGCGCCGAAGAATTGATGCTTTTGAACTGAGGTGTTGGAGAAGACTCTTGAGAGTCCCTTGGACTGCAAGGAGATCCAACCAGTCCATTCTAAAGGAGATTAGTCCTGGGTGTTCTTTGGAAGGAATGATGCTAAAGCTGAAACTCCAGTACTTTGGCCACCTCATGGGAAGAGCTGACTCACTGGAAAAGACTTTGATGCTGGGAGGGATTGGGGGCAGGAGGAAAAGGGGATGACAGAGGATGAGATGGCTGGATGGCATCACTGACTTGATGGACGTGAGTCTGTGTGAACTCCGGGAGATGGTGATGGACAGGGAGGCCTGGCATGCTGTGATTCATGGGGTTGCAAAGAGTCAGACACGACTGTGCAACTGAACTGAACTGAACTGAACTGAACTGAACTGAATGTAAGTTTCCATGTTACTCTTTCCATACATCTCACCCTCTGCTCAGACTATGTTTTTAGAGCAGCTTTAAGCTCATAGCAAAATTGAATTAAGGGGAAGGGACAGAGATTTCCTGTGTATCCCCTCCCCATCCCCAAACACAGCCTCTCCCATTATCAGCATCCACCACCAGAGGGTACATTTGTTGAAATGGATAAACCTACATTGATATGTCATTTTTACCCAGAGTTTACACTATATTCACCCAATAGTTTACATTATTGTTAACTGTTGATGTTGTAATACCACTGAAGTCTTATAAAACTGTGACAGCATAAGAATTAGTTTAGATTTTCTCTCCAATAGCCTCCTCAAACTTTCCTGCCCACCATTGTTCCAAGTTCAGTGACTCACACCTGCACGCTCCTTCTAAACCTAGGAGAGCAGGATAGAATTGGATTCCTATCAAGAACTTTTTCATCTCATGCCATTGACCATCACAGATAGTACACTCTTGTACATACTCTAGTATATGCTTCCTGGCCAGACCTCAGTTTCTACCCCACATAGCAAGAACCCCCTTTTCAGGGACAGAATGATCAGATAAATTGTTTGGAATCCCAGCCTAAAATGGTAACTAGGAAAAGCAGACAGTCAGGGGAGCTGGGGGGAGGGGGGCTCTGGATCTCTTTTTTACCATGATAAAGACACATCTGTTCCATTTCTTTCCCTCTTGTAGCTCTGTCATTGATTTTTGGAAAATAGTTTGTTTACTTGTTTAACTGTGAAAGTTTCAGGGGTGGGGTTTTTTTTTTTTTTTTTTCAATTGCTTCAGGAAACTCTTACTCCTGACTCGTCACATCTCTCTCCTTCTAATTTTCTAAAAGTAAGTATACTTTTAAATAGAGAAAGAACAAGTGGAAGAGGGGAAATGCATTTCAGCCCAATGGTGTTTAAGAATATGTGTTAGAAATAGAAAGTGATATAAACAAAAAATAACCCAGGAAAGTTTTCTGTCAATGCTGTGACAAATTATCACAAACGTAGTGGCTTAAAATAAAACAGATTTACTTTCTTATATTTATGGAAGTCAGAAGTTCCCAAATCAAGGTGTCAACATGGCTGCATCTTTTCTGGATGGAGGTTGCAGGGGAGAATCCATTTTCTCACATTTTCTAGCTTCTAGGCAAAACGAGGTAAAAAGTAATTCAACTCATTCTAATCCAGTATTTATTATGTTATTATATATCAGATATTATGGTAAACCATATGAAAATATAAACAGGATTAAAGAATAATCCTTAATTTCATTTTTTTCACATAGAATAATATTTTTATTGAGGTAACAGCTTATAACATTATATGCTTCATGTATACAAATTTATAATTCAGCTTCTGAATAGACAACAGTGTGCTCACTACCAAGAGGCTAGTTTCTAAAAAAAAAAGAAAAGAAAAGAAAAGAAAGAATAATCCTTAGTTTCAAGGGGACTATAAATTCTAGCTAGAGAAATGGGCCCATGAACAACTAGCAACAATAATCAACAGAATAGAAATATAATGAGTAGATATATAAATCAAATACTGTGGGAACAATGAGGAAGATAAAATACATTGTGATTGGTGATGCCAGGATACTAATCCCAAAACTGATATCAGCACACTGACTTCAAATATAACTGAAATTAAACAAACAATATTTATACTGGGTTTTGAAAGATGAATAGAAATTCCATAAATGGACAATGTGGAAAAAGGGCATTGCAGGTGTAGGGAATTCCTTGAGGAAAAGCATGAGGACAGGGATGAGCAGAGAAAATAAGGAAGTGCTGACTAGTCTGCTACTGTAGAATCGTTTGATGTGAAGAGGAACATGAGTCTGGAAAAGCTGAGATGGAGCCAGATTTATTTAGCAAATATTTATTGAATACTCATTGTACTCTGGGAATAAAACAAGGGGCAGAGGAAATGAACACCCCTGTCCTCATGGTGTTTATCCTCTAGTTTGGAGATGGAGGAGGTGGGACTGATGCCAATAAATGAAATTGCTATAGATTATGTAATGGAGGGACATAACGTGGGGAAGGGAGCAGGGCAAGCACTTTCAAAGGGGTTGATTCAGGAAGGCCTGCTGAGAAGGTAACCGATGATCAATGACTTGAAGGGGGTGAGAGAATATTTAGGGGGAAGAATGTTCTTACAGACAGCAGTGAATCCAGTAGTTTTTTAATATGGCTTCCTATCAAGAAACAATGGCTTTTCAAAGAAATACAGTCCAGAGCCTCTAAGGTTTTGCCCTGGAAGGAATGTCTTCCAGTCACTGAAGGACAGCATCTAGGCTGTCAAGGATCAGAAGGTCTTCTTTCTAGTGAGAAATCTTACAGACTACCCTTTAACGAGAAATCTTACAGACTACCTGTCATCATTGCCCATGATTCTGATACTATTAAAAGCTACTGGGTTTTCCTAAAACACAACTTAAATTTTTATCATTCTTATCCTCAAAAATATTTAATGGCTTTCCATTTTTAAATGGGAAACAAAAAGTCATAGGGTAGCAGGAATTAAGAGCCCTAAACACTCTGGGTAAGAGGCTTACCTTCTCCGGTCTCCAGGTGCCTGGGTATCTGTTTTCTCTCTCTCATTGCTGTATAGATACAGGCTAGACGCTCTTCTTGCTCCTCAGTATTAACTTCAGACTGTCTTTCCCATTCTTGATTATAAACACTCATGTGTTACTTGGGGGAGGGACTGCTTTACCTCCTGGCCCAAGGGGTGCACGTTTCTATTAGGTTGGTGCAAAGTAATTGCGGTTTTGCATTGTTGAACTTTGCCATTTGATATTGGAATACATTCTTAAATAAATGTGGTTATGTTATACATCATTTTAATGCATATTTCTCACTTTATGGGTTTTTTTTTTTTTGCTAATGACTTATTACTTGACTTTTTATATTTATTTTAGACTATGGAAATGGTGTTAGACAAAAAGCAAATTTGAGTGATTTTTTTTTTATTTGAGTTCAAAATGGGCTGTAAAGCAGTGGAGAACATCGACAACACATTTGGCCCAGGAACTGCTAACGAACATACAGTGCAGTGGTGGTACAAGAAGTTTTGCAAAGAATACAAGAGCCTTGAAGGTGAGCAGTGCAGTGGTTGGCCATTGGAAGCTGACAACGACCAACTGAGAGCAACCACTGAAGCAGATCTCCTTACAACTACACAAGGAGTTGCTGAAGAACTCAGCATCAACCACTCTATGGTCATTCAGCATTTGAAACAAACTGAAAAGGTGAAAAACCTCAGTAAGTGGGTGCCTCATGAGTGGACCTCAAATCAGAAAAATCACCATTTTGAAGTTAGTCTTCTCTTATTCCATGCAACAACTAACCATTTCTTGATTGAATTGTGACATGCAATGAAGAGCGGATTTTACATGACAAGCGGAGATGACCAGCTCAGTGGTTGGACCAAGAAGAAGCTCCAAAGCACTTCTCAAAGCCAAACTTGCACCAAAAAAAAAAAAAAAATTCATGGTCACCATTTGGTGGTCTGCTGCCCATCTAATCCACTCCAGCTTTCTGAATCCCAGCTGATTACATCTGAGAAATATGCTCAGCAAATCAATGAGATGCTCTGAAAACTGAAACACCTGCAGCCGGCATTGGTCAACAGAAAGGGGCTAATTCTCTAGGACAACGTCTGACCACACATCTCACAACAAATGCTTCAAAAGTCAAACAAATTGGGCTACAAAGTTTTGCCTCATCCGCCACATTCACCTGACCTCTTGCCAACCAACTACCACTTCTTCAAGCATCTCGACAACTTTTTGCAGGAAAAGTGCTTCTACAACCAACAGGAGGCAGAAAATGCTTTCCAAGAGCTTGCTGAATCCTGAAGCATGGATTTTTATGCTACAGAAATACACAAACTTATTTTTCATTGGCAAAAATGTGTTGATTGTAACAGTTTCTGTTTTGATAAATAAGGATGTGTTTGAGCCTAGTTATAATGATTTAAAATTCATGGTCTGAAACAACAATTACTTTTGTACTAACCTAATGACTCCATACAGTACTCTTTGTGCAGGAACTCTGGTGAAGAATGTTTTTTCTCCAGGGCCTTGGTAAAATCCCAGGAATATTTCAGTACCCCTTGCGGATTTAAGTCTCTGGCTGCAGCTCAGTTACCTATCCATGAATTTGGCTTTGGGAGTTAGAGAAGGCTTCACACAGAGGAGGTGGCATTTGAACTTGGCTTTGAAGGATTAGTAGGATTTTGCCAGAAGTAATGGAAGAATTCTCACTGGCAAGAAAGATAATTACTGGCAGAACTTTTTTTTCCTGCTTCATAATATTCAGGAAAATTTAGACCTCTAGTCCTATATACTTATACATCATGTGTTTATGGCTGAAAGTAAATATGATTAACTAGATAAAACCCAACTTTACAAATCCTCTTTTATGTGCAAAGTATTTTAAGGAGGAGGTTTGATTTATTTACATTTTTAATTAAATGGAAATTACAGATAAAAGATGCTATACCACTCGTCTTCCTAGGAAAAGAAAATATTGCAATGTAATTAAAAGGATGCCTCAAATTATAATTAGATTGGAAATTTAATTATGACTAGAATACTTTATCCTTATGCACACTGACACCTTGTTGATACATAACCTTTAAAGTATTTTTATTATATTTACTCTAAGATCTTAATCTGTGGACTAAATAAAATCCTTAGGTTCCTAAGAAGAGCTAGAATTCAGCATAGAATCCAAAGTGCTGCTTTTTATCTGGAAACAAAAAAAGTATTGTGTTTCAGAATTCCTGTTCTGATCATTACTGGATTTTTATTACAACTTAATACTGCAAAAACTTCTAAAAATCTCTAGCAGATATCAGTTAGTATAATATTAATAACAAATTTCTTAGCTAGAGAGAACATCTTTTGGTTCATATCTGAGTTACTTGCTTCCAAATGAAAGGACTGAAAGAATTCATATATATATACATTCAGGAATCACATTTTCCAGAAAGAATACTCTTCCTATGGAATGTCAGCTGTACATATAGAAATGTATCATAGCAATTTGGTGGAATTTCTTCTGCAGATGAGCTCTGGTTAAATACATTTGCTATAATTAACTTCCTGTGGCACCATTTGACACTTCTTGCAGCTTAGGAAACAATAACTTTCACAGTAAAAATGATTTAGTTACAGCATAATGTGCTCTGATAGAAATGTTTTGAGATAAAGATCCTCAATATGCAATTATTATTAGCTTGATATGGAAAATACTGTGTGATAAAAACTGTTTGAAGAATTGCCACTTTAACTTATCTGGGTGTGAAGAATGCACTTAATAATAAATTGAAGGTCTTTATTCATGAGTCGAAGTCTGAATTTGTAGCCTTTGTGGAAATCTCCATGCGAAAATGCATGTTTGTTAATTAAATCATTAAATAAATATATGTTGAAAATGTATTACGTGCTTGGTATTTGCTAAAGTTTGTAGAGTATATCTTCTCTCTAATTTAACCACAGTCATTAATTTGATTAGCCTTCATGGCCATAAAAGAAGGAAAGTCTTGCTTTTATAAACTCATGAGGAAAAACACACAACATCTGATTAGCTAAAATAGACTCATTTTCATTCTACTGAGATCTAACCAACACGCCCCTCCTTTTCTGAACCAATTTTCACCAGACAACTTCTGCTTCCAGATGAACTGAATTTCTACAAATGGCCTGCCTCTGTGGTCCTCTGTATAGGCAAACCTCTCATTGAAGTCCTTATCTCTTTTGAAGGGACTTCAAAGGTCCATTGAAATCCAAAACTTTCCTTGAAGTTAAGTCAAGTTTTGCCTGTTTTAGGACTGCAGGATTTCATCCAGAAAAGCCTAGGTGGTTAACAAGGAAAGAGCATGTTAACCTGGTTGGATTTCATCACAAGTGGAATTTGGTCTGACAATTTTGGCTCTGTTAGGGGGTTTAAAGCATATTCAGCTGTGGAAATGATAAAAGGATTCCCCTACCTGGTTTTATAGCACAATAGCTGAAAGACCAGCAGGTATTTCCAAGCATCTTTTAGTGCACATCCCAAACTGCTACACCAGCTGGATCTTCAGTGAATGAAACGACCCTGCTGTTAAAACATTTGAATCCCAGTCAAAGTCGTTGACAGTAAAAATCCAGGTGGCTATGCAAATTGGTCATTTCCTTAAATAGTAATTTGAGTTTCACCAGGTGAGTCCTGCTAATAATGACAACCAACATCTGTGGAGCCTGTTTCAATTCATAGGACAACTTTTATGTTATTATCTCATTGTTGCTGCTGTTGTTGTTTAGTCACTAAGTCATGTCTGACTCTTTTGTGACCCCATGGACTGTAGCCTGTCAGGCTCCTCTGTCCGTGGAATTCTCCAGGCAAGAGTACAGGAGTGAGTTGCCATTTCCTTCTTGGGGATCTTCCCAACCCAGATATGGAACTTGTGTCTCTTGCACTGGCAGGCAATGGCACCCCACTCCAGTGCTCTTGCCTGGAAAATCCCATGAATGGAGGAGCCTGGAGGGCTGCAGTCCATGGGGTCACACAGAGTCAGACACGACTGAAGCGACTTAGCAGCAGCAGCACTGGCAGGCAGATTCTTTACCACTGAGCCACCAGGGAAGCCCCATATTTTCTCAGTTAGATTTCATTAAAACTCTATGAGATGAAGACATGGAAGTTCAGAGAGACGAAGTGATTTGTCTAAGGTTATACGAGTAGTTTGGAGAAGGCGATGGCACCCCACTCCAGTACTCTTGCCTGGAAAATCCATGGACGGAGGATCCTGGTAGGCTGCAGTCCATGGGGTCACTAAGAGTCAGACACGACTGAACGACTTCACTTTGACTTTTCACTTTCATGCATTGGAGAAGGAAATGGCAACCCACTCCAGTGTTCTTGCCTAGAGAATCCCAGGGACGGGGAAGCCTGGTGGGCTGCCGTCTATGGGGTCACACAGAGTCAAGACACGACTGAAGCTACTTAGTAGCAGCAGCAGCAGCAGTGCACGAGTAGTTAAGTAGTGAGTCAGGATTTGAACCCAGACATTTGGAACCAAACACAGTGGGCTTTTCTTAAGACTAAGAGTCATTGGTAGTTTGGATGATTATAGACCTGTAGCTCTTGACTGAAAGAAACAAGAGCTGCTTTGTCTTCTTTGGAGAGTCTATTTCTATAGGTTCCTCTTTGAAAATAGGATAGATTACATTTTGTGCTCTGGGCTCATATTACTAAATCTTCTGGCTTTTCAAGAAAAGTTAACAATTCTATTTGGATGCCATTCCAATTTTTAACTGTTAACAGCTGTGTTAGTTTGGGTCTTTGTTCTCAAGTTTTCATTCCTTTTTGATAGAAGAATTACACATCCACACCCTTTGCATATAACTCTAGGGCTTCTCAATAGAACAGACTGTACATCACTCACCTTATTGGTTTTAGGTTTGGTCATGTGATTTGGATTGCCCAATGAAATGTGGCAAAATGTAAGCTGTGACTTTAAGAAGTACCTTCTATCTCCCATCCCTATTTGCTCCTGCATTTACCTTGAGAGTCTCCTTTTACAGTCCTAGAAGGATGTGGAGCAGACTAGAACCTTATCTGCAGTTTGCATCCAAGCTCAGTGAATCCCAGTGGATGTCAGTGAGTTCCTGCTGGACCCAGAAAAGCCTCAGCCAACAGGCAGACCTGTAAGAAATAGTTTTTTTTTAAGTTTTTTTTTGGGTTTAATTGATTTACAATGGTGTATTAGTTTCAGATGTACAAAAGAGTGAATCAATTATATTAATACATATATCCACTCCTTTTATAGATTCTTTACCCATATCGACCATTACAGAGTGAGAAATAAATATTTGTGTTTGTAAAGCTATTGAGCTTTGGGCTTGCTAGTTATACAGCAGATCCTGACCATGTTAAACTTTTTTTTTTTTTGTCTGACTCTTTGGGACCCCATGAACTATACAGTTCACGTAATTCTCCAGGCCAGAATAATGGAATGGGTAACCTTTCCCTTCCCCAGAGGATCTTCCCAACACAGGGATCGAACCTAGGTCTCCTGCATTGTAGGTGGATTCTTTACCAGCTGAGCCACAAGGGAAGCCCCATGTTAAACATCTTTAAGCAAACATTACAGCCCAAATTAAGTACTTCTGTAGCCTGAGATGTGTGAGGTGAATCCTTGGCAGTACCTTTGCCAGTAGTTGCATTTAGATCTCAGGAAAAATTATATCCAATGTTTGGTGCATATACTATTTAGAACAAATGTTAGTCAGTTGTTTCTGACTTTTTGCAACCCCATGGACTGTAGCCTGCCAGACTCCTCTGTCTGTGGGATTTTCTAGGCAAGAATATTGGAGTGGGTTGCCAATCCCTGCTCCAATTTAGAGCAAGGAGACTGTTAAGTTCTGACTCCTAAACAACCTCTGTACTCCTACTCAGGAGAGATCTATGAACTAAGGCATATGAGTAATTGAAGGTGTGGGAGTGAAAGGAGAGATTTTCCTTGTCATTGACCTGGATTAACAGGATCAGCCTACACATCCCCTGTCAGCACTATTTTTTAAATGTACGCTGAATCCTTAGAGAATGAAATTTGTCCTCTATCATCCATGTTTGTTCCAGTCAAAAAATTTGACAGTCCCTAGAAAAGCTAGAAGACTTGAACCTATATTTAACCTTTCATCCTTCTTCAGCCTGGAAAAGGAATCTTAATAATTGAGAGAAATACCCCATGCTTACTAGGTCTTGGGAAATGCAGTAATTTATTTTCTAGAACAAATATCACCCGGGTAATTAAACAAGAGTTACTGTCTGCCGAATTCAGAAGGAAATCAGCATAGGCAAACACACAGCAGAGGCGACAGCAGTGATCTCAAATTTAGAGACATGAGCTTTTAGATACCTTAGTTGTAGCTGAGAACCTGAGTGAGAGAAGGTCATGTCAGATCTTCTGGAATCATTTCCCTCCCTCCAAGCAAAGCCTTCTACACCTCTGACAGGAGCAGTTGTGTGCCCTGTCTAGACTAGACATGACTACGACCCAGCTGAGACATCTAATTTTTATAAATGTTTGATATGATGGCAGAGACCGGTACTGAGAGTACACATTCGTTATTGGTTACTTCCCCAGGCTAATGCAGTCTAGGTTATGTACTTTCCTAACCTTATAGCAATGAAACTAATATAACTGTCTGTACTCTAAACTTCCATTTAAGTAATGCTGACAGGTCCTTAGACTAGTTAGCCGGTGTGCTCTGCTAGCCAAATTTCATTTTGATTGTAAATACCATGAAGGAGAAATGCAGGATGCTATGAGGTTGTATTTTTACAGGTCTCAACTAGACTGTGACATCAAGGAACTGTCACTGAGTAAATGACATTTAAAAGAACACACGAAGAAAGGGTAAATGGTATTCAGCCTCAGAAAGGAATGGAACCATGGAGTCATGTAGAATGTTAGAGAAAAAATGGAGGAGAGACAAGAACAGAGAAAGTTCTGTACTAGTATTTAAGGGAGTCACAGGGTTTGAAAAAGTACCCTAGAAGATCATTGTAGTCTCTTTCCAGTGCCCAGCTTACAAACAGCATTTTATGCCATGAGCAGAAAAGAACACGTGAAGAGTTTAAATATTGCTGGATAAAGTGAGAAGTAAAATCAATAAGCATTATGGCTAAGAGCCTGGAAATGAATATCAAACAGACACGGTTTAAATCATAGTTTCCTTCTTACTAGCTCTGTGACCTGGGGCAACTTACTTGTTTAACCTTTCCAACCTTTTTTTTTTTTTTTTTTACTCTGCAAAATAGGGAAAATAATGCATACCTTTGAGTGCCACTGCAGGGACTAAGTGAAACTGTAGAGGTAAACTCTCTAGCATCCTGACTATCACATCACCAGCGTCAGACATTTCTGGCAGAAAGATGAGCAGGTTCTGTGGAAGCTTGGATGTCAGGGCACAGTGAACGGGGGCTTTAGTGTGTGAAAATATTATATTTGTAAAAGTCTAATCTGTGTATTTATCAACACATTTATTAAGAAGTCAAAGCTGCCTTCCGGTTACTTTCTCTTAGGCAGGGTATGTTCGTTTTCTAGGGCTTCTATAACAAAAGACCACAGACTGTATGGCTTGAAACGACAGAAATGTAGTCCTTCACAGTTCTGGAGGTTAGAATTCCAAGATCAAGACATTTGCAGGGCCATATTCTCTCGGAGACAGAATCCTTCCCCACCTCCCCTTGGCATCGGGTGGTGGCATCAAGCCTTGGTGTCCTTTGGTTTGCAGCTCATCACTCTGATCTCAGTCTCTGTCCCACGTGACTTTCTCCCTGATGTGTACATCTCTGTCTCTTCTCTTATAATGACATCTCTCTCGTTGGATTAAGGTCTACACTAATGATCACATTTTAACTTGATTAAATCTGCAAAAACCTTATTTCCAAATAAGGTTGCACTCAGAGGTGCTGATCTTAGGACTTCAGCATACCTTTTGCAGGGCTTCCCAGGTGGTTCATACAGCAAAGTATCTGCCTGCAGTGCAGGAGACTCGGGTTTGATTCCTGGTTTAGGAAGATCTCCTGGAGAAGGGAATGGCTACCCATTCCAGTATTCTTGCCTGGAGAATTCCATGGACAGAGGAGCCTGGTGAGCTACAGTCCATGCAGTTGCAAAGAGTTGGACATGACTGAGCAGCTAACACTCATCCCTTTTGCAGGGCCATGATCAAGCCACAGCAGTAAGTGAGTGAGTGATTACTTGCTCCTCAGTGACAGAGAGAACTCTTTCTATGGGAATTTGAAGTGTCTAATCATAAATGATTAAGGGCCCCCATTATTTTCATTCCTAGAGTCTACACAGGCTTGGATTATTAAATTAGGATTTTAAGTCCTTTAAATGTTCCCCTCCCCAACCTCAGTTCTAAAAGTCGTCCTAAGGATAATCTCAGGCATTATCAAAATGTTCTCTTCTCTTAGATAGAGAAAGGGAATTGAGGAGATCTACACACTGAAAGAAATTAATCAGTTTTTTTTTTAACTATTCTGGAGTCAGGATGATATAAAATAATCTATCAGCTTGACTATAGACTCTTAATATAGCTCCTTTTAATGGATATTATTGGAAGGTTCATGTTCTTTCAGTTGTTTTTAAGATTAAATCTGAATCATGACTTTGAGTGGGCTTCCCAGGTGGCACTAGTGGCAAAGAACCTGCTTGCCAATGCAGGAGACATGAGAGATGCTGGTTCAATTCCTGGAAGATCCCCTGGAGGAGGGCATGGCAACCCACTCCAGTATTCTTGCTGGAGAACCCCATGGACAGAGGAGCCTGGAGGGCCACAGTCCATAGGTTCACAGAGTTGGACATGACTGAAGGGACTTAGCGTGCATGCACGTGTATGACATTGAGAGTTTCTGTCTGGATGGGTTCTCCTGCCCTCATGCATGAGTGTTGGGATTCATATGTAGGGTTCATAGTGATGAGATCATATATACTTTCATAAAGGATGACAATTGACTTAGGGTTTTTAAACCTGAGGAAGTTTCCTTCTCTGGACTAGATAAAGATTTCAATGTTTTAATTATATAGTTTTTTAAATTTTATTTTTATTTGGCAATACTGGGCCTTTGTTGCTGCACAAGGGCATTCTCTAGTTGTGGTGAGCAGGAACTACTCTCTAGTTGTGGTGCAAGAGCTTCTCATTCTGGTGGCTTCTTTTGTCAAAGAGCATGGGCTCTAGGGCCTGCAGGCTCAGTAGTTGTGGCAAACAGGCTTAGTTGCTCCGTGGCATGTGGAATCTTTCCAGACCAGCGATCGAACCTGTGTCCCCTGCATCAGCAGGCGGATTTTTAACCACTGGACTGCCAGGGAAACCCTAGAATGTTTTAATTCTAGTAGAAAAAAATTTCAGACCTACGGTGGAAAAGACAAAGCATTTATACACTCTTTTACTCTTGGTTGTATGCATTGTGTTCCTGTGTGCTAAGTCGCTGCAGTCCTGTCCAACTCTTTGCAACCCCCTGAACTATAGCCCTCCAGGCCCCTCTGTCCGTGGAATTCTCCAGGCAAGAATACTGGAGTGGGCTGCCATGCCCTTCTCCAGGGAAGCTTCCCGACCCAGGAATGGAACCTGAGTCTCCCACATTGCAGGCAGACTCTTTACCCTGTGTGATACCAGGGAAGCCCTGGTTGTATGCATTACCTATGTAATATTTAGACACCCCATCAATGTGCTCAAGCCCTGTTGTCTGATGATATGAACCAGCCCATCTGCTTGGCATGACTTGGCTGAAAGTGAACATAGATGTGGACAGGGCAATGCCTTCAATCTGTCACTAAGTCCCACCACGGACTTCTGGGGCCACCATTCAGCAGGCAAAGGGAGCGACTGTTTCTCAGTCCTCCCCACTCCTACCTCCCTGATCTTTTAAGTATGTCTCCTTCAAGCCCTACTCTCAGGCAAAGTCTCATTTGACCTCAAACAAAAGGGCCAAGTCCCTTCTTAATAGGTTAGAGAGACTTAGATTTAAGCTGGGGATTTCCTCATGTGATTTATTTTCCCTCAGTGCAGATATTTTACTAGGATGGACACAGTGACTTGAGTTGAAAAAATGGCTACAATCTGTGTTTCCTTAGGAAGGAAAAATCATTGCATGTCTGGAGCTTGGAGATTTAGTCCCTGGACAGAGATTTTTCCAAGGATTTTTCCTCTATAAACATAATATGAGAAGACAGTACCATTCTAGCTGGTCACCTGCATTGCCACTGGGGGAAGATTTGTCATCCTGGAGACTTAACCTGTGGGTCCAATAGTTTACTTAACTTGCAGGTTTTAAAGCCAGAATTTGAACTCTGGAAGGAGGGGTAATAAGGGGCTTAAAAATATCATTGTTGGTTTAACTATAAAAAAGAAGAAATACACTCTCTTCTGACCTAGAGCTTGACTTGTCCTTGTGTTTGTCCCTTCATCCCAGTCACACCCCCTCACCATTTATAAAAAGGGGCCAGGTAAATAAAAACAATGCAAGAAAACAATCAAGAAACAAAAATTTAAAAACTAAAACTATAAGGAAAGATTTTGTTTTAAAGAGACAATAGAATGCATAAAAAATTAAAAGAACCATATTAACAATGGAATAAATAATGATACATATGGCTAAGGTGTTTAAATTATGAATAAAAGTATTAATTTTATTTTTAGTAAAAATTATGTGTGTGTTAAACCACTAATCTAGGCAAAAAACATTAGAGGAAAGGAACCGAGGATAAGTAAGAGAACTACTTGAATGTTAACAGATCTAGGAGCATCTTTAAGAGTTTTTAAAATACTAACTAGAAGGCATAAGGGATGCACAGGATTTTTAAATTCCAAGGCCCAACATCACCATATGGGCAAATCAAGTCTTTAAAATAAGGCAACAACAATATGTCTCCCACCCATCATCGTCTCATGGGTGGGAATTCCTCAGGGGTTCTCTGATAGTCTTTGGATCAGTATTTTTAGGAAAGAAAGAATTGGGCATTGACCATTTTCCTTTAGATTTATTAGAAAATGTTTGTCTTCAGTTCCAGGATTTCTTATCTGCCATTTTCAGGCAAGAATTCTATTATTGTATCCCTAATATTATTAATGATAGGATATATGTTGTGGTTATTGTTGTCATTTTTGTTATTAGTAGTAGTGGAAGCGGTGTTGGCATTTCTGTTTTATAGATGAGAGACTGAAGTAGGAGGGGGTTAAATTGGCTGATCACAGATAATATGGCAAATTAGTGTCAGGGCTGAGCCTGTGTTCGAGCGACTTCAGACCCCAAAACTAGAAATCAAGTCCCTGCTTGTTAGCCCAGGTCTCTGCTAACAACAGCGTCTTCCTGTGCATGTTAAAATTAAAGATCTCAGTAGAGTAATGAAAATGTTATACAGCTTAACAAATGGGACTTAGTTTTGAGGGACAGTTGAAAAATTTGTAATTTAGGAAGCTCTTCTCAAATACACAAGGAATTTCGATTACAGAATCCCCCCAACACTCCTGCTGAAGATGGAAGTGAGTCACTTTCCTGTGTCACTAAAGTTGAGGCCAAGCTATGATGACAAAGCAAACAGTTGGGTGACATTGAGCAACATTAATTCAGGCTCCTCCTGCCCCATCTGTGAGTCTACAGCTGTTTCTATTTTCTACCACCATGTTGAGAGGATATGGAAGACACTTGGGGAAAAGTTCTTGCAGGGTATAATCATCCAAGACCACAGATGATTGTTGTTGAGCATGTCATTCCCTGCTTTCCTCTGTTCTCTGATTTCCATGGTCTGATTGAATTCTGGTCTTCCTCTATTCAGTGATTCTCTGGGTCAACATTCCATCTGGCATCTGTAGCTGTAGGAGGGAGACAGGAGGGAGCCTTTCTCTTTGGGTCCAAGGAACAGATATCAGTCAGGCATATGTTCCCTGCTCAGCACACCTCTGGGTCAAAGGAGATGAATGGGAGGGTGAGAGCATTGCTCTCCCAGACACATACACACACTCACTCCCATTCTCTCCCTCACTCTTCCTTTCTCTTCTTTATGGTTTCCTGACACTATATCCCTTGCTTTTTCTATTGAACAGCAGTCAAGAAAACCCAAGGACTTTGTGTTTTCCTGCTTTATAAAAAAGTTATATCTTGACCAAAAAAAGTCAGTTGAGACATTTTTTCCAACTTACCACTTTTCTCCTGGGTACTAGCATCTTTTAGGTAAGAGTAATGCTTACTTCAGATCTAGCCTGTGCCTAATTTTGAGATGAGTGTTACCTTTACCCTGCACTCCTCTTATTGTTATCCCATTGACCAGCTATTCTAAACTACAGAATCTATACACCCAAGGGGGCATTTCCAAAGTCTATGTATCTTTCCCTGCCTCCCTGGGATTCTGAAACATTTTCCCAGGGAAGTTCAGGCCCCTGGCTGAGGATCATTGTCTGTAAAGAGAGGTTTTGATGATGGACACATGTATGCATGGGAATGACTTGAAGGCACAAGAAAAAATGGTTGTGATTCCCTGCTTGAAAGACACAGTGTGTATAGATGAGCCAGGCAGTATTTATATTTTAGAGACGGAAGGCTAAGCATGGAATGGTAGAATTTGTATTTCAATATAGGAAAGTGACTACTATAATACATATCACCCTGGGTCTGCATGGAATGTGGAACCAGAACCGCAAGAGTAAAAGAATCCGGGTAATCAAGAAGAGAGAAGAAGAAAAGCATTGAACCCAAGAGAAGAATGGATGTCATTCTCTATTGCTGTCTTCATCTGCCAGCAGAGGCCAACTCTTAAGGAATAACAAAACCAATAGAAATTACCTGATTTGAAAGTCCATACTGAGTTCCTGCTATGTGTGCATAAGTCTTTGGGGCCACAGAGAATAAAACTACTTCAGCCTGGTGTATGCATGACAGATAAGCAGGTTTATAACTAAGGATTTTTCATACATGGTCATAAGGGCATATAAGAGAAAGATGCAGAGGGCATTCTGGAGTATGTGTCATTTCAGCAGTATCTTTAAGGATGACTAGGAATTATTCAGGTAGAAGAAGTGGAGAAGGGCATGGGAAACAACTCATCCAATAGCAGCTCAGCTGGGGATACGACTACAGAGGAGAGGGGATATGTGTTATAGACGTGGCTTTTGCACACAGTATATAGAGTGGCATGGCTGTGGCCAGCTGTTCAGAGAGTTAACCCTACCTTGTGAACCCCAGGCACCACTGGAGGCCTACAGCATGGAGGCCGTGATGTGATTGGCTTAAGAAAAGAGCAGTGTAGATGGACTTCCCAGGTGGCACTAGTTGTAAAGAACCCATCTGCCAACGTAAGAGACATAAGAGGCAAAGATTCAGTCTTAGGTCAGGAAGATCCCCTGGAGGAAAGCATGGCAACCCACTCCAGTGTTCTTGCCTGGAGAATCCCAGGGATGGGGGAGCCTGGTGGGCTGCTGTCTATGGGGTCACACGGAGTTGGACACGACTGAAGCGACTTAGCAGCAGCAGCAGCAGCAGCAGGCTCATTGCCTTATATATTACGATATTTTGGTTATGATATTAGGTGAAGGGCTGCCATTTTATTCACTCCTTGAACAGCAGGCGTTGAGAAGAGGGAATAGTTCTTTTGGCTTTTTCATGGCCCTTGGCAATTCACATGCATCTGGCTACTGACTTGCTTTCATTCCAAATAATTTTTTTTTTTAAGTGCCAGGTCAAGTTGAAGCACTGAAAAAGAGAGAAAGGAAAGAAGGGAAATAAATAAAATTCTAGATCTGGATAAAGCTTAGAGATTATTTATTTCCAGAATTAACTCTGTGTCTTACCTAGGGCTCAGCCAGTCACAAGCATCATTTCCTTCCTATTGTAATTTAGTTTACTTGCTCTCTTATACCTGTTTATATGAGAAGCTTGCCCTATGAATATACTTTTCCTTAAGATTTTTATTTCAATGAATGACCCATATTTCAAACAGGAAATACACATGTCCTTTATACTAATCCTCCATTTATGTATTTTAAACAGAGTTAATGAGCAGCTAATGGGCTTCCCTGGTGGTGCTAGTGGTAAAGAACCTGCCTGCCAACTCATGAGCTGTAAGAGACACAGTTTCAATCCCTGGGTCAGGAAGATCCCCTGGAGAAGGAAATGGTAACCCACTCCAGTATTCTTGCTTGGGAAATCCCATGAACAGAGGAGGCTGGTGGGCTGTAGTCCATAGGGTCACACAGAGTTGGACAGGATTGAAAAGTGACTTAGCAATGATCAACTAAAGCATATTGTATACTATCGGAAGAGACTATGGAGAACAGAAAACTGCCAAAGACCCAGTTCATGCCCTCAAGGAGGGACAAAACATGTACACAAGTTCATTATTGGAGAAGGCAATGGCAAGCCACTCTAGTACTCTTGCCTAGAAAATTTCATGGATGGAGGAGCTTGGTAGGCTGCAGTCCATGGGGTTGCTACTAGTCAGACACGACTGAGCAACTTCCCTTTTACTTTTCACTTTCACTCATTGGAGAAGGAAATGGCAACCCACTCCAGTGTTCTTGCCTGGAGAATCCCAGGGACGGGGGAGCTTCATGGGCTGCCATCTATAGGGTTGCACAGAGTCGGACACGACTGAAGCGACTTAGCAGCAGCAGCAGCAAGCTAAGGTAGACATGATAAAGATCAAGGGGAACAGGAATTCCAAGCTGACAGCAAGTGGTTTGTAGAGCATACCTGTGCTTCCTAGAATCAGGGACTGTCCTAAATTACCACAAAAGGATAGATTTTCTGTTTTTACAGTTTCTGTGCATAATCCTGGAAATTTTCCCATGGGAAGACCTTGAAGAAGCTGGCAAAAATGTTTAGAGGTTGGATTTTTTATCTTGTTGAGGACAAATCACACAGAGGAGTAAAAAAAACTTTGGAGAAACCATATTTCCAAAAAAATAGCCTATTCTGAGCTAGAACTATCTGTGGATGTATACTCTATATGCATACTGCTCATTTGTAGCTGGGAATACAGGTACAGGTGTTATGGGCTGAGAAGACTTCAATGCAAACTTGAACATCTGGGCATAAGCTTAGGAGGTTATTGGTGTTTGATAGACTGGGGAAGGGGGTGACTGTGACTCCCATAATCTTCTCTCCAATCTGCATGGGGTAATTAAAATGTTGAGGCAGGGGAAATTTCTTCCTACCCTTCTTGAGTATTTTTGGCTAGTTTAATAATTAAATTGATAAAAGACCGATTAACAGGAGGAAAAAAATCCATACACATGGAGGTATCATAGACATGCAGTTCCTATAGTGACCCACGCAGGCTACCAATACATTATTTTTAGACAAAGAGACAGTTATTTGTGGAGATTTAACAAAATAATGTTTTAATATAAAAAGATGCTTTATTATTATTTTACTATATAACCTATCAGTGAATATACCCAACTGTATTTTCTCAAAAGGCAAATGAAATCCAAGATAACATTCCTGTTTGATTCCTGAAAACCTCAATATTATCTCTTTTGGAGGATTCAGTTCCTGTGATGTCTATAATACTGTCCACAATGATCCCAAGGATGCTTAGAAGTAAAGAACATTTTACTAAATTGTTCTATCATGGGTCCTTGTGCTGTGCTCCCCTTTTTTCTTCTCTTCTCATTTTTAGAACTAGATCATGTGTTCCTTCATTGTTATGCACATATGGCCAAGGGATAGGTTTCGTGTGTTCATATGGAATATCCACGGAAGGGTGATAGCATACTATTGTGCTGGCATCAGATGTCAGAGCAAGCTCTACTTTGCAATTAAGTCATCTGGAAGAGAAGAATACGTAGATTTGTGACAAACACAATAAAAACAAAGGGGCTTGTGCTTAAGGTAGCAGACTAACAGAGAAATGGCAGAGTTCTATAACTTTGTTAGCCTTGAATTTCCTAACTCTGGTGATGTTTTCTATCCTCTGGATCTACGGTGGATACCTTAAAATGGGAAATTTCCCCCCTTCAAGGGGAACTAGGATTATAGTGTTTTTTATATCACCACCCTCACTGGCTCTTTCTCAGGTAACTTTAATTCATAATAACCAATATGTCCAAGAGGCATATATGGGGACAGTTTCCACTGGACCCCAAAATTTCCTTCCTCTGAACTTCCTTGGAAGTTTCATGTATTAAAAGTTGAGCTGGTAGATTGTTCATCTTCATTAGAGTTCAGTTCAGTTGCTCAGTCGTGTCCGATTCTTTGAGATCCCATGAATCGCAGCACGACAGGTCTCCCTGTCCATCACCAACTCCCAGAGTTCACTCAAACTCACCTCCATTGAGTCGGTGATGCCATCCAGCCATCTCATCCTCTGTCATCCCCATCTCCTGCTGCCCTCAATCCCTCCCAGCATCAGAGTCTTTTCCAGTGAGTCAACTCTTCACATGAGGTGGCCAAAGCATTGGAGTTTCAGCTTTAGCATCATTCCTTCCAAAGAACATCCAGGACTGATCTCCTTTAGAATGGGCTGGTTGGATCTCCTTGCAGTTCAAGGGACTCTCAGGAGTCTTCTCCAACACCATGGTACAAAAGCATCAATTCTTCAGAACTCAGCTTTCTTCACAGTCCAACTCTCACATCCATACATGACCACTGGAAAAACCACAGCCTTGGCTAGACGGACCTTTGTTGGCAAAGTAATATCTCTGCTTTTCAATATGCTATCTAGATTGGTCATAACTTTCCTTCCAAGGAGTAAGCGTCTTTTAATTTCATGGCTGCAGTCACCATCTGCAGTGATTTTGGAGCCCAAAAAGATAAAGTCTGACACTGTTTCCACTGTTTCCCCATCTATCTGCCATGAAGTGATGGGACCAGATGCCATGATCTTAGTTTTCTGACTGTTGAGCTTTAAGCCAACTTTTTCACTCTCTTCTTTCACTTTCATCAAAAGGCTTTTTAGTTCCTCTTCACTTTCTGCCATAAGGGTGGTGTCATCTGCATATCTGAGGTTATTGATATTTCTCCCAGCAATCTTGATTCCAGCTTGTGCTTCCTCCAGCCTAGCATTTCTCATGATGTACTCTGCATATAAGTTAATTAAGCAGTGTGACAATATACAGCTTTGACGTATTCTTTTTCCTATTTGCAACCAGTCTGTTCTTCCATGTCCAGTTCTACTGTTGCTTCCTGACCTGCATATAGGTTTCTCAAGAGGCAGGTCAGGTGATCTTGTATTCCTTTCTCTCTCAGAATTGTCCACAGTTTATTGTGATCCACACAGTCAAAGGCTTTGGCATAGTCAATAAAGCAGAAATAGATGTGTTTCTGGAACTCTCTTGCTTTTTCCATGATCCAACAGATGTTGGCAATTTGACCTCTGGTTCCTCTGCCTTTTCTAAAACCAGCTTGAACATCTGAAAGTTCACAGTTCATGTATTGCTGAAGCCTGGCTTGGAGAATTTTGAGCATTACTTTACTAGCTTGTGAGATGAGTGCAATTGTGCGGTAGTTTGAGCATTCTTTGGCATTGCCTTTCTTTGGGATTGGAATGAAAACTGACCTTTTCCAATCCTGTGGCCACTGCTGAGTTTTCCAAATTTGCTGGCATATTGAGTGCAGCACTTTCACAGCATCATCTTTCAGGATTTGAAACAGCTCAACTGGAATTCCATCACCTCCACTAGCTTTGTTCGTAGTGATGCTTTCTAAGGCCCACTTGACTTCACATTCCAGGATGTCTGGCTCAAGGTGAGTGATCACACCATCATGATTATCTGGGTCGTGAAGATCTTTTTTGTACAGTTCTTCTGTGTATTCTTGCCACCTCTTCTTAATATCTTCTGCTTCTGTAAGGTCCATACCATTTCTGTCCTTTATCGAGCCCTTCTTTGCATGAAATATTTCCTTGGTATCTCTAATTTTCTTGACGAGATCTCTAGTCTTTCCCATTCTATGGTTTTTCTCTATTTCTTTGCATTGATCACTGAGGAAGGCTTTCTTATCTCTTCTTGCTATTCTTTGGAACTCTGCATTCAAATGGGTATATCTTTCCTTTTCTCCTTTGCCTTTAGCTTCTCTTCTTTTCACAGCTATTTGTAAGGCCACCTCAGACAGCCATTTTGCTTTTTTGCATTTCTTTTTCTTGGAGATGGTCTTTATCTCTGTCTCCTGTACAATGTCACGAACCTCCGTCCATAGTTCATCTTGCACTCTAGCAGATCTGGTCCCTTAAATCTATTTCTTACTTCCACTGTATAATCATAAGGGATTTGATTTAGGTCATACCTGAATGGTCTAGTGGTGTTTCCTACTTTCTTCAATTTAAGTCTGAATTTTGCAATAAGGATATGATCTGAGCCAGAGTTAGCTCCTGGTCTTGTTTTTGCTGATTATATAGAGCTTCTCCAGCTTTGGCTGCAAAGAATTTAATCAATCTGACTTTGGTGTTGACCATTTGGTGATGACCATATATAGAGTCTTCTCTTGTCTTATTGGAAGAGGGTGTTTGCTATGACCAGTGCATTCTTTTGGCAAAACTCTATTAACCATTGCCCTGCTTCCTTCTGTACTTCAAAGCCAAATTTGCCTGTTATTACAGGTGTTTCCTGACTTCCTACTTTTGCATTCCAGTCCCCTATAATCAAAAGGACATCTTTTTTGGGTGTTAGTTCTAGAAAGTCTTGTAGGTCTTCATAGAACCATTCAATTTCAGCTTCTTCAGCAATATTAGTCAGGGCATAGACTTGGATTGCTCTGATATTGAATGGTTTGTCTTTCTCTATTAGGATTCTGTAAATTCTTATCAAGTACAGTGGTATGATTTTAAAGTTATCAGAAACTTGCGTTCTACTCATCAGATTTCTTTCTATGAATTTCTCTGAAGATGACACACATTTGTAGGAAACTTTTGTAAAAGTATCTGAGTAAAATAATAACTGCCTGTTGAGGATGGAATACTTAAATATTCATTATTAAAGATCTGATTCATTATAGTCAAATTTATAAGGAAATTTGGTGTTTGTTGTGACACATAACATTTTAAGGTAACTACAATTATGACTGATGGCAATCCACTCCAGTACTGTTGCCTGGAAAATTGCATGGACAGAGGAGCCTGGTATGCTACAGTCTATGGGGTCACAAAGAGTCGGACATGACTGAGTGACTTCACTTCACTTCACAATTATGACTGAAAACATTATATTAGGACATATCCACATTTCAGGCATGTTGTATAATTTTTAGAACATTTATTAACATTTACTCATAAAATATAACTTAAGAAGATATATCCGTATTTATCCCCTGGAGAAGGAAATGGCAATCCACTCCAGTATTCTTGCCTGGTAAATCCCACGGACAGAGAAGCCTGATATGTTACAGTCCAGAGTGTCACAAAAGAGACAGACACTATTTAGCAGCTAAATAACAATCATTATTTATTTGACAACGCTTCCCATTACAATTCACCATACAAAATAAGCCTAATTAGTTTGATATCTCTCTTATATAAGGAGAGAAAACAAATCTTCTGAGGTGTCTCAGGTGCCCTCTGGTATTATTTCTAAATGATTTAGAATTTGACTTTTGGGAAGTTTGTCAAACATATTAAAAAGGTTTTAAAACACTTGGTCAAATAGGATCATAAGTCATTTAAAGAATCCATTGTTTGACCATTGATGGGTAGGATCTTATATTATTTGCAAACAATGACTCAAATCAATTAGCCTTTTTTATGGCTTAACCAAAGATGCAGATGACTCACAGGAGATTATATAGTCTTCACAAGATCCAGGGAGTTCATTTCCAGAGTTAGAGTTAGTATAAGAAAGTAAAAGCTTTCCATTGCCAAAGGCAGTAAAATGGTGTAGTGAAACACTATCTCTGGTTTCCCATGAGAATGTGGGACACCTCTGGTCACAGATCCACTAACCTGTGACATAGGGCAGGTACTACTGGAATGGGACTTTTCCAGCACCAAAAAGCAACAAGCAACAAAGGTTGAGAAGAAAAAGGCCCCTTATGGACTGGGACCCCTTATGAAAAATTCCCTTGAAAGCTGGCACAGCTGGACTATAAAAGGTGCTGCTTATGATTTCATGTCTTGGAACCCTAGTTAATTCAATTGTCTTCCAGAGGCACTTCAGTAAGTGCACCTTCTGACTGGTAGAGATTGAGAGAATATTCTTATTGCATCACAAAGCTAAGCTCTCAGGACATAGAACAAGACAGAAGGAAGAGCCTCTTTTGAGTTTTTCCGTAAGGGGACCCACGGTAAAGATTGCCTAAACAGATGCTGGTATCGTGCGAACTGTCAACTCCACTGGTCTGTGAGGTTGCTTCAAACAGCAGACATGTAAAGGGCTGTGCCTGCTGTCCTGCCCTACAATTCGCCCTCATGACAAACAACACAAGAGACAAAGACAAATAGTGACCCTCTCTGAGAGGAAAGAACCATTAAAACTCGAGAGTAACTCATTTACCATATAGCAGATTTGCTGTGCCCCAACTAAAAAGCCTCTTGATGAAAGTGAAAGAGGAGAGTGAAAAAGTTGGCCTAAATCTCAACATTCAGAAAACGAAGATCATGGCATCCAGTCCCATCACTTCACGGGAAATAGATGGGGAAACAGTGGAAACAGTGTCAGACTCTATTTTGGGGGGCTCCAAAATCACTGCAGATGGTGATTGCAGCCATGAAATTAAAAGATGCTTACTTCTTGGAAGAAAAGTTATGACCAACCTAGATAGCATATTCAAAATCAGAGACGTTACTTTGCCGACTAAGGTCCATCTAGTCAAGGCTCCTGTGGTCATGTATGGATGTGAGAGTTGGACTGTGAAGAAAGCTGAGTGCTGAAGAATTGATGCATTTGAACTGTGGTGTTGGAGAAGACTCTTGAGAGTCCCTTGGACTGCAGGGAGATCCAACCAGACCATTCTGAAGGAGATCAGCCCTGGGATTTCTTTGAAAGGAATGATGCTAAAGCTGAAACTCCAGTACTTTGGCCACCTCATGAGAAGAGTTGACTCATTGGAAAAGACTCTGATGCTGGGAGGGATTGGGGGCAGGAGGAGAAGGGGACGACAGAGGATGAGATGGCTGGATGGCATCACTGACTTGATGAATGTGAGTCTGAGTGAACTCCGGGAGTTGGTGATGCACAGGGAGGCCTGGCATGCTGCGATTCATGGGGTCTCAAAGAGTTGGACACAACTGAGCGACTGAACTGAACTGAACTGAAAAAAGCAGCTCCAAGAATATTTTCTCCTGCTAACCTAAGTTTAGAAAAAGAGAAAAAGGATTCTCACAAGGTATTCTCTTTCACCAGTCACCAGTCCCTGCAGTTAGATTTGAGAAGATGCTGTGGTTAAGAACACTTACCTTTGCTGGGTTTTGTCAGAGGTCCCAGGATCTCATGGGAAATGATGGAGGGAGGGGAGCAAGGTCCAGTTGGTGTCCTGCTGTCCTGGTATGCCAACTGTCAGTTCTTTTGACTAATAATTGTTGTTGTTGTTTAGTCACTGAGTCATGTCCTATTCTTTCGTGTCCAACTCTTGGCAACCCCGTGAAAAGGAGCACGCCAGGTTTCCCTGTCCATCACAAACTCCTGGAGCTTGCTCAAACTCAAGTCCATTGAGTTGGTGATGCCATCCAACCATCTCATCCTGTCATCCTCTTCTCCTCCTGCCTTCACTCTTTCCCAGCATCAGGGAAAGATTCTTTTCCAGTGAGTCAGTTCTTCATATCAGGTGGCCAAAGTACTGGAGCTTCAACTTCAGCATCAGTCCTTCCAATGAATATTCAGGACTGACTGGTTTGATCTTGCAATCCAAGGGACTTTCAAGAGTCTTCTCCAAAATCACAGTTCAAAAGCATCAATTCTTAGGCATGCAGTTTTCTTTATGGTCCAACTCTTATATCCATACATGGCTACTGGGAAAACCCTAGCTTTGAGTAGACAGACCTTTGTTGGCAAAATAATGTCTCTGCTTTTTAATATGCTGTCTAAGTTGGTCATAGCTTTTTTTTTTTTTCCCCCAAGGAGCAATCATCTTTTAATTTCATTGCTGCAGTCACCATCTGCAGTGATTTTGGCACCCAAGTACTTTGGCCACCTCATGCGAAGAGTTGACTCATTAGAAAAGACTCTGATGCTGGGAGGGATTGGGAGCAGGAGGAAAAGGGGATGACTGAGGATGGCTGGATGGCATCACTGACTCAATGGACGTGAGTCTGAGTGAACTCCGGGGGTTGGTGATGGACAGGGAGGCCTGGTGTGCTGCGATACATGGGGTCACAAAGAATTGGACATGACTGAGCAACTGAACTGAAATGAGCGAATAACAGTGCTATTTTTGCTGTGAAGCTCTGTACAATTTTTTTCAGTTACTATTTTTTATTTTATTAAATTCAGATGTAAATATTTAATGAAATGTAGTTTCTTTATATCCTGTCATGTTTAGGAAACATTGAAAACATTTTTTTTTCTGTTTGTGGCCTAAGTTTTCATAAATGTATGATTTGTTTTGTTTGGAGATTGTCAAGGGTATGAATTCCCCAAAACTACATCAATGTGGATGTTGTGCTGAGATTCCAAGATAAAACAGTTGAGAAATTCATGTTTGTGTGTGTATTAAACAAAGTGATTTCTTTTTTTTTTTTTTCCTTTGACCACACTTTGAGGCTTGTGCGATCTTAGTTCCCCAAACAGGGATTGAATCTGGGCCCTTGGCAGTGAGAGCACAGAGTCTTAACTACTGGACCACCAGGGGATTTCCAAAATGATAATTTCTAAAGACTGAATATTACTCCAAGAGCTGAAAATCAAAGCAACCTAGAAATAATTTTATTAAATAAGAAATTATTGTTTATCCTGTGTTGCAAAAGCACAAAGCAAATTATTGAAATTTCTTATTCTAAAGAAAAAAGATATTCTCACAACAGAGAGGATATAGCTTAATTGCAACATTTGTTATTTGCTCAGTCCTATTTGACTCTTTTTGACCCTATGGACTGTAGCCACGAGGCTCCTCTGTCCAGGCAAGAATACTGGAGTTGAAAGGTTGCTGCTGCAAGCCATGTGTTACACCGGGATTGGTGACCTCCAGAGGAGAGGATTTCAACCCAGGGTAAGAGACAAGGCTTGACTGCTTGGAATGTTCTATGTAGCAAAGTTTTATTAAAGTATAATAGAGACAGGGAAAGCTTCTGACATAGACATCAGAAAGAGACAGAAAGAGTGCCCCCTTGCTAGTTTTTAGCAAGGGGTTTTATGTCTGTTGGAAAGCGATTAATCAGGTAAGAGAGACACCTCAAGGCTGAGAGAGTTTCACCAGGCCACTCGCCCACAATATGCATTTTTGAGATAGGATGGCAGGAGGTGTGTCATCCCCCAGCCATAAAACAATTGACAGGAATATTAGTTTGTTGAGCCATTATCAGCCCAAGGTTTGAGAAAAGAAAAAATGTTAGTCTTAGGTGGAATCATTTTGAAGAAAGGCAAATTCCAAAGCAAATGCATAGTTTCATTAACATAACTTTAGAAAAACATTTCCATAATAAAAATTCAGTGGTTAGCTCAAGGCAAAACCAGGTATCATCAACACAGAATTAAAAGAAGCCTCTTTTAATTTTGTGTAGAGCAGGGGAAAAAAAGGCTGCCGCTTGCAATTTACTTCCTCCTGCCACTTGGGACCTCTGGCCTTCCTCCCTGTTACCCACAGAGTGGGTAGCCATTCCCTATTCCAGGGGATCTTCCCGACCCAGGGAATTAACCTAGGTCTCCTGCATTGCAGGCAGATTCTTTATCATCTGAGCCACCAGGGCTTTTCTCTAAATGAGGTTTACCTGTTTTATGATTTAATTGTTTCACATACAGAGATTTTGTGGTTTAGAAAAATGTTTAAATATCAGGGGAAATTTGCTGATATTATTACTGTTGAAATGTTTAAAAACCACTTAGGAAAACTCACTGACAGAACAATCAATACAAAAAGTATTTTAATTCTGTAATACATTTGAGGAAAGGGTGCTGTGAAGGAAGGAAGTGACAGATAGGGTGCTGGAGTAAACCACCTTAACGGCAGCTTCTAGCTGTGTGATTTGTAATCCATGAGCAGGACCTTTGGGGCCTTCCCAGAACAGTATCCCTTGACTGTGTCCTCCACCTGCCTTTTATCTTTAGAAAAACTTTAGTCAAAGAATAAATTTAATCAGAGAAGTGAGAAAATGCAGAAAGAAAACAGTCAAGGAAATGTGCGTGCATGCTCAGTCATGTCTGACTCTTTGCGACCCCATGGACTGCAACCCACCAGGCTCCTCTGTCTGTAGGCTTCTCTAGGCAAGAATACTAGGGTGGCTTGCCATGCCCTCCTCCAGGCGATCTTCCCAACCCAGGGACACAACCCAAGCTTCCTGCAGTTCCGGCATTGCAGGCAGATTCTTTACCACTGAGCCACTCATTAGAGGACAAAATAGTATTAATAATAATCTAGCCTTTAAACAAAGTCAAAGACTTTAGTGCCTCCTCAAGGGCAGATAATATCCTGAATCATCTCCTCTGTGCTGTTTTGCAGATAATGAAACCCCCACCAGGTAGAAGTTAGCTGTATTCTGCCCACAAGCACATAGACCCCAGAGCAGTTGGAACCAGAAGGTTGATGAGGTTAACTCTTTCAATTACCTCACCACCAGCCAGTCAGAAGAATATACACAAGCTGATCACATACCATATAACCCCGTCTGTATTGCTGCTGCTGCTGCTGCTGCTGCTGCCAACTTGCTTCAGTCATATCCGACTATGTGCGACCCCAGAGACGGCAGCCCACCAGGCTCCCCCATCCCTGGGATTCTCCAGGCAAGAACACTGGAGTGGGTTGCCATTTCCTTCTCCAGTGCATGAAAGTGAAAAGTGAAAGTGAAGTTGTTCAGTCGTGTCCGACTCCTAGCGACCCCATGGACTGCAGCCTACCAGGCTCCTCCATCCATGGAATTCTCCAGGCAAGAGCACTGGAGAGGGTTGCCATTGCCTGTCTGTCTTACTCTGCTTTTAAAAATCTTTCTCTGAAAGCCTTCAAGGAGTTCAGGTCTTTTTTTTTAAAGATCTTTATTGAATTTGTTACAGTATTGCTTCTGTTTTATGTTTGGGTTTTTTGGCCAAGAGGCTTGTGGGATCTTAGCTCTCCCACTTGGGATTGAACCAGTAACCCCTGCATTGGAAGTCTGCGTCTTAACTAGTGGACTGTCAGGGAAGTCCTGAATTCAAGTATTTTAAGCACTAGCTTCCCTGGACTCCTTGCTTGCAGTCCTGCAATAAACATATTTCCTTCACTACAACCCAGTGTCAGTAGATTGGCTTTGCTGCACAAGGGCAAGTGGATCCAGTTTGATTCAGTAACAATTTTAAACCTCTATCACTGGGAAAAAAATGATGATTGTTTCCCACCAACTGTCTAAAGTTCTAATTTAAGTTTGTATCAGTATAACAGTTCATATCTAAATAAGCAATGACTTGCTTATTGATAATTTGTTACTGCATTCTCTATGTTCGGGCTTCCCAGGTGAATCAGTGGTAAAGGATCCACCTGCCCGTGCAGGAGACGGAGGAGACGTGGGTTCAGTCCCCTGAATTGGGAATATCTTCTGGAGTAGGAAACGGCAACCCACTCCAGTATTCTTGCCTGGACAATCCCAGGGACAGAGGGGCCTAGCAGGCTACAGTCCATAGGGTCGCAGAGTCAGACATGACTGAGCGACACGGTATTTATGTTAACAAACCATCCAAAGAGCCATTGGAGGAATTCAGGTAAAGTGTTATCATGTCCTCCAGGGACTGGACTTTGTTCAAAGATAATCAAACAATTAAAATAAGGAGAAAATTAAATCTCACATTCTTTTTCCTTCCTTTGTCATTTGCCTAACACGGTGCTTCTTTACTTCAAAACTTTAAAAATAAATACAGATTGACTCACTGATCTGGCGTACTGGTTTTCTCTTCTTTAACTTCTGATTCAAGGCTGATATACTGACCCTATTTTTAGTGATGGTTTTAAACCACTTCCTCGCTCTTCTCAAGGTAACCTTGGTGATAGTGTTACATTTGTTCATTATCATTTTTTAAGCAGCAACTATCTCTATTGATTTGTCTGTGGCCTTTGATTCAGTGAATCACAACATATTGCTATTTCAGTGTCCCTCAATTTGGCAAAGTTTAACTATAGTGGAATGGTTCTCAGGCTACATTAGTGAATAAGCCCCAGTCATTTTGTTTAATGGTGTTGAATCTGAGGTGAAAATGTTACATTCAAAGTTACCTCAGGAGCTAATTATCAGGCTTTTTACTTTTTCAGTTTTTATTAATGACCTGCCAACATCGTATAGTTCATGAAATGCTCTGAACGTGTACATGCTGATGATATGACCTCAGACCCAGCAAGAACTCAGACAGTATGAAGGCATTGTGTGTTTAGAAATTTATTAAGTGATGTTCACAATACAGATACTTATTTTACACAGAATATACAAGTTCACAATTTTTAAAACTACACAGAGCAGTCCTGGGGACTTTTACATTCAGCTACTTTATAAGTAGAAATAAGAGCACAAGTAGCTGAAATAGATGAGGAAGTATATATCTGGGCCTTTATACACAATCCTATCCCATATTAAAAACAGTATATTTTTTAGTTGGTAAAAATTTCACATTTCAGACATATGTTATTTCCCACTAAAGAATTCAAAGACAACATTTAGCTTCATTACACCCATCTCTTTGAATGTGAATGTGCAGGTATAATTTCTCAAGAATTTTCTTTAGTTCAATCAATTATTAAGTGGCCAAAGTTCTCCACAGTAACAAAAGATTCTTTGAGACTAGCTTGCCAAGTGCAACTTCATATTCATCCATCTGCTCAAACATATATAAAGTTGGATTGTACATTGAATATATTCTATATGTTTTGGAGTAACTTCTAAACTCACAGAAACGTTTTTCCTCCCTTCCTTGTAGAGGAGGGCAGGGTACTGGATCACATTTAGTATAATCAGATTTCCCACAGTTCTCTTGCATCAAAGCAGAGGAATTGATTTTTTAGAGAGAGAAAGAGAACAAATCTGGTTGGATGGCTTTTGTGCCTGGGTTTCCAGGACATCCCTGGGCTCATCAGCAGCACAGACCTTGGGTTCCCTGGAGTCTCTTCAGAAGCTTGCAATAAACCTTCCTTATCTGTGGAAGCTGTGCATATACTAATGACATAGAGTTGAGAGGGATATGATTTTTGTACTCAAGCAACTTATATTTCAATGGACTATACAGTGGTTAAGAAACTGTGTTCCAAGCAAAGTTGGGGCTTCCCAGGTGGCTCAGTGATAAAGAATCCACTGAGAGAGAATCCTGCCAAGAATAGAGGAGACACAGGAGATGCAGGTCAGATCCCTAGGTCAGGAAGATCCCTGGAGTAGGAAATGGCAACCCACTCCAGTATTCTTACCTGAGAAACCCCAAGGACAGAGGAGTCTTGTGGGCTACATAGTTTACAGGGTTGCAAAGAGGTGGACACAACTGAGCACACACCTGAGCAAAGTTGCCTGGTTTCGGTTAACTCCTTCTGCTACTACTACTGAATCCACATTTCTACTGCTCACCGTATGCTAATTCAATACATTTAGAGATGAGTTGTTGGGACAAGGAATAATGACTTTATGAAGAGCCAGCAGACTAAGAAGATGGTGGACTAGTGTCCCAAAGAGCCATTTTGTCCGAGTCCGAATTCAGGCTTGTTTTGTATTAAAACAGGAGGGGGTGTGGTTGCTCATTGCAAACTTCTTGGTGCCAGAATCCTTGGTTTCTTGGATCTGTCCACATAGGTCAGGTCATGACATCATAAATTTCCAACAAGACAAACGTTATTCTCTGTTTCACAAATTTTTACCTCTATATGAATGGAAAATTATACTTTTAAAGGTCAGAGCCTTGAAAGTGGGCTATCCTGTATTTTTCAGGCTATAGGCAACATTCTTAACTTGCAGAAAAAGCAATAGAATACAAAGATTAATGTAAAAGAAACATCCAATATGGAGTCAGATTTGTTCTTTCCTTCGAAGAAAAGTTATGACCAACCTAGATAGCATATTCAAAAGCAGAGACACTACTTTCCCAACAAAGGTCCATCTAGTCAAGGCTATGGTTTTTCCAGTGGTTATATATGGATGTGAGAGTTGGACTGTGAAGAAAGTTGAGCACCTGTGGTGTTGGAGAAGACTCTTGAGAGTCCCTTGGACTGCAAGGAGATCCAACCAGTCCATTCTAAAGGAGATCAGCTCTGGGTGTTCCTTGGAAGAAATGATGCTAAAGCTGAAATTCCAGTATTTTGGCCACCTCATGTGAAGAGTTGACTCATTGGAAAAGACTCTGATGCTGGGAGGGATTGGGGGCAGGAGGAGATGGGGACGACAGAGGATGAGATGGCTAGATGACATCACCGACTCAATGAATATGAGTTTGAGTGAATTCTGGGAGTTGGTGATGGACAGGGAGGCCTGGTGTGCTGTGATTCATGGGGTTGCAAAGAGTCAGACATGACTGAGCGACTGAACTGAACTAAATTGAATACATTGCTATTAACTTAGTAACTTTGGGCAAGTTGCTTATCCTCTCTGGCTTGAATTTCCTTGTCACTAATATGGGGATCATAATCAAACCCACCTCATGGAGTTGCCAAGGGTTAAATTAGATGGTGGTGATTTAGTCGCTAAGTCTTGTCTGACTCTTGCAACCCCATGGACTGGGAATCTATTAGGCTCCTCTGTCCATGGGATTCTCCAGGCGAGAATACTGGAGTGGGTTGCCATTTCTTTCTCCAGGGGATCTTCCTGACCCAGAAATTGAACCCAGGTCTCCTACATTGCAGACAGATTCTTTACTGACTGAGCTACAAGGGAAGCCCTTAAAATAGATAATACATTTTAAAGGTTTACATTAAGTGACATACATAGAAAATGATGAAAAAACAATTAACTTGGATTCTTATATTTTTTTAAATGAACATTGAATAATAAGGTAAATGATATAGAAGTATAAACAAAACATTCGAAGAGCACAGGAGGAAAACTGATCAATTCTGACTTGAGATGGTGATTGGAATTAGAGAGAACCTCGTAGGAAAGATGATGTCTGATAATAATAGTCACTACTAGATGGTAATTATATTGCAGTCACTGAACTTTAGAGATTTGATCTCATTTAATCCTCATGGTGCTCTGTAAAATGATTCTTCTTTTACAGAGGACATTGAAGCTCAGGAAGGCTGAGTAATTTGCTCCAAGTCCCCAAGCAGTGCCAGAGTCCCACCAAGGTTTAAGCACACTAACATAGAATACTAAGACTAAGAGCATGGAGATGCTCTTAACCACTAAACTCCGTCTCCTTCCCCTTGAGCTCATCTTGAAATGATGCATGTGAATTTGCTGGTTAAAGAGGGAGGTAGGCAGAGAAGAATCTCAGGCAGAGGAAAAATATGTACAAAAGTATAGAAATATACATGAAAACCGCCTGGGCCCACGTGTAAAGGGCCATTTAGGCCATGCTGAAGAGTTTGGATTTGGGCTTGTGGATAAAGTGGGGAGCCAATGAAGGATTTAAGAGCCACTGAGAGAAGTCACTTAATCAGATTTGCATTTGAAAGAATTACCGTGGGCAATAGCTCTGGATGGTGTGGAGGGTGACGACATGAGAGGTGGGAGCATTTGGGAAGACCTGGACAAGAAGTGGTGAGACCTTGAAATTAGACAATGGTGGAGAAGTAGAGTGAAAACCACAGATTTGAGAGGTGTTTCTGTGGTAGATGGAGAAGGAAATGACAACCCACTCCAGGACTATTGCCTGGAAAATCCCATGGACGGAGGAGCCTAGTAGGCTACAGTCCATGGGGTCACAAAGAGTCGGACGTGACTGAGCGCCTTCACTTTCACTTTCTGTGGTAGATTGAAGAGTTTGATAACTGATTGTCTGAGCCAGGGAGAGAAAAGCTGAGGCTGACTCAGGTCTCTATCTCAGAGGTGGGTAATTGAAATTAATGGAGCTGGTGAATACACGTTTACTTAATTTCCATGTAAGGATGTGTTAGGTAAGTGAAAGTGAAAGTGAAAGTTGCTCAGTCATTTCCGACTCTTTTCGACCCCATGGACTATATAGACCATGGAATTCTCCAGGCCAGAATTCTGGAGTGGGTATAGCCTTTCCCTTCTCCAGGAAATCATCCCAACCCACAGATGGAACCCAGGTCTCCCCAGTTGTGGGCAGATTCTTTACCAGCTGAGCCATAAGGGAAGGCCAAGAATACTGGAGTGGGTAGCCCATCCCCTCTCCAGTGGATCTTCCTGACCCAGGAATCAAACTGGGGTCTCCTGCATTGCAGGCGGATTCTTTACCAACTGAGCTATCAGGGAAGCCCTGTGTTAGATAAAACCAGGGTTAAGAAATAGAAAAACTTTGAAAGGATATTTTAAGGTATGAGGGGATATTTTCAGAGGTTTAAACTTGACAATGCAAACTTCTATTGTCTCTAAGAGGAGTAAAGGAGAAATTAAAGGTACTGGCACCTTGGAAATTTTCCAATTGCTATTAGAGGCTCTTAGAGGGTCAGTGGAAGTGGCAAGTATGCACAACTTTCAATTACAGTAAAAGCTCACTGATTTGGATTAATTGGGGTAAAGGGCAGACTGACTAAATAAAAGTCTGATTTATAGAAAAAATTTAAATAAACTCAGTTTGATTACTTTTAAGTATTTTCAGCTAAATTAACTCTTATTTTCTATTAAAAGGGATAAATTACTAAGAATAACTTGTAAATAATATGAAAAGGACCTAATCTGAAGGGCAATTATATTTATTAATTTATTCATTCATTTAATAAATATTTAGCACATGCCAGACAATATAATTGAGTATGAATGATACTTCTAAGTGCCACAATTATATTATGCTTTTAAATTAACCATTTCCTTTCTTTCCTGAGAAATCCAAACCTTGTAAAGTCTTAGATATCTGACCCCAAGATGAGTTGCCTTATAAGCAATTTTCTGTGTTTTGCAGAAAATAAGAACTCTACTTAAATGGTCATGACTAGTGAGGCAGAAACTTGAAGTTTTTCCATAGCAGAGACTCCTATTGGTCTCTGTGCTTCTGTTCTTACACCTCTTGCATCCATCTTTCTCTCTGCCCTGGGCACAGGTTCTAAAATGTAAATTTGACCCTGTGGGTTCCAAACTTCATCTCCTTCCATTTTGGATGTTATATACAGGATAACATGGAAGCAGGTTCTCTGGCGTGAAATTCAGGACTGGTGGTATATGAATCCTTATCTATCTCTGTGTAACTCACTCAAAATTTGCCCCTTGCTTGCTGCACATAACCTGCTGCTCCCTGGCTCTGTATTTTTACATATGTTGTTCCATCTGCTTAGAAGTCCATTCAGATGTTGTCCTTGAACTTTTTATTCATCTTTCAAAACTTTGATCAGGAGATATTTTCTCCTTTCTCTCCTTCTTGGGCTCATACCTTCCTTTGCTTTACTTCTATGCTTTTGATCTCAGATGTATCACATGAATATTTGTTTGTGTAAATGATTCTCTCCCCAACTAGATACTACATTTCTTGAGGTCAGGGGCCTTGCTAGATTTATCTTTGTCTCTGTGGTATTAAGTACAGCACCAGACACAATACAGACACTAAGAACTATTTACTGAAGTGAGTTGAGTGAAATGTTCTTAGCTCATGTGGATTCTATCAAAGCCTCTTGTTTCGCTTTTTTATCCTGGTCTCTAATAATTCAGTTTACTCTCACTTGTCATATGAGAAGGAAGAAGTACCTGGTAAAATTGAAAAATCAGGTAATGTTATTTCTTTTTACAAATTTGGCTTGAAAGGGTGTTTTCTATGGATATGTGTTTTCTTGCCTCTAGATTTAATTTTTCTGTATACTCCTCTCTCATTACTTCAGCTTACTTCCATCACATCTTCTGTCAATGTCTCCCTATCATTGTCTGTATAGGTTCAAAGTCAACTCCATAATTAAATAAGAACTTTCTCCTTAAATCTTAGTTCAGTGATGTATCATCAAAAACTCAGAAGATTTCACATTTGGAGGTTAGGCATATTTAAGTGCTGTAGTTCACTGCCATAAATTCCTGCTACGTTTGATCCTCTGACTGTTAGCTTTCTCTACTGTCCAGCTCTCCCAGCAGTTCTGTCTTAAGGCACCTAACAGTAAATGCTCTCTATGACAGGAAGAGAAGTAATTAATTAGATTAATGTCCAAAGAGTCCTCTTCAAGTTGTCAGTACCCGTATTTATATCATATTGCTGCAATTTTGGCAGAATTATTTGCTTTTTATGAAAATCTGATGAAGCAATTTTCAGATTTCCTAACATGAATCAAAAATTTGAAAAACACGCAGAAACATATCCATCCTCCCATTAACATTTCTCTATTTGAAGCAATTTCACATTTTGAGATTTGGGCTGGGATAAATGATTAACCAAATATTTTAAGAAGGGGTTTTCAAACAGACTTTCCAGACCAGTTGTAGAAAGCCAAGTCATTCTGATATAACTTCATCTTTAAAATAGTTAAGTAATAAGATCAACTTAAGCATTTTTGGTCTTTGCTGACCAATAGCAATGTACAAAGAGAATGGTGAAAGGATTTTTCATAATATTTGTAGGAAAGTAATTTAGTAATTTGAGATTTTTTGAAGTGCTACAGAATGTACAATAGTATGTATAAGGCTTTAACACAAACCCACATGTACATAGAGCATTAGAAGAGAAAACAAACACAGAGTGGTCTCTGAAACTAACCAAAGAAAAAAGTAGTAGAACTCAAAAGTGGGAGGATTTTCTAATGTTACTTAGTGAATTAAAGGCCATCCCATATTTCCACATACCTAAACGTTCTAGAAGTTGGTGTTTAGGATAGTACACGTAATTAGAGTTAAGGATGTCTTCAGGGACTTAGTAACATTTTGCCCAAATGGACTCCTATTGTTACCTATTAGTGAGTTAGCAGAAAATGATAAGACATAACAATAGATATTTTTTCCATGTCCTTGTGCTCTGTTCAAAAATGCTGATCGTTTTACTTGCAGCCTACATTCAGAAATTTGACTTTATTTTATATCACTGAAACAGACACATTTAATGCTGGTGAAAAGCTTTTGTGAGAGGTTTCACCTCATCTTTGACTATAATGTGAAAAAAGTTAATCAATTAAGGATTGATTGAGCCTATCATGAAGGATCATAAATTCTACAACCATTGTCACCATGACTATATTCAGCCTTACTGTTTGTATTATTACTCATCAAATTTGCATTATTACTAACAACACAGACAACAGAAGGAGAAACCCTCTCTCTGGTATTTGTTTAAAGGAACCTCCAGCAGGGGTGTCCTTAATAATAATCTGTGAGATGCCAATCAGTGCAGATTCAACTCTACATTTCAACTGTGTTGATACATAGTATTTTAGCCTCTTGAAAGTGAAAAATGCATGAAATAATCTATGTTTAGGATCCAAGGAAAGTAATTTTGTGCCACCAGGTAAATATCCATTTAAAAACAGACAACAAGGTCAGTTCTGTTGGCTTTCAATCCTGGAGATGGGCCTTTTGATAATCTTGGTGGTGGCAGTTTAATTGCTAAGTTGTGTCTGACTCTTTGTGACCCTATGGACAGTAGTCCACTCGGCTCCTCTGTCCATGGGATTTCTCAGACAAAGACACTGGAGTGGGGTTGCCATTTCTTTCTTCAGGGGATCTTACTGACCCAGGGATAGAACTTGGGTCACCTGCACTGCAGTCGGATTCCTTACCTTAATCTTGGGGGATACATTTTGGAATTGGGTTTTGGTAAAGGCAAAAGCATGGCCGAGAGGAGCTACCCCACGTCCGAGGTCAGGGGCGGCGGGCTAGAGGAGCAACCCCACATCCAAGGAGCGGTGGCTGCATGGGTGCAGGAGGGCCGAGAGGAGCTACTCCACATTCAAGGTCAGGAGGGGCGGCGGTGAGGAGATACTCCTCATCCAAGGTAAGGAGCAGCGGGTGCACTTTGCTGGAGCAGCCATGAAGAGATACTCCACATCCAAAGTAAGAGAAACCCAAGTAAGACGGTAGGTGTTGCAAGAGGGCATCAGAAGGCAGACACACTGAAACCATAATCACAGAAAACTAGTCAATCTAATCACACTAGGACCACAGCCTTGTCTGACTCAATGAAACTAAGCCATGTCCTGTGGGGCCACCCAAGACAGGCGGGTCATGGTGGAGAGATCTGACAGAATGTGGTCCACTGAGGAAGGGAATGGCAAACCACTTCAGTATTCTTGCCTTGAGAACCCCATCAACAGTATGAAAAGGCAAAATGATAGGATACTGAAAAAGGAACTCCCCAGGTCAGTAAGTGCCCAATATGCTACTGGAGATCAGTGGAGAAATAACTCCAGAAAGAATGAAGGGATGGAGCCAAAGCAAAAACAATACCCAACTGTGAATGTGACTGGTGAGGGAGCAAGGTCCAATGCTATAAAGAACAATATTGCATAGGAACCTGGAATGTTAGGTCCATGAATCAAGGCAAATAGGAAGTGGTCAAACGAGATGGCAAGAGTGAATGTCGACATTCTAGGAATCAGCAAACTAAAATGGACTGGAATGGGTGAATTTAACTCAGATGACCGTTATATCTACTACTGTGGGCAGGAATCCCTTAGAAGAAATGGAGTAGCCATCATGGTCAACAAAAGAGTCCAAAATGCAGTACTTGGATGCAATCACGAAAACGACAGAATTATCTCTGTTCTTTTCCAAGGTAAACCATTCAATATCACAGTCCAAGTCTATGCCCCAACCAGTAACGCTGAAGAAGCTGAAGTTGAACAGTTCTATGAAGACCTACAAGACCTTTTAGAACTAACACCCAAAAAAGATGTCCTTTTCATTATAGGGGACTGGAATGCAAAAGTAGAAGTCAAGAAACACCTGTAGTAACAGGCAAATTTGGCCTTGGAATACGGAATGAACCAGGGCAAATGCTAATAGAATTTTGCCAAGAAAATGCACTGGTCATAGCAAACACTCTCTTCCAACAACACAAGAGAAGACTCTACACATGGACATCACCAGATGGTGAACACCGAAGTCAGATCGATTGTATTCTTTGCAGCCAAAGATGGAGAAGCTCTATACAGTCAGCAAAAGCAAGACCGGGAGCTGACTGTGGCTCAGATTATGAGCTCCTTATTGCCAAATTCAGACTTAAATAGAAGAAAGTAGGGAAAACCACTAGACCATTCATGTGTGAATTAAATCAAATCCCTTATGATTACACAGTGGAAGTGAGAAATAGATTTAAGGGACTAGATCTGATAAATAGAGTGCCTGATGAACTATGGACAGAGGTTCATGACACTGTACAGGAGACAGGGATCAAGACCATCCTCATGGAAAAGAAATGCAAAAAAGCAAAATGGCTGTCTGGGGAGGCCTTACAAATAGCTGTGAAAGAAGAGAAGTGAAAAGCAAAAGAGAAAAGAAAAGATATAAGCATCTGAATGCAGAGTTCCAAAGAATAGCAAGAGATAAGAAAGCCTTCTTCAGCTATCAATGCAAAGAAAAAGGAAAAGAACAGAATGGGAAAGACTAGAGATCTCTTCAAGAAAATTAGAGATACCAAGGGAAAATTTCATGCAAAGGTGGCCTCGATAAAGGACAGAAATGGTATGGACCATACAGAAGCAGAAGATATGAAGAAGAGGTGGCAAGAATACACAGAAGAACTGTACAAAAAAGATCTTCACAACCCAGATAATCACAATGGTGTGATCACTCATCTATAGCCAGACATCCTGGAGTGTGAAGTCAAGTGGGCCTTAGAAAGCATCACTACGAACAAAGCTAGTGGAGGTGATGGAATTCCAGTTGAGCTATTTCAAATCCTGAAAGATGATGCTGTGAAAGTGCTGCACTCAATATGCCAGCAAATTTGGAAAACTCAGCAGTGGCTACAGGCCTGGAAAAGGTCAGTTTTCATTCCAATTCCAAAGAAAGGCAATGCCAAAGAATGCTCAAACTACCGCACAATTGCACTCATCTCACAAGCTAGTAAAGTAATGCTCAAAATTCTCCAAATCAGGCTTCAGCAATATGTGAACTGTGAAATTCCAGATGTTCAAGCTGGTTTTAGAAAAGGCAGAGGAACCACAGATCAAATTGCCAACATCCACTGGATCATGGAAAAAGCAAGAGAGTTCCAGGAAAACATCTATTTCTGCTTTATTGACTATGCCAAAGCCTTTGACTGTGTGGATCACAATAAACTGTGGAAAATTCTGAGAGAGAAGGGAATACAAGATCACCTGACCTGCCTCTTGAGAAACCTGTATGCAGGTCAGGAAGCAACAGTTAGAACTGGACATGGAATAACAGACTGGTTCCAAATAGGAAAAGGAGTACATCAAGGCTATATATTGTCACCCTGCTTATTTAACTTATATGCAGAGTACATTATGAGAAACCCTGGGCTGGAAGAAGCACCAGATGGAATCAAGATTGCTGGGAGAAATATCAATAACCTCAGATATGCAGATACCACCCTTATGGCAGAAAGTGAAGAGGAACTGAAAAGCGTCTTGATGAAAGTGAAAGAGGAGAATGAAAAAATTGGCTTAAAGCTTAACATTCAGAAAACGAAGATCATGGCATCTGGTCCCATCACTCCATGGCAAATAGATGGGGAAACAGTGGAAACAGTGTCAGACTTTATTTTGGGGGGCTCCAAAATCACTGCAGATGGTGACTGCAGCCATGAAATTAAAAGATGCTTACTCCTTGGAAGGAAAGTTATGACCAACCTAGATAGCATATTCAAAAGCATAGACATTACTTTGCCAACAAAGGTCCATCTAGTCAAGGCTATGGTTTTTCCAGTGGTCATGTATGGATGCAAGAATTGGACTGTGAAGAAAGCTGAGCGCTGAAGAATTGATGCTTTTGAACTGTGGTGTTGGAGAAGACTCTTGAGAGTCCCTTGGACTGCAAGGAGTTCCAGCCAGTCCATTCTAAAGGAGATCAGCCCTGGGTGTTCTTTGGAAGGAATGATGCTAAAGCTGAAACTCCAATACTTTAGCCAGCTCATGTGAAGAGTTGACTCATTGGAAAAGACTCTGATGCTGGGAGGGATTGGGGGCAGGAGGAGAAGGGAACAACAGAAGGTGAGATGGCTGATGGCATCACCAACTCCATGGATGTGAGTCTGAGTGAACTCCAAGAGTTGGTGATGGGCAGGGAGGCCTCGTGTGCTGCGATTCATGAGATTGCAAAGAGTCGGACACGACTGAGCGACTGAACTGAAAGGCAAACCTGAAGAGAACGTGCAAGTAACGTCCCTGGGCTATCTGTTCTGTTTTTTTTTTTTTTTTTTTTTTTTTTGCCCAGGTCCCAGTGTAGCAGCACATGAATGCATTAATGCATATGCACTTGCTTGGGGAAGGTGATAGGGATGGGGTGGTGGTATTTTGGATAATTCCCAACTGGTCATGATATCTAAAATAAATGGAGAGAGCCTTACTTGTGCTATTATGCCTATTAGTGCAATTCACCCAGCATTATTAAATGCCTGTTATGTGAAAGATCCAGAGATCCAAAGTCAAGTTGATGAAGTAAATAGTCATAAAAACTCTAATCATGAAAATTCATGATCCAAAAAGCTCTGCTTAATGATTGTCCTTGTGAATCAGCCCTTTCCCTAGTGTCTCTTAATCCCAAACTTGGCTGATCTGGTTGTAGGTCAAATATTACTTCAGGTACCCCCTCATTTTTCATTCATTTTTTTCATTCAGTTAACACATTTATTGAGCATTGAATATGCATAGGTACCTCACTAGTTGCTAAGACTGGATACAAGGGCTAGGGGAAAAAACAAATTTTTGTTCTTGTGGAGAAGAACAAATTTTTGTTCTTGTTCTTAGTGTATTACTAATATGTTCAGCTGGCCTATATAATTCTAATTTACAATCGGGCAGCATTCAGACATCTTTATAAGAAAAGGCAGAAACTCAGCTACCTGCCTTATTTTATCTGTTTTCTCCTGGAGTCATTTCCTGTGCTAACTGCCTTCAATAGCTGATGATTTTTTCCGACTTATACCACAGATTTTCACTCTCACTCTTTCTCTATTGATTCCAGCTGTTATAAAATTCTTGGCTGAGTTAGTTAATTAGTTCACTCTGCCTGGACTTCTGTTTGTGACTCTTGCCTTCAACTCTGAGCCTTAAACTCTGATATCTGGCCCTCCCTCCTCTCTTAGTGGTACTCACCCCAGAACCTCCAGAAGCATTCTGAGGTTCGTCTCTGGTCTCTATGAGGCTATTGCTACTGGGGTCCTGTCATTTACCCAGACAGTTTAGGGTGTTTATGCCAATATGAGTGGATGTCTACAGATAGCTCTAGTTGGGCCTATTCTCAATATAAATGCTATTGTTTCTCTCCCCTACATGCAGTACAATGACCAACCACACTCATGACCCAGCATGTAAAACAATAAGTATTGATTTAGCTTATGTGTCTGTGAGTGGACACAGCAGTTCTGTTCTTGCCTTGTTAGTCATTGGAAGAACAGATTTATTGATTTTTGCTGGGCCCCAGGCCTGGACAACTGTGCTGACTCACTCCTATTGTCCACCTTCCAACAGGCCAGCCTGGGCCCATTTTCATGGCAGAGGCAGAGTTCTAAGAAACAGAGAAAGCAGATAAGGCTTCTTTAGGTCTAGGTTCAGAAATGAGACAGCATCAGTTTCACTGATTTATTTTTGGTCAAAGTAAGTTATAAGTGCAGCACAGAATTTGAAGTAGAAATGTTAAATCTGGCCCCTCCAGAACAAAGTTGCTGCAGTCATGATTGTAAGGAGAATGGAAAACCGAGACTGCTTTTTTGCAATCAGTCTTCCACAATGAATTGGCTTACTTTTTTTTTTTTTTTTTGCTGTCCCAGGTCTTTGCTTTGGTGTGTGGGCTCTATAGTTGTGGCCCGCTGGTTTAGTTGCCCTGAGGCACACGGGATCTTATTTCCCCTGTGAGTGAGCTAAGTTGCTTCAGTCATGTCTGATTCTTTGCAACCCCATGGACCCTAACCCAACAGGTTCTTCTGTCCATGGGATTCTCCAGGCAAGAATACTGGAGTGGGTTCCCATGCACTCCTCCAGGGGCATCTTTTATGTCTCCTGTGGGTTCTTCACCACTAGCACCACCTGGGAAACCCCCAAAATACCAAGAAAGACCCAGGGATCAAACCTGGGTCAATTGCATTGTAGGCAAATTCTTTACCGTCTGAGCCAGCAGTGGAGCCCACGTGAATCAAACCCGTGTCCCCGGCACTGGAATGTGGATTCTTAACTGCTGGACCACCAGGAAAGTCCTCTTCAACTTTTAAAGACTGTGTTTCTCCAGTTTTAGACTTGAGCTTGGTTAGGATTGGGGATGTGGGCTTGAAGTATGGTGGAGAGAGAATAGAAGATGAACCTGGTGTTTCCTCATCACTCAATGAAGTGATGGGGAAACTCTCAGCCTTGAGAGTTGCACACAGTAGCCCAGGAGGGAGTGAGGCTGGGGAGGGGTAAGCAAATGAGGAAGAAAAGCCTCCTCTTTCCAGATGTTCAGCTGAACATCCTGCTCTCACTTTCATCTCAGCTTCTAAGAACATGAGGACATTAAGGAATCTTCTGGATGTCTTCTCACCGTGAGTTCTGTGGGACCTTCACCATCTGGATGGTAGAGCTACCAGGAAAAGAATACTGGTTACTGGAAGTAGTTTCTCAGTTTAGATCTGAAAGTGCACACCTATTTCCAGACTTATACAAAGACGCATAGGGTACAGTGAGTGGGATGGAGGGGTGTTCAGGATAAAGGCTATTTCATATTTATAAAGATATAGCCACTTCTTATTTATCAAGCATACCTATTTGTCTTCAGAAATCAAGTCTCTTTCATTTCTGTTTTTCATCCTTTCAGTTATTTATATTGCTGGCCAAGTGGGCCGAGTAATATTTCCTATTTTTGTGGTATTTTTTAGACTCGTGATTCATCTTCAGGGACACATTAATACAGAAAGGTTTTGTTGAGAAGGTAAGTCTACTTACTCAAAGTCTTGAAGTATTATTGTTGAGTGATACACACTTGTACCATATGAATTTTAGGGTAAATGGTTTTGGACTATCTTGGCTAAGCAGTATCCTCTTAAGTAGTTGATGGTGGGTATACGATATTTAATTCACTCTACTTAACTACACTTTGTTTGTGTTGCTTTGTAGTTTATTTACATGTGAACACTTACTTTAGCATTGGGTTGGTGTTTTATTTACTCATAAGAATGCATTAACTATAAAGAACAATCTCTCCCTTATCATCAGACAAATATATTTGATTATCTTTATTTGAGTAAGACATATAGAATGATGGCATCTCAGAGTCAACAGAGACTATGGTAATTATTTCACAACTATATTGATGCAAAGAGATGACAGTTTAGTTTCCAGCATTATGTATCTTTCTTCCCTGTGCTGGATTAATCCTCTGAAACCCCTGTGAATTTTTTACTCAAATCCTTTGACTAACAGTTGTCACGGTGTATGAGATTTTCAGGCATTGTTTGATAAAGCAGTTCCTGGCAATGAGTTGGCAAGAGGTCTTTTTTCACTTTCTTGGCTCATCCTTCCACCTCCAGCACAGCGCTGCCACCAGATGGGGGACGGAAGGTGAAGTTTAGAAAAAGATACCACCTTATGTGACCCCACAGAACTTGTCATATTTCTGGCTAAGAAATCTGAAGATGGAAGATGCAGTGGCATAAAAGTGCGTGCAGAGTCCAGGGGCAAAGCAACTGATTCTGTTTGGCTGAAATACAGAATGATGATGATAAACCAGCGCAGGTAGCTTGGATCTGTGCTAATCCTCTAGAAAATAGGAAGCTTTGGAAGGTTTTTCTAGCAGAGGATTTCAATATCTGGTGGCACTGAGAAAGAAAAAGTTAAGAGAAGAGTTTTAAAGATGGAGAGGATGGCTATTTAAAAAACTGTTGCAATAGACTAGACAAGATAGGGCTAAAGCAGTTACAAAGGTGGATTTGGTTTGCGGGTTTGATTTTTCCTGTGGGAAATTTTAGAGGCTGCATTGATAAAATTGGATGTAAAGAAAAGGGAGAGAGAGAATTAGATAACAAATTTAGAGCTTCTCACTTGGGATGATAATATTATTAATAGAGTTGGCAGAAATAGGAAAAGGAACATGTTTGGGTGGAAAATGAGTTCAGTTTTAGATGTGCTAAATGCAAAGTAGAAATCCAAGTGGAGATGGCATATTAGCAGATAGAAGTTGTGTCTGGAGTGCAGAAGAGAAGTTGAAAGTCAAAACTGTAGATATGGGAATCACAGGGAGTCAAAACTGTAGATTCTGCAGATATGAGAGCAGCCAGAGGTATTAAATGAACCAGATTGCCCAGGAAGGAGATGTGCCCTAAAAACAGATGCACAACAGTGATGGAAACAAACTCCAAAGTGGTTGAGAGTAATGGAAGAGAAGTCAAATGCAAGAAGTAGAGAAGGCAAAGAAAGATCTTGTCTTTAGGCAGTTTGATATCTGATGGAAAGTTCTTTTGCAAGTTTCACTGATTCAGTCTAAGCCACTTAGGGTGACACTTATTTGGATATATTTTCTTCACATACAGAAAGATGAAAACTAGGGATGGAAACAGAGAAGTCAATGGCACTCCACTCCAGTACTCTTGCCTGGAGAATGCCAAGGATGGTGGAGTCTGGTAGGCTGCAGTCCATGGGGTTGCGAAGAGTCAGACACGACTGAGCGACTTCACTTTCACTTTTGACTTTCATGCACTGGAGAAGGAAATGGCAACCCACTCCGGTGTTCTCGCCTGGAGAATCCTAGGGACGGGGAAGCCTGGTGGGCTGCTGTCTCTGGGGTCACACAGAGTCGGACATGACTGAAGCAACAGCAGCAGCAGCAGGGATGGAAAAGCCAGCATGTCTTGTTCTGTTATAAAGAGACATATTTCCCTTATTATATGGGCAAAATCATTTCATCTCTCACTGCTGACAAGTGCTCAGTCATGTCCGACTCTTTGCAACCCATGGACTGTAGCCTGCCAGGCTCCTCTGTCCATGGGTTTTCCCAGGTTAAGAATACTGGAGTGGGTTGCCATTCCCTTCTCCAGGGGATCTTCCCAACCCAAGGATTGAACCTGCATCTCTGGAATCTCCTGAATTGGCAAGTGGATTCTTTATCACTAGTGCCACTTGGGAAGCCCTCGTCTCTCTGAAGTCCTGATTAAAGCTAATTTCAAGCTCAAAGGTATACTCAGTTCTCATTGTTTCTCATCTCAATTGTTTTATATTAAGGCACAAAATCCCAATCAATTCTTGTAATTATTAGTTTAATAAGGTACAAAATAACCTATATCCATCAACAGGTGAATGAATCAGCAACTATATCTATCTACATCTATATCTCTGTATCCATCTATCCACCTGTCTATCTAAGACAGAACATTATTCAGCCTTAAAAAAGATGGAAATTCTATCATTTAGACTACATAGATGAAGCTGGAGGGCATTACACTAACTGAAATAAGCCAGACAGAGAAAGACAAGTATTGCATAGTATCACTTACATGTGGGAATCCAAACAAAAAATTTAACTCAAAGAAATGGAGAATAGAATGGTGGTTGCCAGGGCTGGGAGTTTGGGGAAATAGGGAGATGTTAGTAAAAGGGTGCACATTTTAAGTTTATGTGATGAATAAGTTCTGAGGGTCTAAAATGTAACATGATGACTGTGATTGATAACACTGTACTGTGTAATTGGAATTTGCTTAGACAGTAGAACTTGAAAGTTCTCACACACACACAAAAGGGTAAATAGGTGAGGTGATGGATATGTTTGTTAGCTCAATAGTGGGAAATCTTTTCATGATATATACTTATATTAAATCATACATTGTAAGTATCTTAACATTTTATTTCTCAGTTATGCCTCGATCAAGCTGAAAAAACTATAAATATAATATGCTGATTATAAATTCAAATATAGCAGAAGGGTTGATTTTTTAAGTAAATGTTTAACTCTCTCTAATACAATTATTTACTTTCACTTCCTGGGAGGTTCATTGTTTACATTTTTTGTATGGCTTTCTAGAAATTTCCATATCTGTATAGTTTTAGATACATGCACAGATACACATGTACATACAGGAAAGCCTCAAGATCTGCGCTGAACTTCAATAACATCAAAGCCACAGATGCTTTGACAGTTCAATCTTCTTCCTTTCCTTCCCTACCATTTTTTGAGAAAGTAAATGAAGAGGATACAGAATTTTTTCAACAAGGAAATGAAATATGATGGCTTCATCAGAAAGCAGAGACATGGATCAATGTTTCAGTTTTAAGAATACCTTTTTTTTCTCTCTTGAGGGGTCCTCGAGCTAGCTCCCAATGATCCTAAGACTTTGACACAACTAGGTAGTGATTTTTCTTCTTTAGAGGAGCAGATGCAACAGTTCAGTGTGATTGTGGTATTGTCGTTGTCCTTTTCATATACATCCTGGGGAGAATAAATCATAACTGCTAATCCCTTTAAATAAATTGTGTTTATTTGCTTACTCTTTAGGACATGTATAAATTATAGATGGCTTGTCCTTTTACATCTCAAATAAGAGAAAAGACTTTGAATTCTATCATAGATCTGAGATTTCTGTTCATGATAGTGCTCATTTGCTTTTCTAAAACTTGATGTTCTGTTATTATGAACAACAGTCCTCCCCCAACTATGGGTGGGAAGCACCAGCTCAGGGGTAGAACCATTCACATCCAGACTGAAGAGTCTTACATTCAGGAAAAGTGCTGGAGACAGTATAGGTAATACTTGGCTCCCCCGTGCCTCAGAGGGGAAAGAATTCACCTGGATCGCAGGAGACACAGGAGATGTGGGTTTGATCCCTGGGTTGGGAAGATCCCCTGGAGAAGGGAATGGCAAACCACTCCAGTATTCTTGCCTGGAAAATCCCATCGACAGAGAAGGCTGGCAGGTCAAAAAGAGCTGGACACGACTGAAGCGACTCAGCACACACACACACAGTAATAAAGGTCTAAGGAGAAAGTACTTCCTTGTTGCACATCTTATCAGAATCCTCCAATCTTATTAACATGCAGATGTCCAGAGTGATTTCTTCATGAGCTTCTTAAACTAGAGAAGGTTTTATTCATCTTTGTGTTCAACACCATACCTAGCACAAAGGCTTACACTAAGTGGGCTCACTAGGTGTTTGCAACAGGGAATTAAAAGTTAAATTGGCATTATGATTGCTCTCTCAGTCAATTTCAGATCCGTAGGACAACAGATGAGTTGCATGACCATTTTGGCCTCAATTTTCTCATCTGTGATACAGGATGAATAATGCTTCCTTTTACATGATTGATGTATAGTAGGCATGACTGATATTGGAATAATTTGTGTGAAATGTTGCTGAATGCAAGCAACAAGTAATTCCTTAGTTTCATTTGGTGTTTCCCAGAGAAAAAGTAATTGCCTACTGTTTGTTTTGATAGTGATTTGAAAATAACAGTGACTCTTATGAAGCAATTTTCCCTTTGATTTCTTTGTAACAAAAATGTTTACTTGCTATACTTCCACTTTCCACTATAGTAAGTGTGTTAACTTCTAGAAACGGCCCTGCAAATGTAAGTGACATGATGAATTATTTTTCTTATTGTAATTTCAGTCACTAACATCATTACTTCTCAGTTTTTTCATGCTTTTGGATACCGTTGTATGTGGGGAGTATATTACTGTAATGTGAGGTTCATACAATATAGAATAACTGTATTCATAACTCTTCCACCTACTTGGCAGAATAATCAATGGGCTGCATTTTATCATTGCACATGGGGAAGTGTTCCATAGATTATAGACATTTTATAGGGCCCTAGGAAGAACTAGATAAAGAGGAATTTCTAGATAAAAATTAAGTTAGAAAATTAATGGTAAATGTACCTAGGATATCATGGAAGAATAAGAAATTAGAATTTATTTTATGTCAGTGGCCTAACGTCATCACTTTTCATGTCGCATGTTTGCAATTGTTCTAATTAGTGCTGATGGTAGCTCTGACAGTATTATTCAGATCCCATCTTTCCACATTGCAAATGCTTTGTTTATAGTTTCCTTTGTATTAAGAACAAATAGGTCAACCTTAAAAATCATATACTTATCAGTGTTTCATTTCTTAATTTTGCTGTTGATATATTTTTCTACGTATCTGTGTGTATGTGTGTGTATGCTCAGTTGTTGAGTCATGTCTGATCCAACTCTTTATGACCCCATGAACTGTATAGCCCAGCAGGCGCTTCTGTCCATGAGATTTTCCAGGTAAAAATATTGGAGTGGGTTGCCATTTCCTCCTCCAGGGAATCTTCCCAATTCTATCATTGCTCTTACAGAACTTCATTATGACACTTAGGTTATATATCTGTCTTGTCTTGAGGAAAGAACAGTGTATTATCACTGTATTAAAGTCCCCAGCACCATGCCTTGCTCATTATGGATGCTCAATATTTGCTGAATAAATGCCTGCATGAACAAGTATACCAAACTACAATGTAGTGTCTTGAAACAATTCATCCATGAAGAATATTTGACTTTTTTCCTCAGTGATTGTTAGCTCTCTCCTTCCATCCCACATTACTTTATTTGCAGATAGGTAAGTTGAGGCTCACTAGTAACTTGTCAAAGTATTTTTAATTATGCCAGGAGTCAGCGTTTCTAGCTATAATGAGCAATTTGTACATTTAAAGAATACCACACACAGGTACACGTATGCATGCATGCTGAGTCACTTTGGTCGTATCTGACTCTGTGCAACCCTATGGATTGTAGCCTGCCACGCTCCTCTGTCCACGGGATTCTCCAGGCAAGAATGCTGGAATGGATTGCCATTTCCTTCTGCAGGGGATCTTTCGGACCCAGGGATCAAACTCGCATCTTTCATGTCTACTGCATTGGCAGGCAGGTACATATGTGGGCCATAGCAAAAAGAGAGTGGAAAGCCATCAGCCCTTTCTGATCTTAATAAAGAGGGTAAGTGTCACTCTCAGAACTAACTTCATTGTCTCATTTTCATTCACTGAAAGAAGTTACTTCTGAGTTATGATAGTGGTAGGTTGTGAAAAATTTAGTCCATGAGATTATACTCTCTGAAAAAAAATAGCCTTCTCTTTCTTTACACTTGTGATGCGCACATTCATAGGGCGTAAAGCTTTTCCTAGGTACCAGCACGCCAAAGTACATTTTACTGAGCTGACTTATGACATGGTTTGGTCTCTTAAGAGGTTACTGCATCAAATGAAGGTATAAGTAGAACGGGAGATTTCTGTACTGTGCATGGTCCATCAACATTAATGAGAGTTGTAAATGCTCTACAAGTATGAGGTATGAAGAGGACCAGCGAAGTTGTTTTTATTGGTATTTATTCATGGGCTGATCAGTGTCTGTGGCACCTATAAACACATAACAGATAAGGTTCCTGCCCTGAGAAGCTTACAGTCTAACTCAAAGAGATGACAGCTGTTGGAGTATGTTTTAGTGAATCAGGCTTATTTCCTCAACATCATGACACCCATAGGAGACTGGAATATGGTCATTGTTGCACGGGATTCATTGCTTTAAGTCAAATAATAATTCAGAATGATTCCAGCCCAAACACTACAGCTGCTCTCACCAGTGGGGAGTGATTATGTAGGCTCTGATTATGTAGGCTCTGATCACTCATGTTAAAGGAGAAGATAAAGAACGAAGACAGAATTTTGGAAGATGGAAACAAGCAAATAAAACCGCACAGAGAGAACTTCCAATTGCCATATCGGCTATAGCAAAGCATCCAATCTGGAATTAATCATTTCAGTCATTTATAAGTAGGTTTGTGTCTCCCTTTTCATAAGCGTCTCGCCCTACTATAAATGACATTCTGTTTTATGAAAGCATAATGTGAAAATCTACTGATAAGCCAAATAATAAAAACTTTATAGCATGTCAGGGCTTTTTTATTATTATTATTTAACCTCAATCAAGTTATAATACTGAACACATGTATCCTTGGCCTAAATCACCTTGTCAAGTTGAACTGTATATTCAGCTTCATTTACATGACATATGATCTAATGCTGGAGAACAACAATACCATTGTAGTGTTAATTGAAAACTCCAAACTGAGAGCCAGAAGAAACCACTGGTCTGATTGCTGAGGGTCCCAAGGAAGCGGATCTATTCCCACACCTGCAGTTGGTCCATAACACTAACATTGTTACCGACATCTGGGCCTAATCAGTCCAGAGGCCTTGATATGCTGCTCTTGGGGCACATAAATTTAGCATTACATTCATTTTAAAAGCCCCTTCTTTCAGTTTTTTAAGGACAAGATAGATTCATGGCTCCACAGAGTCTAACAAAGTAGAAACCACAAACAGAGTAAGTTACTGCCATAGGCCTTGTGGACTTGACTTACCAACTCTGTGCCACTTAAATAATGGAATTTTATGTTCAGCCTCAGCTATCAAAAATGTGTTTCCACCGAAAGTGAAGTCTGATTGAAAAGCTGTATTTAAAATACAAGCAAATCCTCAGAAAGTGAGCCAATTTGTATAAATCAGACTTTATGTAAGGATATGAGATAATATCTAATATAAGAAATATAAGCTTCAGGGTCATAATTTGCCTCATTCCCTTTGTAACTGGAAGGCCTTTTAGAATTGACCCTTCAGAGTGGGCTTTCAGGAGGTTTGCATCCAAAGGGGACTTTTTAGAAGAAAGGTTAAAGATTTGTAGATCTTTCAGTGGGACTTTGGATAGACGGCTACTGAAGATAAAGGGTCTGCTTGACCCAGTAATTATATTCTGCAATTGTTCTGCAGAATGTAGCTTTTACGAAAAGTTCAACTTCCACTCAACATGAGTGAAAATGAAATACGCTCTTCTGTTTTGGGCAGATGTCCTGGGTAGTCAGACTTCTGAAGAAGGAACAAGCCTGCACAATTTTTGCAGGGATATTTATTGAAGATATAAACACAAAATGAAACAAAACCACCAGTAGTTCTGCAAACAATTCACTTGTGTACTTGAGGCCAAGGTGCTATGGAGCAGAATTTTTAATTTGTTATGTTGTTTGTTGTTTTCTCTCTTTTCCTGTCTTTCCTCTTTTGTGTCCCTAAACCTAGAGGGATGAGATGGGGAGGGAGGTGGGAGGAATATTCAAGTGAGAGGGGGCAAGGGTAAACTGGTTGATTTGTGTTGATGTTTGGTAGAAACCAATGCAATACTGTAAAGCAATTATCGTTCAATTAAAAATAAATAAATTTTTAAAAAGACACAGGAATCAACAGAAAATTTTTTTTTAAAAAAGAATTTCCTGTGTTGCTCAAGGGGCCGGGGAGTTGGTAAAATAATTCTCTAGGCTGATAAAGTTTGGTGCTTGCTAGCTACACTATTCTGTTTATTTATTGGCTCAAATGTGGCTCTTGGCCTTTGAGGACTTCTATGAATTGGATAGAACTCTTTCTAATGGACATTCCTAAATGGTTGAATTTAATAAATGAATGAGATTAGTGATAACCAAGTAGAGGTGGGAAGAGACAAGATCTTATTCCTTGGATATATACTCAATGATAAGACAGGCATTTTTCTCCTCTAATGCTATAGATAGCATTTGGTGATATGGTATTTCATCTTAGCCAGTGCTTCATCATCAACTCAACTTTTTCCTTCTAGTCCTATTTTGCATTTGAATATGCATAAGTATAGTCTGAGTAAAAAGTATGAAAACCAAACTTGCATGTTTACATATAAAAATATACTGGTTCATTAAGAACAGCATGTGTTAAAAGGAGATTTCCAGAATTTAGGGGTAAAATACAGATGAGAATAATCAATGGTCTACAAAAAGTGTCATGTAGTTTAGGACATGATATTCATAAAAATGGCCTTGATTCATGAAGAAAGTTTCATATAATGTTTAAGCTACTCTAAGCAAAAACAGGATATGCTTCTCCATTAAAAAAAATCCTTCCTTCAAAAAAGTCCATTTCAAAGAGAATGTTTTAGTTATCAGGAAAATTCAGGGATATAAACATGGATATTTCAACAGATCTCTCTACATCTGTAAAATCAGTGTAGACATTTGGATTTGTGAACAGTATCAGAAATAATGGAGTGCCATGAAAAGATTACTTACTGTATGCCAGGAACTATACTGGACATTCTATGGTGCTACATATGCATAAGGCCACACTCTTCTTCTTATCTAGCTAGTTAGCCAGCTTGATTCTCACATAAAACTGATTTGTGGCAATATTTGTGCTTCAGTCTTTGATTTGGTTTCTAGAAACGAGGTGTTCTCATATCCAACGTGTTGTGATTAATACATGATATTCACATTCTACTTTTTGTGATTTATATTGTGAAAAGAACTTTATAGCCAGGACAGTGCAGCTATATCTGTTTAAAGTGTGATGCACATTTATTCAGGTATAGAGTTTATTTCATTCATTTAATAAAAAGTGATAGGCATGATAGTATGTAGGACAAGTTCCCACAAGACAGATGAAAAAATATAAACAAATTCCTGTAATGTATATGGTGAAAATCTCATATCTGCTTAAAAACTCTATAGTATTCTGTTTAAATATTTTTAATGCCCCATTCCACCAAGCTTAGTTTTGTAACTCCAAATACTTTCAGGAATTGAGTATGTGATTGGCTAAGGGATTTGCTCCCATGGGTGGAGGAGCCTGGTAGGCTGCAGTCCATGGGGTCATGAAGAGTTGGACACGACTGAGCGATTTCACTTTCACTTTTCACTTTCATGCATTGGAGAAGGAAATGGCAACCCACTCCAGTGTTCTTGCCTGGAGAATCCCAGGGACGGGGGAGCCTGGTAGGCTGCCGTCTATGGGGTAGCACAGAGTCAGACACGACTGAAGTGACTTAGCAGCAGCAGCAAGGGATTTGCTGAAGATGAGAAACACAACCAGTATCAAATTTTAATTTGTTTCCTGGAGAAATGATGGAATACTTTGAGTTGTCCACAGATGTGGCTTTACACCCATTTCGTTTGCAGTGGCAAGGAAACAATGGAAATTTGAGACAGTTACTGAATCCCAAAGCACAGACATTCCTTTGCTGACAAAGGTCTGTTTAGTCAAAGCTATGGTTTTTCCAGTAGTCATGTATGGATGTGAGAGTTGGACTATAAAGAAAGCTGACCACCAAAGAACTGATGCTTTTGAACTGTGGTGCTGGAGAAAGTGCTTGAGAGTCCCTTGGATTGGCAAGGAGATCCAACCAGTCAATCCTAAGGGAAATCAGTCCTGAATACTCATTGGAAGGGCTGATGCTAAAGCTGAAACTCCAATACTTTGGCCACCTGATGCAAAGAACTGACTCATTGGAAAAGACCCTGCTTCTGGGAAAGACTGAAGGCAGGAGGAGAAGGGGATAACAGAGGATGAGGTGGTTGGATGGCATCGCCAACTCAATAGACATGAGTTTGGTGATGGACAGAGAAGCCTGGAGTGCTTGAGTCCATGGGGTCACAAAGAGTCGGATGTGACTGAGACTGAATCCCTTAATTCTCTGCAGTCTATATTTCATGCCTGAAAAAATGACCAGGAGTCAAACTAGAGCGAAAGTAACAGTGAACAAAAGAGCATTTCTCTAGATCAGCCACAACCTGAATAACTCTAGACTTCTCATATTTTCCCTAAATATTATGAATCGGTACCATTGATTTAGCCTATTACATAGTCCTTGTCAGGTGGTTTATAGACTAACTTATTCAGTCATTGCAGCAGAACAAAATGAATAAAGAAATTGTGGTTCATAGAAATACATGCCCAAGACCACACAACTAATGACTGTCTGACATCTTATATAGTTTTTCATAGCCCTTATCACTGTTTATATTTATGGATTGGCAAAATTATTGATCAGTGATACTTTCTGCTTTGTAAGGGCAGAGACTATTTGTGTTTTGCATTCAGAGCCTGGAACAATGTATATTAATCTCCTAGTTAAGCTCCTATCCTTATCATTCACATGTAGCTGCTTCTAATCCAAGTGGCCCTGATGATATACTACCCTCTGTTTTGCGCTCCAGTGACCTTCAGTAGCAAAGAAGGATGGGAACATTTACCTTTCCTGTGACTTTTATTCATATCTCAAATGAATTTTGTGCTCTAGGGCTTTTATTTTTAACCATCTCCTCTCGCTGGCCCCTCCAGGCACAGTCTCCAATGGAAACAGATTGGAGAAGGATGTTAACACCACTTGCTTTGCTATATTTCATACTGCCCTTTCCTTATGACATCTATGGGCCAAACTCCTCAAGCCTCTCTGCCATGAGGAAGGAAGGTCATTCTCAAGGGCTTCAGTCTTCCCTGCAAGTCAGACTTTGTGAACCTGCAGGATATTCAAGGCTAGGCTATCAAACCAGGGTGCTTGCTGTGCTTGAGCATGCCTTATTCCAGGAAGGAGTGGTAGGCTTTGCCCTCTGGGGTAAGACAGAATTTGTGGACCTGACTCATGAAACATCTTGCATCCAACCACTTCCAAGTCAGTAGCAACCTGTAATCAAGGAATTAGCATAAAGTAAAAAGTTGAAAAAGTTGGCCTTAAAATGGAAGAATGAAGTAAGTCAGAAAGATAAAGATAAATATCCTATACTAATGTATATATATGGAATCTAGAAAGATGGTACTGATTAAATTTTCTTCAAGGCAATGGAAACACAGACATGGAGAACAGACTTATGGACATGGGTGGGGGTGGGGAGAGGAAGGAGAGGGTGAGGTGTATGAAAAGAGTAACATGGAAACTTACATTACCATATGTAAAATAGATAGCCAATGGGAATTTGCTGTATATGATTCAGAGAACTCAAACAGGGGCTCTGTAACAACCTAGAAGGGAGGGAGCTGGGAGGGAGGTTCAAGAGGGAAGGGACATATGTATCCCTATGGTTGATTCATGTTGATGTATGGCAGAAACCAACAAAATTTTGTGAAGCAATTATCCTTCAACTGAAAAAATAAACTAAAAAGGCTAAAAGAGAGCTTGGAATGAAAATAGCAAAAAAAAAAAAAAAAAAAAAAAAGGAAGAGTGTATATACTTTACATTATGCTTCAGCCAAAAACACATTTCTAGTGCTACTTTTGACTAATTCAATAGAAACTCTACCCATTCTGCTCCTCTTTCAGGATTTTTTTTTTAAAAACAGTTTGAGGACCTTTGTGCAGGCTGTTTCCTCTGCCCAACCCATGTTCCTGTTTCCATATTGCCACACTCCTTTCATCCATCAGGTCTCAGCCTCAATATAACTGCATCAGAGAGGTGACAAAGACCTTGATCAAGAAACTTGTTCAAGAAACTTGACAAACTTCACTTGTTCTTGTCATTCTCTGTCTTAGCACCCTGTTTATTTCCTTCATAGTGCTTGTCACATTGTTTTTCTTACATTTTAGTGTCTGATTCCTCTACTCCAAGCAACTTGAAGACAGGGCAATGTCTTCTTTAATCAAAGCCTCTTCGGTAACAAGTCTTAGTAAGAATTAGAAAAGGTGTCCACTCTTGTTCATTTTGGCATATTTTGCATGATACGATCTAGTTCACCATGTCTTAGACCAGATCTTGACACCTAAGGATTCAAGTTTGTATTTATTGAATAAACATGAATTTATAAAATGCAATTTTCTCCTCTTCTGAAATATTCACCTCTCTACCAGCCCAGATTCTATAGTTTCTTCAAGACTCAAGGTACCAGTGGTCTTTTCTCCTTACAGAACACTCTTAGGTAAATACTTGAATATTACCTAGCTGTGTTCTTCTTCTGTTGTATGTTTTTAAACAGCTTTTTCCCCCCTTCAAATTATATGATTATTTGTATGCCTCAAAAAAAGTAAGTTGAGCTGGAAATAATTTTGGTGAGAAATAAGAACTTAAAGTCATGTTAGCACTGAAAGAATAGTGAAGACCAAGAAACACTTGAAATTTCAGAGTTTTCTTCCCAGCTATTAGTTTAACAGATAATAGATACTACATAAGAAAAACTGGAATATGACCAGGATCATAAATGATCAAATCTCCAATAAATCCTAGTAGCATAATCATTCAATAAAGACACATCTACAAACATTAATCTGTTTGAAGATAGGAAAAGGTGTAAGTAAAGAATACACTGTGAAAGGCAGAATCATTTAGCTAGTGCAGTTTTCAGATATGTAAAAGAATTGTTTTAGGAGAATTATACAACACAGGGTGGTGGAGAATAAAAGTATATGAAAATGTATCCACAGATAATTAAATAAAAGCACAATAGACACAGTGCCAGAGAACAGTTTGGATTAGATTTTTTTTCCAGTGGAATTCTTTCAAGTATTAACCAATTTAACCTTTGGAAATGAAATATTTGTCTTATAATGGGAAAATTGCCTTTCATTGTTAAAGCTATAGCTTGTCCTTGGCTGCTTTATTCTTCACTAAAGCATTCTTTTTCTAAGTTTTATATGTTTAATATTTACCATATGAAAAGAAACAGCATCAAAAAAAGTCTAGAGTAGATGCATGTATAGGTTCCAATCACAGTTTTTGATTCTAGGATAAAATTATATCAGTGATCTCAAGGCCAATGCCCAGATTTTGTTTGTTTGGACTTTTTGGGATAAGTTTGTCAGTCAGGCTGCTCTCCCGACTGCCTCTCAGCCTTTCTATCTCCACCTGGGTCACTCTAGTCCACACATCTTGTTGTTATTGTTTCTTAGTTGCTCAGTCATGTCCGACTCTTTGCAACCCTATGGACTGTAGCCCACCAGGCTCCTCTGTCCATGGGATTTCCCAGGAAAGAATACTGGAATGGGTTCCCATTTCCTTCTCCAATCCACACATCTGATCTTACCAATAATTAAAAAAAATTTCCAGTTTAACTTAAAAGTAATTGCCACCACTGCTGATCTAACATCAACCAATCATTTTTGTTATTCTTCCAATGAAGCATGTTCATCATCAGTTTATGTAGAGGACTGTTTGCTTTATCAACTTCTCTTTTTATTAAATCTGGTCACTGGGTAGATTTCATTATTTCTCTTTACTACAGTCATATGCTTGTGAAAATTATAATTAATGCAGTAATTTAATAAAATAGAAACTATTTTTATTCTGCTGATGGTGATGATATCTCCCTATGCGTCAGTTTCCCTGTCTGTAAAATGGAGATCACATATTTGATGTGTTATCTTGTTACCACAGTTGTTAAGGAAATGCTAGCGTCTCTAATGGATAAACCCCATATTCTCAATGGTTTAACAACATGAAATGTATTACTTGTCCAGTGTGAGTGCTCCTGGTTGGGTCGATCTCTTATAAAAGTGGTTCAAGGACCCAGATGGTCTCCATATCACGAATTCATCATCTTCCCATGTGGTTTCCAAGTTTTCAGAGGAAAGAGAAATTGACCATGAAGAAGATGAGCTGACCCCATGACAACTTCAGCCTGTGAATGACACATATTACATATACATATATTATATGTTATATGTCTTTCTCCATTCTTTGAATTTTGCATTTTTGTGAAATGAATCATACTTTTGTTAATTTCACATTTGTGTGAATTGAAGCATACTTCTGTTAAATTAATAATCTGTAATTTTAGTTCTCAGTTTGCTTTATGTTTCTGAAGTACTGACTGGGCTTCCCTGGTGACTCAGACAGTAAAGAATCTGCCTGCAATGCAGATGACCCAAGTTCAATCCCTGGGTTGGGAAGATCCCCTGGAGAAGGGAATGGCAACCCACCCCAGTATTCTTGCCTGGAGAATCCCATGGACAGAAGAGCCTGGTAGACTATGGTCCATGGGTTCACAGAGAGTAGAACATAACTGAGTGACTAACATTTTCATTTTCTTTCTGAAGCACTGATTAGGAGAAATGTGCAGCTAATAGACCCATATATAGCAAAGGGTTAATCACAGATATTTTAAAGGATTATACCTTGACAGTTTCTACTTCTAATCTTGACAAAGTAACTGGTACTGAACTTGCCCTTCTACCGAAAAACTATAACAATAGGTGAAATAATTATGGAAAATATTTTTAGAAATTAAACAATGGGTGATTCAAGAGTATAATTCTTGAGAGAAGGAAAACACATGAGACAAGTACATGAATGCTTATATGAATACTCCTACCATTTTATAGGCACTTTCCTGTGTGGAACAGGTATATGAAACATAAGTAGAACAGCACTCTAAGGTTGCTGTAGAGCGTATTGGAGTTTCAGAGCTGTCCCAGACCCTGGAATTTTCTGGGCATAGTATCTAAGAAGTAAAATCTCAGAGGGTGGTGTCTAAAGTCTATGCATGGGTTTACTGTATGTCTATGAAAAATCAATGAGATGCACATGCTCAAGGCAAGATATCTAGAGGCACAGCAGAGATTCCTGATAAAGTAATGGGAGATGAGATTTCACCCACATCAGAGTAGAGAGACCATGCTAACATACTTAGGTATTCAGTTGAGACTCCATTCCATTGAGTAAGGAGCCTGTAACATAAGAAAACTTACAACTAAAACAGAATCACCTTAACAAAAACTATAACACCAGGCTTAATAGGTTCAAATATACTTAAGAGTAATTTAATTACCTTCCAGAAGAAATTTGACTCCTCTTAAAAGAATAGCAAGGCGAGATAAGAAAGCTTTCCTCAGAGACCAATGCAAAGAAATAGAGGAAAACAACAGAATGGGAAAGACTAGAGAGCTCTTCAAGAAAATTAGAGATACCAAGGGAACATTTCATGTAAAGATGGGCTCAATAAAAGACAGAAATAGGGACCTAACAGAAGCAGAAGATATTAAGACGAGGTGGCAAGAATACACAGAAGAACTGTACAAAAAAGATCTTCACGACCCAGACAATCACGATGGTGTGATCACTCACCTAGAGCCAGACATCCTGGAATGTGAAGTCAAGTGGGCTTTAGGAAGCATCATTACAAACAAAGCTAGTGGGGGTGATGGAATTTCAGTTGAGCTATTTCAAATCCTAGAAGATGATGCTGTGAAAGTGCTCCACTCAATATGCCAGGAAATTTGGAAAACTCAGCAGTGGCCACAGGACTGGAAAAGGTCAGTTTTCATTCCAATCCCAAAGAAAGGCAATGCCAAAGAATGCTCAAACTACCACACAATAGCACTCATCTTACATGCTAGTAAAGTAATGCTCAAAATTCTCCAAGCCAGGCTTCAGCAATACCTGAACCATGAACTTCCAGATATTCAAGCTGATTTTGGAAAAGGCAGAGGAACCACAGATCAAATTGCCAACATCTGCTGGATCATGGAAAAAGCAAGAGAGTTCCAGAAAAATATCTATTTCTGCTTTATTGACTATGCCAAAGCCTTTGACTGTGTGGATCACAATCAACTGTGGAAAATTCTGAAAGAGATGGGAGTACCAGACCACCTGACCTGCCTCGTGAGAAACCTATATTCAGGTCAGGAAGCAACAGTTAGAACTGGACATGGAACAACAGACTGGTTCCAAATAGGGAAAGGGGTACATCAAAGCTGTATATTGTCACTGTGCTTATTTAACTTACATGCAGAGTACATCATGAGAAACGCTGGGCTGAAAGAAGCACAAGCTGGAATAAAGATTGCTGGGAGAAATATCAATAACCTCAGATATACAGATGACACCACCCTTATGGCAGAAAGTGAAGAGGAACTAAAAAGCCTCTTGATGAAAGTGAAACAGGAGAGTGAAAAAGTTGGCTTAAATCTCAACATTCAGAAAACGAAGATCATGGCATCAGGTCCCATCACTTTGTGGCAGAGAGGTGGGGAAGAAGTGGAAACAGTGGCTGACTTTATTTTTCTGGGCTCCGAAGTCACTGCACATGGTGATTGCAGCCATGAAATTAAAAGATGCTTACTCCTTGGAAGAAAAGTTATGACCAACCTAGACAACATATTAAAAAGCAGAGACATTACTTTGCCAACAAAGGTTCATCTAGTCAAGGCTATGATTTTTCCAGTGGTCATGTATGGATGTGAGAGTTGGACTATAAAGAAAGCTGAGTGGCGAAGAATTAATGCTTTTGAACTGTGGTGTTGGAGAAGACTCTTGAGAGTCCCTTGGACTGCAAGGAGATCCAACCAGGGCCTCCTAAAGGAGATAGGTCCTGGATGTTCATTGGAAGGCCTGATGTTGAAGCTGAAACTCCAATACTTTGGACACCTGATGCAAAGAGCTGACTCATTGGAAAAGACCCTGATGCTGGGAAAGATTGAGGGCAGGAGGAGCAGGAGACAACAGAGGATGAGACAGTTGGATGGAATCACCGACTCAATGGACATGGGTTTGGGTGGATTCTGGGAGTTGGTGATGAACAGGGAGGCCTGGCATGCTGCAGTTTATGGGGTTGCAAAGAGTCGGACATGACTGAGCGACTGAATTGAACTGAAGGGAAGATCATGCAATCCAGACCCCCTGTTGCATATCATTTACAATGATAAAATAACTACTAGAGATTGAAATAAACATGAACTAGGGGTGCACAGTAAGAAGTCAGTCATTATAATAAAACCAAGATGACCTAGATGTTTGAATTAACTGACAAAGCCTTTTAAACAGCTATTATAAATATGCTTAAGGACTAGAGGGAAATATATTCATAATGAATGAACAGAAGGAAAATCTCAGCAGAGAACTGGAAACTATAAAAAGTAACCTAATAAAAATTCTAGGATTGAAATATTTAAAATTTGAAAACTTAAAAAAAAAAATCACTCTATAGTCCTAATAGTGCATTCAAAGGGTCAGAAAAGAGCAGTGATTGAAAGTAGAGTGCTATAAATTATTTAATATGAAGAACAGAGAGAAAAAAAGACTGGAAAAAAGCAATAGAACCTTAATGACATGTCATATATTCTATAATGACTAAATGGTCCGTTCCAGTTCATCAGGGAGGTACAGTAGTCACAAATGTCTATGTGCCTAATAACAGAGCATGCGACCATGTGAAGCATAGATTTATAGAACCAAAGGGAGAAATAGACAAATTCACAAATACGGTTGAAAATTTCAACATTATGTTCTCAGTAGTTGATAGTACCAGGAGATAGTGCAAAAGTAGTAGGAGTAGAGAAAAACTGAACGACACTAACAGTCACCTAACCTAATTACCATTGTGTGCGCATGTCTGCTCACTTATGTCCAACTCTGTCCCCAGTGACTGTGGCCCACCCGGCTACAGTCCGTGGGGGTCTCTAAGCAAGAATACTGTAGTGGGTTGCCTTCTCCAACAGATCTTCCCAAGCCAGAGACCAAACCCACGCTCCCTGCATTGGCAGGCAGATTCTTTACCACTGAACCAATATAATACCAACCCCCAAAATAATAGAATCACATTCCTTTATACTGTGTAAAAGTATGTTCAACAAGTTAGGGCCAGAAGACAGAAACAACAGAATTAAATTATTCTTCAATAATATTGAGGTATTAAGCTAAGTCCCAGAGACTTGCAAATTAAACAACAAACTACTACATAGCTCTTAGGTCAAAGAAGAAATCACAAGAGAAATTAGAAAATATTAAAAATTGAATGATCATGAGAGCACAGCACATCACAATTTGTGATATAGAGCTAAAGCAGTGTAAAAGAGTATTTACAGCTTTAAATGCTTATACTGGAAAAGAGAAAAGTTTCTAAAACAGTAAAAGATTTCTACCTTGAAAGTGAAAGTTGCTCAGTTCTGTCTGACTCTTTGTGACCCCGTGGACTGTAGCCCACCAGGCTCCACTGTCCATGGAATTCTACAGGACAGAATACTGGAGTGGGTAGCCATTTCTGTCTCCAGGGGCTTTTCCCAACCCAGGAACTGAACCCTGGTCTCCTGCACTACAGGAGGATTCTTTACCAGCTAAACTAACAAGGAAGCCCAATTTCTACCTTAAGAAGTTTAAAATGTAAGGAAAAATAAGATAAGAACACATATCAATTGAAGAACCATATTTGGTTTCTTGAAAAGACTGATAAATATCTAAGAAGATAGACCAAGGAAACAGAAAAAAGAAATCCACAAATTAACAATATAAGTAATAAAGGAGGGCATCTCACTACACATCCTTAAGTTATTATAAAAATATAAGATTATGAGAACTTATGCTAACAAATTTGATGATAGGTGTACAGTTTTACTAATGAGTTCTGTTAAGCATTTAAAGAAGAAATAATACTGATGTTAAACAAACATTATTTGATGATGTCAGCATAATCTTTATAACTGAACCTGACAAAGATGTAATCAGAAAGGAAAATCACAAACCCATACTATTCATGAACATAATAGCAAAAATCGTTGTCTAAATCCAGTATTTGGCCACCTGATGTGAAGAGCTGACTCATTTGAAAAGACCCTGATGCTGGGAAAGATTGAAGGCAGGAGGAGAAGGGGACGTTAGAGGGTGAGATGATTGGATGGCATCACTAATTCAATGGACATGGATTTGGGTGGACTCTGGGAGTTGGTAATGGACAGGGAGGCCTGGCGTGCTGTGGTTCATGGGGTCACAAAGAGTCGGCCATGACTGAGCGACTGAACTGAATTGAAATATAGTATATAGAATCACACAATATAAAGACAATAGTACATGAAGACCAAGTAGAGTTTATTCCAGCAATGCAAAGTTTAAGATTGGAAAAGCAACAAATGTGGTTTACCATATTAACAGAATAAATTACAAATTATATTAATATAACCATTTCAGTTTTTATTAAAAATTTCACAAAATTAAACATTAGTTCATGATAAAACATCCAGTAAACTAGAAATAAGAGATTTTCTCAACCTGAAAAAAGGCATCTTTGTAAAATCTATAGCTAATATATTTAATCATGAAAGACTGGTTGCTTTTCACCTAAGATGAGTAACAAGATGATTTCTGCCTTGATAATTTCTATTCAGCAATATACTGGGAGTCATAGCTGGTCCTATAAAGCAAGAGGAAGAAAGAATATCATAAACACTGAAAAGAAAAAAGTAAAACTGCTCCTCTTTGTAGAATACATAATTATCTATACAAAAACTTCTAAAGTAATTTGCAAAGCAATTACTATAAATATCAAGTAAATTTCCCAAGACTGCAAAACACAAGGACAATATTCAAAATTCAATTGTACTTCTTAAATAGTAAAAGCCAACAATAAGAACATAACTTAAAACTTTTTCCTATTTACCATGTTGTTGAAACTGTTAATACTTGAGTAAGTTAAATGAAAATGTACATGATTTCTATAGTAAAATCTGCTAAAATTAATGGTATAAATGATGAAAACATAAATAAATGGAGTTATACCACGTTCATTAATTGGAACACTTAATACTATTCATTCTTTCTCAATTAATGTATAAAAGCAACATGATATCAGTAGCCCTTTTTAAAAAATTGACAAGATTATTCTAAAATAGAAATCAAAATGTCTTAGAAATTCAAGACAGTCTTGCAAAAAATAATAAATTTAGAGTAATACATTACCTGACTTAAAGAATTACTATGAAGCTACATTAATCAGTATAGCGTGGCATTGGTGTGCCTGTGCTGTCACTCAGTCATGTCTGACTCTTTTTGACCCCATGGGTTGTAGCCATCCAGAATCCTCTGTCCATAGGATTTTCAGGCAAGAATACTGGAGTGGGTTGCCGTTCCCTTCTCCAAGGGATCTTCCCAACCCAGGGATCGAACCCACGCCGCCTGCATCTCCTGCACTGGCAGGCCAATTCTTTACCACTGAGCCACCTGGGAAGTCCTGTACATTGGCACAAAAATATTAAAAACAGACTCGTGGAATAGAAAGATGGTACAGAAGGAGACCCAATTTATTTTGCCAGAGGTGCCCAAAAATTGTAGTGGGGAAGAAAAGTTATTTAGACTAATGAAAAACTTTAAATATACAGAAAAGTTAACATTGGTCCTTATCTCATGATACACAAATTTAATTTAAGGTGTCTCTTGAAGTAAATGTTAAAGCTAAAATTTTAAAGCGTTTGGAAGAAAACAGAATTTTTTTTTTGATAGTGGGCTTCTTACTATTTTGTGTCACTAAAGAATAAGGTAGCTTTATCAATGGACATTTCTACTATTTGTTTTTTTTTAATTAAGACAATTCTTTTAGAGCAGCTTGTAGAAAAATTGAGTGGAAGCTACAGAGATTTCCCATATACTCCTTGTTCTCACACTTCCATAGCCTCTCCATTATCAACATCCTCCACCTAAAAAACTAGAACATTTTAAAATACCATATGCAAAAATAAATTAAAAATAGATTAATACCCAAATGTAAGACTGGATACTATAAAACACTTAGAGGAAAACATTGGCTAAACACTCTTTGACATAAATCACAGCTATATCTTTTTGGAAATATCTCCCAGAGTATGGAAATAAATGGAAATAAAAATTGGAGATTAAAAACAAAGTAAACAAATGGGGCCTAATTAAGCTCAAAAGATTTTGCACAGCAACGGAAACCATGAACAAACTGAAAAGAGAACCCAGAGAATGGGAGAAAATATTCACAAACCATGTGACCAACAGGGATTAGTCTCCAAAACTTGCAAACAGCCCATGCTGCTCAATATTAAAGAAACAAGCAAACCAATTAAAAAAAAAAAATGGGCACGAGACTTAAATAGACGGTTCTCCAAAGAAGTCATATAGATGGCCAAGAGGCAAATAATAAGATGCTCAACATCACTAGTTATTAGAGAAATGTAAATCAAAACTACAATGAGATTTCACCTCGTACCAGTCAGAATGGCCATCATCAAAAATCTATAAACAATAAATGCTGGAGATGGTACTCCTACACTATTGGTGACAATGAAAATTGGTACAACCATTATGGAGAACTGCATGGAAGTTCTTTAAAAATCTAAAAATAGAGCTACTAATTGATCCAACAGTCCCACTCCTAGGCATATATCTGGAAAAAAACACGGTTCAAAAGGATACATATACCAAAGTCTTCACTGCAGCACTGTTTATAATAGCCAAGACATGGAAACAACCTAACCGTCCATTGATAGATGAATGGATAAAGAAGATTTGGTACATATATACAAGCAAATATTATTCAGCCATTAAAAAGAATGAAATAGAGCCATTTGCAGCAACATGGATGGACTTGGAGATTATCATACCAAGTGAAGTCAGACAAATATCACATGTCACATATATGGAATCTAAAAAAGATTATATGAATGGAACTTATTTATAAAACAGAAAGACACAAACTTAGAGCATGAACTTATTTATAGTTACTGAGGGGAAGGGTGGAGGGCAGTTATAGATTGGGATTTGGGATTGATTGTAAGCACTGCTGCTGCTGCTAAGTCATTTCAGTCATGTCCAACTCTGTGCGACCCCATAGATGGCAGCCCAGCAGGCTCCCTCGTCCCTGGGATTCTCCAGGCAAGAACACTGGAGTGGGTTGCCATTTCCTTCTCCAATGCATGACAGTGAAAAATAAAAGTGAAAAGTGAAAGTGAAGTTGCTCAGACATGTCCAACTCTTAGCGCTGCTATATTTAAAATAACCAATAATTCATGTGGATGTATGAGAGAAATCAAACCAATATTGTAAAGCAATCATCAACCAATTAAAAATAAATATTTTAAAATTTCCACATTTGATGCATGCATTGTGAAAGTTACAATGAATATCTGATTTTGAGCAAACCAAGTCCTTTGTGAAACAAGATCTTATAAAAAGCAGCAGAGTGAAAATAAACACATACAGTTTTATCATGAAAAATTAAATCAAATAGACAACAAACAAGGACCTAACTTTAAAAACAAAAATTCCCCACTAAAGTGGTATATTTTTTACAATTCATGGACCTATATTGGCACATCATAATCACCTGAACTCCAAAGCTTATGTTAAGGTTCATGCTTGGTGTTGTATATTTTATGGGTTTGTTCAAATGTATAATAATATTTTGTGCAACATTATAGTATCATACAGAAAATTTTCACTGCCCTCAAAATTCTCTGTGCTTTATCTAGTCATTTCTCCCCTAAAATAATATTTTTGAAACCTGGTATTATGCAAAGTTTCTTAGACAAAACTCATAAAGAAAAACCTGAAAACTAAACCTAAAATCTGCTCACCAAAACTCACCATTAAAAATCAAGATTAAGCAAACCACAAAACATTTATAAAACATGTATCTGACAATGACCTATGTCTTGAGCATATAAAGAACTCCTCAAAGTAAAACTGAAAGTGAAGTTGCTCAGTCATGTCCAACTCTTTGTGACCCCATGGACTGTAGCCTACTAGGCTCCTCCCTCCATGGGATTATCCAGGCAAGAATACTGGAGTGGGTTGCCATTTCCTCCTACAGCTCACTAATAAAGAGATAAACTGTGCTATTGTGAAATGAGTAAAAACTTATTCAGACACTTTACAAAAGTGTTAAGTGTTAGTAACTCAGTCGTGCCCAACTCTTTGCGACCCCATGAACTGCAGCCCACCAGGCTCCTCTGTCCATGGGATTTTCCAGGCAAGGATACTGGAGTGGGTTGCCATTTCCTTCTCCAGGGGGTCTTCCCAACCCAGGGATTGAACCCGGGTCTCCTGCACTGCAGGCAGATTGTGAAATGAGTAAAAACCATAAAATGAAAATGAGTAAAAACTTATTCAGACACTTTACAAAAGAACATATACAAATTGCATACAAAAACATTATTCAGCATCTCTAATCATCAAGGAAATGCAAACTAAAAACTCAGAGGTTCACCTCTAGAATGGTTAAAATTGAAAATAATGTCATCATCAAATATTGACTAGAATACAGAGCCACTATAATTCTCAAACATTACTAGTAGGCTTGAAAAATGGTATAACCACTTTGGAAGAAATTTTGTCAATTCATTATAAAGTTAAATATACACCTTCCATAGAACCCAGCATTACACTCCTAGGCATTATGCCAAAAGACATGAAAAGTGTATGTCCACAAAAGTACCTGTTCAAAATGATTTATAACAACTTTATTCCTAATATCTCCAAACCAGAAATAACCCAATTTTCAATTGAAAGGAGAATTGATATAAAATGTTGCAGTATATTCATGTAATACAATAGTACTCATAAATAAATGACTGACTGATATAGCAATATGATATATATTAAAGGCTGCAGAAAAGAAGCCAGACATGAAAGAGTAGGTACTATGACTCCATTCATACAAAGTTCTAGAACAGGTAAAACTACTCCATGGTAAAAGAAATAAAATATTTGTCTCTAGGCTGAGGTTGACTGAGTAGGGACACAAAGGAACTTTCTAGGTGATGGAAATGTTCTTTATCTTGACAGTGTTGTGAGTTATACAGCTTTACTCATTTGTCAGGCTCATCTTATTGAACACTTAAGATTTATACATTTTTTTCTGAAGGCAAATATTACCAAAAAGTGACCTGTAAAATAACTCTTGATTGATATTATTAGCTACATTTACAGGATAAAAAGGGTAGGCCTTATATCACACAGACTATAAATAGAGAAGCTATCTTTAGAGATAGATTATGGTGCTAGATAAACAGATAGATAGATAGGGTTGCTGACCCAATCATACTGAAGATAAGCTTTGCATCATTACCTATTACTTATACCACATCTAACTCTTTTACACTTTCTGAACTTTACCCCCTTTCCCTACCCAGCAGTTGACAAAGACACAAATTTGTAAGATAGTTCAACAAATTTAATTACATATTTTTATGACAATGATATGTGAATCAATATAGCACATGGAAAGAACTGTCTTTGAATTCTGGTAGTTGTGGTTTCCAACTCATGTTCTACAATGTATTAGTTATATGACCTCATGCAACTAGTTTAACGTCTCTGAGAATCTGTTTTTTTTAGACATAAACCAGGGTAGTTTATGCTCCAAAAGGTTTATTTATTCATCTATCCAACAAGTCCAATCCCAAAGAAAGGCAATGCCAAAGAATGTTCAAACTACTGCATAATTGCACACATCTCACATGCTAGCAAAGTAATGCTCAAAATTCTCCAAGCCAGGCTTCAACAGTACATGAACCATGAACTTCCAGATGTTCAAACTGGATTTCGAAAAGGCAGAGGAACCAGAAATCAAATTGCCAACATCCGTTGGATCATCGAAAAAGTGAGAGAGTTCCAGAAAAACATCTACCTCTGCTTTATTGACTGTGCCAAGGTCTTTGACTGTGTGGGTCACAACAAACTCTGGAAAATTCTGAAAGAGATGGGAATACCAGACCACCTGACCTGCCTCTTGAGAAATCTGTATGCAGGTCAAGAAGCAACAGTTAGAACTGGACATGGAATAACAGACTGGTTCCAAATAGGAAAATTAGTACATCAAGGCTGCATTTGTCACCCTGCTTATTTAACTTATATGCAGAGTATATCATGCGAAGTGCCGGGCTGGATGAAGCACAAGTTGGAATCAAGATTGCCAGGAGAAATATCAATAACCTCAGATATGCAGATGACACCACCCTTAGGGCAGAAATCTAAGAGAACTAAAGAACCTCTTGATGAAAGTGAAAGAGGAGAGTGAAAAAGGTGGCTTAAAGCACAACATTAAGAAAACTAAGATCATGGCATCTGGCCACATCACTTCATGGCAAATAGATGGGGAAACAATAGAAACAGTGGAAGACTTTATTTTGGGGGGGCTCAAAATCACTGCAGATGGTGACTGCAACCATGAAATTAAAAGATGCTTGCTCCTTGAAAGAAAAGCTATGATCAGCCTAGACAGAATATTGAAATGCAGAGTCATTACTTTGCCAACAAAAGTCTGTCTAGTTAAGGCTATAGTTTTTCCAGTGGTTATGTATGGATGTGAGAGTTGGACTATAAAGAAAGCTGAGCACGGAAAAACTGATGCTTTTGAACTGTGGTGTTGGAGAAGACTCTTTGAGAGTCTCTTGGACTGCGATCAGTCTATCACAAAGCAAATCAGTCCCAAATATTCACTGGAAGGACTCATGCTGAAGCTGAAACTCCAATACTTTGGCCATCTGATGTGAAGAACTAACTCACTAGAAAAGACCCTGATGCTGGGAAAGATTGAAGACAGGAGGAGAAGGGAATGACAGAGGATGAGATGGTTGGATGGCATCACCGACTTGATGGACATGAGTTTGAGTAAGCTCCGGGACTTTGTGAAGTACAGGGAAGCCTGGTGTGGGGCAGTCCATGGGGTCTCAAAGAGTCAGACATGACTGAACAGCTGAACTGACTGTTTCAAGAAGGAACATTGATCCCTATTTTTACCAGGAACTGGCTGTACATTTTGAAAGAGACACTTATATCCAGAACTTCAAAGAACTCCTAAAATTCAGTATGAAGACAAACTACTCTGCTAAAAAGTAGTCAAAAACTAGGACAGACACTTGGGTGGAGGGTGGAAAAGGAGAGAACCCTTAGAGTTAATGCAAGAAAACTGGTTAGTTGTTTTTCAGTAGTTTAGGTTGAAGATGATTTCAGTTTGAAAGAGGGAAATGGCAGTGAAAGAAGAAAGAGGTAGATGATTCTAGATAAGAGAAAATAAAACTCATAGAACTTGGTATGAACTGGAAATAAAGGCTGTGAGAGAGAAAACAAGCATATATCTTGCTTCCCAACTGGACAGAGGATGGTACCTTTAATGGAAAGAAAAAGTACAGATACAAGACCAGATTTAGTAACTTTTGAGATAGATATAGAAAGTGCATGTCATGATGATTGACCCAGCGAAGGTACTCAATAAATGGAAGATATTGTAGAATGGGACAAAGTTAATTAATTATAGGAGATCAGTTCTGTAAATTTGATTTTAGTTACTATTGTAAAGTTAAAAACTAAAAAAGCAAGCATCAGTGAAATACACAATTATGTACCCAAAGGCATTTGCCTAAATTTTGTTCCATTACTGTTGCTCTAGATATTGTTATTTAATTACCCTAGCCTAGTTGTATATCGGAGAAGGCAGTGGCACCCCACTCCAGTACTCTTGCCTGGAAAATCCCATGGACTGAGGAGCCTGGTAGGCTGCAGTCCATGGGGTCGCTGAGAGTCGGGCACGACTGAGCGACTTCACTTTCACTTTTCACTTGCATGCATTGGAGAAGGAAATGGCAACCCACTCCAGTGTTCTTGCCTGGAGAATGCCAGGGACGGGGGAGCCTGGTGAGCTGCCGTCTATGGGGTCACACAGAGTCGGACACGACTGAAGCGACTTAGCAGCAGCAGCGGCAGCAGTTGTATATGTTTTGTGAATACAGTAGGACCACTGAATTTTTTCTTTCTCTCAGTTTTGCAGACATAAAGGTTTCATAATCTCAAAGAAATGTGACATAATTTGGCTGAAAAAAGGAAAATATTTTTACTAAGGAAGTTAGTGAGTTGCTCAAAAAGGAAAGAGGTCTTTTTTGCACTGAAGAAAAAAGGTATAAAAATATATATAATATTTGATATTTCTGTACCAGGAGTTGTTTTAAAACATTATAACATTATGTGTATTATAACATTATAACAAAATGCATGGGAATACTACCTGGCTTAGAAATGAATTTTGATACAGTCATGTAATTAGGTTACATATGAAAGAAACTTGTAGACCTTAATAATAAAACCAGGCTTTGGAAAAGATGACTAAAGCACACTATTTTTATTTTATGCTTGAAACCTGAATTGAGATATTTCACTTACTTAAACCATGATGAAATCATGGAAGGTATCAGAGCAAGAGATAAAACCCTAGGGAGGCTATTAACAATTTTGCCTTTACACTTCCTACAAGATTGTGGAAATGTGTGTTCTACTCCCCCATGAGACTCTTATTGCTGGATTTGGTACAATTGCTGCTATATCAACAGAAAGGATTAGGTATTACAGTGGGGCCCTTTGCAGATCTTGCCTTAGAAAGTTAAATGTCTGTGTCAGATTTACTAAAGGCATACCTTAAGTTAGAGGAAAATTATCTTCCTGTTAGAAAAGGGGGCATCATACAACAAACACAAAAAGATGAATAATGTCCTACAAAACTCATTATTCTTAATGAAATGAGTGATCCAATTTGATCAAGGAAAATCAAGTGTTATGTAGTATAAGTGAAATGTTAGTAGGCAGAGATGGTAACAAAAAACATTTCATTAAAGGAAGAGTGTGAGTCTGAGCACAAAAGTTGCCTAGATATGAGGTTCATACCAGTGAGGGCAAAGAGAATAAAAAGAAAAAAACAACTGCCAAGATGAGGAGAAGCTAGGATTTAAAGGCTTTGGCAAGAACCTCCCTGGTGGTCCAGTGGTTAGGACTCTGCACTCCCAGTGCAGTGGGCACAGGTTCAATCCCTTGTAAGGGAACTAAGATACCACATGCAGCACAGTGTGGCCAAATAAACAAATAATAAAAATTTGTACAGAGGTGGAGGGGAATGATCGGGAATGGTGATGCCATAGGATACCTCCCAAAGCCATAAAATAGCAGTGACGAAGCTTTCCTGGTGGCTCAGTTAGTAGAATCTGTGTGCAATGTAGGAGACTCTGGTTCTATCCCTGGGTCAGGAGGATACCTTGGAGCAGGAAATGGCAACCCACTCCAGTATTCTTGCCTATGAAATCCCATGGACAGAGGAGACTGGTGGACTATAGCCCATGGGGTCACAAGAGTCGAGCATCTTAGTGACTAAACCACCACCACCATAGCAATGATGAATTAGTATATCCTACATTCAGAATCTTACTTCTGTTGGAGCCTTAGGGTTCAGTTTTTTATCGTGGCATGAGGATTTGTTTCAGATTGGTCATCTATGGATGTGAGAGTTGGACTGTGAAGAATGCTGAGCCCCGAAGAATTGATGCTTTTGAACTGTGGTGTTGGAGAAGACTGTTGGGAGTCCCTTGGACTGCAAGGAGATCCAACTAGTCCATTCTGAAGGAGATCAGCCCTGGATGTTCTTTGGAAGGAATGATGCTAAAGCTGAAACTCCAGTACTTTGGCCACCTCATGTGAAGAGTTGACTCATTGGAAAAGATTCTGATGCTGGGAGGGATTGGGGGCAGGAGGAGAAGGGGACAACAGTGGATGGCTGGATGGCATCACCAACTCGATGGACGTGAGTTTGAGTGAACTCCGGGAGTTGGTGATGGACAGGGAGGCCTGGCATGCTGCGATTCATGGGGTCGCAAAGAGTCGGACACGACCGAGCAACTGAACTGAACTGAACTGAACTGATGAGTAGGAAAATTTTGTTGCCTAATATTGGATTTAGATTTGACTCTTAAATGGAGAGTTTTGAATTACATAAAAGATGTTTGATGTAGAGACAAATATACACTAGAATGCTGACTTACAAGTAAGCCACAAAGGAATGTTAGAATTTTTTGAATCACAAAAACATAGACATCAGAATAACGTATTAACTTAATGACTTGCAGCAGCTAGGTTGGGTATAGTCCAGATTCTAGGACAAATTGTAATGTAAGATCCTGGAGTCAGGGACCCAGCTTCTTCTTACATATGCTCTGGCTTAAGTCAATCTGGTCCATGGGGTAAAGCTAGGCAGAAAACTTTATTTTTATAACCTATTAAATTGTGAATAGAAGATTGCACTTAATATAGGGCTGTATCCTTACCAGAAGCCATTAAGTCAGGGTGGGAAAGATAATTCTTCTGTTTTTCCAACAGCATAGCAATTGAGAATAGAGGGAAGGATTTAGCTTGAACATTCTCATAAGTCCCTATGGATTATGAACTGACTAGTAGGGATTTTGCCTATAACTGTGGCAGCTGGTGAGTAATTTGTAGCCTGTAGTCATCTCATTCTAAGTGTGTTTACAGCAAGTCTTGGCTCAACTGTTTGAGTAAGAGTCATTCTCACTGGACCTGTTATTACCAGTCTGCTCCACATTCATGGCATGTGACCAAATGATACAGATATTTGGAGGCATTTTAGGCTGGAAGATATGCTAACTTAGGAATTAAGATTCTAAGCATATAATAAGGACATTCTGAATATAAGAGGGATTTTTAAGGGATCTTCGTAGATAATAAGTATTTCCCATCCTAAGCGTACCTTTACTATAATTGGGGACTTTGAGGTAGAGGTTACCTGACTGGGATTTGTGTGTAGAAGAGAAACTTCAGAATTGTGTTAGGAACCCTGAAGGCCCTATATAGACATTCTAAGGGGTCAGGAAAACCATAACCTCCTAGTTATACACATAATTAGTAAGGAAGTAACTCCAGGGCTGTGCTATCTAGCAAGAATGACTTGGGTGAGGTGATCCCTAGTCCTAGCTTTTATTTTCTTTCTCTATAAATAAAGGAAGTGAACCAACTCCCATTAGAATCTTATTTCTTAACTTCACCTATTCATAGCCTCATGATTTACAAAACTGGCCCAATGCTCCACCCCTACCTATACCTGTACCATTTGCATCATGACTTTGGAACCCCTCCATCAAGGCGGTAATTCTGTTTTCTTACAATTGAATGTGAATCGACCTTGTGACTTATTTTGGCCAATAAAATAGAAGAGAAGTAAAAATGTGCCAATTCTGATCCTAGGCCTCAACAGGACTCTGAGCTTTTGCTTGTTTTCTTGGAGTTCTGCCACCACTTTGTGAACAAGCCTAGGCTGGCTTGATGGATGATAAGAGACATGTGGCCCAATCACCCCTGTAACTCCAGCTGGCAGCCAGCAAAGCACCAGATGTACATAAGGCCATCGTAGACCAACCATCCCCCTAACTAACCTTCCAGCTGATGACAGGTGCATGAATGAGCCAAGCCGAGACCTGTCTCAGATCAGCAGAAACATCCCTCTGACCTGTAGGATTGTAAGAAATAATACATGCTTTAAAAATAGGGATTGATCAACTATGACCAGAGGCCAGCTGCCAGTTTTTGTGAAGTTTTATTGGAGCACAGACATGCCTATTTGTTTATGTTTTGTCTATGGCCTCTTTTGCACTACAGTGGCAGAGCTGAATATTGAGTGTGGATAGAGACTGGTCCATAAAGACTAAAATATTTACTATCTGGCCCTTTAAGAAAGAGTTGGATGATTCCTCTATTTTAAGTCAGTTAAATTTGTAGTTTAGTTATTACACAGTAATATCTAACCGATGTGTATTCACATTAAGAAATTAGTCATTTTGGTTATCTAATTTTGCTAAATAAACCATTTTTTAAAATGTAATGGGTTAAACAGCAATCAGTTTATTATCTTTAACAATTCTATGAATTGACTAGGCTCCGCTGGGCTGTTCTTCTGTCCCACAGGATGTTGGATGTTGATGTTGTCTAGGAGTGAGCCTGGACTAAAGTTTCTGAGCTGACTCATTCAGGTGGCTGGGAGTTGATACTGGTTTTCACCTGGGAAATTAGCAGGTAATGGTGACTGGGGCACTTACTTGTGGTCTATGCATATGACTTGATGGCTGGGCTGTGAGAGGAAGCATCTCAAAGATGAGAGTTGGAGAAATCCAAGCCAAAGCTACAATACTTCTTATGACAGCATTAGATACTAACCTGTGCCATATTCTAAGAGTCAAAAGTGAGTCACAGAGGCTGCCCAGATTTAAGGTGAGGGATTATGCAAAGGAGTAAATATGGGTTTGGGATGGAGGCAGAACTTGTTGAAGACTAGCCATCTCAGGTGGAATATTTAGACTTTTCCCTGTCCCTCCCTTCCTTCCTCTAATGTACCATCTTTCCTTTTGTCTCCATTTTATGCTGTAGGAATTTTTCAACTCACCAGCATGCTTGCTATACATAAATACATATGAACATGGTGTGTGTGTGTTTGTGTGTGTGTATTTAATAACTTAAAGTTCTTGGATTGGAATCTCAGGTTGGCTTCATTGGATAGCAGGGTGATGTTTATACATGAATCTTTTACATTTGGAAAGGGCCACTTCACATCTGCTTCAATTAAAATGTGTAATGACTCTTTAACCTTAATAGTTTTAAAGCTTTTAATCATATCATTTTATCTGTCTTTGGCAAGTTGATAATTTAAATTGGAAGGTGACCAAAAATGAAGTACATTAAATAATGTAACAACTTCTCATTGTACTTCACCCTCCCTTTGGCAGCCACTGCCTCCCATGCACCAGTGGGCGCTCAGCATGTTCTGCTAAACATGAAGTTTACGGGAAGTCAGAGTGTTAGGTTATCTAAACGCTACAATACTGCTCACTTTGGGGAAACTTCTCTCAGTGATCATCTAAAATTCCAACACTATGTACTTTGAGCTCTTGGTTCATTTTGTCTCAACTGACAGGTCAATTGCTTTGAACCACAGAACCCAAAGCTTCTGTTTTGTACTCCTGATTTTAGAACACTGACAAGCTCTCTAGCAGTTCTGAGATCTTTCTTTTAACTTTCCAAGTGGCTATCTCCAGTCCATATTACCTTGTTTCTCTTTCAAATTCTGTGGCAACCATTCCTATTTGGATGACCCCCAACACAGACACACACACAGACACACACATAGACACACATACACTGAGACCTGTATAATAAAAACAAGGCTGGAAGACACAAAAATTATTTCTCTTCACTTTATGCTAGAAGTTAAATTGGGTGGGTTTCAAGTGAGACACAAGCTCCCATTTTTGCTCTCTCTTTTTCTATAGATTTAGAGAAAAAGTAATACTAAGTCCTATCCCCAAATATTCTCTTTTCCCTACTCATGAAATTCACATGTTAAAACAAAAATATTGCCCTTAATTCTGATTTCTCTATAAATGTTTCTAAAATTCATGGATTTCTTACATGATTATGTTGAATATTTCTACCTACTCACCATTCTCTTTCACCATTATCTCTTCCAAAGTTGTTCTTTTGTGTTTCTGCTTTCTCCTTGGTTACTGTGATCCTCTGTAGGAAATCTAGTGACCCATGTAGAAAATCTGTAGCAAATCATTTGTCCCATTCAAATACTCTTGCTCTTTTATTCCCAGCCATTGAACTGTTTCTTCTGTCTGTTCAGTCCTGTCCCTGCTCCCTCTTCCCTACTCCTCTTGCCCCTGCTCTCCTACAAATGATCAGAGAGCAGCAGGTAAGAAATCACGCCTACTCCATCTAGAGTCTATATTATAGGATTAGGCTGTAGGAAGAACTAACTCCTCTCCTATGATTTCCCACATAAACACAGAAGACAAAGACCAGAGTCATGTTCCTGAGGAAGAGACTGTATGCCAAAGAACAAAGCCAAGAGAAAATTTAAAGCTTAGTGTGTGATCCAAAAGGATTGGGTAGAATAAGAGAAGAGGATTTAAAAATAAGAAAGCATGATAACAGAGAGTGAAAGACAAGGCAGACAAAATGCAGCAATTCCATTGATGAAATATCGACCAGCTTTTTCATACCAGCTTTTTTACTGGGTCATTATGGGTTTGGAGGGGAGTAAAATTTGCCACCCCAAAATGTGTCTGTTTGATATGAGGATTAATTTAGGATGAATATTTTTAAGAAAGAGCAGAAAGCTTTTCTATTACCTGCCCTCATCCATTAACTGACTAAAAGAATTTAGATAAAGAGCCTGTTCCAAGAATACAGATATCACACCGGTGAAAGTGAAAGTCACTCGGTCATGTCCAACTCTTTGCGATCCCATGGGCTATAGTCCATGCAGTTCTCCAGCCCAGAATACTGGAGTGGGTAGCTGTTCCCTTCTCCAGATCATGCCAGAGATATCTGCAAAGAATGTGCTCTAAGTGTGGCTGAGGAAACTCAGTAGAGCCTAGAAGTCAGTGTCCACTCTGTGTCCCAGTGTCTCTGCATGACCCAGCAAACATGTGCTTTATTCATCTCTATGTGAATTACCTTCCTTTGAAGTCCCAAATTTTGGTGAGTTACTCAGTTTTCCTTGGTCTACCCTATGCATATATGAACTTTCTCCTATTAATCTCTCATGTCAATTGAATTCTTAGATTGCCAGAAGTGCCTAGAAGGGTAGAGAATATTTTCTTTCTCTGTGACAGGTTCATTTAAATTTCCAAAGTAAAAGTCACCTGCCATTGCCTAGCAGTGTTCCTCCTATGTTTGCAGTATTGTTTTATATTTTGCTTTGCCATTTATTCTTCTGTTCTTTATTTGTGGATGTCTTGTAAAGTCAGTTATGGTTCTAGACTTTCAACTCTATGCTCATTACTTTAAGTCCTTCAACTACATTTTTGTAAAATTTATTTTTTTGAAGTTGGGATTTAAAAGCAGTGAAATATACAAATCCAAAATATATGGGCTTTTTTGGCCTTTTTTTTTATAATATATCCATATTGAGCTATAGAAAATACACACCAGAATTCTCCCTTATGTCCCTTCTTAAGAACCAAAGATTAATTTTGTTCATGTAAAAACTTTATAGCTTTTAAAAAATATCATTGATAGACAATAAATATAATATCTCAAAGTATATAATTTGATGTTTTGACATATGTACATCTGTGAAAATATCAATCAAGATAATAAGCATATCCATCACTCCCAGAAGCTTCCTCTTGTCTCTTTGTAATTCCTTCCTCCCAGGCTTGCCTACCTTCCCTCCAATCTTCCAACAACTGTTAATTGCATTTCCTAGATTTTATATGAATGGAATCATACAATATGCAAATTTTGTCTTCCTTCATTCAGCATAATTATTTTGTGATCTATCTATGATAGAGCATGTATCAAAACTTTATTTCTGTATTATTGCTGAGTAGGCTTCCAGTGTATGGATACACCACACTTCTTAAACTCCATTTACCAGTTGAAAGATATTTGAGTTGTTTCAAATTTTTGACTACTAAAGCTCTTCAGTGAATTCAATACAGTTTTAGGATACAAAATTAGTATACAGAAATCGGCTCCATTTCTATACACTAACAATGAACAACAGACTAGTTCTAAATAGGGAAAGGAGTACGTCAAGGCTATATATTGTCACCCTGCTTATTTAACTTATATGCAGAGTACATCATGAGAAATGCTGGACTGGATGAAGCTCAAGCTGGAATCAAGATTGCCGGGAGAAATATCAATAACCTCAGATACACAGATGACACCACCCTTATGGCAGAAAGCAAAGAGGAACTAAAGAGCTTCTTGATGAAAGTGAAAGAGGAGAATGAAAAAGGTGAATTAAAATTCAACATTCAGAGAGCTAAGATCATGGCATCTGGTCCCATCACTTCATGGCAAATAGACAAGGAAACAATGGAAACAGAAACTTTTTTTGAGGGGTGGGGCTCCAAAATCACTGCAGATGGTGACCACATCCATGAAATTAAAAGATGCTTGCTCCTTGGAAAGAAAGTTATGACCAACCTAGACAGCATATTAAAAAGCAGAGACATTACTTTGCCAACAAACGTCCGTCTACTCAAAGCTATGGTTTTTCCAGTAGTCATGTATGGATGTGAGAGTTGGACTATAAAGATAGCTGAATGCTGAAAAATTGATGCTTTTGAACTGTGGTGTTGGAGAAGACTCTGGAGAGTCCCTTGGACTGCAAGGAGATCCAACCAGTCCATCTGAAAGGAAACCAGTCCTGAATATTCCTTGGAAAGACTGATGCTGAAGCTGAAACTCCAATACTTTGGCCACCTGATGAGAAGAACTGACTCATTTGAAAAGACCCTGATTCTGGAAAAGATTCAAGGTGGGAGGAGAAGAGGACGACAGAGGATGAGGTGGTTGGATAGCATCACCGACTCAATAGACATGAGTTTGAGTAAACTCTGGGAGTTTGTGATGGACAGGGAGGCCTGTCATGCTGCAGTCCATGGGGTGCAAAAAGTTGGACTGTGACTGAACTGAACTGAACAATGAACCATCAGAAAGAAATATTAAGAAAGCAATCTTCTTTACAATCACATCAAAAAGAATAAATGCCTAGGAAGAAATTTAATTAAGGAGTTAAAACTCTTGTACTTGGAAAACTATAACACTCTGATGAAAGAAATTGAAGATGACACAAACAAATGGAAAAATATATGATATTCTTATTGCTCTAGCACTATTTATTGGAAGATTCATTTTACTTACTTTGAATTTAACATAAATGGAATCATGAAATATGTTTTTATTTTATCAGGTTTCTAGGTTTTTAAGTTTATTGATTTTGTTGTGTGCCTTTAGCTTTTTCTATTCCCTTACTGCATAGTATTCCACTTGTATGAGTGTACCACCATGTATCCATCTATCCTATTGATGATGAACATCTCCTGTCTATTATTGATGAACATTTTGATTAGTTTCAGTTCCTTCCTCTTATGAAAATGCTGATATGAAATTCTTATCTTCTGATGACATAAGCAATAATTGCAGTTGGGCATATACTTTAAGGTGTGGAATTTCTGGGTCATAGTATATGCAAATGTGTAGTTTACTATATTGCCAAGAAGTTTTTTAAATGAGTGTAACAACTTTAGTCTCTTAACAACAATGTATGAGAGTTCCACTTTGTTCATCAATATTTGATACCATCAATGCCTCTTAATTTTTGTAACTTTTGAGGGCATGTGGTGGAGAAACACAAGCTGGAATCAAGATTGCCGGGAGAAATATCAATAACCTCAGATATGCAGATGACACCACCCTTATGGCAGAAAGTGAAGAGGAACGAAAAAGCCTCTTGATGAAAGTAAAAGAGGACAGTGAAAAAGTTGGCTTAAAGCTCAACATTCAGAAAACGAAGATCATGGCATCTGGTCCCATCACTTCATGCGAAATAGATGGGGAAGCAGTGGAAACAGTGTCAGACTTTATTTTGGGGGGCTCCAAAATCCCTGCAGATGGTGACTGCAGCCATGAAATTAAAAGACGCTTACTCCTTGGAAGAAAAGTTATGAGCAACCTAGATAGCATATTCAAAAGCAGAGACATTGCTTTGCCGACTAAGGTCCATCTAGTCAAGGCTATGGTTTTTCCAGTAGTCATGTATGGATGTGAGAGTTGGACTGTGAAGAAGGCTGAGCACCAAAGAATTGATGCTTTTGAACTGTGGTGTTGGAGAAGACTCTTGAGAGTCCCTTGGACTGCAAGGAGATCCAACCAGTCCATTCTGAAGGAGATCAACCCTGGGATTTCTTTGAAAGGAATGATGCTAAAGCTGAAACTCCAGTACTTTGGCCACCTCATGCAAAGAGTTGACTCATTGGAAAAGACTCTGATGCTGGGAGGGATTGGGAGCAGGAGGAGAAGGGGACGACAGAGGATGAGATGGCTGGATGGCATCACTGACTTGATGGACGTGAGTCTGAGTGAACTCCGGGAGTTGGTGATGGACAGGGAGGCCTGGTGTGCTGCAATTCATGGGGTCACAAAGAGTCGGACACGACTGAGTGACTGAACTGAACTGAGTGGCATCTAATTTTGGTTTAATTTGCATTTCCCTTAGAAATGACAATGATGAACACACTGAATATGTTTATAGGTCATTTACAATTCTGTTTTGATGTGCATATTCAAGTCTTTCTTCATCAAAAAATGTTTGTTTATTTGTACAAGTTCTTTAAAAGTTTGTATGTATTGGGTACATGGAAGTTCTTAATTTGAGAACTTAATTTCAGAACACCAACTTTTCAAGTTTTTCATAAAAAGATTGTATTCTAACGCTTCATTTAAGAAAGGTTAAAAATAACATCACAAAAATTATCTCCTGCATTTTGTTTTAGAACCATTTCTTTAACATTTGATGTATCTTGAATTAATTTTTGTGTATGGTGTGAAAGACAGGTCAAGGTTCATTCTTTTTCATGTAGGTATCTAATTAATGCAACATTATTTATTGAAAAGACCACCCTTTTCTCTCACTGAATTGCAGTGGCTGTGTCATATATCAATAGACTGTGCCTGTATAGGTCTTTTCCTGGACTATCTATTCTGTTCTGTTGTTCTAATTTTGTTTGTCTTAATTACTTTAAACCTGCAAAAGTCTTGAGATCAGTTAGGGCAAGATTTGTTTTTCTTCAAGATTTCTGTGATTTTCTAGGTTTTTTTGTATTTTCATGTAACTGTAGAAGCAATTTAGCAATTTCTGCAAAAATCCACTGGGATTGATTTTGATTACACTAAATACACAGGTAAACTTGAAAAGAAACTGTCATATTAAAAGCATTAATTCCTTCAATCTACAAACACGATATATTTCTTAATTCTTTAGGTCTTCAATTTGTCTCAACATTGTTCCATAGCTTTCAGTACAAATACCTTATATATCATTTAGTTTTATATTCTTAGGTATTTGATGTATTTTGTTTCATTATTAAATAATACTGCTTTAAAACATTTTTTACTTTTCAATTTTTGTTAGAAGAATAAAGGCATACATTAATTCTGAAGTTTGATTTTTAATATAGTAGCCTTGCCAAATTGCCTTACTAATTTAAAAATTTTGCATGTAGAGTCTTTAAAAAAGTCACCTGTCAATAAAGACAGTTTTCTTTTCTTTCCAGTCTGTGTCTTTCATTTCTTTTAATCTCATACAACATTGACTAGAATAGTAATTGTAAACTCCCTTGACCTCCTTTTTGCTCTCTTTTATCATTTTGATCTTTTCAAGTGGCGCTAGTGGTAAAGAACCTGCCTTCCAATGCAGGAGGTGGAAGAGACATGGATTGGATCATTGGGTTGGGAAGATCCCCTAGAGGAGAGCATGGCAACCCGCTCCATTGCGAGGATATAGAAGCCTGACAATCTTCAGTCCGTAGTGTCGCATAGAGTCAGACACAAATGAAATGACTTAGCATGCAGACATTTTATCTTTTTATTTTATACCAGTATGTTTAACCTGTAATTTCTAGATTTTTCTCCCTCCTGACTTGTCCCTTAAGTAGAAATCTGTTTCAGGAAGCATCGCAAATTTCTTCCTCAAAGTCACATAGTAATCTGGGATGTGACTTCTCCTATGAATTATATTAAATAATGTTGATTATATATTCCATGCTTCCCTCGTAGCTCAGTTGGTAAAGAATCTGCCTGCAATGCAGGAGACCTGGGTTTGATTCCTGGGTTGGGAAGATCCCCTGGAGAAGGAAATGGCAGCCCACTCCAGTAGTTTTGCCTGGAGAATCCCAAGGACAGAGGAGCCTGACAGGCTACAGTCCACGGGGTTGCAAGAGTGAGACATGACTTAGTGACTAAACCACCTCCATATATTCTATAGTTGATTGCAAGATGCTTAACTGAGTAATTTTCTGTCTCTTACACCAGACAAAATTTCTGGAGTACAGTGATTATGTCTGTTATCTCTTTATTGTTGGTATCGAGAATAGTGAACATTAAAGATATTTGATAAGTATCTGATAAATGTTTGCTCAATGAAAGAATGATGCTCCAGCTGTAAGCTTTCACCACGCTTCTATATCTGTTTATTAACTAAATGTTTTCACTTAACTGTGCTTCCAGTGGGACACTAATGCCCTGAATTCAATGAAATAAACATTATCTCTCCTTCTGTGTTTCGCTCCCAATGACTCAACTAACCAATGATTCAACCAATGAATTCTCTGGGACATTCATCTGGTAGTTAATTTTTACTACTTCCTTTGAAAACAGTCTTGCTTGTTGTCACATATCAAGTCAGTCCTCATAGCGTGTTAATACTTCTTGCTGGTATTTTTGGATTTGAGCCTTCTTTTCCATTTTCATAGCCATTATCTTAGTTCAGAGTTTTATAGCTTCATCCCTTGATTATGTTACTTTCTTTGGGTTGTATTATTTATTTCTAATCCCTTTATTCTGCAGCCTACTCACTGCATAGCCAATGACACAGTCTTCCTTAGATATTATTTTAATCATGTATTCCCTCCCAGAATCAAAGTAAACTTCCTTTATCGATGGTAACAGCATTCCAGCCAGTGTTTATTACACAATGTGTACGTACAACCCCCATCTCCGACATAGTCATTCACTCCACCTCACAAAATTCAGTGTTCTTGTTATGCTCACTTCTTTGTTGTTGCAATTATAGTCTGATGGAACAACCACCTCTTCTTTCTCATTAAGCTGTGCCCTTAAGTTTCTTAAGACTTGGCTTCAGATTTATCTCTTTCAAAAAGATCTCAATGAATTATATCCTTCCAAATGAAATATCCTCTTTAGTTGACATTTTTCTAATATTTTTAGCCTATAACTATTACTCAAAGACCAGTTATCAAGAAGGAACAATTTAGTGAATCAGAAATGATGTTTCAACACAAAAAGCTTTATGTTAACATTTGCTTTTTTCTTTCATTGCAAATGTTTTCCTGATAAAGAGTTAATGGATTTAAGCCATCCTGTAAAGAATATAAGAAGTGCACATTCAGATGTGTGAAAGATGTATTGTGCATAAGCAAGGTAAAATGTTCTTGCTCTTTTAAATTATAAACAGAGACTCATTTACCATTTTCAGGTGTTCACTGGAATATAGTTATAAGTTGAGGTACATGAAATTTTGTGACATATAAATTATCATGATTATGGGATTTGGGGATTTGTAAGGACTAAAAGGGACCTAGGTGTTATGCAACCACTTTCTCTAGTTCACAACTGAGGAAATTAGGGTCCTAGGAAAATTATGACTTATCTAAGATCTCACCTCTTATTAATAACATGATTGTGATTATAACCTAGATCTCCTGATATAAAATGCTGTTTTGTTTTTTTTTTTGAGTTACATAGGGTTGTCCATATTGTTTGTATACCCAGTCCAAGTAGACTGCATTATGAATTCCCAGAGGTTAGGGCGAATGCCTTTTTAACTTTTACTTTCTCCAGAGCTGTCCTCCCCAGAGCAAAACTCAGTTTCAACATTTATTAGACATTATTTCCCTCAAGTTTAACTCTCTACCTGGAAGACTGATAGTAATGTTTTCAGAAAATTGCTTTTGGGGGCATTCATTTTAAGAAATAAGGTTCCAGACTTGTGAATGATGGGCTCCTAAAATTTGGCTTCACTATGACTTAAAAAGGGCTTCCATTGCGGCTCAGCTGGAAAAGAATCTGCCTGCAATGTGGGAGAACTGGGTTCAATCCCTGGGTTGGGAAGATCCCCTGGAGAAGGGAAAGGCACCCACCTCAATATTCTGGCCTAGAGAATTCCATGGACTGAACAGTCCATGGGGTCACACAGAGTTGGACACAACTAAGTGACTTTCACTTTCATGAGTTAAAAAGATGAACTTCCTAAACAGGATCACTTACTACTCTTCTTTGGATGTGTATGTGCTCATCATGTCTGAGTCTTTGCAACCCCATGGACTGTAGCCTGCCAGGCTCCTTTGTCCATGGAATTTTCCAAGAAAGAATATTGTAGTGAGTTACCATTTCCTATTCCAGAAGATCTCCAGCCAGGGACTGAACCCACATCTCTCGCATCTCCTGCATTGGCAGGTGGATTCTTTGCCACTGCACCACCTGGAAAGTTGTACTTTTCTTTATTTCCTAAATAATTATTTATTTCCTAGTGCCTTTCAGAGTCTGGTCAGAACTGAAAAACATTGATAGGTGAAGTGCAAACTCATCATATGCTGTCTCTTACCTCTGAAATGCACAAGTTTCAGCATCCTTGCTTACCCTCAAGCCACTGATCTGGGACAAGCCACAGCTCCACATGTTTCCACAGGGATGCCTAATCCATAACTGTTCTTCCCATTGAGAGGCAAGCCAGATGTTGGGCTCGAATGTTTCCTCTATTAGGGCTTTGACAGAAGAGCCAAGATAATACACTCTTAACCTCCAATAGGTGCCAACAAATCTCAAATACATATTTTAATAAAGAAATCACCATTTCCCTCAAGATGTAGGCAGGCTGTTGTTCACCTCATCACATTAGAATCTCACTGTTAAGTTACTACCCAGAGGACACTTAATTCCTTTTTAAATTTTTTTATTGCTATATCAGAGTTCCCTAAACCAGAGGAACGTGAAATAAAGTCAGCTGTTTACAACAGAGGAGACTCTGCTTATTTATATTTAGGGGCCCAAGAAAACAGCCTAATTAAAAACTGATGGGCAGCTAAAAGTATGACCCACTGAATGGTGTGGGGCAGGCATTTAATACTGAAATGTGAAGTCTTATGATATCCATTTGCATTGAGAAAGCAAGCCTGGCTTCATGCAGCAGTATTCTTGATATGTTATGTGTAAACTTAGAAAGTTCATTCATCATGGGAGTTTGAACCTTGTTAATTTGTTCTATTATATCACTAAAATCCTCCTATTACATAACAGCAGCCTTTGAGTAATCTGTTTACTCAGCTACTTGATTCAATTATGGATACTCTAACTTTCAAACTTTACAATCCTGCCACGTTTCTCTCATACTTAAGGGAAATCAACAAAACAGGAATCATTCCCTTAGTTTTCCTTTGTAAGGAAGGTCCCATCAGAGCAACATTATTCCAGCCACTGCAGTTCAGTTTTTCTCCTTAATAACAGCACAGAAGTGGTCTTTTTTTTCCCCTTCAATGTGCATATTCCTGATGGAGCTTAAAAACTTCCATAAATCAATAAAGTAATTGCTACATAATGACCTATTGTTAGTGTTCTTGCCCAGAATGATGTCACATGGGGGTAATGGAGCTACTGAATCAAAAAATGGCAGCTGTTTCCAATTTATTTGAGAGTCAGTTGGACAGAAAATTAAATAAACACATAGACAAGAAGGACAAGGGCAAGTCCTTGTATTATTCTTATGATAGTTTTAATTCAATTGCAGAAGTCAGCAGGCAGCTGATACTGTGGCCCAGAGTTTCATTAATTGCCTGTCTTGCATGTCAGTGAGACAACACATGCTCACTTCATCATTTTCAGCTCTTGTTATTTGCATTTTAAAACACACACAACAGTGAAGCATGGATCAAACTTTGTGTGTGTGTGTGTGTGTGTGTGGTTAGTACAACCTTCTACCTCTCAGAAATATAGGACTGGAAGATATGGTTTTATCCACTACCTGCCACAATGGTGTCTCTCTCCTCCCTCAGGGCAGGCAGCTGAGACTTTTTAAAAATTACTCTCTCCTCCTTGGGGGAAGGCCGGAAGACTTGTATTTGTTGTGGAGCCTGAAGAAAAAGGCATCACCCGGTTTGCAGTCACTCCTCTCCACTGTGACTGGGAGCTTTGATGTGCCCGTTTGATGTTCCTGCCTTGAGGCAGCTGTAGAGGATTATCAAAAGTACCCTTAACCATCCAGGCTGGGGTTGGGGGTGCAGCACCATTGCATGCCGGACTTCACAGCCCTAATGTAAACACTTGTACTGAGGTGGAGTTGCTGGAGTGCATATGAAATTTCCAAGGTAGTGCCAATCCAGTCTGCATCTATGGAGCTTTAATTTTCAGAATGTCCTTTGGACAGGATTCCATGGTCAGGTAATTTGCTATTTAGGATGGTAGCCACTATTAATTTTTTGAAAAAAATCAAGGAGTCTAATTGTAGTTAGAAAATGACTACAATTCACCATTCAGATGATTGTTGTTTTCTCCTAAGAACCAAACAGCCCAATTTTAAAAAAGATTCTCATATGCCAAAAGAATCTTTGGCAGGTAAACAATTCCTTTTTATGTCAGGGATAAGGAGCCAGAGCTCTGGTGTGACAGTTAAAAATTCTTGTGTGTGTGTGTGTGTGTGTGTGCTCAGTCATGTCCAACTCTTTGTGACCCCATGGAATTTGCGACCCCATGGAGCCCACTGGGCTCCTCTGTCCCTAGAATTTTCCAGGCAAGAATTCTGGAATGGTTGTCATTTCCTGCTCCAGGAGATATTCCTGACCCAGGAATTGAACCTGTGTCTCTTACATTTCCTGCACTGGCAGGCAGACTCTTTACCACTGTACCACCTGAGAAGCCCCTAAAAACTCCTAGTATATGGTAATTTTGTTAGATTTGTAAATTTGTTAGATTTGTAACTGGAGAAAGAAATTTTCTAGAGAATATCCTGGGGTTCCTAGAGGCTTAGAGTCCAGCTTTACAACTAGGTTTTGTAAGAGTCAGAAGTAGAGGTGCTCCAGAGGGCCAAGAAGCAGGAAGGATGGTGTGGGATGGGGCTGGAGTCTTTAAAAAGACAATAAACCAGTAAACAAAGAAATGTGGTATTTTAGTTAGTGATAAGTGGTGTGAAAAACAATGAAGTGAGGTAAGGGGGAGAAGAAGCATCAGTATTAGGAGTCTTTGATATTGTGGATCAAAAATCCTCCCTGATCAAACATTGAGTAGACACCTGCTAGAATGGGAGAGACTATGCCCAGCATGCAGATACCAGAGAGAGGAAAGTGTTACTCCAGGTACAGGAAATATTCAGGGCAAAGGTTTTCCTACAGGATGCACTTTCCAGTTGGTGCTAGTGGTAAAGAACCCACCTGTCAATGCAGGAGACATAAGAGACACAGGTTCAGTCCTTGGGTTGGGAAGATACCCTGGAGGAGGGGATGGCAACCCACGCCAGTATTCTTGCCTGAAGAATCCCATGAACATTGGAGCCTGGTGGGCTATGGTCCATAGGATCACAAAGTCAGACATGACCGAAGTGCCTTAGCATTAGCAGGCTCTTTCTGTCCTCAATGAGGAGGCCAGTGTGACTGCAGAACAAGAGAGAAGGGTACTTTGAAATTAGGCCAGAAAGTTGTGTGGGATGGAAAGGGGCAGACTGTATAGGGATTTACAGGCCATTTAAGAGCTTTGGGTTTTACTTTAATTGCGTTAATGGTTTCCAGGGATTAGGAGAGAATATGACAGGCATGATGAAATGCTGATGCTGGGAAGTTGGCAAGACTCAGTTATGAGTTAGGCAAACCAGTGCACAGTGATCGAAACGCATGCCTCAACAAAAAGCACGGATGATTACATATTATGAGACCTGCGGGAATACTCATAGATCCACAGAATCGTGAATGGTTAATCTCCACATGCACGGATCTCCTGCATTTAAATTTTTTACTTATGGAGGATGTTGATGGAAAGTTATGCTCCAAAGACCTATGTTTGCCTTCACATATGTTGTTTCTGCCTGAATTCAATGTCTGATTCCTAAAGCAAATTTTACATCTTGGAAACTCATTTTCATGGTAGTTCTTTGAAAGGAATTAATAATTTTCACCAGTACTAAATATTTAAGCTGTTGAAAATATATAGCTTTTGTGTCTTTTTATAGTCTTATTGAACGGTCTTCAAGATAAAAGTTTAAGTTCTACAAATATGAAGCTAGTTAAAGACATGTTGAATTTCAGTTCAAAGTTTTAATTTTACTTCTTTTAAAATGCCTTCAAATAATAACTTAAAGTACCTCTAAAACAAAATAATGTTATGTATATTAGTAATTGCACAGGAAAGCAGATCATTTTACTCCATTTCTACAGAGAATAGGAATAAACTTTTGAAACTGCACAGATATAATAGAAAGAGATGGTGGCTAAGTGTTAAAGAATCCACCTGCCAATGCAGGAGACATGAGACTCATGTTCTATCCCTGAGTTGGGAAAATCCCCTAGAGGGATAAATAACAACCAGCTCCAGGATTCTTGTCTGAAAAATCCCGTGGACAAAGGAGCCTGGCTGTCTGTAGTCCATGGGGTTGCAAAGAATCAGACATGACTGAGTGAGAGCATGCACACCGTAGAAGAAAATGGTAGCTGGAATGAAGGAACATTCAAATAAAGAGAAGGTACCTTGGGAAGCAAAAGACTGACTTATTTTCCTTTGTCTTCCTCATGAAGAAATGTCTCTGTGTCTAGCATGGAGATGGGAAGAAAGGCAGGCCGTTACTATCACAGAAAGCCAGACAAGTAAACAAACACTTTCTCCTTGATCAGTTTAGAAGCTTTCAGGGACCAGATTATTGCTAAAGAGGCATCTGCTTTTGAGAATTCAGGACAAGCTGTTGAGAAGTTTCTGACGTGAAGTTAAGACTCAGATTACATTAAATAAATAAGTACATATCCTCTTAGGCAAGTGAATGAGAGGTTTCCTTGTAATTTAGTCTTTTCTTCATATATTTTGCTTTGCTTTTGTTGTAGTATAAATCACGTTTGGTATAGTAAAAAAATTAATTAACTCTAATTTGGAATAGTGGTTTAACTGTGTATTTTAGAATAAAATATATGTGGGTTGAAATCTCAGCTTGCCCATTATAAAAATTATGACCTGAATGATTTAACCTCTTAGATTTCAGCTCCTCATTTGTAAAATGGAAAATGTAATAGTGTCTACCTAATTTTAAATGGATGTGAGAGCTGATCTATAAGGAAAGCTGAGCGCCAAAGAATTGATGCTTTTGAACTGTGGTGTTAGAGAAGATTCTTGAGAGTCCCTTGGAGCGCCAGGAGAGCCAACCAGTCAATCCTAAAGGAAATCAGTCCTGAATATTCATTGGAAGGTCTGATGCTGACACTGAAACTCCCAATACTTTGGCCACCTCATGTGAAGAGTTGACTCATTGGAAAAGACGCTGATGCTGGGGGAGATTAAAGGTGTGAGGAGAAGGGGATGACAGAGGATGAGATGGTTGGATGGGATCACCAACTCAATGGACATGAATTTGAGTAAGCTCCAGGAGTTGGTGATGGACAAGGAAGCCTGGCATGCTGCTGTCCATGGGGTCGCAAAGAGTCAGACACTACTGAGTGACTGAACTGAATTTTAAATGTCTGATAAATCTTGGCCATTATTTTTGCTATTAAGAATAATTTTCATAGGTGTGGATTTCACCAACTTACAGAAGTGCAGTGGTAAATCTACTGCAATTGCTGGGAGTCTACATAACCTGCCGACACAATTAAGAGATGAACTACTTCCATAAATGGTGAAATGGAACATTTTTTGGTCACTGATGATTATTGTGAGAATCTCTAACCTACAATTTAGGGGAATATTTTCTCAGTAGGAAAATTGTCTAGGAGTTCTGGGGGAGCCACCCAGACTACATCATTCTATCATGAATGTTTCCACTGGGTCAGTCTTGGCCAGGGGCTTGGGTGTAGAATGGTGATAGTAGCAATTTCATAACAGTAGATGCATGGAAAAGACTGGTAAATTTATACTGACCATTTCTTTGTTGAAATGATCTACATCTTAAGGCTTTCAGGTTACATCCATCTGGTTCTCTTACTAACTAAACAGACCCCCAAATGCCTCTTTTGATTTCTTACTCTATAAAATATGAAATTTTGAGCCATTAGTTGTAAGAAAATCTGCACTGTATATTTATTTTATTTTTTCATATTTTATTCAGTGAATAAAAATGAAACACATGTAAATAAGGACCTAGCCTCTTTTCTTTCATTTGAGGGCCTTTAGAGGGCTACATTGTGATATGTACATCATAATATGGTTTGCTGTTGTTGACCCAAGAGAGAAACTGAGACAAACTCACAAAAATGGGTATATTTTGGGATGAGTGAGGAATTCCAATTCAAGACAAGCAAGCTATATGTGAATCTGTTGAAGGTTTAGGATAGGTTGTATTTATGGGCTGAGAATGTAAAGAGGGAAGAGTTCAGTCAGAATTAGTTAAACAACAAACAGAGCCCAACCTTGAAAACTTCCCAAGCAGACAGTATCAGTACAGTAACACAAGCAAAGCTCAATTCAGGCCACTCTGGGATGCCAGCTTAACCTGGCTTATCTTCCGTTCATGACTCTGGCAAAACTTCCCAGTGCTGTTATCAGACAGGTCTGATCAACTCTCTATCACTGGAGAAAATTCTGACACTATCAGTGTTCTATAAGTCACACATTTTCAGGAAATCAGTTTCTTAAATCCTTAAGTTTCATCTTCCTGTAGGCCCATGTGTGAGATTCTCCATTTTGTACCCTCCAGTTCTATTTCAGTTTGATTTTTGCACATTTCCCTCTTCTGATTAACATCTTTTGCAGAAAGCATAACTGATCAATCATGTCATGTAGGTCTTATTTCTTATTTTTGGGGGGAGTAGGTATTGTTCCTCATAGATGAGTTGTATGCCCTACAAAACTGAAGAGGGTTGTCCTCAGGTATCTTTTTTTTTCTCATAAAGTTGAGAGGTATCATCCTCAGGTAATTTTTTCCCACGAAGCTGAGGAAGACAATCTTCAGTTGTGTTATCCCATGGAAAAGGGAAATTACATGAAATTTCACTGACTCTTGTGATCCCCTGACCTGTAGCCCACCAGGCTCGTCTGTCCATGAGATTCTCCAGGGAAGGATACTGGAGTGGGTTGCCATTTCCCTCTCCAGGGTAAGTTCCTGACCCAGGAATTGAACCCAGGTCTCCCGTATTGCAGGCAGATGCTTTACTGACTGAGCTATGCAGGAAGCCCTAGTTCACTAGAAAAACAAGCAGATTGAAAAATGAAGAATCTCAGTTATGTCCCGCTATGGTGGATAGTTTAGTATATATGCATTTAAGAAGGAGGCATTTCTATAGAAACAAAAGTAAAACAAAGGTGAACTGGTCCAGTAAATTATATATTTAGTTTTGGAGTTTGGAAGAGCAGCCAACTGAGAAAATGTCTAGATATTGAGTGCTAAGCATCCTCAGATGGAATGAGAACTCTGACAAGAGTTTCCTGGATTGCAGTGTAAATGTCTCATATGCTCTTTCTCATTGGTCACATATCAACAAGCACAAAGATTGTCCATATATTAGCTGTTATGGTGATTTCTCTGAAGAATATACAGTTGTTCTTCAGTATCCATAGGGGACTGGTTCCAGCACAACCTCAAATACCAAATTCCATCCATGCTCCCCTTACATAAAATAGATTAGTATTTGCATATAACATATGCAAATATAACCTATGCTGGTAAAGGTCAGTTTTCATTCCAATCCCAAAGAAATGCAATGCCAAAGAATGCTCAAACTACCTCACAATTGCACTCACCTCACACGCTAGTAAAGTAACGCTCACAATTTTCCAAGCCAGGCTTCAACAGTACGTGAACCGTGAACTTCCAGATGTTCAAGCTGCTTTTAGAAAAGGCAAAGGAACCAGAAATCAAATTGCCAACATCCACTGGATCATCGAAAAAACAAGAGAGTTCCAGAAAAACATCTATTTCTGCTTTATTGGCTATGCCAAAGCCTTTGACTGTGGGGATCACAACAAACTCTGGAAAATTCTGAAAAAAGATGGGAATACTAGACCACCTGACCTGCCTCCTGAGAAATCTGTATAGGTCAAGAAATTCAAATGAGGTAGATGAAACTGGAGCCTATCATACAGAGTGAAGTAAGCCAGAAAGAAAAACACCAGTACAGTATACTAACACATATATATGGAATTTAGAAAGATGGTAATGATAACCCTGTATGCGAGACAGCAAAAGAGACGCAGATGTACAGAACAGACTTTTTGACTCTGTGGGAGAGGGAGAGGGCAGGATGATTTGGGAGAATGGCATTGAAACATGTATAATATCATATAAAAAATGAATTGCCAGTCTAGGTTCGATGCAGGATACAGGATGCTTGGGGTTGGTGCACTGGGATAACCCAGAGGGATGGTATGGGGAGGAAGGTAGGAGGGGGGTTCAGGAGTGGGAACTTACGTACACCCGTGGTAGATTCATGTTGATGTATGGCAAAACCAATACAGTATTGTAAAGTAATAAAATAATAATAATAATAAAAGAAACAACGGTTAGAACTGGATATGGAACAACAGACTGGTTCCAAATAGGAAAAGGAATACGTCAAGGCTGTATATTGTCACCCTGCTTATTTAACTTATTTGGAGAGTACATCATGTGAAACGCTGGGCTAGATGAAGCACAAGCTGGAATCAAGATTGCCAGGAGAAATATAAATAACCTCAGATATGCAGATGACACCACCCTTATGACAGAAAGTGAAGAACTAAAGAGCCTCTTGATGAAAGTGAAAGAGGAAAGTGAAAAAGTTGGCTTAAAGCTCAACATTCCAAAAATGAAGATCATGGCATCTGGTCCCATCACTTCATGGCGAATCGATTTGGAAACAGTGGAAACAGTGGCTGACTTAATTTTGGGGGGCTCCAAAATCACTGCAGATGGTGACTGCAGCCATGAAATTAAAAGACACTTACTCCTTGGAAGAAAAGTTATGGCCAACCTAGACAGCATATAAAAAAGCAGAGACATCACTTTGCCAACAAAGGTCTGTCTAATCAAGGCTATGGCTTTTCCGGTAGTCATGTATGGATGTGAGAGTTGGACTATAAAGAAAGCTGAGCAGGGAAGAATTGATGCCTTCCAACTGTGTTTCTGGAGAAGACTCTTGAGAGTCCTTTGGACTGCAAGGAGATCCAACCAGTCCATCATAAAGGAAATCAGTCCTGAATATTCACTGGAAGGACTGATGCTGAAGCTGAAACTCCAATACTTTGGCCACCTGATGCGACGAACTGATTCATTTGAAAAGACCCTGATGTTGGGAAAGATTGAAGGCAAGAGGAGAAGGGGACAACAGAGGAAGAGATGGTTGGATGACATCACCGACTTATGGACATGAAGTTGAGTAAACTCTGGGAGTTGGTGATAGACAGGGAGACCTGGTGTGCTGCAGTCCACAGGGCTGCAAAGAGTTGGACACAGTTTCAAAGAGCAACTGAACTGAACTGAACTGTACTGATAGCCTATGCACATCATCCTGCATACTTTAAATCATCTCTGGATTACTTATAATACCAAAATGCAATGTAAATAGTTGTAAATAAAATGTAAATGTTATATAAATATGTCTTAGCACACAGCAAATTCAAGTTGTCCTTTTTGAAACTTTTGGGGATTTTTTTTTTTTTTTAACATTTTGAACATATAGTTGGCTGAATCTGTAGACATGGAATCCACAGATACAAAAGCCAACTGTACCAAGTTGTCTAGCTTTATCTTGTATGGCCTTGGAAAAGAGCCGTTTCAGTTTCATAGTGAGCTAAAGTAAAAAATTTGGAAAAAATGGAAAATGTTAGTTTGGAGCATTCTAGTCACATTTTGGAGGAAATTAGAGTTCAGGACTCTGTCTAATTACGGGCAGAAAATGAAGTTCAAAGACAAATAAACATACTAGAATCTGATATCCATAAAGGTGATTATTGAAACAATTTTTTTCTATAATTATTCCATTTTATCAAAGATATCCACCATAAGACTAAATTAATTATATATCAAATCTAGTTTTAATAAAGTCTGATCATTTACATAAGTGCAACAAAAATATAAGCTCTTTTAAATTTGCTTTGCTGAAACTTTCATAAGGAATCTTAGACTTTTAATGTTTTTTAGCCTAAGAAGCCAAGCCAAAGACTTGTCCAATTGTGTCCTTTTATAAGGTGAACTGGTTCCTATTGAGCTTACACAAATACATATATTGCCATGAAAAATAAGACTAATAAGAGTTTCTGAATTCTGGAGGATCAGGTTGGGATAAAAAGAATAAATGATTTTACCTTTGTTTAAAAGATACACTTCACAAAATTGCTGTAAGTTGTAGATAGTTAAAAAAAAGGAAAAAGGTGTTTTTTTCTTTTAATGTCTGAAAAACTTTAAAGAACCAGCAGTGTTTTAAATGAAGTCCTAAAAATTATAGCCATCTTTGTCAATTTTTTCAGTTTTATATTATTTTTATTTTGCTTCATCTTTTGTTAGGAGTTTTATGATTTAATCAGTTTTTAACATCAGAGTTTTAGAAATTCTTACTTTGTTCATACCAAATACACCTAATTAGTGTGTTATTCCCCTTTCTATGTGGAGAGAGAATTACCAATTAACTCAAGTGACAATAAAAGAGTTCAAAGGCAAATATAGAAGGTCACAAAGATCTGAGCAAAATTTAGCTCTTAATATTGAGAAAACTTGATTTACTTAAATAATTCAGTTCAGTTCAGTCACTCAGTCGTGTCCGCCTCTTTGCGATCCCATGAATCGCAGCATGCCAGGCCTCCCTGTCCATCACCAACTCCCGGAGTTCACTCAGAGTTACGTCCATCGAGTCAGTGATGCCATCCAGCCATCTCATCCTCGGTCGTCCCCTTCTTCTCCTGCCCCAATCCCTCCCAGCATCAGAGTCTTTTCCAATGAGTCAACTCTTCGCATGAGGTGGCCAAAGTATTGGAGTTTCAGCTTCAGCATCATTCCCTCCAAAGAAATCCCAGGGCTGATCTCCTTCAGAATGGACTGGTTGGATCTCCTTGCAGTCCAAGGGACTCTCAAGAGTCTTCTCCAACACCACAGTTCAAAAGCATCAATTCTTCGGTGCTCAGCCTTCTTCACAGTCCAACTCTTGCATCCATACATGACCACTGGAAAAACCATAGCCTTAAATAAATGGAAAAACTTAAATAATCAAGACCTGATAAATACAAAGCACAGAAGTTTTGTTTCCTAGGCAGTTTACAATAAAGGTAAAGAAAAAGTTCTGTTTACAGTTACTTATTAAAAGAAGGCCAATAAGCTAAAAAAATTTTACCCTTCTAAGAAGAGAAAACTGATCCTAATTTTGTAGTAATGTACTTTTGATATTAAAATTATTCCTTTTAAAAAAATTAAAAATCCATTCCAATCTTAGTCAGTTTAACCATATATACAATTCCTTTCTCAAGATTCCTTTTCCACTTACTATATCTATTTAAATCTTACTATGGAGGGGGGTTCATGTTTGGGAACGCATGTACACCCGTGGTGGATTCATATCAATGTATGGAAAAACCAATACAGAATTGTAAAGTAAAATAAAAAATAAATTAAAAAAAAAGAAATAATCAAAAAAAACAAATAAATTTTGTCCATTTTTTTTCTTTTATTTTGGAATAATCATTTTACTTTAAGAGAAAGTTACTTTCTTTTCCCTCAGTAAAAATGATACTTATCATATAAAGTCATTTTCAAATACCATAACATGCTCCTTTTCATTCTCTTCCCAGAGATTTCATCTCCTAGCATCCTAATTAAACTTTGTTGCAAGTACATGGATCTTAATCTGTGGCATGTGTGGCTCAGATGGTAAAGCATCTACCTGTAACGCGGGAGACCCAGGTTTGATCCCTGGGTCGGGAAGATCCCCTGGAGAAGGAAATGGCAATCCATTCCAATATTCCTGCCTGGAGAATTCCATGGATTGAGGAGCCTGGTAGGCTACAGTCCACGGGGTCGCAAAGAGTCGGACACGACTGAGCGACTTCACTTCAAGTCACTTCACTTCACCTTTGCAAAACGGCATGCCAAGGTCTCCAATTTATTATCCTTCTTTCCCACCTTCTCTGCCTGCCCTGAAGCTAGCAGAGTGGTAGCAGACAACACATATCCTTCTCTAATCTCAGCTCTTCTTCCTCACAGTAAAATTTTTTAAAATGCTCCACAACACATGTTTATTAATTGATCCAAATACCTTTCACTGCAAAATATTAAAAAGCCAGAAGGAGATAAACTTATGTTTAGCAATCAATGTCTCATTAATGTACATTATCTTATTTGGAAATGAGCTAGATATTCAATAAACATCCATTATTTAACTTAGTAGAAACTGTGATCATGTATTTAAAATACTTATTTTTTAATAATTATGCTTGGAAGTAGACATTAAACAACTAACCATCATCTTAAGCCATTTTTCTTGCTGAGAAATTTTGTAGAAATTGGTTGAGTTTATTTGATTTTCAGTAAGCTTAGATAGAATAAAAGTATTATACTAATGTTGATACCTCTAAAGATATCTGAATTAATTAAACCAACAAACTTAAACTAGATTTATTTATCAAAGATTATCCTAGATTATGTGAACTTGAAAAATGTTTGTGTTAGTTTCTATGTTTATGAGTATCGTATTTATACAAATGCTTAATTTTCTTTAAGTCAATTAAATACAGCACACTATAATTTTGGCAAGGAAACTTCTCTAGAGGTCTGTCTGTTAAAATACTCTTTTTTTGCTTTTCTTTTCTGTTAGTCTCTGTGGACAATATTTTGGTTATCTCCCAGGTGTTTACATTTCAAAGACATAATAAGATTCAAAACTGCAGGTCAGAGAAAGAATGAAAGGGTATTCTTTTTTGGAGGGTGGGGAATTTGGGGGTATATTTGTCTATTATGAGAAAAAGTGAAACTGTTAGTCACTCAGTCAGTCATGTCTGACTCTTTGTGACCCCTATGGACTATAGCCCACCAGGCTCTTCTGTTCATAGAATTCTCCAGGCAAGAATACTGGAGTGGGTAGCCAGTCCCTTCTCCAAAGGACTTTCCCAACCCAGTGACTGAACCCAGGTCTCCTGCACTGCAGGCAGATTCTTTACCCTCTGAGCAACCAGGGAAGCCCATATGATCAGAAGTCTAGAGTAATTATCATTTACATTTTTTTCCTTCTCTTTCTTAAGTGCAAGACAATTTTATTTCCAATGCCAATATTTTACAGTAACTGCAAATGTCTGAAGGAAAATTGGAAAAGATCTGAGTGGATTTTGAAGTTCAAATCAAGAATTTTTTCTTATATTTCCTTTTGTGTGTGTGTCTGTGTATTAAAGGCAACTTTGGTGAGAGTTTAGCACTAGAGAATTAGGGGAGTTCAGATAGAAAAGGAACTTAGGGGAAACCTCAGTTGGTGCTGCCAACAAAGAAGCTTCAGATGATTTTTGTTTTACATCTCCTTTTAGTTGTTTATTTGCTTCAGTTAACTTAGAGATACTATTTTGTAAAGTGGTCAATTTTAGAAAGCTGAATATGTTTGGAAGCCTCTAGGTACCAGTTAAAATAGTTCTCTTGCTCCAGTCTTTTAATTTATTCTAGAGAAAAATGAATTTGGAGAGACTGTGACATAAAATTGGCTTGGGTCCCTGAAGGAGGGCTACCCTTAGAACATTTAGATGACTGCAATCCCATTTCTCATAGGTTTTCTTGAGAGCAAAAGAAAAATCTCTAGATAGCCTAGTGGTGTTTAAGTACTCAACTGTGCCCCTAATATCATCCTCCTCCTCCTCCTCCTCATGATTATTGTTTTGCTGTCAAGAATTCCAAAGGAATTATATTGAAATTCTACTGTGTTATCAAAGAGAAAACAACCAAATATGGACCAAAAAGGATGGAGCCTTTAAATAGATCCCAAATAAAGTCGGAGAGTTCAACCAAAAGGGTGGGAGCTCAAAATCTGAGACTTACCTTTGAACTTCAGGGTTGGTAGGAAAACAGTGAGTTCAGTGGGCTCTGTAAATACAAGCACCTGTTTGTTCACTGGCCTGGGAGTTGTTGAAGGTCTCTGAATCCCACTTCTGACACCATAAATGTTGACTTAAATAAAGAGGTAAACTGAGGCAAGCTCAAAAAGATGAGTTTTTTTCAGAGGGGAGAAAGCATGGGACTTGCAATGTGGGACCCAAGAAAACTGTAGCAAAGTACAGTTCAGTTCAGTCGCTCAGTCGTGTCGACTCTTTGCGACCCCATGAATCGCAGCACACCAGGCCTCCCTGTCCATCACCAATTCCCGGAGTTCACTCAGACTCACGTCCATCGAGTCAGTGATGCCATCCAGCCATCTCATCCTCGGTCATCCCCTTCTCCTCCTGCCCCCAATCCCTCCCAGCATCAGAATCTTTTCCAATGAGTCAACTCTTTGCATGAGGTGGCCAAAGTACTGGAGCTTCAGCTTTAGCATCATTCCTTCCAAAGAACACCCAGGACTGATCTCCTTCAGAATGGACTGGTTGGATCTCCTTGCAGTCCAAGGGACTCTCAAGAGTCTTCTCCAACACCACAGTTCAAAAGCATCAATTCTTTGGCGCTCAGCCTTCTTCACAGTCCAACTCTCACATCCATACATGACCACTGGAAAAACCATAGCCTTGACTAGATGGACCCTAATCAGCAAAGTAATGTTTCTGCTTTTGAATATACTATCTAGGTTGGTCATAACTTTTCTTCCAAGCAGTAAGGGTCTTTTAATTTCATGGCTGCAGTCACCATCTGCAGTGATTTTGGAGCCCCCCAAAATAAAGTCTGACACTGTTTCCACTGCTTCCCCATCTATTTCCCATGAAGTGATGGGACTGGATGCCATGATCTTCGTTTTCTGAATGTTGAGCTTTAAGCCAACTTTTTCGCTCTCCTCTTTCACTTTCATCAAGAGGCTTTTTAGCTCCTCTTCACTTTCTGCCATAAGGGTGGCGTCATCTGCATATCTGAGGTTATTGATATTTCTCCCGGCAATCTTGCTTCCAGCTTGTGTTTCTTCCAGTCCAGCGTTTCTCATGATGTACTCTGCAGAGAGTCCATTGAGAGTTTGGAATAATTTGTATTTATGGGCAGGGAATGTGAAGGGACAAGAGTCCAGTTAGAGCCAGGTAAAATGAAGAGAAACCAAGATCAGCCTTGAAAAGTTTCTGAGCAGACAACATCAATCTAGTAACACAAAGTTCAGTTCAGCCCACTTTCAGACCAACCGAGTCTGACTCAGCCATCTTCCACTCATCCTTCTGGCAAAACTTCCCAGGGTTGATATGAGACAACCTCAATTAACCTCCTATCACCTGAGAAAATCCTGACACTGTTTTCTATTAATCAGGTTTTTTTTTAATAAGTCAGTCTCTCAGTCCTTAAAGTTTGTCTTCCTGAGGACACACTCATGAAAGTCTCCATTTTGTAACTTCTAGCAAGGAGAGATTACAAAGCTCTTTTAAGTAAATAATGCAAAGAAACAGAGGAAAACAATGGAATGGGAAAGACTAATGATCTCTTCAAGGAAACTGGAGATACCAAGGGAACATTTCATGCAAAGATGGGCACAATAAACACAGAAATGGCAAGCACCTAACAGAAGCAAAAGAGATTAAGAAGAGGTGACAAAAATACACAAAAGAATGATACAAAAAAGGTCTTAATGACCCAGATAACCAGAATGGTGTAGTCACTCAGTGAGAGCCAGACATCCTGGAATAGGAAGTCAAGTTGAAATAGGAAGTCAAGTGGGCCTTAGGAAGCATTATTATGAGCAAAGCTTGTGGGGGTGATGAAATTCCAGTTGAGCTATTTTAAATCCTAAAAGATGATGTTGTTAAAATGTTGCACTCAGTGTGTCAACAAATTTGGAAAACTCAGCAGTGGCCACAGGACTGGAAAAGGTCAGTTTTCATTCCAATCCCAAAGAAAGGCAGTGCTAAAGAATGTTCAAACTACTGTGCAATTGTGCTCATTTCACATGCTAGCAAGGTAATGTTCAAAATCCTTCAAGCTAAGTTTCAACAGTATGTGAACTGAGAACTTCCAGATGTAAAAGCTGGATTTAGAAAAGGCAGGGGAACAACAGATCAAGTTGCCAACATCCACTGGATCATAGAAAAAGCAAGGCAATTCCAGAAAAACATCTACTTCTACTTTATTGACTATGCTAAAGCCTTTGACTGTGTGGATCACAACAAACTATGGAAAATTCTTCAGGAGATGGGAATATCAGACCACCTTATCTATCTCTTGGACAACCTGTATACAGGACAAGAAACAACAGTTAGAATGGGACATGGAACAGACTGCTTCCAAATTGGGAAAGGAGTAAATCAAGACAGTATATTGTCACCCTGCTTATTTAACTTACATACAGAGTACAACATGCAAAATGCCAGGCTGGATGAATCACAGGCAGGATGATATCGGGAGAAATATCAATAACCTCAGAAATACAGATGCACCCTTATGGCAGAAAATGAAGAAGAACTAAAGAGCCTTTTGATGAGAGTGAAACAGGAGAGTGAAAAGGCTGGCTTAACATTCAAATTCTAAGATCATGGCATCCAGTCCCATCATTTCATGCAACTAAATGGGGAAAATTGGAAACAGTGACTGATTTTGTTTTTGTGGGCTCCTAAATCACCAAGGACAGTGACTGCCACCATGAAATTAAAAGACATTTTCCTCTTGGAAGAAAATCTATGACAAACCTGGACAGCATATTAAAACACAAAGACATCACTTAGCTGATAAGGTCTGCATAGTCAAAGCTATGGTTTTTGTAGTAGTCATATACAGATGTGAGGTTTGAACAATAAAGAAGGCTGAGCAGGAGAGAATTCATGCTTTCAAACTGTGGTGCTGGAGAAGACTCCTGAGAGTCCCTTGGACAGCAGGGAGATCAAACCAGTCAATCCTAAAGGAAATTAACCCTGAATATACTTTTGAAGGACTGGGGCTGAAGCTGAAGCTCCAATAATTTGGCCACCTGATGTGAAGAGCTTACTCATTGGAAAAGACTCTGATGCTGGGAAAGACTGAGGGCAGGATGAGAAGGAGGTGACAGAAGGTGACATGGTTGGATGACATCCTCAACATGATGGACAAATGTTTGAGCAAACTCTGGGAAATGGTGAAGGACAGGGAAGCCTGTCATGCTGCAGTCGATGGGGTCACAAAGAGTTGGACACCACTTAGGGACTAAACACCAAGTTCTATTTTAGATTGAAATGTTTTCACTGCTTGTCTTTTGAATATAGTTCCAGGAACTACCACTGTTAGTCATTTCAATTGTGTATCTATGGAGTTATGCATATACCTTTATTACAGTGCATTTTTTAAAGAGAAAAAAAGTGACTTAATGAAATTGTAATAGAGAAAATAATGGAGGATGCAAAAATACATATAATCATTTAGTTTTCACTTGATATTACTACTAAAATAAACTTCCTCTCTAATTACCCCTCCACATGCATTCATAAGCAAGAAGGCAGTGGCAACCCACTCCAGTACTCTTGCCTGGGAAATCCCATGGACGGAGGAGCCTGGTAGGCTGCAGTCCATGGGGTCGTGAAAAGTCAGACGGGACTGAGCGACTTCACTTTCACTTTTCACTTTCATGCACTGGAGAAGGAAATGGCAACCCACTCCAATATTCTTGCCTGGAGAATCCCAGGGATGGGAGCCTGGTGGGCTGCCATCTATGGGGTGGCACTGAGTCGGACATGACTGATGTGACTTAGCAGCAGCAGCATGCATTTATAAAATTCTTATATATAGAAGGTATGTTTTTCTCCCTTTTTCCATACCATACCAATATAGCATCAAAACATAACATGAACTGCTTTGGTGAGTAATGTTTGTGTCTAAGTAATCCTGTTGTCTTTCCATCTGAGCTCCACTTTTAAAGCTGCTTAGTTTTGTATGAAATTTGCTTATAAGTCAGGTTTTATGAATCAAACATACTCTGTATGGTCTTGCTAGAGCAGCATGTGCTGCTAATTTCTTTTTACACTACCACTCTCTGAGACACATGCACACACTTGTGGGTTTAAGCTCATACCCTATTAGCTTTTTATCTTTAATAGGGCCCTTGGCATTTTTGAGTCTTATACTAATTTGTTTTATTCTACCTCCCTTCTGTTGTAGTCAAGAAAGCGAGATGCCTTAAACTTAAGGGCCCTGTGATCATCCTGCATGAAGGGCACTATATAAGTCCTGTATTCTGATTGATGAGATACTCTCCTCTCTCATCTGTTCTCCTAGCCAATGAAATTTAAAGAAGAATGAAGTTCAATTGGCCATACACTAGATATTTTGACTATGTCTTTATCCTCACCAGTTCATTAAACTCATAGATCTTATATTCTTCATGAAAATATTTACCACCAAAGAGGAAGTAGTTCATTCATCAAGGGGGTCTTGTCAAGGTGGTACATTGTATATTTTGCATAGCATTGTCACATAACCAAACATTAAGAATCTGTTTAAATTAATTCCTCACTCAGTCATGCCTGACTCTTTGCGACCCCATACACCATAACTTGTTAAGCTCCTCTGTCCATCAAATTCTCCAACCAAGAATACTAGAGTGGGTAGCCATTCCCTTCTCCAAGGGATCTCCCCAACCCAGGAACCAAACCCAGGTCTTGTACATTGCAGGCAGATTCTTTACCAACTGATGCACCAGGGAAACCCCAAATTAATCCATACCTCAAGATCCTTACATCAGCGCTAAAGAAAGAAGGGGCTACTACACCAATTGTCTTGAAACTTTAGACATGGCTAAATTGTGTTTTTTTAAAAATACAATGTGAGTTGCAGTTGCATTTTGTTAACAGGAGTCAATAGTATTTAATAATCTCCTCATTCATGAAGTGTTATCTAGAAACTCTGCCACAGTTCTCTAAGTCATCATTTAGTGCCTTGTAAAAGCTAATTTAGTGACTAGAATAAGGAAAAGTCATGATTTAATCATGAAAATAGATTAACAGTACAATTAAAATCGTACTAGACATGCCTACATTTCTGTTAATGTTGAGCTCAATGAATTGGGCTTGGTAAAAAAAATCAATATACAAATGGATTACAACATGAGAATACAATTGTGTACATATTAAAATTTTACTTTTAAAGCACTTATAATTTATCACTTTACACATTTATAACAGATTTAGTAATATAATTGAGACCATATAAGTTAAAATTTATAATAGCATGTAGCATTTACTATTATTGGAATTGGTAATTATATTACTAAAATTCAGTTTCCTCTAAGTAAGAGCAAGCTTTTTCCACCTGCATGTACTTTTGTTATTATTTTTATGAAGAAATATGCTTTATTATAATAGCTTAGTAAGAGCTTCTAAGGTGGTGCTAGTGGTAAAGCACCCACCTACCAATGCAGGAGACATAAGAGACTCGAGTTCAATCCCTGGGTTGGGAAGATCCCCTGGAGGAGACATGGCAACCCACTCCAGTATTCTTCTCTGGAGAATCCCATGGACAGAGGAGCCTGGCAGGCTAAAGGCCACAGGTTGCCAAGAGTTGGACATGACTGAAGTGATTTAGTACACATGCACACAATCGCTTAATAACAGTGTTCTTTAAAATCCATAACTAAACATTCTGTTGCAAAAATGACAGATCTCTGTTCGTTTCCAAGGCAAACCATTCAATATCACGGTAATCCAAGCCTATGCCCCAACCAGTAACACTAGAGAAGCTGAAGTTGAACAGTTCTATGAAGACCTACTAGACCTTTTAGATCTAACACCCAAAAAAGATGTCCTTTTCATTATAGGGGACTGGAATGCAAAAGTAGGAAACCAAGAAACACCTGGAATAACAGGCCAATTTGGCCTTGGAGTACAGAATGAAACAGAACGCACTGGTCATAGCAAACACCCTCTTCCAACAACACAGGAGAAGACTCTACACGTGGGCATCACCAGATGGTCAACACCAAAATCAGATTGATTATATTCTTTGCAGCCATAGATGGAGAAGCTCTATACAGTCAACAAAAACAAGACCAGGAGCTGACTGTGGCTCAGATCATGAACTCCTTATTGCCAAATTCAGACTTAAATTGAAGAAAGTAGGGAAAACCAATAGACTATTCAGGTATGACCTAAATCAAATCCCTTATGATATAGTGGAAGTGAGAAATAGATTTAAGGAACTAGATCTGATAGACAGAGTGTCTAATGAACTATGGATGGAAGTTCATGAGATTGTACTGGAGGCAGGGATCAAGACCATCCCCATGGAAAAGAAATGCAAAAGAGCAAAATGGCTGTCTGAGGAGGCCTTACAAATAGCTGTGAAAAGAAGAGAAGCTAAAGGTAAAGGAGAAAAGGAAAGATATAAGCATCTGAATGCAGAGTTCCAAAGAATAACAAGAAGAGATAAGAAAGTCTTCCTCAGTGATCAATGCAAAGAAATAGAGGAAAACAACAGAATGAGAAAGACTAGAAATCTCTTCTAGAAAATTAGAGATACCAAGGGAATATTTCATGCAAAGATGGGCTCGATAAAGGACAGAAATGGTATGGACCATACAGAAGCAGAAGATATTAAGAAGAGGTGGCAAGAATACACAGAAGAACTATACAAAAAAGATCTTCATGACCCAGATAATCACGATGCTATGATTACTCACCTAGAGCCAGACATCCTGGAATGTGAATTCAAATGGGCCTTTGAAAGCAACACTACAAGCAAAGCTAGTGGAGGTGATGGAATTCCAGTTGAGCTATTTCAAATCCTGGAAGATGATGCTGTGAAAGTGCTGCACTCAATATGCCAGCAAATTTGGAAAACTCAGCAGTGGCCACAGGACTGGAAAAGGTCAGTTTTCATTCCAATCCGAAAGAAAGGCAATGCCAAAGAATGCTCAAATTACTGCACAATTGCACCCATCTCACATGCTAGTAAAGTAATGCTCAAATTTCTCCAAGCCAGGCTTCAGCAATATGTGAACCGTGAACTTCCAGATGTTCAAGCTGGTTCTAGAAAAGGCAGAGGAACCAGAGATAAATTGGCAACATCCACTGGATCATTGAAAAAGCAAGAGAGTTCCAGAAAAACATCTATTTCTGCTTTATTGGCTATGCCAAAGCCTTTGACTGTGTGGATCACAATCAACTGTGGAAAATTCTGAAAGAGATGGGCATACCAGACCACCTGACCTGCCTCTTGAGAAACCTATATGCGGCTCAGGAAGCAACAGTTAGAACTGGACATGGAACAACAGACTGGTTCCAAATAGGAAAAGGAGTACATCAAGGCTGTATATTGTCAGCCTGCTTATTTAACTTATATGCAGAGCTTCATGAGAAATGCTTAGCTGGAAGAAGCACAAGCTGGAATCAAGATTGCCAGGAGAAATATCAGTAACCTCAGGCATGCAGATGACACCACCCTTATGGCAGAAAGTGAAGAAGAACTAAAGAGTCTCTTGATGAAAGTGAAAGAGGAGAGTGAAAAAGTGGGCTTAAAGCTCAACATTCAGAAAATGCTATCGTGGCATCTGGTCCCATCACTTCATGGGAAATAGATGGGGAAACAGTGGAAACGGTGTCAGACTTTATTTTTTTGGCTCCAAAATCACTGCAGATGGTGTTTGCAGCCATGAAATTAAAAGATGCTTACTCCTTCGAAGGAAAGTTATGACCAACCAAGATAGCATACTAAAAAGCAGAGACATTACTTTGCCAACTAAAGTCCATCTAGTCAAGGCTATTGTTTTTCCAGTGGTCATGTATCGATGTGAGAGTTGGACTGTGAAGAAGGCTGAGGGCCTAGGGATTGATGCTTTTGAACTGTGGTGTTGGAGAAGACTCTTGAGAGTCCCTTGGACTGCAAGGAGATTCAGCTGGTCCATTCTAAAGGAAATCAGTCCTGATTATTCATTGGGAGGACTGATGCTGAAGCTGAAACTCCAATACTTTGGCCACGTCATGTGAAGAGTTGACTCATTGAAAAGACCCTAATGCTGGGAGTGATTGGAGGCAGGAGGAGAAGGGGATGACAGAGGATGAGATGGCTGGATGGCATCATCGACTCGATGGACATGAGTTTGTGTGAACTCCAGGAGTTGGTGATGGACAGAGAGGCCTGGCGTGCTGTGATTCATGGGGTCCCAATGAGTAGGACACGAATGAGCAACTGAACTGAACTGAAACATTGAAAACATCAATTTCACAGAACAGCCATTTTAATTTTAAAGTGTGTATGGTTTGGTTGTGAGAATCCCAGATCAAAGCTTATGAATTCATTTTGAAAGCACTTGAGCTTCTGTCATTACAATATTCTCTTTTAAAATCTACCACTGACTTTCATCACTCTTTGCCTCATATCCCACATTTTTGACTATTGGGTTTTCCATTCTGTTTCCTCTTTCTCTCCTTTATTCAAGCCATCAGTAATTTTATCTGGCCTAGTTCTTCAAATAAAATATGAGGTTATAAGTTAAACATACCAACTCATTCCTGTACTATTTTCCTAAGCACTAATTAGGCATTCCATGAACACCACTCTATTAGATATTATAAAATATATATTTCAATAAAGGGATTATTGGTTGCAAGGAGTTCAGCATGTTAGTATTACTTTTTCTTCTCAACAATTGCTGAGAACCTGCAGTTCTCAAATAATCTGGCATTGCAACAAGGTAGGGCCTTTAAAATTATCTCCCCTCCCCTGTGAGCTGATTCAGACACTTACTAAAGAGTAAATCAACTCCAGAATGAAGATATATTTATCTCTGTGTCTACCATCTCTTGCAGGACCACCAAGAGGGCAGATTGCTGTTCTCTGCTGAAAAAATGTTAAACTTTTTTTATTGAGGTTTTAGAGGATCTCTCACCTGTTCATATGGATCTGTGTTGTCCAGACTAGATTTATTATGATTTCTGGTCTATAACAAAGAAATTAGAGATAAAGTCAATGAGATTTTGTGAACTTACTTGTGAAAGCCTGGCTGACTGTCAAGATCAGGTCTCCCGGAAAGCTGATTTCTTAGGTGTCAGAAAGCCTCTAGAATCTAGACTCAACTTTGAAGGTTCAGAAATACACAATTATTTAAACTCTCAAGAGATTATGAGACTCTGAGAACTGAGCTGCACAAATCAACTTTCACAAAGCTATTAAACCAAAAATAAAATGTCTAGATTTGTTTAATCTTCTTCAAGGACATAGTAGAATAATAATTCTTTTTTTAAATCATGAGTTTAAATCTCAACATGAATTCACAAACTTAAAAATTCCTAACTACTCTGACTTTGGTATTCTTTTTAAAATGGATTATATATATAAACATATGTACATATAAACCCCTCTAGGATTGTATGAGGATAGTATACACACAGACATATATACATACACATGTATGGGCTTCCTTAGTGGCTCAGATGCTAAAGAATCTGCCTGCAATGCAGGAGACCCAGGTTTGATCCCCTGGTCCAGAAGATCCCCTGGAGGAGGGAATGGCACCCCACTCCAGTATTCTTGCCTGGAGAATTTCAGGAACAGAAGAGCCTAGTGGGCTATAGTCCATGGGTCACAAAGAGTTAAACATGATTGAGCAACTAACACTTTCACTTCCATAGATATATATGTATGTATATATGTGAAGTGAAATCACTCAGTCGTGTCCAACTCTTTGTGACCCCATGAGCTATACAATCCATGAAATTCTCCAGGCCAGAATACTGGAGTGGGTAGCCTTTCCCTTCTCCAGAGGATCTTCCCAACCCAAGGATCAAACCCAGGTCTCCCGCATTGCAGGCAGATTCTTTACCAGCTGAGTTACAATGTACATATATATTACAATATTTATGTTATGTGCTATTATGTATTAAATATATGATACACAAATGTATGCTTTTTGTATATACAGAATATATAAAGTATACTATCCTCACCCTACATCAGAGATATTAAGTTTAAATATATATGTGTGTTTTTAAAAGAGTAACAAATATACAAAGTAAACATATATTTGTATATCATACATTTAATACATATAATATACAATTTAATATAAACAAATATAATTCCCGATGGTAAAGTAACTTAAGATTTACTATGGTTTTCTGCTATATGTCAGGTTCTATTCCATGAGGTAGAGATACAGCAGTATACAAGGCAGAAAAGGACCTTTCTTAATTTTCTGGAGCAAATGATAGAGGGAGATGGAAAATAAATTGTTAAATCAATTAACAAGATGATTTCAGGTTGTGCTAAGTATTGCACAGACAATAAAACATTGCAATGTGATAAGAGAAAATCAGATGGGGAAAACACTGCTTCAAACTGGAAGGTCAGAAAAGACAGCTTAGAAGATATGACATTAGAGATCTAGATATTATAGAGAACTTGGACATATGAGCAATGGGGCACAGACTGTTATTGAGAGAGAAGATAGCAAGTGCATCTTTCACACTCTGACATGAATAAAGTGTGTTTGAAAAGAGGAGAGGCCAATGTGACTAGAGTCTAGTAAATGAAGGGGCAAAAAATGCAGGATACAGTCTTGGAAGGACTTCCTAGGTGGCTCCGTGGTAAATAATCTGCCTGCAATGCAGGAGACACAGGAGATGTGGGTTTGATCCCTCAATCAAGAAGATTCCCAGGAATGGCAACCTCCTGCAGTATCTTGGCTAGAAAATTCCATGGACAGAGGAGTCTGACAGGCTACAGTCTGTGGGATCGTAGAGAGTTGGACACGACTGAGCAACTAAGCACAAACAAGCACTTAGTCTTAGAATCTCATTGGGACGAGGGTCCAAAGTCCTGGGTTTTCATGACTTAATGTGAAGGCAGTGAAGAGTTAAACAGAGAAGAGATGCTATCAGTTAAATATCTCACGAAAGAATTAGAGGGATGCAGAAGGGAAGAAGAAATCAATTCTGAAGTCAATTCAACAGCCTCGATGACTTGGACTAGGCAATTATTTGAGTTGAGGGAAATAACAGATTAAAAGTATGCTTTGGAATTAGATTAACAGACAGTACCTGTATAAGACAGGGAGGAAAACAAATCGAAGATACTCCATAGTTTATGACTTGATCACCTGAACAAACGAGGACTCCATTTGCTGAGAAGGAGCAGACTGAAGCATGGAAAGTTTATCAGTCACATTTACTTTGAGATATGTAGTACCCATTTAAGCAGGAATGATAAATAGACAAATGGATATATAAATCTTTAACTCAGGGCTAAAGTATCATCAGACTATAGATGATATTTAATACTATGGGTCTGAATGAGATCATCTGGAAAGACCCTGATGCTGGGAAAGATTGAAGGCAGAAGGAGAAGGGGATAACAGAGGATGAGATGATTGGATGGCATCACCAACTCAATGGACACGAGTTTGAGTAAGCTCTGGGAGTTGGTGATGGACAGGGAGGCCTGGTATGCTGTGGGTCAAGGGATCACAAAGAGTCGGACGCAACTGAGCCACTGAACTGAACTGATATTTTAAAAAAAGAGTGCCAAGTATCAAGCCTCAGGGAATCCTGGTGTTTAGAGAGTAAGAAATACAAGAAGCAGCAAAGGAAAAGAAAATTAGACAGTGAGTTGGAAAGAAACCTGGAGAGGACTGCATCATAGTATTAGAACAGAGAAGGCCTCAGAGGGAGGAAGCTGAATATGGATGAGAACCTAAGTGAGGTTAAGACTTAACTGATTCAGCAAGATGCAGTTCATTGGTAACTAGAACAAGAGAACTGTCATTGGTATGGTGAGGAGAGAAATCTACTTGGAATTATTTTTCCCATTTCTAGAATATTTCTGTTTAAAGAACCAGAATCGAGCAAGTAACTGTCCAGAACTCCCTTCCCCTTACAAACCCAGAGAAAAATTCTCAGTGTCAACCGACCAATTTGTCATCCAAAGCAGCGTTCATTCACCCCAAAAGTGTCACGTAATTGTTATGCCGAGTTGTCTTTCATAATATTTTAGTGATGTCTTTCTGACATGGTCACCTGGATAAGTTATGACTGATACTTCAGAACATTAACAACTGGAAATGGGGATTTCTTTATTCTCATCAGCAATGTATTCAAGATGAGTTACTTCTGCAGATGGTTAAGTTTATTCACTTGATGTTGATTTTTACTTGCCTCTATTTCAAATGCTGACATTAACTGAATGAATTCCCAAATACTGATGCGCTCTCTATTCACAGCGTGCAGCTGAAAGTAAAGAATTCTTGACTTTGAGGGGCCCTATCTCCAGACAGAAAAGACACTGAGTCTTTTTGACACTTGCTAGGTATCACCTCTATTCCTGTCACCTTTCTCTCATGCTGTCTTTATATACAAAACAACGACCATAAGTCACCTCCCTCTCTGCAGCCCACATGTTCCTCAAAGCTGTTCCAGTGAGCTGTGCATTCTTTTTGTGCCAAGTTTTCTGTCCCTTCCCGCACTCCTGACATACTTCCTTTCTTCAGGATATATTTTTAAGACATTAGAGGGAACAATAAATACTAGGTGTTATGAAGTAAGTCTTTGGCCTTTGATAAAGATAACTTCAGGTTAAATTCTCCAGAAATAGTGACTCTTTTCTTTTACAAAGGAACTTCAAAGAATATTCACTTTTTTAATTGACCAATTTGTGCTTCTAACTGCTGCATCCATTAAATTTAAAATACAGCCAGTTATCAGAAATTCAGATTTAAATATTCTTTATATAATAAATTTTCAACTTCTGCCAATTTCTCATAAAAGGAAACTAAAAGCAAGCAAGTCGATAGGTTTAAATGTTACACTAAAGAAACCTTCAGATTTAGAAACATCATATTATAAGAATCAAGGGACTGTAGTTTTATTTCAATAATATTTTTAAGTAACTCAAATGTATACAGTTTCACTCAAAGTCAGACATATTTTAAAAATTTACTTGGAAATACTGTGTAGGAGACAATAAAAATATTTAAAACCAGCAATGCACATTTATGCTTAGAACATAAATTTGCGATAGCATTCTACACTCAATAATAGAATGTTGTTCCAAATTTATGTTCTAAGTATAAATATGCTTTGTTGGCTTTAAATATTTTTATTCTTTATGTTCAAGACTGTAGCCTACCAGGCTCCTCTGGCCATGGGATTTTCCAGGCTAGAGTGCTGGAGTGGGTTGCCATTTCCTTCTCTGGAGGATCTTCCCGACCCAGGGATTGAACCCGGGTCTCCTGCATTGTAGGCAGACGCTTTACCGTCTGAGCCACCAGGGAAGCCGTATGTTCAATAGAGTATTCAATAATGGGGCTTTCCTGGTGGCTCAGAGGTAAAGAATCCACCTGCCAATGGAGGAGACATGGGTTCAATCCCTGCATTGGGAAGAGCCCCTGGAGAAGGAAATGGCAACCCACTCCAGTATTCTTGCCTGGGAAATCCCATGGACAGAGGAGGCTGGCAGGCTACAGTCCATGGGGTCGTGAAACAGCTGGTCATGACTTAGTGGCTAAACAACAACAACATACTCAATAATAGTAGATGGTGTTAAAGCTGTTTTGCAGGTATCTGGTGGCAAAACATGAGTTATGAGTAACAAAACTAATTTATCCAAATTAATAATTTTGTTTTTAATAATAAACTAGAGAGGGAACAGGTATATAACCTAAGTTATCCTACATTGAAAGCCCCTTGAGGGCAGAGTCAGTTTTTGTCTACATCATGCTATATATATATTCCCTAACTGAACAGCATGTCTATATAAACTCTTAATAAATTCAAAAGTATAGTGATGCTGTGTGAGTAGTACACTGAGTCAAAATGAAGCAGGTCAGAGCATCCTCTATAAAGTTTTGCTACAAGGCTTTTTCTGTATCCTCTGTGTATCTCCCCTGAACATCAGAGTTGCAGTGCCTTGCTCACTGTAGAGGTGAGCAAATAAATCTTGAATACCTGAATAGAGAATGTGTTTAAGGAAGCCTTTGCAGTATTCTATAGGTCATAGGGTATCTCTCTTGCTTAGTTAAATTGGCCAACCATTTAATTTTGCATGTGTTTTAATAAATTAGGTCACACCAAGAGGTGAGGATTTCTTGCCCAGTGCTCTAAAATGCCAGACATTAGGAACTCAGTAGCTGAGATCCTGAGGTTGTTTTTGCTGGGTCTATTAATACTTCTGTTTCTGTTTCCTCATTGATTAAATACAGGTAAGAATTCTTTCCATATAGATGCTACAAAGTGAACAAAATCCCCAGTAGAACAGGGAAAAATAGTCTATTCTATTGATTCTGTTTTTGTTCATACAAGTGACCTCAAACTGTCCTTTACACCTGGAAGATTTTTCTCAACTTTAGACTAAATTCTTCTCATGGGCTGCTGACACCAGGCCCACAGTGTCAGAAAACTTGTTTTCCTGGGTTTCAGCACAAACCTCTGATTCATGGTGGATAACATAAACTTTATTTCTGTTTTTACCAAGCTCTGCTCTCTTTAACAGAGAAGGCGATGGCACCCCACTCCAGTACTCTTGCCCAGAAAATCCCATTGACAGAGGAGCCTGGTAGGCTGCAGTCCATGGGGTCACAAAGAGTCAGACACGACTGAACGACTTCACTTTCACTTTTCACTTTCATGCATTGGAGAAGGAAATGGCAACCCCCTCCAGTGTTCTTGCCTGGAGAATCCCAGGGATGGGGGAGCCTGGTGGGCTGCCATCTATGGGGTTGCACAGAGTCGGACACAACTAAAGCGACTTAGCAGCAGCTCTCTTTAAAATGTGTTCTTACTCACAAATAGTAGAAGCTAGTGGTTAAGCTCTCAGCCTTTGAACCCCAATTCACATCTTTGTTATTTTTCTGGATGTTTGAGCTTTGGTATGTCTCCAGACCTCTTTGAGCCTCATGCTTGAAATGAGTGGAAACTTACATCCACTACAAAGCCTTGGTTTAAGGACTAAATGAGAGAATCTATGGAAAGCCCTTAGTGTGATTACTGGCAGGTGACTAATACTCAGTAACTAATAGCTGTTGGCATTATTTTTTTTAATGATTTATTTATTTATTTGGCTGCACTGGCTCTTAGTTGTGGCATGCTGGGTCTTCGATCTTCATTGCAGCATGCAGGGTCTTTTAGCTGTGGCATGCAAACTCTTAGTTGCTGCATGTGGGATCTAATTTCCTGACCAGAGGTAGAACCTGGGCCCCCAGCATTGGGAGCATGGACACTTAGCTACTGGACCACGAGGGAAGTCCCTTGTTGACATTATTGTATAATTACTTGATAATATAAAATATTCTCTTGAGCAATTTCAGCCACCAGAGTTAAGGAGAAAAGCAACCAGGGAGGTTCCTTTGTTACTACCTGGTTCTCAGAAACTTTTAGTAAGGTTTACCACGGAGAATCTGTGGCCCATGGTTTTAGAGACAGGAAGAGGGTAGCTTTCTATAAGAAGGAAAATAAATGATGGGACATGTGATATTATTTATATGTGGAGTCTAAAAAAATGATACAAATAAACTTATTTACAAAACAGAAACAAATTCACAGACTTAGAAAATAAATTTATGCTTACCAAAGGAAAAGGTTGAAGGGATGGATAAATTGGGAGTTTGAGATGAACATATACAGACTACTATATATAAAACAGATCATCAACAAGGACCTACTATATAGCACAGGGAAATCTACTCAATATTCTATAATAACCTAAATGAGGAAAGAATTTGAAAAAGAATAGATATATTTATAACTGAGTCACTTTGCTATACACCTGAAACTAGGACAACATTGTTTTTTTTAAAATTAATTAATTATTGACTCCACTGGGTCTTCCTTGTTGCACAAGGGCTTTCTCTATTTGTGGCAAAAAGGGGCTACTCTAGTTGCAGGACATTGGCTTCTCATTGCAGTGGCTTCTCTCATTGTGGAGCATGGGCTCTAAAGCACACAGGCTTTCTGTAGTTGTGGCATACAGACTTAGTAGCCTCAAGATACGTGGGATCTTCTGGGATCAGGGATGGAACCCACATTCCTTGCTTTGGCAGGTGTAGTCTTAACCACTGGACCATCAAAGAAACCCTCACATTGTTAATCAATTGTTCAGTTCAGTTCAATTCAGTTATTCAATCGTGTCTGACTCTTTGTGATCCCATGGACTGCAGCATGCCAGTCTTACCTTCTATTACCAACTCCCGGAACTTGCTCAAACTCATGTCTATCGAGTTGGTGATGCCATCCAACCATCTCATCCTCTGTCATCCCCTTCTCCTCCTACCTCCAATCTTTTCCAGCATCAGAATCTTTTCCAATGAGTCAGTTCTTCGCATCAGGTGGCCAAAGTATTGGAGCTTCAGCTTCGGCCTCAGTCCTTCCAATAAATATTTGAGACTGATTTCCTTTAGGAAAGACTGGTTGGATCTCCTTGCAGTCTAAGGGACTCTCAAGAATCTTCTCCAACACCACAGTTCAAAAGCATCAATTCTTTGGCACTCAGCTTTCTTTACAGTCCAACTCTCACATCCATACCTGAGTACTAGAAAAACCATAGCTTGACTAGACAGACCTGCTGTCTAGGTTGTTCATAACTTTTCTTCCAAGGAGCAAATGTCTTTTAATTTCATGGCTGCAGTCACCATCTTCAATTATACTCCAATATAAAATTAAAATTTAAAAAAATAATAGATGGTAAGACACACGCAGCAGTGACTGCACAGCCACCATTCCTTCTTAGCCTAGTCCTTGATGAAAGCATGGTGATGTACTTAGGGAAGATGCTGTGCAGAGTGAGGTACAAAAGCTCACAAGAGGCTCATGATCTAGTTTCAAGGTAAAGTGGGGAGGAAATGCAAAGTCATAGAGAAGATTCAAAATAAAAGAGGATGACTAACATGTGAAGACCCATCCGCAGGGGCAGAACAAGACTAAAACCAGGCAGTGTGATCTAACCACATTATTGAAAAACTTTGCATGTATAGGAGGCAAACAGGAAAAAAAAAAATGTTTTTTTCAATCCTACACTGCTTTCAGACCACATGCTCTAGGCTTTCTCCCCCTCAACTTTTGTTAAAAATTTTGGGCAGCTCCAGTAGTTTTCTGTCCCCATTGAGTCATGAAAGTCCATTTCAATAATTAAAATAGTTCTTCCAGTGAACACTTCCATCTTTTATCCAGGTTAAATGTTTTTCTTCCCACTGTTCTTGTCCCAGACAAGGGAAACTGCAGTGGAGGACATGGAGGGTTTCTTTCCTTCCCTTTTTCGAAATTTTTTTCCTTCCCACTTCTAGTTGTTGTTTGATTGCATTCAAAGTTGTACTACAAAAGAAGTGAAGAGAGATTTTACTGGATGGATAGAACTGTAACTATTTATTCAGACTATTAAGTTACTGGACTATATTTTGTACTTAAACAATCTGGGCATTTTTTCTGACGGATTTAAGCATACACACACACACACACATCATTGTTTACTATGCATTAGGGTGATTCATACATATACTTTGTAAAGTCTTCTGCTTCTATTCAGGGTTGGGCCCATTCTTTTTTCAGGGGGCTGTGCTGGGTATTTGTTGCTGAGCGGACTTTCTCTAGAGTAGGAACCAGTCTCCAGCTGCAATGTGCGGGCTCCTCAGTGTGGTGACCTCTCTTGGGGAGTACAGACTCTAGGGCTCACATGGTTCAGTAGCCGCAGCACATGGACTCAGTAGCTGTAGCTCCAGGGCTCCAGAGCACAGGCTCAAGGAGCTGTGGTGCATAGGCTTAAGTTGCTCTGCCAAATGTGGGATCATCTTGGACCAGGGATCAAACCCATGTTTCCTGCATTTGCAGGCAGATTCTTTACCACTGAGCCAGGGAAGTGCTTGGGTCCATTCTTTCCTTAAAATTAATTTTAGTTTTTTTAATCTGATTTTTCTGCACTATGCTACTACTTAAATTCCTATTCTTTTCAAACTAGGTTGTTTCATGGCATTTTCTCTCTTTGTGGCCTTTAACTGTGTAACTCTGATTTTCAAGACTGATGAAGCTTTCCCTGAAAGGGTTTAGTTTGAAAATACTAATATGAAGTAGCTAATCTTAGGCAGGCAACAAAAAAGTACAGTTTTGTATCAGGAACTGTAGTGTGTGCTTTGCCAGTTCAGTCTTGGAGGAGGATTATCTTGTTTTGAGAATGGAAATGCCTCACTTTACAGTGGGCATAATTTTTTATCTCCCAGCAAATATTTAGAAATGCAGCTGTTTGCAAAGAATCTATTTTTTTCACTAAATATTTTTCTAATTCTTGAAAAAGAATTACTGAGAATTGCCTGAATATATAGTAATAGTAATCATAGGCCACCCACGCATAGTTTTTACAAGGCCAAATTTGCAAAAGCATGCTATTGCCCGAGGTTATCAAAAGAAAAATAAGTGACCATTTATAGAGCTATAATGATGAAAAATAGAAATGGTCAGTCATGCAAGATTTCATTAGAATAACTACACTTAGTTATGACTCATAATCATTTTACCAAAATATTTAACAAAATTTTCAGTGCTGTAAATTAAGATGTAGATAGCTCAGTGGAAAAAAAAAATGTAGATGACTGAAAACAAGCCAACTCTGCCTTAACTATAACCCTATATGGTATAGGCAGAGTGTTAGCCCTGTACACGGAAATGCCGTGAAGCTCAACAATAAATCTGACAAACATTGCATGTCTTTGTAGATGCAAATTGATGACTGAACATCAAAACAATGAAGCCATTTCATTTGCTGAGGTGCAAATTAGTAGTCAGGAGGCAGATACTAGCAAGGGAGAAGACAATAGAACTGGAGTCCATGATAGAAACTTATATTGTTGCAACCTACTCAAGAGCCTATATTTCAAAAAAGAGGGAAATACCACAGGAAAAAACAGATGACATTCTAGGGATTACATTCTCTCTGATTGCTCTCTATGGAAAGCATTTTTTGAAAAATTCCTGTCTGCATTGCATGAATTGAAACTATGTGACAGCTTTCATTTTAAATGACCCCAAAGAACTAAAAAAAAAAAAAAATTAATGAAAAAGATATAGTGATAATTGCAAGCACTTGTACTGAACTTTTCATAATGAATACGACTTATATATTAGCTCTGATAATTGCCACAAAAGCGGCTGCCTGTTTTGGAACTAAGTTTTAAAAGTTGTGATAAAGTGTTTCCAGTACAAGGATGCAGACAGTAGGAGTGCTTTTGAAGCTTTAGAGGGATGTGCTAAAAATTCCACCTGAAACTTAGAAAACTTATAGTCTAATCTCATTACAACAGAATTGGTTTTTTAGTAAGTTACATAAAGTAAAACATGAAGATATGGAGAAAAGGAAAAATATATCAGACCCCTCTAGAAAAAAAAAAAAGACTAACCCTTATTCCAACAGGAAGAGGCTGAGCATTACCAGAAAAACAACTATAAAGACACCGTAAATCAAACAGCATAGAGTTTAGAACATCAAAAACTCAGAAATTTTCATCTATTATTAATTATGATAAAAAATTCTATCTCAGAATATTTTACACAGCAACTGTTGCCAAAAAAATCTACATCTTCCTGAGCTAAGGAAAGTTAGAAATAAGAACTAAGGCTCTAAACTTCCAATGAAATTGGATGGCCATTAATAAAATATTTCAATGTCTTTGTACATTTTTCTTTCAGTTAAAAAGCCATATTTTAAAAAGAAGGCAATTTATTATTTCAATGGCATTTAAATATTTAATTAAACTACAATTAGAATAGCCACATATAATGTATGAATTTAGTGTTTCTTAAAAAACTATTTTTGCTACTAAATTATATTTTTCCACCCATATGTAAGTGTACCTATGATAGTAATGCTTCAAAAACTTTAGAAAAAATTAATACTATATGTTTTATCCTGACTTGAAGATGAAAGACTTTATTAACCACTCTATTAACCTTTTTATTAACCTTTTGAGTAAGCTTCATGTTAGTCAAAGTAGGCAATAACAGAGTAGATTTCTTTATGCTACCTCCAATGGTCTTGGGAGAGCTAATTAGTAGATAGACGGCAACACAACTAGACTTTACATCAGTATCCATTCCATAAAAGCAGACTTCTATCCACTGAACATCTGTAGTCTAATTAATATCATAACCTCATCTTTCTTGTATCTATATTTTTAACTGAGTTTTTCTAGTGATGGAATGATGTGGGAATATGGATCAGGGCTAATCTCAAAAATCCAGGAAGATCCTTCAACCTTTGCTTTGGTTACAAGCAAAGTTGATTTTTTTCCCCCATTGATTTGTTTATTCATCTTTAAAAAGACAGATTAGCACTGCTATATGTCAGGCTATATGTCAGTAATGACACAAGTTTAAGGAGTTGAAGATTTTTCTTAAACTTTTGTGGCATTTAAAAAAGAATTTATTAATTTTTTAAAATTAATCTTTATAATCATGTTAGAATAGTTAATCCTACTTTTCCAAGGAAGAAAGGATAAAGTCTTGGGATCCAGGGAACAACAGTAATTTTCACAACTGAATTCAGCTCTAAATATGCCACTTGTTTGTTGCATCTGATGACCCTTTATGGAACCAAACAATGAACCCTGGGAAACAAAAGCAATGTGTCTAGGGATTAGCAAAGCAAAGGAATGGATGGGATCCCTTAATGACTGGCCTAAATGTGTAGATCTCCAAAGGGACATCTCCATATGCATCTCCCAGAAATACTTGAAACTTGACAGGTCCAGTGCTATGAGATGCAAGAAACGTTTACCAAAGACCTAGGAAAACTAAAGACCAAACAGACAGAGATGAACAATACCCTGGAAGGAATCAATAGCAGAATAAGTGAGGCAGAGGAACGGATAAGAGTTGATTTTTTTTTTTTAATGTGATGTGGATTTGAGATCAGATTTATCTATATCTATATATATACTCACACACATACACATACAGTATATGTGTATTTTCTTTTTCCTGTTGGAGTATAGTTCTGTTGCAACATAAGTATTTTTGCCATGAATTCAATAAATGCAATTCTTCTGAAAACAAAATCAGAGTACCAGGAATTCTAGACACAGAAGTTCATGAATGGTTGCTAAATGAGGGATAACATCTTAGTACCCCTAACAGAGCATAGTTGACCAGGAGTCCTGTGAAATTAGAGCTGGTGTGGACTATCGACACTGTACTGGGGAAAAATCACTAAACTTTCTGAATCCTTAATTTCTTCAACTGTAAAGAGTGACATTAATAACGTTCATAACTACCTAGTTCAAATTTTCAGTCTCCATGACTTACATTGAAACTGGGATAAGAGGATTTACTTCATAGGGTTGTTGAAAGAATTGATAAACAGTGTCTAATATAGTGTAGGAAAGTATTAGATATTTAATAAATTGTAATTTTATTAAACTGTTACAGATAGTTTAAAAGTTCTTAAATTATTAACACCACAGTTGTAATATATATTTCCCGTACTTGGCAAGATCACTACACTTTTTCAAATTGCTGTCTGCAAATTTTATCATGGGATAAATGATAAATAAGGAAAATAAGATGCCAGAGAGAATTATTGTCTTCCTAATAAATTAGTAGAATTAAGCTTAAACTCAACTTTTACAAAGCAAAAAAATAATTGTGGAATAGAGGTAGAAACTGTTTAACTGTGTAATAATAACATAGAAACTATTTAATAATAACAAAGAATATTCATTTAACAGTGTATTATTGGGGACAAGAGAAGAAGGGGACGACCGAGGATGAGATGGCTGGATGGCATCACTGACTCGATGAACGCGAGTCTGAGTGAACTCCGGGAGTTGGTGATGGACAGGGAGGCCTGGCGTGCTGAGATTCATGGGGTCGCAGAGAGTCGGGCATGACTGAGCGACTGAAATGAACTGAACTGAACTGAATAAACATACATTCAGTGCTAAATAATTTATTATGCATATTGTGGAAATTATAATGAAAAGGTAGGCAAATCTACTCTACTGTTACCAGATTAGTTACTATGTAAACTGCTCAACAGCACGTTTGACATTACTGGAAACACTATTTTCAGTTATACCACCTTTTAATATTCAAATTTCATAAAAATAGAAGGACATATACAAATATGTATAGGATTCCAGTGATCTCAATGGATGCCATAAAAATGAACACAATAAGAGGTGCTTTTGTAAAAACTGTACTTGTATAAATAGTGTTTCATCCTAGTGGTTGATGAGTAGTACTGTGTGTGTGTGTGTGTGGAGGGTTCTGTATGCTACAATTAGACTAGCCATATACAATGGGAATAATTAGAATTATTGTATATATATAGTATATATTATATATATTGTTTATATTATATATATTGTTTATATTATATATATTGTATATAATATATACATTATATTATATGATTATATATACTTATATATTGCATGAAATTCTAATTTTAATTATATACAATATTAAAATAATAATGTGTTTGAAAGAAATTTTAAATTTACCTCAGTACAATTTACAGAAAATAATTTAGCCTGTGTGGGGAAATTCCTTTCTTTCAAGTATCGTCACAACTCAGTGCTGGCAATGAACAATATCTCTTAAAAGTTGGTTTAATGTGACCCTTAAGGCAGAAGAAATTACTCTCACAAACTGGTTTTAAGTATTAACTAACTCAAATGTGATGAGCAGCCACCCCCAACCCTGGCAATGCACTGTTTGAGGAATTTCAACTTTTTATATAATTTTCTGAGTGATGATATACTCTCACATAAATGATAATATGCCTTTTTACATATAACATGCCAAACAATGTTTAGAGTATAGGTATGTCCATTATCATGCTTAACCCTTGCAACAGTCCTATGAGGTGTGTTAAGGAACATAAGTATCATCAGGTCCTCTCTAGCAGGTGAGAAAACTATGTGTTCACTGGTGGAGAGAAGTGCTGAGCATAAGAGATACAGAATTTTATGTATCTCTGGGTAACTCCTAATTTTATATACAGACATTTGCTAAACTTGCTTTAATCTCAGCATTTTTAGTTGCCTTAGATGTAGATTCCACTCCTGTAAATTTGGTGTGATTCAGTTTAATAAATGACTAAAAAGATAAGATTTGCAATTTATTCCTTTGGCTTCTGATTTGCCTTAGATAATATACTGAATAAATACTCTGAGGGGCTATTAAGGTAAGATTTCAAAATTAAACACTTTGCTTCATTTTATTTTTCACTGTATTTACTCCTCAGTCATCAAATGATCCAATTTTTTCTTTTGTAGTTAGAACATTTATTTCCTGCTATTGTTAACACACGTATCTCTCTGTGGACATGATCTCTTCCTTCAGGGCAGGGGTTATAGTTAAGCCTCATTGTAGGTGCAATTCATGCACGTTAAACAAATGTATGTTTAATAACATGACAGTACCTAGTGCTGAGTACATGATGCGAAATTCCAGGCTGGATGAAGCACAAACTGGAATCAAGATGAAGTGAAGTGAAGTGAAGTTGCTCAGTCGTGTCCAACTCTTTGCGACCCCATGGACTGTAGCCTACCAGGCTCCTCCGTCCATGGGATTTTCCTGGCAAGAATACTGGAGTGGGTTGTCATTTCCTTCTCCAGGGGAACTTCCCGACCCAGGGATCGAACCCAGGTCTCCTGCATTGTAGGCAGACGCTTTACTGTCTGAGCCACGCAAGATTACCGGGAGAAATATCAATAACCTCAGATACTCAGATGACACCACCCTTATGGCAGAAAGTGAAGAGGAACTAAAGAGCATCTTGATGAAAGTGAAAGAGGAGACTGAAAAAGTAGCCTTAAAACTCAACATTCAGAAAACAAAGATCATGGCATCTGGTCCCATCAGTTCAGTCGCTTGGTTGTGTCTGACTCTTTGCGACCCTATGAATCGCGCCACACCAAGCCTCCCTGTCCATCACAAACTCCCGGAGTTCACTCAGACTCACATCCATCGAGTCAGTGATGCCATCCAGCCATCTCATTCTCCGTCATCCCCTTCTCCTGCCCACAATCCCTTCCAGCATCAGAGTCTTTTCCAATGAGTCAACTCTTTGCATGAGGTGGCCAAAGTATTGGAATTTCAGCTTTAGCATTGGTCCTTCCAATGAACACCCAGGACTGATCTCCTTTAGGATGGACTGGTTGGAACTTCTTGCAGTCCAAGGGACTCTCAAGAGTCTTCTCCAACACCACAGTTCAAAAGCATCAATTCTTTGGTGCTCAGCTTTCGCTCAGACGGTAAAGTGTCTGTCTACAATATGGGAGACCTGGGTTCAATCCCTGGGTTGGGAAGATCCCCTGGAGAAGGAAATGGCAATCCACTCCAGTACTGTTGCCTGGAAAATCCCATGTACAGAGGAGCCTGGTAGGCTACAGTCCATAGGGTCGCAAAGAGTCAGACAAGACTGAGCGACTTCACTTCACTTTTCTTCACAGACCAACTCTCACATCCATACATGAACACTGGAAATACCATAGCCTTGACTAGATGGACCTTTGTTGGCAAAGTGATGTCTCTGCTTTTTAAGATGCTGTCTAGGTTGGTCATAACTTTTCTTCCAAGAAGTAAGTGTCTTTTTACTTCATGGCTGCAGGCACCATCTGCAGTGATTTTGAGGCCCAAGAAAATGAAGTTAGCCACTGTTTCCACTGTTTCTCCATCTATTTGCCATGAAGTGATGGGACCAGATACCATGATCTTAGTTTTCTGAATGTTGAGTTTTAACTTTTTCACTCTCCTCTTTCACTTTCATCAAGAGGCTCTTTAGTTCCTCTTCACTTTCTGCCATAAGGGTGGTGTCATCTGTATATCTGAGGTTATTGATATTTCTCCCGGCAATCTTGATTCCAGCTTGTGCTGTAAAACAAACCTAAGCAGTCTGATTCTAGATCCTGTGTCCTTATGGATGAATCAAGGGTAATAATAAGAACAGCTAAAGCTTTTCCAATCCACTAAACTAGGTATTCCTAAGCACTTTATATATGTTAACTCATTTTCTCCAACTATTTCCAAATTGTAAGTACTACTCTCTTCTGTTACATACATGAGTAAATTAAGGAAAAGACAGATAAGAAATTTACCTAAGGTCACACAGCTAATGAATGCAGAAGCTAGGATTCTAATCCAGGCAATCTGGGTGTGAAATCCACATTATGAACAACCAGACAAAGAAGAAACTGAATTTCTTTCACTTTCTCATGTTAAGTAAATTCAAAAATGAACGATAAATCAGGATGGCAATTTATTAAATGTGAACTGTGATCTTGAAGTTCCCTTGTGAGTGGGTCAGCACAATTTCTTCCTCACATGAAAATCTGGAAAACCAAATTCAGATAATAAAATGGCTTCCCTGGTGAACACAGAACAGAGTAAAATGGGGCTGAGTATCTAGACGGTGCCTGATCCCCTGTCGCCACTGTGGGAAACCTGCTGAACAGGCCGGCCTTAGGTCGTGGGTTAGTGCCCTAACTTCCTTGGATAATAGGTCTGTCTCACATCTCTCTGTTAGCGTAAGAGAACTTAAATTTTTTAAATGTTATTTGTTTTATTGAAAATCTAGGAAAGCTATTTCAGCTTCAGAACCAGTATTTGGTATTATCTCTTTTTTTTTTAAATGTTTTGATACATACCATTTTTTAAAAGTCTTTATTGAATTTGTTATAACATTTTTTGTTTTATTTATTTTTTTGTTTGTTGTTTTTTTTAGCCACAAGGCGTGCAGGATCTTAGTTCCCTGACCAGGGATTGAACCTACATTTCCTGTACTGTAAGACAAAATCCTAACCACTGTACCATCAGGGAAGTCCCTTGGAATTCTCTTATACATTTTAAAGTTTGAGGTAATATTTCAAAATCTCTTATCAGCTTTCTTCCCCATGTTAGCAGTAAGGTTTCAGGGTTTCTTGATCAGTTGTTGTTGTTGTCCATTCGCTAAGTTATGTCCAACTTTTCGTGACCCCATGAACTGCAGCATGCGAGGCTTCCCTGTCCAAACTATCTCCTGGAGTATTCTTGAACAGTAATAGATCTCAAGCACTCAGAACTGAAAGTGTTTATTTACCAGCTTTTCTTTAGTATTTTTGTTTACTGGACACATTATAATATTTATGATAACTTTATGCCAGAATTTCCTAGCAAAGCAGCAAAAAAATTTCAGTCTTTTTCTAATGTGTTCACATGATTCACACCACCCCATTAACTAGACTAGCAAACATCCAAGGATCTAGTTATTACTTCTGTTTAATATTTATCTTTTTCTTATGGAGTTAGTACCCTGGAAATGTTTTGAAACTTTTGTGTTAAAATTTGACCCTTCATTTTTAAATTAACCATTCATTTTTAATTAACTTCAAGAGAAATTTCTTTTGATTTTAATACCCATCTCTATCCATTTTATGTCATAGGCCATTAATGTTTTCTGAACTTTCTCTCAACTCAGAAACACATTATATATACATCAAATCAGGAGTCTATACTTCTCATGTATCTTACTGAAATGTTGCAAGATGCCTTTTTAAATTAAACAGCAGTTAAAACATTGTATTCAAGCTTTAGAAACTATTAAAATAAAAATTGACAAATTACTTAGTATTTGGAATTCTCTTTCAGATCTTCTGTATATTTTAGAGCTCATAAAATTTACCCATTGTGGCAAAGCTTGAATGGCCTTACCATGGGCAGACTCTATTTTTGGCTAAGAATGTAAGAAAAGTTCAAATTTGGCATGTGTGTTTAAAATTATTACACTATGAGAGAACGCCCCCCCCCCAAATATAATTGGTACAAAGCACCACAGTGATCAATGTCTTCAAAAATTGTTGAGACATCATTTTCTCCAATGAGATTAATTGGCTTGCAATTCTGCAACATCTTCATCCACAGTACTGGATGAATAGTGCTGTCTGTGTGGTCTAGAGTATTCCTTGACCATTCTACATCAGGATGGTTAGCAGGGACTTGTTTATACATGGAAGTGCTTGGGAACCATACAAATATAATCTACCATCACCAACTCAACTTCCTCTTAGTCAGAGCTCCAAAATTTCTGAAACCACTCCAGTCACTCAAGTCGCTAAGTCGGGCCCAACTTTTTTGTGACCCCCATGGACTGTATAGTCCATGGAATTCTCCAGGCCAGAATGGCTGCAGTGGGTAGCCTTTCCCTACTCCAGGGGATCTTCCCAACCCAGGGATCAAAGCCAGGTCTTCCACATTGCAAGCAGATTCTTTACCAGCTGAGCCATAAGGAAAGCCCTATATATATACATACATATATATATATTCCAACCACATATATATATTTATATGGTTTATTTCAACCATATATATACTTATGGTTTATTCCAACCATATGAAGGATATGGGTGGAATAAATATATGTGTGTGTGTGTGTGTGTGTGTGTGTGTGTGTGTGTGTGAAGGATCTGGTTGAAATAAAAAAGAGAGCAATCTTAAACCAATTGCTGCTAAAAAAACAAAATCATAACTTTGCAAATTCTACATAGTTGAAGTGGCCCATTTCTAGGTCCCTCTCAAGGCCCTGGAGTATCCAATGCAAATGAGAGGTCTTAAGTCTGAAACTTAATTAGCTTCATAGTAATTCTGCATCCATATTTCTTATTAGGTGGATTTTTCTCTCTCTCTCATATTCCTTTCTTATGTTCCCTTATGTACCTTCTAAAATGGGTAATAATTTTAAGCATTCTTTATTTATTTACCTGTGCTTAGAGCTATACTTAAACATCCTGTGTTCTGTTTTTACCTTAGAATGCCTAACAAATTATTGTAATGATTGATGTGTAGGTAGATAGATAATTGAAACTGAGATTCTTCATATTCTCCCTGCTTGCTCTGCAGGTTTATAAATGCATTCTTTGGGTGGCCTTAGCCTTCATGGTGGAGAAAGGATATTAGAAGGTCATGAAGTTGTCTAACATAACATGTCTTATGGCTGGTGGCAGGACAACACAGTACCAGATGAAAATTTGCCCATACTGATCATTTGGTGCTGAAAACACAAGATGCCAAGGGACTGTTTCATGGATTACAGGTTGTTATTATGAAGAGAGTTGGACCAATCAACAGGGAGTAGACTGGCAGAGCCATCATAGTCTAGAATGGGCTCTATTGCAAATCTCTTCAAAACTTACCACTTAGAGCTGCAGGAGATGTTCATGCTTTGATGAATATCTGGCAGTCAATAGTTTACTTTAAAAATTTATGAGCTATATTGATCTTTGTTGTTACTGTATTTATCCTATTAACTAGAGAGGACTGAACTCAATGGAGAGTGTCCTAGACCTGGAATGTGTATCCTATTACAGAACTCATCACACTTTTCTGCACCTCAAACTGATCTATGAACTTCCTATTTAGGAACTATGTCTTATTGATTTTTTAATCCCCCACCCCACCACAACTTCTTCACTCTACACTATCCCAATGCTTAAAATTTTGGCTTATACACTTGATCCATCTCAAGACATGTATTTAATGAGTGAGTGAATGAATGAATACCTTAGTTCTTCTTAATCAAATTTTTATTTATGATTAATCTCATCCATCCTGTGCTTATTATTTAGTTAGGAAATTATATTGGAAAGTTATAGTCTCACAATAAAAATTGTTATCAGTTTATATATAATGAAGTTTTACAAACCCTTTTGCCGCCTTTCATTTATCATTCCTATAAATTAAATAGGAAAGAAAAGGAAATTGCACCACAATGAGTCAGATACTAGCTGCTGCTTCTCAAGTAGGGAAATGAGGGTACTATTTTTTTAAGATAAGTTTTATTTATATTTAAAAATTTTTGACTGCATCCTGCAACATGTGGGAAGTCATTCCCAGACCAGCGATGAAGTTCACACCCCTTGCTTTGGAAGAGGGTATCTTAACAACTGGACCACTGGAGAAGTCCAGGTACTAACTATTATTGTCTGAGGGTATTTTGCTCTTCAGAGGTTTTGTGAGTTGAGGCTAACCTATTTACTTTCTTAACTTCCTTCTTCCAGTGCCTATGAATGCACAAGGTGGATGACCTGTCAGAAGGTGTCATCTCTGATGATGAAACAGATCCAGTTGTTCAAGGGACCAGAACTGAAATAAGTGAAAATTATCCAAACCAATGGAGTCTACCAGGCAAAAATTCATAACCAAAATGCTATCTGAGGGCCTAAAATAAGTGTGATCTCTATTTACCTATCTCTAACCCCCTGAAGTTCTGTGAAGGCAGGGACTTTTTTGTTCTGTTCCATGTTGTAGAATTGTAGGTGAAAGCAAACATCCCTCATGTGTGATGCAAGCTCAAAGCAAGCTTTATCAAGAAAACTTAAAGGTGGATACTTGGCTGAATGATACATGAATGCGCTCAGCATTACACTAAAAGGAATACAGGGCCAGAATCCCAGCTGAGTGAACTGTAGACAGTGTTCAAAGAGAGAGAACCTTGCCATGCTACAGCTAAAGAAGGTCTGACAGTGGGGACTTTTTTGACTATGTTGTTGTTGTTGACACACTAAGTTGTGTCCGATTCTTTGTGACCCCATGGACTACAACGCACCAGGCTTCACTGTCCCTCACAATCTCCCAGAGTTTGCTCAGATTCATGTCCACTGAATCAGTGATGTTACCCAACCATCTCATCCTCTGCGGCATCCTTCTGTTTTTGCCTTCAATATTTCCCAGCATCATGGTCTTTTCCATTGAGTCAGCTCTTCACATCAGGTGGCCAAAGTATTGGAGCCTCAACATCAGTCCTTCCAATGAATATTCAGGGTTGAATTCCTTTAGGATTGATTGGTTTGATCTTCTTGCTATCCAAGGAACTCTCAAAAGTCTTCTCCAGCACCCCACAATTTCAAAGTATGTATCCTTTGGTTCTCAGCCTTCTTCATGGTCCAACTCTCATATCTGTACATGACTACTAGAAAAAACATGGCTTTGACCTATATGAACCTTTGAAAGGTGCCTTATAGGGCCTATGAGGGTGCAGGCTGAGCTTGGGTGCTGGCCACCCAGTAAAGGTGCATATCAGTATTTTAGTGTCCATATCCCCACATCTTTAATTCATGTGAGGTGGAAGCACTGGGTCATGAAAGTGGTATGCAGAATAGTCTTAGGACAGTGCCTACCATAGGATAAGCACTCATCTTAGTTGAATAAAGTAAATACATAATTGAGAATTACTATTGTGAAACTCCAGTACATAGTTTTCATAACATGAAATTGATGAGATAGTGACCAACCATAAAACACAAAATAAGTGGTAGAATACTGCTAGATCAGTAAACAGAAAAACCAGGAGCTGCACTGAGATATGAAACACAAAGCACAGGGGTCCAAGGAAAAACATATGAAAGTAGAAAAAGAAAGTCAAAGTTAAGCCTGAAGCAGGAGAGAGGCTGGTAAAGTTAGCTTCAAAGTACTGCTTGAACGAAAAGAAATTACAGCAGAAAACATACATATTAATGAAGCTGCAACAATATTGAAAAACAACCCATTATCATTACCTAGATTAAAAGAAAAGACAAGATTAACACCTCAGACTTCATGGACAGAATAAGAAGGCTTATCAACAAGCTCTCACCTTCCACATATTTTCATCTTTCCTAGGAAGACTTGAGAAAAGGATCTCAAAGAAAATCTCTGAAAAACTGTTGCTGTAGTTATAAATTTTGGTAATTGCAATGAAATGGATAAGAGCAATAGCTTAGGGCAGGGGATAAAATGTGTGAAAAACACTTTTAGAAAACCAGGAAGCAGTCTTGGAGTTGCATAAACGGTAGCAAGGAAGGAAGGAATTGGGAGGAAAGGAGGATGTAGTATTTATTTATTCCTCTTTGAGAGGAGAAGGGAGAGGGCCCGGTTTGCTAAACATTCTTTCACAGAAATAAGAATGATTAATTTTCACTCTTTTTTGTGACTTTTCTGAAAATCTCTAAAATATTTTTAATAGCTATAAAGAACAGAGACATCAGTTTCTTCAAACAACTGTAATCAGCCAACTCAAATTTCAATTCACTTACAGTGTAGTCAGACATAAATCTTCCCTAAATATCTATCTCATTGAACAAGGATAAATTCCAGTAGGAAAGATAACACCCCAGAAAGAGGAGATTCAATAGAACCAGAGCTCACCCAGATGAATAGTTCCACCAACCCAGCCCAGGCCAACTGATTCTTAATTTGCTGAAAAGAGACCTAATTTCTGCCTATCATAACAACCCAGTGGAGAGACCAGTCTAGATCAGCTGAACCCAGTTACCATGGAAATGTGTGCTATATTAATGTATTTTGGTATGTCTCATTGAGATTTTTTGGTTGTTTGATATATAATATTGCTAGGCCTGACAACTGATATAATACTAAACTCTTTCCAAAGTGTTTATACCAATTTACACTCCCACCAGCAATGAATGAATGTTCTTATTGCTCTAAATTCTTGACAGCATTGTCAGTCTGTTTAATTTGAAGCATTTTGGCTTGTAGTATGCTTTATTTTGGTTTTAATTATTATTTTCCTGACTACTAATGACCCTCCTTTCATACTTTTATAATCATTTTGATATCCCTTTTCTGTGAAGCACTGCTCAAGCCTTTTGCCCACTTTCCTTTGATATCTTCCTATTGATTTGTTGAAATTCTTCACATATTCTAGACCCAAACCTGTTGTAAGTTATATGTGTTGTAAATACCTTTCATTCTGTGGTTTGCTTTTTCACTTTTTATTTGTGTCTTTTTATGACTAAAAGTTGTACTCATACTGTGATCTAATTTGACAATCTTTTTTTAAATAGTATTTTGTTAGGAATATTTTACTGCAATAAAGAATAATGATGGTTCTCTGTATTATTATCAAAACAAATTCTTGATATCCTTTCATATTTAGATCTATAGTGCTTCTGGATTTCATTTTTGCACATAACGAGGAGGAGTTGATGGTTGGTATTTGTTGTCTGTTGGCTAGCCTATTGTTTCAGCCACATTCTCTATATTTCTTCCACTGCTCAGCTCTGTTGTACCATTTCCATAGATCAATCATTCATACATGCCAGTCTGTAATCCATATCGTGGGTCTATCTGTTCTTTCCCTACTATCCCATTGTCTTAATTACTGTAACTTTAAATTGACATATAGCAGAGCAAATTTACCCACTATGTTTTTCTTTTATTCAGTTCAGTTCATTCGCTCAGTCGTATCCGACTCTTTGCAACCCCATGAATCGCAGCACGCCAGGCCTCCCTGTCCATCACCAACTCCCAGAGTTTACTCAAACTCATGTCCATTGAATCAGTGATGCCATCCAACCATCTCATCCTCTGTCGTCCCCTTCTCCTCCTGCCCCCAATACCTCCCAGCATCAGAGTCTTTTCCAATGAGTCAACTCATCATATAAGGTGGCCAAAGTACTGGAGTTTCAGCTTCAGCATCAGTCCTTCCAATGAATACCCAGGACTGATCTCCTTTAGAATAGACTGGTTGGATCTTCTTGCAGTCCAAGGGACTCTCAAGGGTTTTCTCCAACACCACAGTTCAAAAGCATCAATTCTTTGGCGCTCAGCTTTCTTCACAGTCCAACTCTCACATCTATACATGACCACTGGAAAAACCATAGCCTTGACTAGATGGACCTTTGTTGGCAAAGTAACATCTCTGCTTTTTAAAATGCTATCTAGGTTGGTCATAACTTTCCTTCCAAGGAGTAAGCGTCTTTTAATTTCATGGCTGCAGTCACCATCTACAGTGATTTTGGAGCCCCAAAAAATAAAGTCTGACACTGTTTCCCCATCTATTTCCCATTAAGTGATGGGACCAGATGCCATGATCTTCGTTTTCTGAGTGTTGAGCTTTAAGCCAACTTTTTCACTCTCCTCTTTCACTTTCATCAAGAGGCTTTTTAGTTCCTCTTCACTTTCTCAAGAGGCAGGCCAATACTTTGGCCATCTGGTGGGATGCCTAGTAGCACTACTTACTTGTGAATTCAATGAAATATTTAAGGAAGGAGCAAAGTCAAATATATGCAAACTTTTTTCAAAAGTGGGATGTTCAGTTCAGTTGCTCAGTCCTGTCTGACTCTGTGACCCCATGGACTGCAGCATGCCAGGCTTACCTGTCCATCACCAGCTCCCAGAGCTTGTTCAAAATCATGTCCATCAAGTCGGTGATGCCATCTAACTACCTCATCCTCTGCAGTCTCCTTCTCCTGCTGCCTTCAATCTTTCCCAGCATCAGGGTCTTTTTCAATGAGTCAGTTCTTCACATCAGATAACCAAAGTATTGGAGTTTCAGCTTCAGCATCAGTCCTTTCAGTGAACATTCAGGACTGATTTCCTTTAGGATGGACTGGTTGGATCTCCTTGCAGTCCAAGGGACTCTCAAGAGTCTTCTCCAACACCACAGTTCAAAAGCATCAGTTCTTTGGCACTCAGCTTTCTTTATAGTCAAACTCTCACATCCATACATGACTACTGGAAAAACCATAGCTTTGACTAGAAGGACTTTTGTTGGCAAAGTAATGTCTCTATTTTTTAGTGCGCTGTCTAGGTTGGTCATTGTTTTTCTTCCAAGGAACAAGGGTTTTTTTTTAATTTCATGGCTGCAGTCACCATCTGCAGTGATTTTGGAGCCCCCCAAAATAAAGTCTGACACTGTTTCCATTGTTTTCCCATCTATTTGACATGAAGCGATGGGACCAGATGTTATGATCTTCATTTTATGAATATTGAGCTTTAAGCCAACTTTTTCACTCTCCTCTTTCACTTTCATCAAGAGGCTCTTTAGTTCCTCTTTGCTTTCTGCCATAAGGGTCGTGTCATCTGCATATCTGAGGTTATTGATATTTCTCCCAGCAATCTTGATTCCAGCTTGTACCTCATCCAGCCCAGCATTTCTCATGATGTACTCTGCATATAAGTTAAATAAGCAGGGTAATAATATAAAGCCTTGGTATATTCATTTCCCAATTGGAACCAGTCTGTTTTTCCATGTTCAGTTCTAACTGTTGCTGCTTGATCTACATACAAATTTCTCAGGAAGCAGATCAGGTGGTCTGGTATTCTCATCTCTTGAAGAATTTTCAACACAGCAGAAATAGATGATTTTCTGGAATTCTCTTGCTTTTTTGATGATGCAACAGATGTTGGCAATTTGATCTCTGGTTTCTCTGCCTTTTCTAAATCCAGCTTAAATATCTGGAAGCTCACAGTTCACGTATTGTTGAAACCTGACTTGGAGAATTTTGAACATTACTTTGCTACTGTGTGAGACAAGTACAATCATGTGGTAGTTTGAACATCCTTTGGCATTGCCTTTCTTAGGGACTGGATTGAAAATTGACCTTTTCCAGCCCTGTGGCCATTGCTGAGTTTTCCAAATTTGCTGACATATTGAGTGCAGCCCTTTCACAGAATCATTTTTTAGGATTTGAAATAGCTCAGCTGGAATTCCATCACCTCCACTAGCTTTGTTCATAGTGATGCTTCCTATGGACCACTTGACTTCACTCTCCAGGATGTCTGGCTCTAGGTGAGTGATCACACCCACATGGATATCTGGGTCATGAAGATATTTTTGTATAGTTCTGTGTATTCTTGCCACCTCTTCTTAATACCTCTGCTTTTGTTAGGTCCATACCTTTTCTGTCCTTTATTGTGCTATCTTTGCCTGAAACATTCCCTTGGTATTTCTAATTTTCTTGAAGAGATCTCTACTCTTTCCGTTCTATTTTTCCCTCTATTTCTTTGCATTTTTTATTTCCTTTACCTTTTTGTTTTAAGCACTCTTTGCTGTCCTTAGCCCTAACTACAGTATCAGACTTTCTTCTGGGATCATTTTCTTTTTGTCTGATAATAAGCTTCAAAGCTTTTCCAATACTTTGGACACATGATGAGAAGAGTTGACCCATTAAAAAGTCCTGATGCTTGGAAAAGATTGAAGGCAGAGGAAGAAGTGGTTGACAGAGGATGAGATGGTTGGATGGCATCACAGACTGAATGGACATGAGTTTGAGCAAACTCCAGGAGATGGTGAAGGACAGGGAAGCCTGGCCTGCTACAGTCCATGGGGTTGCAAAGAGTCGGACATGACTGAATGACTGAACAATAACAAAACTTCAGGGTGGTTCTGCTGATGCCATATTCTCTTAGATTTATTTTTCAAAATTATATTCATTTTACCTTTATTCTCAAAGATTATTTTTTCTCAGTATAGAATTTTAAGACAGAGGGATATTTTTTTCTCACTTTTAAAAATACTATTACACCCCTTTCTGGCTTTGTTTCTTTCAAGAATGAGGTCATTTAAATATTATTCTTTTGAGGAGAATGCATTTATTTCTTTTATCTACTTTTAAGATTTTTTCCTTACTATGGTGGAGCTGAAATTGATTTTCTTGGAATATATCTTGCTCAAGGTTCATAGTGTTTTTTGAATCTGTAGTTAGATATCATTCATCAGTTTTCTATTAGCCAGTAAGTCTTATCCATCTGAACTATTCCAACCCTAAAAGCTGCTCTCTCATCAGTGTTGGCTTCCCTGGTGGCTCCAGTTGGTAAAGAATCTGCCTGCAATGCAGGAGACGTGGATTTGATATCTGGATTGGGAAGATTCCCTGGAGAAGGTAATGGCAACTCACTCCAATATTCTTGCCTAGGAAATCCCTTGGACAGAGGAGCCTGGCATGCTGCAGTCTGTGCACTCAGAAGAATCAGACACAATTTAGTGACTAAATCACCACCACCATCAGTGTTTCCATTCTCAGTAAATAACATCATAATGTGTCCAGTTGAAAGTTTCCTTTAAAAATGTATTTGGAACTAGATCACCTGTTACCATTTACACCTCTCCCACCTTAAGCCAAGATGCAATTATTCTCTCCAGACAAATGTAGTGATCTTCCATGAAATATCCTTGCTTTCTTTCCTCTTACCTCCCCACCCCACCCCAAGTATTCCAATCTTTAAACAGCAGCCAGAATGAATCATTTAAAACCGAAATCAGGGACTTTCCTGATGGTCCAGTAGTTAAGAATCTACATTCCAATGCAGAGGACATGGATTCAATCCTTGGTCAGGGAACTAAGATCCTTGGTCAGGGAACTAAGCTCACAAGCCCCAGCTAAGACCCAATGCTGTCAAATAAATAAATATTTAAAAAAATCATATTATGCCACTCTTTTACTCTATCTTCCAATGACTTCTTCTTCCACTTAGAATGAAATTCAAAGTCCTTATCACAGTGACCCAACAGGTCCCTCATAATTTCTTCTCTGGTTGCCTTTGATCTGATTGCTTACCATTCTCCACCCCACTCTCCCCCATCACACTTTTCCAAACACAAGTTTCTTGCTCCACCTAGAAGAAATAAAACATATTCTTGCTTCAGGACTCTGTGCTGTGATTCCCTATGCTGAAGCATTTTCCCCAAGATTTTTGCACATCACTCCAGTATTTGACCAAACTTCACTTCCTCAGATATGCCATCATCAAAACTTTCTAATCCTTTGCCCTGCTCTGTCTTCCCTCTTGGCACTTTTATTACTTTCTGCTATATTTTGTCATGGGCTTATTTCTTTCCTGAACGTTTTCATGAAAATACACACTCCAAATGGGCAATTATTTGTTTAGTTTTGTTTTTCTTATTTGTTGCATCTCCACAGTCTAAAACTCAAGGGTAGCTAGTAGGAAAATAAAGAGTAGTAGTGGTGTTAGTCGCTCAGTTGTGTCCGACTCTTTGCGACCCCATGGGCTGTAGCTCACCAGGCTCCTCTGTCCATGGGGTTTTCCAGGCAGGAATACTGGAGTGGGTTGCCATTCCCTTCTCCAGAGGATCTTCTCGACCCAGGGATTGACCCCCAGTCTCTCACATAGGAGGCAGATTCTTTACCGTCTGAGCCACCAGGGAAGCTCCCAGGCATATAAATACTTTTGAAATAAAATAATGAATGTTATTGGCATTTTTCCTCAATAAATGCAATAGGAAGGAAGTAGTGGTGTTATGAATTGGTTGTAATGAAGAAGATAGTTCAAAAAATTGACTATGGTGGAGCAAGTCCTAATTGTAGAAGTAAAATTGAGATATTTTTAAAAATTTTAGTTTTTCAAAAAATATTTTGCATAATTAAAAAAATCTTGTACTAACATTGAAGGAATGAATAAATTAAGGATTTAAACCTAGTAAAGAGAGAACTTTTATTTTATCATGGTATAAAATATTATTAAAATGATCTGAAGTGAAAATTCAATAAGGAATTTCTAATCATAGAAATTTAATGATTATATATATATCATCATTCCAAAGAATCAATTTATAAACACTTTGTCTTAGTGTGTATATGTGCATCAGTCTTCATTTTAAATAGTTATGTTAGAAACGAAGATACGTGACAGTTGTCTTACAACTATGTAGCAAGTCAGTATAATCAGTTTTAAGTACTGTGGTAAAAAACAGACAAGCCTAAAGAAATGTACAATACTTTAAAGTGGACATTTTCAACTCTTGTGTGTATGTGTTTTAAAATATTTATTTATTTATTTATTTATGGCTGCACTGGGTCTTCGTTGCTGCACTTGGGCTTTCTCTCCTTGTGATAAGAAGAGGCTATTCTAGTTACAGTGCGCAGGCTTCTTGCAGTGGTTTTTCTTGTTGTGGAACACCTAGATTTTAACTAAGAAATCTAGATCACAAATTGCTCTAAAGGCATTGATCTGTGTGACCCAATCCCAGTTTGTGCTTTGACAACACAAGTAAAAAAGATGGATAAAAACATCTTTTTAAGGCATCTGACCAGATACTTAAAATTTTTATTTGAAATTATTTACACATAATGAATTCCTTTAAAAATTATTAGTACCTAATGATTGTTTCATAATAGTTCCACATTTTTGTACCTAGACACAGAAAAAATAATTCTAAGTGGTAATGTTTTCTCATTGAGTGAGAAGTCTTATTTCACAAGAATTTCCATTGGTATACTATTACAGAATATAAACATGTAGGTATGTCTATTAATTACCATATGTTTGTATAGTAGGTGACTTCCTTCAGTATTGCATAAAATAATTGTGTGAAGAAGAACACTCCTCACTTGTATTCACTATTTTTAAATTTTTCATTTTATTTTGGACTGTAGTTAATTTATAATGTTGTGTTAGCTTCAGGTGTACAGTACAGTGATTCAAATATACATATATCTATTCTTTTCTCAAATTCTTTTCCCATTTAGGTTATCACAGAATATTGAGTCGAGTTTCCTGTGTTATACAATAGGTCCTTGTGGGTTATCTGTTTTAAATATAGTAGTGTTCATTCACTATTTTATGCATCCAACAAACACTGAGTGTGCACTCTTTGAATACATTAGAAGATGAGGGTACCAAAATATAAGATGCAATCCTATCTTCAATGAGTTTTTTTTACATCTAGAAGGGGAAAGAAAAAGGAAACCCAATTTTATTAGTAATATTGAGTCATTGATTTGAGAGCACATGCTTATTGGCACTTTTTGTCTAGGCTGGGAATTCATCTGCTACTCTACCACAAATGCACAGGGAATTTCTCAAAACTGAAATCCCTTCAGGAGTTAATATTTACTAAGTGCCTGTTATTTATAGAGAATATAATAAAATATAAGTGGAATCCTAAGAGTTTTAAAGAAATTTGTAAGCCTACGCAGAGAAACACGAACCTTGTATAAAAACCAAAATGAAACCTATAAGAACAATGACAAAAGAGTCCAAATTCATACAAACTGGTATTAACATATGAGAAGAGAACACTTAGATCTTACATAGTTTTCAGCACAGGAACATCATTTGCTAAACTTGGAAGAAAGCCAACCAGGATTAGGACTATGACAAAGAAGGAATATGCAAGTCTGTTGAATCTCTGACTGGCCTGGATGCTGTGCAAGCAGTTAATGTCACCACATGGACATCCTCCAGGACTGGTCAGTGGCATTTATATTCTTATTGGTGTTTATAAACTGGAGTATCCTGGTATTTTGACTGTTCTTCGTGTTTTAACTTCTAAGGACAACTGAGAGCATACTGGAGAGTGGAGAGAGCCATGTCAACAACTATATGCCATGTGGTATGTTAGTTACTGGGAGTTCAAAGGCAAATTTGACACGTGGTCCTCTGATGGAGGCTACAATCAACTGAGAGAGACAGACACATTAAATAAGAAATCATTAAAAAGCTTTCTAAATGCACAGATAAAGATTTGCACTGGATATTAAGACAGAGCAATAGACACACACTTAACTCATGGCAGGGGATCCGACACATCCCAGACGTCCTTGGGAAGCTGACTAATGGACTGAGTCCTTAAAGGTGACCTGAATGGCTATTGGGAGAGGAGCAGAGAAGGCATGAGGTGGTGTGACTGTGGGGCTGGAGGAGAATGGGATTGGACATGAAAAGTGCAGGAACTGAGAGACCAGAATTGGGGGTGTGTTCACAAGAGTGCTTAAGTTACCAAAAATAGTGATCCAGGAGACAGGATCTTCAATGAATAAAGGGGAATGACCAGGAGAACTATACACCACAAAAACAAAGGCCAGAAGAAAGCATATAGACAAATAAGGTGAGAATAAAGGAGGTGGGGGGTCAGAATTCTAAACCAGACTGTGGAGATGAAGTGGTATGGAGGTAGGTGGCATAAAGGATACCAAGTGTGAGATTAGAGGAGGATAACATTTTCACTTCCCAATCTTAACTTTTATAAAGTGTAGATAATAAACAAACTGAAAGACTAATAGGAGAGGCAGCTTCCTCAGAAACTACTTAAGGATTCAGATAAGGAGTTGAAAGGATGCTTTGAGAAGAAGCTGAGGATATAAGAAGTATCCAGACTATGAGCACCATTTCACAAGCACAGGGACAGGTGTTTGAGGCAGAGTGGAAGAGTAGGACAGAGAAATGAATTTCTGAACAGTAGGAGCAGATAGCATGTGGTAGAGAGTGGCTTGGAGGGGAGTGTGTATTTATGAAGATAGCAGTAAGTAGCATGAGTACCCACTCCAGTATTCTTGCCTGGGAAACCCCATGGACAGAGGAGACTGACTGGCTATAGTCCATGGGGTTGCAAAGAGTTGAACATGGCTTACAACTAAACACCAAAAAGCGTGAGTACAGTGGCCACGCCTCACTCTGCTTAGGATGCCGTTAATCAGACTTTCCCAACCTCAGCACCACTGACACTTTAGGCCAGAGAAGTCTTTGGTGTGGGGCCCATCTTGTGCATTTTAGGGTGTTTAACATCATTCTTGGCATCTAACCACTTGAGGCCAGTAACATCATCCCCCAAGCTACCACAGCCAGAAATGTCTCCAGACATTGACAAGTGTCCTCTTGGTAGAAATATCTCCCAGTTGAAAACCACCATGTTAGATCCAGCAGCTTCAGACTTAACTGTTCCGTGGTCTGGGGTGACATTTTCAACAACAGAAGTTTCTACTTCCTAAGGTTTGGGGAGCATGGTAGAGGAGTGTTAGGAGAATTTTCGTACTCCAGGGGTCAGGGGTCAGATACATGCTCCAGCAGTGATCCTAGTGAGGAAAGATGAGGGCTAAGTAAGTTCCTACAGTTGTATCTTAAGTGTTTGGAGAAATGAAACAGGAAAAGGAGTCACAATAATACCAGAATTTTGAAATAGGTGAATGATGGTATCTGTAGGTGATAACTTGGGTGGTGGGGGTGAGGAACCCTGGAAATTGAAACTAAAATTCCCCTCTGAGATTTGAAATATATAGTAAGTAATAAGTACATACAGTGAAGGAGTGCTGTTATTTTAAACATTAGGGATGACTTTTCCAGACCATTGAGGCTGGAACACATAGAAAGCAGATTAAAAATATGAAGACATCAATGACACTATTAAAACAATGAGGACAGCCGTTAGCAGACAGTATGAGTGGAGGTGGAGGTAGATGTGTTGATCAGTGTTGGAAAGAAAGAAAAAGAAATGTTATGAACATCAGCAGCAGTCAGGAAACTGCTTTCTGGGTAAGTTATGAGTATCAGATGAAAAACTAAGAACTACAATCCAGAGCAAAGCTTCAGTCTCTGTGTTCAGTACTTGTAGAATAATGAAGTATTGGATCTTAGCCTTATTCTATTATACATTTAAATTGCCTAAAAACTCCACTGCACTGATCCCACGTTTACTGAGCAAACATTTGGTTATAATTTGACATTCCATGTAGGTTTTTCTATAGGGAGAGAACATCCTGCTCACATCAATGGGAATACTAGAGCTGAAATTTATTAAATAACTTTGCCTAAAGTTTTAATACATTGGTTTGATAACATTTGTTATAAGGAGGCAGATCCTGATATAATAAGTTTTTTGAACCTGGGAAACTGAGGGACAGAACTTGAATTTAGGAAAATTCATGAGATGTTACTTCCCTAAGGGGAAAATGGGCAATTGAAGTATCAGTCTAGAAATTACTCTGGTCTGGAGATGTGGATTTGGAAGTCACTTCACAGATTTGAAGAATACACAGAAAAACTGGACAAGAAAGATCTTCACGACCCAGATAATCACAATGGTGTGATCACTCACTTAGAGCCAGACATCCTGGAATGTAAAGTCAAGTGGGCCTTAGGAAGCATCACTATGAACAAAGCTAGTAGAGGTGATGGAATTCCAGTTGAGCTATTTAATATCTTAAAAGATGATCTGTGAAAGTGCTGCACTCAATATGTCAGCAAATTTGGAATACTCAGCAGTGGCCGCAGGCCTGGAAAAGATCAGCATTCATTCCAATCCCAAAGAAAGGCAATGCCAAAGAATGCTCAAACTACCGCACAACTGCACTCATCTCACATTCTAGTAAAGTAATGCTCAAAATTCTCCAAGCCCCCTTCAGCAATATGTGAACCAGACATTCAAGCTGGTTTTAGAAAAGGCAGAGGAACCAGAGATCAAATTGCCAAGATCCGTTGGATCATTGAAAAACCAAGAGAGTTCCAGAAAAACAACTACTGTTTTATTGACTGTTCCAAAGCCTTTGACTGTGTGGATCATGATAAACTATGGAAAATTCTTCAAGAAATGGGACTATCAGACCACCTGATCTGCCTCTTGAGAAATCTGTATGCAGGTCAGGAAGCAACAATTAGAACTGAATATGGAAGAGCAGACTGGTTCCAAATAGGAAAAGGAGTACATCAAGGCTGTATATTGTCACCCTGCTTATTTAACTTATATGCAGAGCACATCATGAGAAATGCTGGGCAGAAAGAAGCACAAGCTGGAATCAAGATTGCTGGGAGAAATATCAATAACCTCAGATATGCAGATGACACCACTCTTAAGGCAGAAAGCAAAGAGGAACTAAAGAGCCTCTTGATGAAAGTGAAAGAGGAGAGTGAAAAAGTTGGCTTAAACTCAACATTCAGAAAACGAAGATCATGGCATCCGGTCCCATCACTTCATGGGAAGTAGATGGGGAAACAGTGGAAACAGTGTCAGACTTTATTTTGAGGGGCTCCAAAATCACTGTAAATGGTGACTGCAGCATGAAATTAAAAGACCCTTGTTCATTGGCAGAAAAACAATGACCAACCTAGACAGCGTATGAAGAAGCAGAGACATTACTTTGCTAACAAAAGTCCATCTAGTCAAGGCTATGGTTTTTCCAGTAGTCATGTAGGGATGTGAAAGTTGGACTGTGAAGAAAGCTTCATGCCGAAGAATTGATGGTTTTGAACTGTGATTTTGGAGGAGACTCTTGAGAGTCCCTTGGTCTGCAAGGAGATCCAACTAGTTCATCCTAAAGGAGATCAGTCCCGAATGTTCATTGGAAGGACTGATGTTGAAGCAGAAACTCCAATACTTTGGCCACCTTATGCGAAGAGCTGACTCATTTGAACAGATCCTGATGCTGGGAAAGATTAAAGGTGAGAGGAGAAGGGGACGACAGAGGATGAAATGATTGGATGGCATCGCTGACTCAATGGACATCAGTTTAGATAAACTCTGAGAGTTGGTGATGGACAGGGAGGCCTGGAGTGCTGCAGTCCATGGGATAAAGAGTCAGACACTAGTGAGAGACTGAACTGAACAGGTTTGGAAGTCACCAGCTTCCCAGGTGGCTCTGTGGTAAATAATTCTCACCTATACAGAAGATCCCTGAGTCTAGAAGATAGCCTGGAGGAGCAAATGGCAATCTACTTCAGTATTCTTGCCTGGTAAGTCCAATGGACAGAGAAGCTTGGTGGGCTACAGTTCGTGGGGTCACAGAGTCGGACATGACTTAGCAACAAAACAACAACAATAACCATATTGATGGAAGCAATATGATTAGGCAAGATACCTTAGTAAGAGTGAGTTAGAGGGAGAATACAAGGGTAATAGCTCAAGGATGGTCAGTATTTAAGAAATAGACAGAGGAAAGGAAGAGGAGAAAGAGTGAGCTGAGAGGTAGGAGTGAATTTCAGTAGCAAAAAGCTAGGAATAAGATTCTTTCAAAGGTGAGGGAGTCCATAGTATGAAAAAGAAGTCAAATGAGATGGAGTTAAAAGAGTTCATTGTTTTCAATCAAAGGAGTTGTTGATCTCAGAGGGCATGATTTCAGTAAAGTCACAGGACAGAGGCCAAACTTTAGGGACTTGAGATGTAAACAGAATTTGAATCAATGGTAGGTTGCAGTGTGGAAGCAGATGAAGAAGGTATTGATGCCCTGTGAATCTAGAAAGGTTCAGGCTAACCAATTAATCAGTGGTTATCATAAAGCTAGAAATGACTAAGATGTGCCATCAAGGTGTAAAAAGTATTGTGTGATCTTCAAGACTATGGATTTTCCAGTAGTCATGTATGGATGTGAGAGTTGTACTATAAAGAAAGCTGAGCACTGAAGAATTCATGCTTTTGAACTGTGGTGTTGGAGAAGACTCTTGAGAGACCCTTGGACTGCAAGGAGATCCAACCAGTCCATCCTAGAGGAGATCAGTCCTGGGTGTTCACTGGAAGGACTGATTTTGAAACAGAAACTCCAACACTTTGGCCACCTGATGCAAAGAGCTGACTTATTTGAAAAGACCCTGATGTCCTGAAAGATTGAAGGCAGGAGGAGAACAGAGGACAACAGAGGATGAGATAGTTAGATGGTATCACTGACTCAATGGACATGAGTTTGAGTAAACTCTGGGAATTTGTGATGGACAGGGAGGCCTGGTGTGCTGTGGTTCATGGGGTCGCAAAGAATCAGACACGTCTGAGCGACTGGACTGAACTGAACTGATCTTATATTTCAATTTCCACTTGCAGATGAACCAGACTTTTTCAACTCACATTTTGTAAAAATTCTGGCCCAATATCCTAAGGAGTCCATTGTATGTGATGAAGTAACTTGCCTCTTAAGCATTTAGGATGATCCTGTGTTTTACTCTCCTTGGAAGAATTGAGAAAATCATCACTCAAACATTTTTCAGGTTCTGGGATTTTTTTTTTTTTTTTTAATATTTATTTATCTTAGGTCTTAGTTGGGAACATGGGATCTCTCTCTTGTTTTTTTTTTTTTTTTTTTTTTTAGTTGCAGCATGTGAATTCTTAGTTGGGGCATCTACCTCCCTGATTAAGGATCGGACTCAGGTTCCCTGAATTGGGAGTGTGGAATCTTAACCACTGGACCATCAGGGAAGTTCCTGTTCTGGGATTTGATGCATTTGCATCACTGAGGGGTTATTAGAAATGCAGAATAAGGAGCCATCCATACCTACAAGATCAGAATCTATATTTCTGCAATATCCTCTTATGATTTCTGCTCACATTAAAGTTTGAAAGACACTGCTTTAGAGTAGTGGTTCTGAGCCTTGGCTACGCTTCAGGATCACTGAAGGAGATTAGAAAGAATATTGATGCTCAGCTCTCCTCCTACCCCCATTTAATTGGCTTGATGAAAGGCATGATCTGCTGGGAAAGATTGAAGGCAAAAGAAGAAAAGAGAGGCAGGGGATTAGATGGTTGGCTGGCATCATCGGCTCAATGAACATGAATCTGAGTAAATTCTGGGAGATAGTGAAAGACAGAGAAGCCTGGTATGTTGCAGTCCATGGGGTCGCAAAGAGTCATACATGATTTAGCAACTGATCAACAACAAGGGCATGGGCATGGCTATTTTTCAAATGCTCACCAGGTGATTCTTAGGTGAGGCAAGGGTTAAGAACCACTAGACCTGGGAAATAAGACCCTGAGAAAATGAAGGCTTAACCAGCCTATGTGGAGAAGGCAAGGGCAACCCACTCCAGTACTCTTGCCTGGAAAATCCCATGGACGGAGGAGCCTGGTGGGCTGCAGTCCATGGGGTCGCTAAGAGTCGGGCACGACTGAGCGACTTCACTTTCACTTTTCACTTTCATGCATTGGAGAAGGAAATGGCAACCCACTCCAGTGTTCTTGCCTGGAGAATCCCAGGGACGGGGGAGCCTGGTGCGCTGCCGTCTATGGGGTCTCACAGAGTTGGACACAACTGAGGTGACTTAGCAGCAGCAGCAGCAACAAGCCTATGAGACAGATATTGATGGACTTCTGGTGAAATGGGAGCCATGGTACTTTCTGATCCTTTAGTTCAGTGGGGTTGGAGGAAGATGAATTACACAAAACCGATTAGCTTCTTTGAGTTTCACAAAGAAAAGTTAAACTTATAAATGTAATATAATTATATGAAAAATGAAGACAAGTATGCAAATACCTCATTGAAACATTGAGAATAAGATACAAAATGAAATGGATCTTGAGAAAGTATCTTAGGAACTGAAGAGTAATAAAAAATAAAGTGTATGTCTGGGTAAATACATTTAAACTCTAATTTCCAGATGAATTTTTGTATTGAATTTAGTATCTGCCTTCAGGTTTGGTCAATAGTATATAGATAAGGAAATTTCTTATCTAAAACTTCTTAAAAATCCTATAATGGTCCTAGTTACTGAAAGCCCAGTGGGGTTAAATAACCTGTTTTAAGTCTTTATCTATATGGCAGAGGATATAAAAGATTTGCACAATTATGTATCCAACTAAGGATGATCTGTGTACCCATAGGACCAAGACTGGCTTAGGCCAGAGTAGGGCTTTTCAGTTGGTGTGAATATGTAGCACAATTGTGTCCTTTTCTAAATTCATAAGGCAGTACCTGAGGTCATTACTTCCCTTTTTCTCAGAATGAATCTCACCTCAGATCTTTCCCACAGAGGGAACTGGGCATTGTTTGCTTGGCTGTTATTCTTTTCTTTTCCTTAGGTCATAGGCTACCAGGAATTTACTGATATGTTGCTCTAGACTATTTGCTTCCCTTTATAGGATTTTAGGTTGAATCTTCACAAAAATATCCACTAGATAATTTTTATGATGCTTTAAAACCATTACCTCATTTGAAACTCACTAAGATCATGTAAGTTATACAGAGCAGAGATGATATTTTCCTCTTATGGATGATAAAACTGATTGATGTTCAAAAACATGGAGTTAGTTCCCTAATGTCTCAGTGATACTTGACATCACTGTTTATTGCTAGTAATAGTCCTTCCTGTTTAAAATATCCAGGTCTAGAACTTGAGTTTTGTTCAACAGTCCAACTGATTTTTTTTTCACTTTCTTGCACTTGGATTTTGTCCCCCACCCTCTCATTTCTCTTTCATTCTCTTTTTCTTTTCCTATTTTCCTTTAATCCTATGTAATTCATTATTTGTTCTCTTACATATAGTTTCCTTTTGCTTTATATTATAAAATTCCAGTTTCAGTCATGGCCCTCTCTATCTTAAATTACAATTTTTATACATTTTTGTTCATATCATGGTGATAACTATTTAAATCAAAAGTTTAAGAGTAACTGAATTGTTGGTGTTTTGTTGTTGGATCTAAATAACCGATGAACATAACTTTTTTTCCTTGGGTCACTGGCAACTTTCAAGCAGTGTCCTGTACATTACACCTTAATAAACGCCATTTTACTTTGTGCTTTTTTGAGTTCTGGTTTCTTTCCCCAATAGAAGGGAAAACCAGATATTTTATCAAAGTGACAGTGTGGTATTCAGTTTTCAGATTTCTAGTTCTTGGAAGAGTGCCTTCAAAAGCCACAGAGTTCTTTAATTGTCCTGAGCACCTGCTTCAAAATACCTCAGTGTTAAACTATTTGTTTTTCCTCTTTAGGAGACCATAGTACCAGTTCTGTTAACACTTTGACACCACGCCAAAATATACAGCAGTCATTTAAGATTGAGTATTAAAGGCCCCATTCACCATTTTTTTAAGAGAAGGGAAAAAAAAGGAATAAAGGTCTTTCACACATTCCCTCTGTAATTATAAATGTAAAACCATTCTGGAGTCATCTACCTAGCAGATGGAAATATTGCAAGGGTTTACTGTATAGTTCACTCTCATTTTCCAACAAAAAATAGATTGATTTTATTCATTTATTTTGGACTTCATTAGTACCCTTTTTCCTGGTCTTCAAGGTGCAAAAATAAGAAATAACTTTTTATATTAGTTAAATCAGTCATGCATATAGGAGGTGCTCCCATGCCTGGAATAAGTGCCACTGGGCATCTAACCACAGCTCTGGCCAACCACACATAGCTTCTCTTGTTCTACCAGGCCCTACCCCTTTGCTCTTCAATGCTCCCACAGTTCCTGGATCCTGGACTTCTCTGAAAGGAAGGTGTGCTTGCTTTGTGTGCTTGCTGACCGGTAATTCCTATGCCTTGCAGGCTCAGAGTACCCTGCTACTTCTCCTTTCCCTGGATTTTCCAGCAAAAAGATATTGGTGAATAGCTTTGGGAAGAAGTTCATGAATTTTCCTTTGTTGAATTAAGATATGTACACATAAGTCTATATGGAGAAATGGCATGTGACATAATTTCACTCACACACATATACAATGCTTACTGCATTCACTTCCTGCTCAGATTTCTTCTGAGAACCTTGCATAGTCCTTCATATTCTCTAAACTCTAAACTGTACCAGTGAGGCCAGGACTAACTCAGAGACAAAGACTGGCCAGTGATCTAGACCAGGGATGGCTCTGAGAAGCCAAACAAGGGACCTCAAAGTGAATGATGACTGATGGAACCAAACACTTTCTCTTAAAAAAAAAAAAGAAACACAGAAAATGTGTCAAGGATGGCAGATTAATTAGAGATAGAGACAAAAGGGAGCTGTAATCTTCACAATGAGAGAGAAAACAAGCTCTGTCTTCAACCAGTGACTTAGATGGCTGGGGGAATGCCTCCTGTGAACCAGTAGCCTCTTAAACCCTTGATTTTCCCATGTCCATGAGCTTCTCTTCTACCATAATTTAGCTATTCCCTCCTTTGGCCCAAATCACTAATTCAGGTCACTAGGTAGTGGCAAAATTGTATCATGCCACTCCCTAGCACGGAAGAACTCCCTCATCATTCTAAAGCCAAACAAATATCCTACCCAAACATACCCCATTAGCTCCTGATATCCTTTCTTCTAAGGTTAAAAATTCTACCTCATCTACTTTTTCCACATTTATTTCTTGCTTTTAAGAAACTCTTCATTTAGTCTTTCTCACTTCTGTTGATTTAATGTCTCACTCTTTCAATTAGGTCCTTCCCATTGACTTTTGGTTTTCTTTGATTGTCTGTTTTTTTAAAAGTAGAGCATTTAAGAGAATAACATTACAAATGTTCATTTGTGTTAATAAGCGGTTAATGTTTTTCAATTTATGCCTCAGATTTATACTTTATAGAACAATTTGTAGTTTATGTAGAAATTATAAGAAAAACATCCTCCATTCCACCAGAATAATAAATGATGTTTTCCCATTTATGTCTTAGACTTATACTTTATGGAGCAACTTATATTTTATATAGAAATTATAAGACATACTTTGTTCTCTTTTTCAATCTCAGTTTCCCTTTTCTATTTTTATGCAAAAGTAGTCATCTTCAGTAATTTAATGAATATTCGTCCTCTCCAGGCTTTATATGTTTACAATAAGTCTGCATATATGTAAACAATAGATAGCACTACTTTTTGAGTTTACAAACTTTTCATAAACATCATTTACAACTCTTTGTGACGCCATGGACTATACAGTCCATAGAGTTCTCCAGCCAGCATACTGGAGTGGGTAGGTTTTCCCTTCTCCAGTGGATTTTCCTGACCCAGGAATTGAACCAGGTCTCCTGCATTGCAGGCGGATTCTTTACCAGCTGAGCCACAAGGGAAGCCCAAGAATACTGGAGTGGGTAGCCTATCGATTCTCCAGGGGATCTTCCCAACCCAGGGACTGAACCCAGGTCTCCTGCATTGCAAGCAGATTCTCTACCAGCTGAGCCACAAGGGAAGCCCAATACGTTTTATGGCAGCATGTAAACTCTATAGTTATCATCTGCTGTCCTAAGTCACTGGCTCCAACATTCATTTGTACCAAGGCTACAAAGTCAACGGCAAGGTGACGATGGGTCTAATAGCAACAAAAGGACGCTTTGAGAAATCCCAAACTTTTAAGTTTTAAAGCATTATGATGTTTCACAGAAGGAGAAATAGTGGTATGACTTAATTATAGGAAGAGGAGACCAGAACTGAAAATAGGTAGTTTTGTGTATCCAAAGTTCCATGTTAAGTCCGATGTGTAGAAAATATCATGTAACTTTCATTCATATATTTACTTATTTCTTGAATTAAAAATAATATTGAGCTATGTTCTCAGTAAAGTCACATTAAGTTTAGAGACAGATGTGAAGAAGAAGGCATCACTCTTGCTTTCTTACAATTTACAGATTAATGAGAACAACAGATGTAATGAGGTTTGTCTTAGGACTATGAAGTGATGCTCCTATAACACATGCTGCTGGAAGTCATGATACTCCCATGACTTCCTAAAGGAGTCTAGGAAGCCCTCACAGTGCAGGGGGCATCCCTGGTAGCTAAGCTGGTAAAGAATCTGCCTGCAGTGCAGGAGACCCTAGGTTGATTCCTGGGTCAGGAAGATCCCCTGGAGTAAGGATAGGCTACCCACTCCAGTGTTCTTGGGCTTCCCTGGTGGCTCAATTGGTAAAGAATCTGCCTACATTGAGGGAGACCTGGGTTTGATCCATGGGTTAGGAGAAAAACCACAATCACAGAAAAACTAACCAAACTGATCATATGGATCACAATCTTTTCTAAGTGAAATTATGAGCAATGCGGCATAGGGCCAACCAAGATGGACAGGTCATAGTGGAGAGTTCTGATAAAATGTGGTCCACTGGAGAAGGGAATGGCAAACCACTTCAACATTCTTGCCTTGAGAACCCCATGAACGGTATGAAAAGGCAAAAAGATAGGATACTGAAAGATGAACTCTGCAGGTCGGTAGGTGCCCAATATGCTACTGGAGGAGAGTGAAGAAGTAGCTTCAGAAGGAATGAAGAGGTTGAGCCAAAGAGGAAACAAGGCCCAGTTGTGGATGTGTCTGGTGGTGAAAGTGAAGTCTGATGCTGTAAAGAACAATATTGCATAGGAACCTGGAATGTTAGGTCCCTGAATCAAGGTAAATTGGAAGTGGTCAAACAGGAGATGGAAAGAGTGAACATCAACATTTTATGAATCAGTGAACTAAAATGGACAGAAATGGGCGAATTTAATTCAGATGACCATTATATTTACTACTGTGAGCAAAATACCTTAGAAGAAATGGAATAGCCCTCATAATCAACAAAGCAATCCAAAATGCAGTATTTGGGTACAATCTCAAAAATGACAGAATTATCTCTGTTCATTTCCAAGGCAAACCAGTCAATATCACAGTAATCAAAGTCTATGCCCCAACCACTAATGCTGAAGAAGCTGAAGCTGAATGGTTCTGTGAAGACCTACAACACCCAAAAATGATATCCTTTCATCATAGAGTACTGGAATGCAAAAAGTAAGAAGTCAAGAGATATCTGGAGTAACAGACAAGTCTGGCCTTGGATTACAGAATGAAACAGGGCAAAGGCTAATAGAGTTTTGCCAAGAGAATGCATTGGTCATAGCAAATACCCTCTTCCAACAACACAAGAGAAAACTCTACACATGGACATCACCTGATGGCCAATACTGAAATAAGATTGATTACATTCTTTGTAGTCAAAGATGGAAAAGCTCTATACAGTCAGCAAAAACAAGACCAGGAGCTGACAGTGGCTCAGATCATTAATTCCTTATTGCAAAATTAAGACTTAAATTGAAGAAAGTAGGGAAAACCACTAGGCTATTTAGGTATGACCTAAATAAAATCCCTTACGACTATACAGTGGAAGTGACAAATAGATTCAAGAGATTAGATTTAATAGGGTGCCTGAAGAACTGTGGACAGATGTTCATGGCATTATACAGGAGGTGGTGATCAAAACTATCCTGAAGAAAAAGAAATGCAAAAAGGCAAAATGGCAAAATGGCTGTCTGAGGAGGCCTTACAAATAGCTGAGAAAAGAAGAGAAGTGAAAGACAAAGGAGCAAAGGAATGATATACCTGTTTGAATGCAGTTTCAAAAAATAGCAAGGAGAAATAAGAAAGCCTTCCTAATTGAACAAAACAAAGAAATAGAGGTAGACAATAGAATGGGAAAGACTAGAGCTATCTTCAAGAAAATTAGAGATACCAAGGGAGTATTTCATGCAAAGATGGGCACAATAAAGGACAGAAACAGTACGGACCTAACAGAAGCAGAAGATATTAAGAAGTGGTAAGAATACACAGAACTATACAAAAAAAATCTTAATGACCCAGATAACCACAATGGTATGATCACACACCTACAGACAGACATCCTGGAGTGTGAAGTCAAGTGAGCCTTAGGAAGCATCACTGTGAACGAAGCTGGTGGAGGTGATGGAATTCCAGTTGAGCTATTTCACATCCTAAAAGATGATACTGTGAAAGTACTGCACTCAATAAGCCATTAAATTTGGAAAAGTCAGCAGTGGCCACAGGACTGGAAAAGGTCAGTTTTCATTCCAATTCCAAAGAAAGGCAATGACAAAGAATGTTCAAACTACCACACAATTGCACTCATCTCACATGCTAGCAAAGTAATGCTCAAAATTCTCCAAGCCAGGCTTCAACAGTACATGAACCAAGAACTTCCATATGTTCAAGCTGGATTTAGAAAAGGCAGAGGAACAAGGGTTCAAATTGCCAAGATCTGTTGGATCATCAAAAAAGCAAGATTAGCCACGCTGAAGCCTTTGATGGTGTGCATCACAACAAACTCTGGAAAATTCTTCAAGAGCTGGGAATACTAGACCACCTCACCTGCTTCCTGCAAAACCTGTATGAAGGTCAAGAAGTGACAGTTAGAACCAAATAGGGACCAACGGACTGGTTCCAAATTGGGAAAGGAGTTTGTCAAGGCTATATATTGTCACCCTATTTAACTTTATGCAGAGTACATCATGTGAAATTCCAGACTGGATGAAACACAAGCTGGAATCAAGATTGCTGGGAGAAATATCAACAAGCTCAGATGTGCAGATGACACCACTCTGAGGCAGAAAGTGAAGAGGAACTGAGGAACCTCTTGATGAATATGAAAGAGGAGAGTGAAAAGGCTGGCTTAAAACTCGATGTTCACAGAGATCATGGCACCCAGTCCCATCATTTCATCTCAAATAGATGAGGAAACAATGGAAACAGTTACAGACTTTCTTGGGCTCCAAAATCACTGCAGATGGTGAGCACAACCATGAAATTAAAAAACGCTTGCTCCTTGGAAGAAAAGCTATGACCAACCTAGACAGCATATTAAAAATGAGAGCCATTAATTTTCTGATAAAGTTCAGTCTACATAGTTTTTCTAGTAGTCATGTATGGATGTGAGAGTTGGACCAAAAAGAAAGCTGAGTGCCAAAGAACTGATGTTTTTGAACTTGGTATTGGAGAAGACTCTTGAGAGTCCCTTGGACTGCAAGGAGATCAAATCAGTCAATCCTAAAAGAAATCAATCCTGAATATTCATTGAGAGGACTGATGCTGAGGCTGAAGCTCCAATATTTTGGCCACCTGATGCAAAGATCTGAGTCATTGGAAAAGACCCTGATGCTGGGAAGGATTGAAGGCAAGAGAAGGGGATGATGGAGGACAAGGTGATTGGATGGTATCACTGACTCAAGGACATGAGTTTGAGCAAGCTGCAGGAGATGGTGAAGCACAGGGAAGTCTGGCCTGCTGCAGTCCATGGGGTCGCACAGAGTCAGACATGACTAAGTGAACAGCCCACTCCAGCATTCTAGGGCTTCCCTGGTGGCCCTGATGGTAAAGATTCTGCCTGCAACACAGGAGACCTGCTTCAATCCCTGGGTTGGGAAGATCACCTGGACCAAGGCATAGCAACTCACTCCAGTATTCTTGCCTGGAGAATCCCCATGAACAGAGGAGCCTGGTGGACTACAGTCCATGGGTCGCAAAGAGTCAGATGTAACTGAATGACTAAGTGCATGGCACAGAGATGGTAATTAAAAGCTGAGGAAGAATTAACCCAAGAAAGAACATTGAAGGATATTTCATGCAGAGGGTATGGTATGAATTTGACAGCCCATGGAGTTTGACACATAGTAAGCACTCCATAATATTTGGTAACTGTGTGATATGTAAATGAAAGGGGGAAAATGGACCCTTTTCAGGGCAGTGATGAATAAGAAAGCCAAGGAACTTCTCTAGGGTTTGGTTGTACTGTTTTTATCCACTGAAAGAAAAAAAAAAAAAAAGAGGAACAAGGAATGGTTTCTATGTCTCCCCTGTCACAACATACCATGATCTAAATGTGTTTTACAATCTTTCGTTTGCTGGTAGGACTTTTCCTAAATGCATTTAGATGAGTGAGTTTGATAATGATAGAGCTTATGTCTGGTTTCTTGGTAACCTCATGAAAGGTTGTTTAAGAATGGTGGTAAGATGATTGATACAAAGCCACTAACAGAGAAAGCAGAGGGCAAACTTGCTTTAAGGTAGGTTAGGTGATACAACCTTCTCACACAGAGGGCTATATGGTGCAAGGGATGCAAAAGCACCCCAGAGCAGATGGACAAGCCTCTGTTACCTTTGCTTAGTGACAAGCCACCTTTCCCTGGTGGCTCCTTTGCCACCCAATTTAGAGAAGACACTGTCAGACTCTTTGGGAAACTATTTTCTGATCTCCCAGGAATATTTATAACTTCCTTGCCCTTTCAAATATTCTGGAGACTCTAGTTATACTCCTGTCTAATCACAGCAAGACATAAATAAAGACAGTCTCAGCAACTTTGGGGGTACTTTCTACAAATCTGGGTAAATCAGAATGGTACCACCACTCAGCATTTGCAGATCTAAGCCTTCAGGCCTGCTTCAGTTCTATTCTGGCACACCCTGAAATAAATTTGCTCATCAAGACACAATGGTTTTATGACATGAATTCAACAAGAAGTAGAACAAGAGGGTATCTTAAATATCCTTTAATGCAACCTGCTGTTTTTCTGTCCATTAGTATAAACAAGGCAAACTAAAAGGGGTGAGAAACCTTTATGACACAGTCATACAAAAACATCCAAGAAGTGGATGTTATTATAATTATTTCAATTAACAAATATTTGGGCCATAGGGAATAATAATATTTCGACTAGATTCTGACCTTTTTGGTTTATGTCCAACTTGACACCCACTGTGTTAATTATGTTTTATTATGCAATGCTTTTTGCTTACAAATATAATAATACAGTATTATTATTATTAATCACAATCCATTTCTACATTATTTGAAGACTAAGACAGGGTAGAAGAGAAGTGAAGGAAGTACAATGAATGGAAATGTTCATTTGTTTGAAGGCTAAAGATTATCTTTATGTTTATTCTCTCTCTGATGGCAAAGTACCTAGAAATCTATTCTGCACACACCCTTGATTCCTTCTGGGAAAAAGAATAAATGGGAAATTAGTTGCCTTCCATCTCAGCCACTATATCATACAGTCAGAGCCAACATTATAAATGTCATGACTTAAAGCCATGTTAAACTGGAAGGAATCTTTGAAACCATTACCTATCTCTTATATTTAAAGAGTATAAACTGAGAGTTGAAACCATTAAAAAGTATACACTAGAGTGGCTACATGGCTTCCCTCATGGCTCACATGGTAGAGAACTCCCCTGCCAATGCAGGAGACACAAGAGACATGGGCTCAGTCCCTGGGTAAAGAAGATCTCCTGGAGAAGGAAATGGCAACCAGCTCTAGTACTCTTGCCTGGAAAATTCCATGGACAGAGGAGCCTGGTGGGCTACAGTCTATGGGGTCACAGAGGGTCAGACATGACTAAGCATGCAAGCAATAGTGGCTATGGACTAGTGACTAGTTGCTAGGTAGATTCATAGGGAAATTACTATGTACATTCTCAGGTTCTCCTTTTTCTCTGTAATTTTGATTTTATTCATCACTGAAGAAAAGCTATTATTTAACTTGCTTTTTATAAATAGCAATAATTTCTACCTTAATGGGTTGAACAGAGTATTAAAAAATTAAAAGTTTGTGAAGTCACATAGTAAAAGCCCCAAAATGGTAGCTATCATTATCATTATCAACTATTTATACCAAACCTAGGTTTACAAAGTATTTGAAGTGACTTTCATTAAAAGACACAACTACGTTACTATACGATGTACCTGAAACTAATACAGTATTGTAAATCAACTGTACTTCAGTAAAAACAACCTACGTTAAAGTAAAACAGAGATAATGCATTTTTTAAAGTATTAAATTTCCTTCAGAGTTTTTTTTATCAGCAGACCAGAATTTTCTTCATGGTTACTTACATAATAATTGTTAACTAATAAAAGGAAAAATACCAATTACTCATTCAAAAAGACAGATTCTTTTTCTTGGACTAAAGTATAAACATCATTTCTCATAAGACATGGTTTATAAATGAGATTGCAACAACAATATTAACGCAATTGACAACGTACTCATCAATGCTTTTAAAGCAAATATCAAAGCTTTCTTTACTATTTTAATGAAAATAAAGGACGTACCACCGTGCTATAACTTAGTGAAAAATGTTTACAAGTGAATTGGTTAACTTCTAATCATAGAAGAGAAAAGTAGGATATAAATTAGATTTTGAATAAAGATCAAAAGTACTCAAGAAACTTTTATTAAGAGTCTGGGACAATTCTCCAGATCTACTAAGAATGATGTTTGGAAGATGGGATCCAGACATATATTAAAAAAAAAAACCTCTTCAGATGAGTCTAATGAGCAGCAAGAACTGGGAGTTATCATCTTAAGGTTACCTCTGATCCACCATTTGTTTTAAGTAATTATTACCTTTTTAATTAAAATTTACATTTTCATTTTTACATGAATTTAATTTTAAATTAAATATAATTTTTAATGAAACTCTTCAGACAAAATATAACATACTCACTACCATGAAATTTAATACTTGTCAACATTTGTATACATTTGCTTTAGACTATTTTTTTTTTTTTAGTTATTTTAAGATGTGTTACAAAATAGCTTAACTCTCAGTCTGGTTCTATTCATTTCTTTTCAGAAATACCCAATATCCTGAAATTTATATGTTTCATTCCATGCACATTTTTTGTAATTGTATTACATAGGCAGATACCTATAAATAATACATCATCATTTGATAGTGATTTACTACTATAAATTTACTCTGTATAAATTTTGCAAGTTATTCTTTGCTCAATATTATGTTGTTTGATTTGTCTCTACTGGTACAAGTAAAGCCAGTTCATTTATGTTAATGGCTGCATTTTATTAATAAGTAAACCATTCATTTATCTATTCTCTAGTATTTCCCCAGAGATGAATAATTAGCCTATTTCCATTTTTTTCAATATTGCAAACATTGATAACATAGACACTGTTCTGTGCAGTTATGGTTGGCTCATGTAGTTGAATTTCTCTGTGACATAAGTAGCAGAAACTTTGGGACCATTATCCTCTCATCCCCTCAGCATATTCATGTAGCTTTGCACATACCAGAGGCTTCCTCCTTTAAGCTTCAGCATTTATCTGTCTGGGGGCTTTTTCTGGTCCTAAAGAAAAAGTGCGCTGAACAGGCTAAGGGTGCTGAGGAATTGACATCCCCAGGAGTAAATTTCTTGCCTGGAGAATCCTGTGGACAGAGGAGCCTGATGGGCTGCTGTCCACAGGGTTGTATAGAGTCAGCCACTACTGAAGTGACTTAGCATGCATGTAATGCATTGGAGAAGGAAATGGCAACCCACTCCAGTGCTCTTGCCTGGAGAATCCCAGGGACGGAGGAGCCTGCTGGGCTGCCGTCCGTGGGGTCGCACAGAGTCAGACACGACTAAAGCAACTTAGCAGCAGCAGCAGCAGCAGGACATTACTAAGATGTATTCTACCTGTTCTTTCAGAGGATTCCCACCGAGCAGAAAATTCCCCATGAGCACCCAGGATTCCTGCTCTGCTAGTAACAATGACACAAGCCTTGTTGACAAGTTTTGGGGTGACTGTTTTCTGTAAGCCAGAGTTCATACTAGCAGATGCTGCTGCTCTAGAATGCCACTCCCAATTTCAGAGGGGCTGACAGCAGTCTGTAACTGAAAAGCCAGGTGCTGACACTTAATTGTTAGAGGCAAGTGGATACAATTACTGTACCAGGCAGCAAAGCTAAAGAGGCAACCAACATTTTTAGATCCTCTGGGATGTGTTGGCAATGGCTAGTATATCTTGTTCCCTGGGATGAGCTAGATGGCAAAATGAGGGGATGGCTTCATTTATATAAGCCCCAAATAAAAAATATAAAAAGCTGATTAGCAAGCAGCTGACAGCAGCCACTGTAATGGAAAGTTATGATGTCTCACACAGTGTCTGACCTGATGACAGAATAGTGTTGGTACAGAGGTTAGGTAATAAATGGAACCCTGGCACTATGCTAGTCCAGTGGGTCCATGGACACATCCTATAATTTTCTAGGGACACTAGAGAAACGAGCATAGCATATGTCCATGGACCCACTGGACTAGCAAGGGGCCAGGATTTCTCTTATTACCTAAGCTCTCTATGAGCTCTATTGTTATATACATCATGTGTCCCTATAACACCTGTATATAATATCATGCATATATATATATATATATACACACATATATATCCAAACCCTCACAGTATTCCATGGCTTGTGGCTTGTGGGTTAACAGTAGGAAAGACCAAGTGGAAGCTCACAAGTCCGTCCTCACTACTCTTAGTCAAGATTATAAATTAGAAGCAATGTCCCATTCTGGGTGGAATGCTAGAGTTTGATGACTTCTAGAAGACTTAGAGGATAATGTCCATGATTTCATCATTTAATTTATAAAAATAGCTTCTGCCCACCCACGCCCCCCCCCCAAAAAAAAATGAATTGGTTGCTTCCCTGGTGGCTCAGAGGTTAAAGTGTCTGCCTGCAATGCAGGAGACCTGGGTTGGATCCCTGGGTCGGGAAGATCCCCTAGAGAAGGAAATGGCAACCCACTCCAGTACTCTTGCCTGGAGAATCTCATGGACAGAGGAGCTTGGTGGGCTACAGTCCACAGAGTCACAAAGAGTCGGACAGGACTGAGCGATTGATTTCACTTCACTTTCACCATCTATTTAGTGAAGGGTAGTTTTATTTTTACTAGAATTTATTACTTTGTCTTCAAAATGTTATATGAGCCTATGGATCTGGTGAATGGGTAGTTTTTAATGCTCATCAAGATGAAGGATCAACAACAGAAAATTAATTTTTTGTGAGTCTGTATAATGACATAAAGTCTGCTAACTAGACTTACTATGGTGATCATTTTGCAAAATATACAAATGTTAAATAGTTATGTTATATGCTTGAAACTAATATGTTTTATGTCAATTACACTTCAAATATTTTAAAAAAGGATTAAAATAGTTTCCATTCTCCTGGGAGAGACATCAATACGTATTCATAGTCTTGACTAAGTACTGTATAAACTAAAATGCTCACAATATAGTTCTAAGGAACTTTTAAAATATTACACAGGATATCAAGCTGGTCCATCATGTTGATAACATGATGCTAAATCAAACTTGTGGCTGAGTTTTGGATTCTTCAGAAGACCCTGAGATAGGGTTTCAAGTACTATTAGTTTATTTTGAGGTGTTCCCAGAAAGACAGTAGAGGAATTGGGAAATAGAGAAGAGAAAGCCAACAATAAGCAAGTTTTCACTGTGGATAATTAGAACATAATTTCAGGCTTCCTAGGTGGCACAGTAGTAAAGAATCTGCTTGCCAATGCTTGAGATACAGGAGACGTGGGTTCAATGCCTAGGTCAGGAAGATCTTCTGGAGAAGGAAATGGTGACCCACTCCAGTATTCCTGCCTGGGAAATCCCAAGGACAGAGGAACCTGGCAGGCTATAGTCCATGGGATCACAAAGAGTTGGACAAGACTGAGCAACATGTTTCACTTTGATATTATATTTTATGTCATTGGTTCTTTTAAAACATGTCTTGATAGTGTCTTATTCTTGCCATGTGGTTTCTATTTCTTTTGCTATAATTTTAAACATATAAAGATTTTTCAGATTCTGTAATTTCAAATTTGGGGATTGTGTGTATTTAATCTTGCTAATGAAGTATTGTTTCCTTCTGTGTTTTTAAAAATATTTCATTGTGAAGTCATTAGAAGCAGGCTGTTTGTGTGTGTGTGTGTATGACAGAGAGAGTACTAAATAAGCTTTAGTTGTTTTTCCCCAAAAGGGTTTTGAGTTTGAATGTGCTGATTAGGCTTCCCAGGTGGTGCTAGTGGTAAAGAACCTGCCTCCCAGGGCAGGAGACTTAAGAAATGCAGGTTTGATCCCTGGGTAGGGAAGATCCCCTAGAGAAGGAAATGGCAACCCACTCCAGCATTCGTGCCTGGAAAATCCCATGGACAGAAGAGCCTGTTTGGCTACAGTCCATGGGGTCACAAAAAATCAGACACGACTGAAGCAACTTAGCACATGCTGATGCAAGTTGACTGATATCGATTTTTTTCTACAAATTTATTGGTTTGATCATTCTTATATCCCATAAAACATGTAAAATCAAGCCTCTCACTTTCCATGCTGATTTTTTTTTTTCTTTTTGACTCAGATTCCCAGGCAATGGCAGAATTTCTTGCCATTTCCCTGGCTTAATGTGTGTGTTCCTAGCAGCTCTTTTCAGAGGATGGAGCCATTGATGGTTCTGCCTCGGAGGGTTTTCATTTCTACCTTCCAGTCAAATATGCTCAAAGATTCCTCCCTTCTTGTGACACTTATGGAGTTTTAAACTCAAGCCTCTAGATGGTAGAGGCTATTTCCAGACCACCACAGCATCTTCTAACATGTGGCTGCTGAATTTCAGGTTCATTTTTACTTCCTCATCTGGGTACATGTCTTTCTTTTGTCCGAGTGAATCTTTCTATTTTGTTTAATTGTCCCTAAAAGGATATGCACTTTTTAGGTTAATAATATGTGATATAGTAAAATGCCTAAATCTTATAGAAAGATCAAGAAGGATTCTGAAATGCCTTCATGCTTCATGTAGCTGGATGGACTCTTTTTTCAAAGAAAATGTCTGGTGATAACCCAAAGTTATTTTGTCTAAAAGAATGAGAGTGCTGTGTTATTGTGTTACTAACTGAGGGCAGGAGGAAAAGGGGACAACAGAGGATGAGATGGTTGAATGACATCATCTACTCAGTGCACATGAGTTTGCCCAAACTCTGGGAGATAGTGAAGGACAGGGAAGCCAGGCATGCTACAGTCCGTGGGGTCACAAAGAGTCAGACACAACTTAGCGACTGAGCAACAATAACAAATGAGACATGTTCCTAGGCTTAGGTAAGGAAGCAGAGTTAAAATTATACTATCATCCTTGAAAGAGTCTTCTTGGATTGAGAGTTGGTTGCTTCATTTTTCATGGCAATAAGCAAGCATGTACATATGTAGCACCTGGAGCTCTTTACTTCCATGGAAAATATATATAAAATTTATTTTATTTTCCAAAGAGTTAAATATAGCAACCTGGAAGTCTCAGTGGATCTAGTTCCCTATGTAAGCCTCAGTATTGGTATTGAAAAGTAGTTGACTCACTCGATCCAGATTGACATGCTGCTGCTGCTGCTAAGTCGCTTCAGTCGTGTCCAACTCTGTGCGACCCCATAGATGGCAGCCCACCAGGCTCCCTCGTCCCTGGGATTCTCCAGGCAAGAATACTGGAGTGGGTTGCCATTTCCTTTTCTGGGGATGTGCTTTTATATAAACATAACAATATTCTCCTATAGCTTTTGTTTTCCTCACTAAATGGGATCTTTGATTAGCTTAATGGAAAAAATACTGTGATGGAAATGTACTGTTCCAGTTTAAATGCTGAAGAAGAGTACTGACATTAATTGAATGTTTGCATCCATGTTTGAGACTCTTAAGATTTATTATCTCATTTATCTTTACATCCATATCCATATAGGTATTATTCTGGTGAGATGAGGGAACTGAAATTTCAGTTCAGTTCAGTTCAGTCACTCAGTCGTGTCTGACTCTTTGTGACCCCATAAATTGCAGCACACTAGGCCTCCCTGTCCATCACAAACTCCCGGAGTTCACTCAAACTCATGTCCATTGAGTCGGTGATGCCATCCAGCCATCTCATCCTCTGTTGTCTCCTTCTTCTCCTGCCGCCAATCCCTCCCAGCATCAGAGTCTTTTCCAGTGAGTCAACTCTTCACATGAGGTGGCCAAAGTATTGGAGTTTCAGCTTCAGCATCAGTCCTTCCAGTGAACACTCAGGACTGATCTTCAGAATGGGCTGGTTGGATCTCCTTGCAGTCCAAGGGACTCTCAAGAGTCTTCTCCAACACCACAGTTCAAAAGCATCAATTCTTCAGCACTCAGCTTTCTTCACAGTCCAACTCTCACATCCATACATTACCACTGGAAAAACCATAGCCTTGACTAGATGGACCTTAGTCGGCAAAGTAATGTCTCTGCTTTTTAATATGCTGTCTAGGTTGATCATAATTTTCCTTCCAAGGAGTAAGTGTCTTTTAATTTCATGGCTGCAATCACCATCTGCAGTGATTTTGGAGCCCCCCAAAATAAAGTCTGACACTGTTTCCACTGTTTCCCCATCTATTGCCCATGAAGTGATGGGACCGATGTCATGATCTTAGTTTTCTGAATGTTGAGCTTTAAGCCAACTTTTTCACTCTCCTCTTTCACATTTATCAAGAGGCTTTTAGTTCCTCTTCACTTTCTGCCATAAGGGTAGTGTCATCTGCATATCTGAGGTTATTGATATTTCTCCTGGCAATCTTGATTCCAGTGTGTGCTTCTTCCAGCCCAGTGTTTCTCATGATGTACTCTGCATATAAGTTAAATAAGCAGGGTGACAATATACAGCCTTGATGTACTCCTTTTCCTATTTGGGACCAGTCTGTTGTTCCATGTCCAGTTCTAACTGTTGCTTCCTGACCTGCATACAGGTTTCTCAAGAGGCAGGTCAGGTGGTCTGGTATTCCCATCTCTTGAAGAATTTTCCACAGTTTTTTGTGATGCATACAGTCAAAGGCTTTGGCATAGTCAATAAAGCAGAAATACATGTTTTTCTGGAACTTTCTTGCTTTTTCCATGATCCAGCAGATGTTAGATAAGTTCACAAATTTATCTGAAGTAAAGTAACCAATAATAATACATATGACTTCAAAGCATCTGCTCTTCGTACTGTGATAGTGTGTAAAGCAAGGGGTTTTTGAAAAAGTGAAAAAATAAACTATACCAATCAGGATGAATTTGCAGTTAAAAATGAATTACAAGCAGTTAAAAATGAATTAAAATTCTTATTAAATTAGAAATGGATTTGCTATAGGGAATAATGAGCTTGCAATCCATTGAAAGAAGAAGAACATTCTATGAGTTAAAACTCCAGAAACATCTTCTAGAAAAACATAGAACTAGCCCACCAGAGGACCTTTCCAGGTGGCACAGTGGTAACAAGTCTACTTGCCAATGCTGAAGATACTGGTTTAATCCCAGGGTCAGGAAGATTCCCTGGAGAAGGAAATGGCAGCCCACTTTAGTATTCTTACCTGAGAAATCCCATGGACAGAGGCACCTGGTGGGGTGCAGTCCATGGGGTAACAAAAGAGTTGGACATGACTGAGTGAGTAAATAATAACAAGAACAAAACCCACCAGGGAATTCACAATCAGAAAGAGAAGCAGGAAGCCTCCTGTACTATAAGCTCCAAGGGCACACTTTCCATGTGGGATTCAGGTTAATATGCTACACCTACAACTATTGGCTTCATAGTTGTGCTGTGCTTATTCAGTCTCTCCACAAGAAACAATGATCATTCCTTACCTTGCCACTTAACCCCAGTGACATCTGCTAGCATTTCTACAGAGAAACTCAGTACTTCCTGGGCTATGCTTCCCAACACAGTCAATAGTAGTGGTAAAGTAGTGGTCTTTGCTTCACTTCCCCTTTTCATATATTTCACAAGTATATCTGATCAGACAGATCTAAAGCATATCTAGAACCCTAGCTGCAAGGGAGTCTAGCAAATGTGATGTTTAACTTCGTAGCCTCTACAGAACAGTAAGGCAGACTAGAAGGATGCAATGAATATTGAGTACCAATTCACTAGATTCACTTTCCTGGGCATAATAATGAGAAAGACTCATGGGGGGAATATTCCTCCAGACCCTTGTTTGGAAAAACTGGAAAAATGAGTCTGCCTAAGACAACAAGGAAAACCTTTCATGGTAGAGATTGAAAAAAACTATTTTCCTGAGCAATACATCATGGTAACCTCCACTGAGAAAACTCTGGAGTTTATTTGTCTGGAATAAAACCAGAAATATACCTTCCAAAGTATATTTTCTCCATGATGTATGACCCCTAAACATTTTATTTTTACCATTTGAAGTCATATTTGCTTGATAATAGTTTTTCTAATTAAAAATGAAATACATAAAAACTCCGTAAATAAGTTGCAATATTATTAATAATGAGTTAGTGTAAGTATAATACCTCTCAGATAAAATTCAAAATACTCTGTAAAAACCCATAGTCAGAAAAATGATTTTGTTTCCTAAGCTTTTGGCAATATCCTTACCCATATATCAAGTTACTAACATTTTATTCTGTTTAGGATTTCTGCATCATTTCACTATAGCCTCTATTACTAGCCTAAGGAAATGAATGCATATTCTTATAGGAGAAGCAACTGAATTCCTTTTAAATATTTCCATGAAATCAAACCAAACTGGGAGGTAGGTTGTGAAACTGTGTTAACCTTCTGCCTGATTCTTATTAAAGTCATTCTACATTCTTTTAAGTCCTAGGCACACTGTCTCTGGTTATTTTCATGATGGTTATAATGGAATTACCATTTCAAGTTTGTAGGGGGGTGCAGGAGAAACTTGATAGGAATAGCAGGAAGGAATGGCTCACTCATGAACAATCTCCTGAAATTTTGAATTGATTAGGTTTGAGTTGCTAAAAGGGAGAGTGGGGGAAAGGTACCCTAGTTTTCTTTTCCTCCAGTTTCCTATTGCATTATGTGGCTTCTTGAATGTTGCATGATATAAATCATCTTACCACTAGAAGACAAGCTTTCATTTGCAAACTCAGCAGATTTACTTAATTTCATTTTTCCAGTTGGGTATCTTCACCAATTCAGGCCAAGAGAGTATCTCGTGTCATCTAATGCAACAAATAGGTCCTGGAGCATTCACAGCAATATCCACAATATTGGCAGACTGAGATTTCCTTTCCTCTGCCAAGCACCATCAACATTATTTTTGGGTGGGTCTGAATCCGAATAGCCCAGAGTTTCCACTACATCGTCCTAATTGTTAAAAAGAGGGGCCTGCTGTAATTCTTGAAAACTAGTCTGTTTAGTTGTAGTCGTTACCATAACATCAGATTGAAATATTGCCTCTCTCCATTGGTTTGGCCACAGCATAGCAGCCAGCCTCATAGCGTCAAGGCATTAGGAAGGCAAAGCAATCCACAGTCAACAGTATGAATGGAACAATTCACACTGTTGTACATAGATATAGAGGTTAAACCCAAACACATGAAAAAGTGATGCTGGAAGCACTTGGGAACAGCTGGGCCAGATGAATAACTCAATTGGATGCCATGAGGAACAAATTAAACAACTGACTGGAGACCAGGCTGCTCCTGTGACAGACACTTTAATCAGGAAGTCAAAAGCTGATTGACAAGATGAAAAGCTGGATGACATGAAAAATGGAAACAGAAGGAACAACACAAGAAAAGGGCACCCCGGGTCAGCATGCTGACAAAAATAATCAAGTACGACAGGCCATAATCCAATCTTCGAATGTTTGGCATGGTGCTAGTTATGAGAATCTGCAGCCAAGAGGAAAGAAAACTATTATTAAGCAAAGAAATTATCTGGCTTTCTAGAACTCACTATTACATGCTCACTAGAGGATTTTCTTTTCCTTTTTTTTTTAAACAAGCGTGTAGTAGCTTTTGTTGAGTTTTATAAGATCAATTAAAAAGTGCTAACATTACTGGAAATAAAGCTTTAGGAAGATGATGTTTAATAGTGTTTTAAATTCACAGTTAAAAAGGTAATATGCATATTGATTGCCTCAAATCATGAAGCACAGGGCCTTCTCATACTCTTCTATTCAAGGCATAGAGGAAGAAGAGGTAGCAATTATTGGAGGAGGTTTTTTGAGCCCACTTAATAACTCTTACACTGGATTCTTATTGCTGAGTTACTGTTGGAATCCAAGCATAGCTTCCTGCCAGCGAAGAAATTTGTCTGTGCTACTTGAATTATTTCTGATATGCCTCAGGATACCACCTGCATCCCCAAACATACATTTGGAGATGTACTATCTGAAGAATGGAATAATGATCAGGTTTTTGTTTTTTGGGTTTTTTTGAAGATAGACAGCATAGAAGTTTGTCATCTCCTAGATAAATGTGTGTGTTTGTGGTATATGGCTTCAGTTCACATAGTACTTTTATTTCAGTTCCATACAGCTTCCCAGTTTCCATACAGGTCCAGAAGTATAAGCACCTCTGCAGGGTTTAGACACTATGACTTCGACTTTTTAAGAAACTCATCTGCTCTTTTAATAAAAGAAAACTTGTAGTAAAAATTTGAAGACCAGTTGACACTGTCTTCCTTGAATTCCTATACTGGAGTTAACCTACATCACAGGAGAAAAGATGTGTTTCTGTTTAGTTTACTGTCTTAGTCTACTGGTTTTTAAACTATTTTAATCTCTATGGGTTTTTGGAAGAAAAGTATGATCACCACAGACATGTTTCATTTGTATCTACTTCATTACCTTCAGGTCTCAAAGGGCTAGAAGTTCTGGGGCATTAAAAACACAGTGGAAAAGTTTCCTGAATTCAAAAATGTGTAAAAGAAGAAAAACAGCATTTTGATAATATTAAGTTAAGTGAGGGCACTAATATTTGACTGAACATATTCAGCTCAAACTGAGGACCAAACTGAAGAACTTTGCATGGATGAAATACCTTGCAGAAAGTAAAACTGAATATCTTATTTATAGAATTCTAGATGTGCCAGGGTCATAATTCATCACTTTTCATTTTATAGAATTTTCTCAAGTATGTCACTGTAAGATTGTAGTGAGATAATTGACCTTTCCCTTGCCATCAATCTTTACAATCCATCAGCAACCAAGATTTATTATTTATTCCTATTATGAATGGGTGTCCTGTTTAGTCTCTGTTTTATTTCTAGTAATGCTATTCTAAGCCTCAAATTTTATATGGTATGTGAAGTGAAAGCTGGATCAGAGACATAAAATACAGATAAGACTAATAGTTTCTTCTATACTGTGTATTTCAAAATAAAAACAAAGCAAAAATTTAAAAATACTTATGTGTAGGAAAGTCTTACACAGTTTTGGGTTTTCCCTTGTTAACTATTTCTTAGCTCTTTTAAAATCAATGAATATCAAGTATCACAACTTTCTAATTATGTTCAGTGTCCTAATGTTCTAGTATCTTAAATGTATCTTTAGGCTTTAATTGGATAATCTATTACTAGATGGAGATTATACAGATATACTTCTTCACTATGTCTAAAATAATATATACAGTGCGGAACAACATAGAAGAAAATTATATAGAAACCACGTGTAGCTGAGAATTTTATTTCCCAGACCTTTTTATTTTTGTAATTTCCTAGCTTACAGATTATCAACAGCTGACTTTTGCTTATAAATCTATAGCCCTAATCTTGTATTAGATGTCCTTTGGAATCTAGTGACATAGATAAAGAAAGAAAACGGACATTCACTAATGTGCTGCTGCTGCTAAGTTGCTTCAGTCGTGCGACCCCAGAGGTGGCAGCCCACCAGGCTCCCCTACTATGTTCCTATAATTCAACATCCAATTTTATCCTACAGATCTGATGAAGCAAATATGTCAAATCAATTAAATACTATTCAAGGTCATATAATGAATAAATGGTAAAGCCTAGATTCTAAACCAGATTTATCTGTTCCTCTACATTAATCTAGAATGTGACATAGGGAACAGCAGAGATAGAATATTCAAGACCCCATTGTTTTGATTGGTAAATAATCAGAAATGGTTCTGTTGTTGCTTAATCCTTTCCCCCCTCTTCTTATTCAACGTGAATAAGTGTTTTACTCAGGTTTTAGAGAATTACAAAAGCCTGCTCTGTGCCAGGTTGGATGTGTTGCCATTCCACAGAATGTTTGCTTTCTCTGCCGCAGTAAGAAGTGTCTTATGTGTCTCTTGAATCAAATCTTTAAAATAGTGTAATAATGAAATAGATAAAAGTGGATTCTGAATAAACAGTCCCATGCTCCATTCTATACACATGCACCATACTTTGGTCACCTGATGTGAAGAACTGACTCATTGGGAAAGACTCTGATGCTGAGAAAGGTTGAAGGCAGGAGGAGAAGGGGACAACAGGTTGAGATGTTGGATGGCATCACCGATTGGATGGACATGAGTTTGAGCAAGCTCTGGGAGTTGGTGATGGACAGCGAAGTCTTGTGTTCTGCTGTCCATGGGGTCTCAAAGAGGTGGACACAACTGAGTGACCAAATTGAACTAAACTGAACACATATTAATAAACAAAATAGTCACCAATGGTAAAAAAAAAAAAAAAGAAAAAGAGATGCCGTTGTTGGCAAGGATTAAGAAAGTCAAGCAATCAGAGAATAGTCACTCAAAAAAATCTCATGTTACAAGTCTGATTTCCAAGCCCAGCCTTAACACACTGCCTTGCATTTGGAGTTGGAGTCAAGAAGTAGAGATCTGGGACTAAGGCCATGGTCATTCCCCAACTAAAAATTAAGCATTCATTCAAACAGATTCTAGTCTAATACACTGCCCAGTGGCCACAAACATCCCCCAATTCAGTGTGCATATCGCCCTGCACTGTGACTTTGCCTTCTTCTCATCCAGATACAGACCTGTTTCTCAGCCTCCTTCAACATGTACTGGCCCCTTGACCAACAGAATATGGAAGTAATGACATCATACAACTTCCAAAGCTTGGACTTCATTATGTCTTAAAGATTCTGTCCTTGCCCTCCTGTAATGATGCCTTGATATCACAATTTAGGAAAGCTGGTATAGTCTACTAGAAGATGAGAGACCACATAAAAGAGAATGAAGACTCCCCAGCAATAGTCAATACCAATCATTAGACCCAAGTGTGAGGCTGTTTTGAACCTCTCAGCTCAGACAACTCTCCAGCATGAATAAACACATGAAACCATTAGATGAACATCCCAGTCAACCCACAGAACTATACAGAAGGCAAGAAGTCATTGTTGTGGAAGTCGCTAGGTTTTAGGATGGCTAAATACAAAATAGTTACCTAAAACAGAAGTTAGTACATAGAAATGGAGTGTTGTCATAAGAAAAATCTAAAACAGGTGGCATTGGCTTTGGTAATGGGGAGACTGGTGTCTACAGAGGCTGAGAGAAAATGATTGGTGTCTAAAGAGGCTGGGAGATTAAGGGAAATTGTTATTGGAGAATGGAGGAAAAAGAAACACCCTTGTTATATAGTAGCCACACAACTGGCAAATGTTGCCTGCTACACTTGAAAGACAGAAATTTTTTCCCATAAATTGGTGGATCCGGCTACGAGATTTCCAGGCAGAATGTTACAAGTATGAGTTGGCTTTTTATAGCTGTGTATAATAAAATGCAGGAAGAGAGAGATTAACTAAAGAAAGAACCTTTCAGTTTGTAGTAGAACTTAGAGAAAATATAGAAGTCCCAAGATGCGCAGGGTTGGAAAACACTGTCAAAATTAGAATGTGTTTAAAAATTAATATCAGGCTATTTTCAACAAAATGAGGCTATGGGGGCAAGATCAAATGAAGGGTGTGGCTGGAAGACCCTTTCATAAAACCTCAGAATGATTTAAGGTGGTGTCTGGTAGACCTCTCACCTAAACAAAAGTTCTTCTGTGAATTCAGACATGTCACCCAAATTTGACACATCTCTGAAATTAGAAAGAAGCTAGTTCAACTGGTAAAGAAGCTGCCTGCAATGCAGGAGACACAAAAGATGCAGGTTCGATCTCTGGGTCGGGAAGATCTTCTGGAGCAGGGCGTGGCAACCCATCCAGTATTATTGCCTGGAGAATCCCGTGGACATCGGAGCCTGGTGGGCTACAGTCCATAGGGTGGCAAAGAGTCGGACTTGACTGAAGCAACTGAACACAACACAGTTTTGATAATAGGGAGCCTGGTTTTTGTCTAATAGAGGAAATTATAGTCTGATCCATAGAAATCTTATAAAGATTTTTAAAAGAATTGTATCAATTCAGAATTAAAGGGACAGAGATGAATTCAGAAGCCTCTGAGGCCTCAACTTCCTACAGGTGTAAAGCTGACTGAGAGAACTATTCAAATACAAAACTGGGCTATTCTCATGAAAAAGAAAGACCTCTCGGAGGACTAAGCAAGTAGTCCAGAGGGTAAGAACAAAACGGATTAGAGAGTGGAGGAGGAAATGGCAACCCACTCCAGTATTCTTGTCTGGGAAATCCCATGGACAGAGGGGCCTGGTGGGCTACAGTCCACGGGGTCACAAAAGAGTCAGACACAACTTAGAGACTAAGCATACTTCAAAGGAGAAGAAAGAGGCCTTAATCAGGGAATAGTCCCTGTCCCTGGATGTGTGTCTATTTAGATCTCACAACTGCTACAGGCTATGTGCTTCTAATTTTTTTCTCTTTTTTAGAAAGGAGTATTCAGTGTCGTTACTTCTTTGTCTCACTGTTGCAAGCCCTTGAGGCAATATAAGTTTCAGAATACAGAAAGCTCAGGATTTTGGAAAGGTTATTTCGTGCATGCACCATTCATTAAGCAATACCTCCAACAGCATCCGGAGCAGGACTCCATAGTTAAATTTCAGCAACCAAAGGTGTGGATGTTCACAGTAAATGAGACAAAACTTGAAAGTAGCCTTACATCACTTCAATCACCAAATGGATAAAAAATTAAAATTTTGGATTTCCAGAAGATTCTGGACTTGAGAACTGTGGAGAGAGTTGTGGACCTAGAAAAACGTTGTGCACGTGATAGGCCATTGACATATTAATGAGCTCATTGGATCCCTTGCCCATTGCAGCTGCAGAAATCTGTCTCAGCTTTACAAGTTGACAGAAGTAAATCACACACTATATTTTCCATACTATGGTCCGTTTCACTGGCTCTGTGTTGGTACAGCTGGAGTATAGCAGATTCAGATTCTTGTGAATGCATGTGTAATGCTTGTTTCCCTGAACCATGCCAGCAGTTTCTGATCATACCCATGAGTATGAAGGATACTAACAATTTTCTCTAGTCCATCACCTCAACTATTACACCGTTATTCCTGGATTCCTCCCTTCTCCCTCCCCATCTCCATGAACGTTTCCAGCATGGGGACACCCACAGCTCAGAATGTACCCTGAAAATTTGTTGTGGAGCTTGACTGCTGCCAAAAGCCCTGCTGGTGCTGGGCCTCCTGGGCTTCATCATTCTTGTCACTTAGTCACTCCTTAGCTGTTGTTTTTATGCCCAGTCACTTTTTCAGATGCAAACACTGCCATCAGAGCTGAGCAGTGGAAGTGGAATTGAAGTTCCATTGTTCATCTCATCCCTTAGGTGTTTTAGCCTAAACAAAGTAAAGCAATCTCTCTTTATGTCTCTCTCTGTCTCTCTCTGTCTCCACACATATAAATCTTTCAAGTCTAAAATCTCTGCTATAGAAAAATGAGTGGTTACTCTTTACATGGGTGGGACTAGTGGGAAAGAATCTGCCTGACATTGCAAGAGACAGAAGAGACATGGGCTCAATCCCTGGGTCAGGAAGATCCCCTGGAGGAGGGCATGGAAACGCACTCCAGCACTCTTGCCTGGAGAATCCCAGGGACAGAGGAGCCTGGTGGGTTCCCAGTCAATGGGGTCACAAAGAGTCAGACATTACTAAAGTGACTTAGCATGCAAGCATACATGTCAACACTCAACATAGTGGTATCATACTTTTATTCAACAAATATCTATTAAATGCCTAAAAGTTTCAGGCACTAATATAGGCAGTGAAGACCAGTGACCCATATAGACCAAATTCCTATGGTCTTGGAGTTTATATGGACAATCGGTTGGGTCACAGGCTGAGCCAATATGCCCACTGGGTTTTTAGATCATTGGAAACTACTTTTTGAATCATGCCTTCACCCCAGAAGTTTGAGCAGCACCTTGGCCTCACCCTTTTTGCTCAAAGTAGTGATTTTGTGAGCCAAAGCCTGATTGTGTGTGTGTATGCTAAATTGCTTCAGTCGTGTACATCTCTTTGCAACCCTATCAACTACAGCCTGCCAGACTCCTCTGTCCATGGGATTCTTCAGGCAAGGACTGGAGTGGGTTTCCATGACCTCCTCCAGGGGGTCTTCCCAACCCAGGAATCAAACCCACATCTCCTATGTCTCCTGCACTGGCAGGCTGGTTCTTTACCACTAGCGCCACCTGGGAAATCCCCAAAGCCTGATTGCTAGACCTAAATATTCTCTTGTATTCCCAACAGGAAGCCTTTTTACAAAAATTTTTTTTTGCTCTGATATCCCAGAGTCCCTGTGTCTCTAAGATAAGTCTTTGCCACACAGAACATGAGTTCTGTTCAGTAGAATGACACCAGGTGCTCAACAGTGACCCAGCTGAGAAATACCTGAAGTCTTTACCCTCCATTCTCTTGGCTAAGGTAACAGCCTCTGAGGTTGGCTTCCCGTCTCTAATGTCTCCTGCTGCCTCCACTTCCCTGAATAACATTTTCAGGGGCTCTCTACTGTCTAGAAGGCATAGTCTTTAGCTTGGTGTGCCAGTGATTCATAACCTTTTCTGCACCCTGTCAGGTATAGAAGATGGAGGTATCTTTAGAGGGCACTCTGACAAGTGGAAGAGTCTGCTCTCGGCCAGAGGTGATGGGTCTGGTATCTCTGACCACCCATATTCTGCTGGCTGATCCAAAGAGGGCTTAAGAGACCAGTATCTCTGCACTTCTGTAACTCATCTACCTACTATACATGGAGTGAAAAACTGCCGTATACAACAGCCTTTACACTAAAACACAAACCACTGTTTAAAGCTCTATTTATTTATTTTAACTGAAGGATAATTACTTTATAATATTGTGATGGCTTTTGCCATACATCTGTATGAATCAGCAATAGGCATACATGTGTCCCCACTATCCTGAATCCCCCTCCAACTTCCCTCCCCATCCCATCCCTCCAGGTTGTCACAGAGTACCAGCTTTGGGTGCCCTGCATCATATATAAAATTCTCAATGGTTATCTATTTTACATCTGGTAATGTGTATGTTTCAGTGCTATTCTCTCAAATCATCCCATCCTCTCATTCCCTCACTGAGTCCAAGAGTCTGTTCTTTATGCCTGTGTCTCTTTGCTGCCCTACCCGTAGCATCATTGGTACCATCTTTCTAGATTCCATATATATGCATTAATATGTGATATTTGTCTTTCTTACTTTCTTCACTCTGTATAATAGAATCTAGGTTCATCTACCTCAATAGTACTGACTCCAATGTTTCTTTTGCTATCATCTTTTAAATTACCTAAACTAACTGGTTCCAAAAAAAAAAAAAAAAAAGGAAATAGCATTTTGCTAATTTCCTGTCTTTCCTTTTCATCTTAGGTTCAGTTAGTTCAGTCGCTCAGTTGTGTCTGACTGTTCGCAACTCCATGGACCACAGCACACCAGGCCTCCCTGTCCATCATCAACTCCCAGGGTTTACTCAAACTCATCTCCCTTGAGTCGGTGATGCCATCCAAACATCTCATCCTGTCATCCCCTTCTCCTCCTGCCTTCAATCTTTCCCAGCATCAGGGTCTTTTCAAGTGAGTCAGCTCTTCACATCAGGTGACCAAAGTATTGGAGTTTCAGCTTCAACATCAGTCCTTCCAATGAACACCCAGGACTGATCTCCTTTAGGATGGACTGGCTGGATCTCCTTGCAGTCCAGGGGACTCTCAAGAGTCTACTCCAACACCACAGTTCAAAAGCATCAATTCTTCGGCGCTCAGCTTTCTTTATAGTCCAACTCTCACATCCTTACATGACTACTGGAAAAATCATAGTCTTGATGAGATGGACCTTTGTTGGCAAAGTAACATCTCTGCTTTTTAATATGCTGTCTAGGTTGCTCATAACTTTCCTTCCAAGGAGTAAGCATATTTTAATTTCATGGCTGCAATCACCATCTGCAGGGATTTTGGAGCCCAAAATAATAAAGTCTGACATTGTTTCCCCATCTATTTGCCATGAAGTAATGGGACCGGATGCCATGATCTTTTTTTTTCTGAATGTTGAGCTTTAAACCAACTTTTTCACTCTCCTCTTTCACTTTCATCAAGAGGCTCTTTAGTTCTTCTTCACTTTCTGCCATAAGGGTGGTGTCATTTGCATATCTGAGGTTATTGATATTTCTCCCAGCAATCTTGATTTCAGCTTGTGCTTCCTCCAGCCCGGCATTTCTCATGATGTGCTCTGCATATACGTTAAATAAGCAGGGTGACAATATACAGCCTTGACTTACTCCTTTCCCTATTGGAACCAGTCTGTTGTTCCATGTCCAGTTCTAACTGTTGCTTCCTGACCCGTGTATAGATTTCTCAGGAGGCAGGTCAGGTGGTCTGGTATTCCCATCTCTTTCAGAATTTTCCACAATTTATTGTGATTCACACAGTCAAAGGCTTTTACATAGTCAATAAAGCAGAAATAGATGTTTTTCTGGAACTCTCATGCTTTTTTGATGATCCAGCGGATGTTGGCAATTTGATCTCTGGTTCCTCTGCCTTTTCCAAAATCAGCTTGAACATCTGGAAGATCATGGTTAATGTATTGCTGAGGCCTGGCTTAGAGAATTTTGAGCATTACTTTACTAGCATGTGAGATGAGTGCAATTGTGTAGTACTTTGAGTATTCTTTGGTACACTGTGTTAACTAGTTTTCCACATTCAGTTCTTTTTTAAATTTCCAAGCTCCTGATGCTCTCTCCACCTAGAATGCCCCTCTGACAACCTTCTTTGTTGAACTCCTACTCATCCGGCAGAGCCCATTTCAAATGTTGCTACTCTGAAGCCATTCCCAATTTCTTCAGGCAAGTTTAGGTTGCTCTCTGCTCTGGCTGTCAGCACCAATATAACTATCACCATACTTAGTACATTTTTGCCTGCCTTCATTGGGAACAGCTTTAGAGCCGAGGCTGTGTTTTCTGTGACATGGTACCCTTCACTGGGCTCACCATAGTCTCTGGTAGCTGATAACTGTACATTTTTTGCTTAATGAATGGATGAATAAGTCAGTCAGTGCAGAGCTGCAGAAATTCCTAAGGCATTCGGTTTGCATGAGTCTTTAGATAAGATTTTGAGCATTACTTTACTAGCATGTGAGATGAGTGCAATTGTGCAGTAGTTTGAGCATTCTTTGGCATTGCCTTTCTTTGGAATTGGAATGAAAACTGACCTTTTCCAGTCCTGTGGCCACTGCTGAGTTTTCCAAATTTGCTGGCATATTGAGTGCAGCACTTTCACAGCGTCATCTTTCAGGATTTGAAACAGCTCCACTGGAATTCCATCACCTCCACTAGCTTTGTTCGTAGTGATGCTTTCTAAGGCCCACTTGACTTCACATTCTAAGATGTCTGGCTCTAGATTAGTGATCACATCATCATGATTATCTGGGTGGTGAAGCTCTTTTTTGTACAGTTCTTCCATGTATTCTTGCCACCTCTTCTTAATATCTCCTGCTTCTGTTAGGTCCATACCATTTCTGTCCTTTCAGCAATACGTGAACTGTGAACTTCCTGACGTTCAAGCTGGTTTTAGAAAAGGCACAGGAACCAGAGATCAAATTGCCAACATCTGCTGGATCATGGAAAAAGCAAGAGAGTTCCAGAAAAATATCTATTTCTGCTTTATTGACTATGCCAAAGCCTTTGACTGTGTGGATCACAATAAACTGTGGAAAATTCTGAAAGAGATGGGAATACCAGACCACCTAACCTGCCTCTTGAGAAATCTGTATGCAGGTCAGGAAGCAACAGTTAGAACTGGACATGGAACAACAGACTGGTTCCAAATAGGAAAAGGAGTACGTCAAGGCTGTATATTGTCACCCAGCTTATTTAACTTATATGCAGAGTACATCATGAGAAACGCTGGACTAGAAGAAACACAAGCTGGAATCAAGATTGCCCGGAGAAATATCAATAACCTCAGATATGCAGATGACACCACCCTTATGGCAGAAAGTGAAGAGGAACTAAAAAGCCTCTTGATGAAAGTGAAAGAGGAGAGTGAAAAAGTTGGCTCAACATTCAGAAAACGAAGATCATGGCATCCGGTCCCATCACTTCATGGGAAATAGATGGGGAAACAGTAGAAACAGTGTCAGACTTTATTTTGGGGGGCTCCAAAATCACTGTAGATGGTAACTGCAGCCATGAAATTAAGAGACGCTTACTCCTTGGAAGAAAAGTTATGACCAACCTAGATAGTATATTCAAAAGCAGAGACATTACTTTGCCAACTAAGGTCCGTCTAGTCAAGGCTATGGTTTTTCCTGTGGTCATGTATGGATGTGAGATTTGGACTGTGAAGAAGGCTAAGCGCCAAGAATTGATGCGTTTGAGCTGTGTTGTTGGAGAAGACTCTTGAGAGTCCCTTGGACTGCAAGGAGATCCAACCAGTCCATTCTGAAGGAGATCAACCCTGGGATTTCTTTGGAAGGAATGTTGCTAAAGCTGAAACTCCAATACTTTGGCCACCTCATGCGAAGAGTTGACTCATTGGAAAAAAACTCTGATGCTGGGAGGGATTGGGGGCAGGAGGAGAAGGGGACAACTGAAGATGAGATGGCTGGATGGCATCACGGACTCGATGGGCGTGAGTCTGAATGAACTGTGGGAGTTGGTGATGGACAGGGAGGCCTGGCGTGCTGCAATTCGTGGGGTCACAGTCAGACACGACTGAGTGAACTGAACTGAACTGAACTGAACTGAACTGAACTTAGATAAGATTTGGAATCTTATTGATTCATATTCTCTGTAGGCTGAGATGACAAAATTGTCTTAACCCTTAAACTATCATGACTTTTCCTGGTGGTCCACAGGCTAAGATTCCATGCTCCCCATGCAGGGGATCTGGGTTCAATCCCTGGTTGGGGAATTATTAATAGATGCCACATGCTGCAACTAAGTCCCAGCACAACCAAATAAAAACAAACAAACAAAGAGACAAACTCAAACTATCAAGCTGTTGAAAGACTGCTGTTATCATGTCCATAGTCATGCTGCCATTAAACTTTGCCCTGAAAATGGATATCAATCTATTAAATTTAAATCAAGGAATCTTATCAACAGAGTTTTTTTTTTTAAACACATATTACATTGTCAGTTGCTCTTTAATAGCTGCTTATTTATCACAATAATCTAACCATGCTAGAACTAGGAACAAAATCATGAAAACTGTTCATTTGGCAAGACTTGTAATGAATTTTCCATGTTAGTGTTGGGTAACAAATCTTATTAAGAAGTCAGTGTTCCTTAAGTTCAACTTGAAATTGCTCTTGGTCTAAAAGTTTGAGGAAATATGAGTTAAGCACCATGTGACAGGCTGCTGCACCAACAGTTTTACATTGCATGGTCATTAAACTAAGCAAACACAGAGCAAACTATAAGCAGGCCTTGGCACTGCAACTGTACTTGCCATCCCCCCCACCAGGGAATAAATAGAATTCTAATTTAGTCATAATTTCTGATTTTTTCCTTTCAAATGTTTCAAGAATTTGCCAGTGTGGAATTCATTGTAGCCTGTAGCTTCTAGTATATGTGTATTTGATGCCATATGAAAGCCCAAGCACGCTACATGGAAGTTAGATTGTCATGTTCACATTCTTAAACACAATGATTTTTTTAAAATAATTTAATCATACATGAAAAACCACCAGCAGTTTGGGTCAAGGTATTTGATCTCTCTTTTCTGGTGTTCTTGGAGTGACACAAAAGGTTGAATTTTATCTCTGATTGTTATATCATGTATTCAAATAATTTTAGAGGTCAAGCTAATAAGAGAACATAAAAAAATCTATATAATTCCTCATCTATAAGGAGACATGTTGCTTATGATTGGGGTAGAACTTTTGGCTTGATACATATGTTTTTCATTAGACTCTAGACATTTATGCAGAATGTCTGCTTTTTATGAAATATCCATAACTATCAGAAAGTGGTCCACTAGAGAAGGGAATGGCAAACCACTTCAGTATTCTTGCCTTGAGAACCCCATGAACAGTATGGAAAGGCAAAATGATAGGATACGGAAACAGGAACTCCCCAGGTTGGTAGATGCCCAATATGCTACTGGAGATCAGTGGAGAAATAACTCCAGAAAGAATGAAGGGATGGAGCCAAAGCAAAAACAATACCCAGTTGTGGATGTGACTGGTGATAGAAGCAAGGTCCAATGCTATAAAGAGCAATACTGCATAGGAACCTGGAATGTCAGGTCCAAGAATCAAGGCAAATTGGAAGTGGTCAAACAGAAAATGGCAAGAGTGAACGTCAACATTCTAGGAATCAGAGAACTAAAATGGACTGGAATGGATGAATTTAACTCAGATGACCATTATATCTACTACTGTGGGCAGGAATCCCTTAGAAGAAATGGAGTAGCCATCAAGGTCAAAAAAGAGTCTGAAATGCAGTCCTTGGATGCAATCTTAAAAATGACAGAATGATCTCTGTTTGTTTCCAAGGCAAACCATTCAATATCATAGTAATACAAGCTATGCCCCAACCAGTAATGCTGAAAAATCTGAAGTTGAACGGTTCTATGAAGACCTACAAGATCTTGTAGAACTAACACCCAAAAAAGATGTCCTTTTCAGTATAGGGGACTCGAATGCAAAAGTAGGAAGTCAAGAAACACCTGGAATAACAGGAAAATTTGGCCTTGGAGTACAGAATGAAGCAGGGCAAAGGCTAATAGAGTTTTGCCAAGAGAACGCACTGGTCATAGCAAACACCCTTTTCCAACAACACAAGAGAAGACTCTATACATGGACATCACCAGATGGTCAACACTGCAATCATATTGATTATATTCTTTGCAGCCAAAGATGGAGAAGCTCTATACAGTCAACAAAAACAAGACCAGGAGCTGACTGTGGCTCAGATCATGAAATCCTTATTGCCACATTCAGACTGAAATTGAAGAAAGTAGGGAAAACCACTAGACCATTCAGGTATGACCTAAATCAAATCCCATTTGATTATACAGTGGAAGTGAGAAATAGATTTAAGGGACTAGATCTGATACATAGAGTGCCTGATGAACTATGGATGGAGGTTCATGACATCGTATAGGAGACAGGGATCAAGACCATCCCTATGTAAAAGAAATGCAAAAAGGGAAATGGCTGTCTGAGGAGGCCTTACAAATAGCTGTGAAAAGAAGAGTAGCAAAAAGCAAAGGAGAAAAGGACAGATATAAGCATCTGAATGCAGAGTTCCAAAGAATAGCAAGGGGAGATAAGAAAGCCTTTTTCAGCTATCAATGCAAAGAAATAGAGGAAAACAACAGAATGGGAAAGACTAGAGGTCTCTTCAAGAAAATTAGAGATACCTAAGGAACATTTCATGCAAAGATGGGCTTGATAAAGGACAGGAATGGTATGGACCTAACAGAAGTAGAAGATATTAAGAAGAGGTGGCAAGAATATACAGAAGAACTGTACAAAAAAGAGCTTCATGACCCAGATAATCATGATGGTATGATCACTCACCTAGAGCCAGACATCTTGGAATGTGAAGTCAAGTGGGCCTCAGAAAGCATCACTATGAACAAAGCTAGTGGAAGTGATGGAATTCCAGTTGAGCTATTTCAAATCCTGAAAGATGATGCTGTGAAAGTGGTGTACACAATATGCCAGCAAATTTGGAAAACTCAGCAGTGGCCACAGGACTGGAAAAGGTCAGTTTTCATTCCAATCCCAAAGAAAGGAAATGCCAAGGAATGCTCAAACTACCACACAATTGCACTCATCTCACACGCTAGTAAAGTAATGCTCACAGTTCTCCAAGCCAGGCTTCAGTAATACATGAACCATGAACTTCCAGATGTTCAAGCTGGTTTTGGAAAAGGCAGAGGAATCAGAGATCAAATTGCCAACATCTGCTGGATCATAGAAAAAGCAAGAGAGTTCCAGAAAAATGTCTATTTCTGCTTCATGGACTATGCCAAAGCCTTTGACTGTGTGGATCACAATAAACTGTTGGAAATTCTGAAAGAGATGGGAATACCAGACCACCTGACCTGCCTCTTGAGAAATCTATATGTGGGTCAGGAAGCAACAGTTAGAACTGGACATGGAACAACAGACTGACTGGTTCCAAATAGGAAAAGGCTGTATATATTGTCACCCTACTATTTTAACATATATGCAGAGTACATCATGAGAAACGCTGGGCTGGAGGAAGCAGAAGCTGAAATCAAGATTGCCGGGAGAAATATCAATAACCTCAGATATGCAGATGACACCATCCTTATGGTAGAAAGTGAAGAACTGAAGAGTCTCTTGATGAAAGTGAAAGAGGAGAGTGAAAAGGTTTGCTTAAAGCTCAACATTCAGAAAAATGAAGATCATGGCATCTGGTCCCATCACTTCATGGGAAATAGATGGGGAAACAGTGGAAACAGTGTCAGAATTTATTGTTTTGGGCTCCAAAATCACTGCAGATGGTGATTGAAGCCATTAAATTAAAAGGCGCTTACTTCTTGGAAGAAAAGTTATGACCAACCTAGATAGCATATTGAAAAGCAAAGACATTACTTTGCCAACAAAAGTCCATCTAGTCAAGGCTATGGTTTTTCCTGTGGTCATGTATGGATGTGAGAGTTGGACTGTGAAGAAGGCTGAGTGCCGAAGAATTGATGCTTTTGAACTGTGTTGTTGGAGAAGACTCTTGAGAGTCCCTTGGACTGCAAGGAGATCCAACCAGTCCATTCTAAAGGAGATCAGTCCTGGGTGTTCTTTGGAAGGAATGATGCTAAAGCTGAAACTCCAGTACTTTGGCCACCTCATGTGAAGAGTTGACTCATTGGAAAAAACTCTGATGCTGGGAGGGATTGGGGCAGGAGGAGAAGGGAACAACAGAGAATGAGATGGCTGGATGGCATCACCAACTCGATGGACATGAGTTTGATTAAACTCTGGGAGTTGATGATAGACAGGGAGGTCTGATGTGCTGCAATTCATGGGGTCGCAAAGAGTTGGACATGACTGAGCGACTGAACAGAACTGATTATCTGTTTTTCTGTCTTGGTATTTACCTATTTATCTATTCATTTTAGTCTCTCATCTATCTTATACACATTCATATTTATATATATCATATTCAAAATATTTCTAAAGATACCTTTACAGTCATATAGGCTATTAATGTCTGGTTATTCTCTACTGGCCTTTTTTCAATAAGGAAACATATAATTTTCTGTATCACAAGGACATTAAGAGATGTATAGTAACATGCAAAATTTTACTTCATTGCAAGGTGCCATTTTAAAAAGTGCTGTCATTTGAAATTTGTAGAATTCCAGTTTTTAGGTAAATAAATTGCAACACTTCCTAGCAGTAAGTTACTCCACCTATTCAGGCCATTCAACATTTCATTAAACATTTTGCATTTTATACATGTGTAGACTAATGGTGCAGATTCATTTGTTTTGAAATTAAACAAAGCTTTTCATTTTGGACACCTGGATCAGGTGGATTTACAAATGGATATTATCCTAATTAGTGATCTAACTAGTGCTTTAAATGCTCTCTGGGAGCACCACTTCAAATTCCAGCACTCTTTTGGAGAAACAGGAATTGAATACCGTGTTTATTCTGCAAAGGTCTTTCACGTGAAGCTTTAAAAACTGTGAAGACTCCCTGCAATTTTCTCTGAGGGCATGTCTTCATTAGCATTTCAATAATTCAACCTTCTGGTGGCTACTTTGAAATTTCTTTAATCTTTGGCATTGAAACACCTAAGATGTATACCACGAGATTGTGAATCCTTGTGCTGAGTCTAACTATTATTATTGAGCCAATCTAAGGCAAGAGTGGGAAATTTTCCTAGCAATGATTATGGCCAGCTTGCTGTAAAAATGATCAGTTAAAGGCCACTTATAAGTGAGAAGTCACTTCATTTTTTCCTCAGGGAAATACAAAATAATTTCATATCTTTACTAAAAATACACTTAAAGTTAGGCAAATAATACATCTTATTTTAGAAAAGTAAAAAAATACATAAGATCAAGAAAAGAATAGCTTACCTCATAATTGTATAACCTAGTAACTATTAAAATTTTGTATATACCTTTTCAGACTTTTTCCTATGTGTATGTATATATAGGAAAAAATATATAAATGAACTTATTAGTTCAGTTGAGTCACTCAGTCGTGTTCGACTCTTTGCAACCCCATTCATGAGCTGCAGCACGCCAGGCCTCCCTGTCCATCACCAACTCCTGGAGTTTACTCAGATTCATCTCCATTGAGTCAGTGATGCCATCCAACCATCTCATCCTCTGTCTTCCCCTTCTCATCTTTCCCAGCATCAGGGTCTTTTCAAATAACTCAGCTCTTCGCATCAGGTGACCAGAGTATTGGAGTTTCTGCTTCAACATCAGTCCTTCCAATGAATATTCAGGACTGATTTCCTTTAAGATTGACTGGTTGGATCTCCTTGCAGTCCAAGGGACCCTCAAGAGTTTTCTCCAACACCATAGTTCAAAAGCATCAATTCTCCAGCACTCCGCTTTCTTTATAGTCCAACTCTCACATATATACATGACTACTGGAAAAACCATAGCCTTGACTCATTTTTTCAGGGGTCTGTGCTGCAGGGTAGGAAAGGGAGGTAGGAGATTAGGGGAGAGGGAGAAGAAGTTCTCATATATAATTTGAACCAGTCCCTGTGACTCTGAAATAGATCTGCTCTAGCTCTTGCTCTTAGTATCTTCTGCTGTACCTTGATCAATAGTGATATCACTTGCAGCAGCCTGGGATACCCTGCTGGTGTGGTGACCTGCCTTTCACCTCCCCTAGAACTGCTCTGCTGTAACCTGCATCACCAGCCTTATAGTATCCTCAGGATAGGTTTTCAGTTTCTCCACCTAATTCTCAGTGAGCAGTTTTGTAGCAGAGGGGCTCAAAAGACTGGAGAAACCTCATTATTTTATTTTAACTAGAAAAGTGGCCCTTGAATATGGCAGCCAACTATTGCCATTGTAATTTATGCCTGCTTCTTCTCACATAAACTGGTGACTTGATTTCCCTCTGCTTGAGTATGAGTTGGGCAACTGGTTGGGATCATAGAATGTGCCATAACTGATATTCTGAGACTTTGTAAAAATAATTTTTATTTATTTATTTTTGACTGTGCTGGGTCTTTCTTGCTGTGCAGGTTTTTCTCTTGTTGTAGAGAGCCGGGGCTACCCTCTAGTTGTGTGCATGGGTGCACAAGCTTTTCATTGCAGTGGCTCCTCTCATTGCAGAGCATCGGCTCTAGGGCACACAGGCTTCAGTGACCGTGGCTCCCTGGCTCTAGAGCACAGGTTCAGTAGTAGTGGCCCAGGGGCTTAGTTGCTCCACGGCATCTGGCATCTTCCCAGCCAGGGATCGAAACTGTATCTCCTGCATTATCAGGAGGATTCTTTACCTCTGAGTCACCAGGGAAACCCTATATTGGGACTTTTAAGAACAAATAAAAGAGCCCTATCATCTCTCTCTTCCTTCTACTTAAGACTGTGCTGGCGTTCTAGAAGTCCAAGCCAAACTCCTGAATGCCTAGAGGCAACATGGAAAGAGATCCTGAAGATTGAGTGGCTATCTTGGATGTCCCAGACTTACTCAATGATGAATGCAACTGCATGAGTGACTCTTGCCAGCATCACATGGAACCAGGAAAAGGCCCAGGTGTGTCCTGCTCTACCTAATTCCTGACCCACTGAATCATGGGAAATAATAAATTATGGTGGTCCATAATTGGACTGCAAGGAGATCCAACCAATCCATTCTGAAGGAGATCAACCCTGGGATTTCTTTGGAAGGAATGATGCTAAAGCTGAAACTCCAATACTTTGGCCACCTCATGCGAAGAGCTGACTCATTGGAAAAGACTGATGCTGGGAGGGATTGGGGGCAGGAGGAGAAGGGGACGACAGAGGATGAGATGGCTGGATGGCATCACCGACTCGATGGACATGAGTCTGAGCGAACTCTGGGAGATGGTGATGAACAGGGAGGCCTGGCGTGTTGCGATTCATGGGGTCGCAAAGAGTTGGACACGACTGAGCGACTGAACTGAACTGAAAATAAATCACTGAATCAAACATGCAACCCTGAATTAAGATTAAATTTGGCTGTGTATTTTTAGAAATTATCCTTTATGCCTAAAACAGAAGAAATCACAAGACAAAACACTACTTTCATAACACTGAAGTGTATTTCTTGTTCATATAACAAATGTCCAGGTGAGTAGTCCAGGGTTATTAACAGGAGTTCTGTTATCATCAGGCCTCAAAGCTGATTCTTCCTGCTCTCCTCTTAATACATGGTTTCCATTCTAATGTTACCTCATGACCTAATAGAGCTGCTGGAGCTCCAGTTATCACGGCCACTTTCTAGCCAGAAGGAAGAAAAATGAGGGAAGGAGTCAAAGAGGCAGTACTCCTGGCTGAGTCAGCTCTCTTTAAGGAGTTTTTCCGGCAGGCCCATACAATACTATCATGTGGCCAGAATTAAGTCATATGAGCATAGCTAATTGCCAAAGAGGCTGAGATATTTAGCCCTTTTAGCTGGGTGCAGTACCACTCCAAGCAAAACAGGTTTCACTAGGGCAGAAGGAGACGATTGATACTTATTGGTAAAATAACTAGCAGTCTCTAAAGCCAGCCCTGTCCTCCCAGGACCACAGATACATGATTTAGAGCAAGTTCTCATTCCGTCTTATACTTTACACTAAACCATGATTTCTTCCTAGCATTCAGCTTCTACATTCAGAGGACCAGTTCATCCCTCTTCTCTTTCGCTAGTTTTCTTTCAAAAGCTCCATTTTTGTTTGCAGTGTGGCTTCTATCAGGGCCCTCTGTTCACCAGATATGTCAGTAGATTCCTGTCTATGGGTTTATGGCTTTTCCTCTAAGGTTCTGGAACTGGTAAAATTAGGGGACTTTACTGCAGTGATACTTAAAGTCACAAAATCACACAGGTGACCTTCCAGAAGTGGTTGAGTAACTTGTAGGTAGTAAATACACATTGGGATTCTGGCCCCAATTATCTGAAACCATGTTTGTATGTCTGGGATAATGTATGGAGAAATAGTAGTAACAAAAAAAAAATAAGATAAAAGTGAGGTAATACAAGAAAAATAGAAATAATGAAAGAAGAAGAAAGAGAGAAGTGGAAAGGAAAAAGGGGGCTCTGTCACTTATTTCCTTGCACTTACCAGTATCTCTCCCCTCTCCAGGGCCTTTGCACCACCTGTGTCCTATGCTGGAGACGCTCTTTTCTGCAAACCTCTTTACATGACTAGTGCCTGTTAATCTTTGTGGTGTAGTATCACTTCTTCAGAGATATTTTCCCCTGATCAGTTTATCTCAAGTAGGTGTACCATGATGTCTCTCTCCTGTCCATCCTGTTTCTTTTCCTTTATAGCACTGATTATAATTTCTAATTCTATATCCAGTTAGTTATTTGTTTAATATCTGCTTTTCTCTATATACAGAAAGCCCATGAGAAAGGTACCTTACAATCTTTTTTTTTTCTCTTGCAATCTTTATTTTGCCTGTGCATCCCAAACATTTACTGCAATGTGGGCATAGCATAGATTCTGAATGGCTATTTGCTGAATGAATAAATAAGAGGAAGTTCAAAGAAAAAAAAACATGACGTGAGTGAGACTCATTTCCTTCTAAGATGAGCATTAGCTCAGAAGTCTCTCAGCTGCCCATCCTGTTTATTTTCTGGCCGATTGATTCACGCCTCTGGACAGGCTGTGCAGAACTGGGGCACAGTAGAAATTACGGCTGGACTGCCTCGATGACAAGAGTATCTTCATTCCTGATTTAAAACAAAATTGGCTCCATGCCAGAATATAAGCACCCGAATCAGGAACTTGTCATGTGAGAGCAGTTCCCAATTTTGGTGGATTTCCTGAAACAATACAATAATAAGACATTATATCATTCAAATTGGCTAGAAAAATATTTTGAATAAGAGTGATTTGTCAGCTATTTTTCGTTGGCATTAGTAGATAGCTACTCTCATATCTTAAGATACAGATAAGACATTATTTGAGAAACGCTTGCCTACCCATTCAGCACTGCATAGAGTAGAAACTTCCTTAGACTGTGTGTGTGTGTCTGTCTGTCTGTCTGTGTGTCTGTGTGTGTGTATTAGTCACTCAGTCGTGTCTGACTGCAGCCCTGTGGAGTGTAGTCTGCCAGGCTGCTCTCTCCAGGGAAGAATACTGGAGTGGGTTCCCATGCCATTTTCCAGGGGATCTTCCTGACTCAGGGATTAAACTGGGTCTCCTGCATTGCAGGTGGATTCTTTACCATCTGAGCCACCAGGGAAGCCCTCTTTAGACTGTATCAGTGTATAAAGCATCCAAACTGTCTGGATGGCTCAACATCTGCTGCAGAAGGCACAAGAAAAAAATGATCTGGAAAGGAATAAAGCAGCTCAGGGAAATAACAGGAAGTCAGAAATAATCCCAGGCCCCATGACAAGGGCTTCCATGGAGTCAGACTTACTATGGCTCTCTGGTCCTCTCTGGTCAGTTGCTATGACACACGAGGTGTTCCTCTCACTGCATCATGGTTTCTCGGGTTCCCTTCCTCCTTTCTTTTCCCCCAGACCTTCAAATACAGTCTGTACAGTCCTTCTGATCCAGAGTTTTAAAGCTATGACTTGAAAGCGATCCAAGCATCCAGGATAACGGACCCGAAAGTTGGTGGACTGATGGCTGCTGAACTTGGTTTGTTCTCAGAGCCTGACGTGAGTGAATGCCCTGTTTTCTGTCCTCACACCCATTTTCTTGTCATCACATGATGGAGAATGTTCTACACACTGCTGCTGAGTTAGCCTTCCCCAAACACTTCTTTGATCAGGTCATCCGCTTTGTTCCAAAAGGAAAAAGAAAACTTTTGGATGGCCCTCTGTTCTCTGTAAGGGTTTAGACACTTTAGTTTGGTCTTCCAGGCTCATCACTATCTGACCCTATTGTGAATTGCTCTTGCTGCCAAAACTGTTCTGCCAATCAGTGGGATTAAGGAGACAGGTTGTTCAAAAGTGATCAATTTTCTAATTGGGTCTCTTGAATGGTCTGGTGTAAAAATCATAATTCATGTCAATAACATCCTGCTGGACTAGCCACACATATTAAATGTCCCACGCATTTAGAGCATCAATAATGTTCAGCTACAGGAATCATGCAGAAATATACCTTCTATCTTGGCAAGAACATGAAGTAGTAAATTCCCTGGGAAGTTGAGACTACTTGGAAAATTTAGATGTCATACTATATCCAGAATAATATAGTGATCTCTCACCACGCTGGGATCATCATCAACAGCAATGATTTAGAAAATGAGAGTGATTTATATTTTTATTTTTGAGCAGTAAATCTTTTTTTTTAAATTTATTGGAGGGATTTAGATTTATATAGTAGATTTTAGTTTCCATCATGCAGTAGTAATCTTAATGGCCACTTTCAAATTCCATTCATCTTTACACTAGCCATAAAAGTATTTTGAGACTAAAATAAAGATTTAGATGGTGATTTAGCTAAAATGCTTAGAATTTGATATTTAGCCTGAAAAATTAAACCCAGATGGTAGGCATGTTTGAGGTAGTGAAATTTACCTTGCATGAGACATGGACATTATCTCACTTAGCAGATAAGCCACATTAAGACATTAATGCCCTATCACCTGATTCTTTCAAATATTGACCTACAGATAGATTTTACAAATCTGAAAATATAATGACTACTTTAAAAAAATGTTGGGACTTTCCTGGTGGTCCAGTGGCTAAGACTTTGCGTTCCAATGCAAGTGGTACAAGTTTGATCCCTGGTCAGGGAGCTAACATCCCACATGCCTCAGGGCCAAAAACTCAAAGCAATATTGTAACAAATTCAATAAAGACTTTAAAAATGGTCCACATCAAACATTTTTTTAAATTGTTGATTAGATCCATCCAAATTTATGATGGTGGCCCTTTGTCTATTTGGGGCTTCCCTGATAGCTCAGTTGGTAAAGAATCCACCTGCAATGCAGGAGACCCCAGTTCAATTCCTGGATCAGGAAGATCTGCTGGAGAAGGGATACTCTACCCAGTCCAGTATTCTTGGGCTTCCCCTGTGGCTCAGCTGGAAAAGAATCTGCCTGCAATGCAGGAGACCTGGGTTCAATCCCTGGGTTGGGAAGATCCCCTGGAGAAGGGAAAGGCTACCCACTCCAGTATTCTGGCCTGGAGAATTCCATGGATCATATAGTCCATGGGGTCACAAAGAGTCGGACAGGACTAAGTGACTTTCACTTTTACTTTCACATCATCTATTTAGACTTTCTTCTCTTCAGCAGAATAGTTGAGATTATGAGCTCTGCTCATATTCAAATTTCAGCTGACAGTCTTTACTGTGTGTTTTTTGGGCTCCAAAATCACTGCAGATGGTGACTGCAGCCATGAAATTAAAAGACGCTTACTCCTTGGAAGGAAAGTTATGACCAACCTAGATAGCATATTGAAAAGCAGAGACATTACTTTGCCAACAAAGGTCTGTCTAGTCAAGGCTATGATTTTTCCAGTGGTCATGTATGGATGTGAGAGTTGAACTGTGACCAAAGCTGAGCACTAAAGAATTGATGCTTTTAAACTGTCGTGTTGGAGAAGACTCTTGAGAGTCCCTTGGATTGCAAGGAGATCCAACCAGTCCATCCTAAAGGAGATTGGTCCTAGGGTATTCATTGGAGGGACTGATGTTGAACCTGAAACTCCAGTATTTTGGCCACCTGATGCAAACAGCTGACTCATTTGCAAAGACCCTGATGATGGGAAAGATTGAGGGTGGGAGGAGGAGAGGACGACAGAGGATGAGATGGCTGGATGGCATCACTGACTCGACTGACATGAGTTTGAGTAAACTCTGGGAGTTGATGATGGACAAGGAGACCTGGTGTGCTGCAATTTATGGGGTCGCAAAGATTCGGACACAACTGAGCGACTGAACTGAACTGAACTGAGAATGTGGACAAATTACTAAAACTCTCTGTGTCTCAGTTTTCCCGTCTATAAAATGGAGATAACAATTGAGGGACTGTGATTATCAAATAGATGAAAGCACACAGAAGGTCTCCAAGTGTCACCTGTTATTATTGAGTAAAAGTATTCCCTTTAGGAAGCATGCAAAGTCTTAGTGGAGAAGGGGAGTAGAAAATCAAACACCTTTAGAAGCCAAGCAGGTAATGAGCTATGTGAGTGACTTGGTGGGAGAGATTATTGGAGTCTGCAGAGAACTGTAAAATATGTGCCCCACTTAAAGTCCTAAAAGTAAAACCCAGGCCTGTGAGCTGACCAACCAAGACACGTCTATGGGCCAGGCTTGTTCAGGCCTATGGACTGTCCATTGATTTTGACCCCTGAGTAGCAAAAATTTTGAGCTCCGAACCACAAGGCAGAAGGTGTAGGCTGTGGCCCTTCTCTGTCAAGTTGCAGCTCTGTAAGCCTGGGCAGACTCCTCAGTCATCCTAGCATCTATCTCTCCATCTGCAAAATGAAAATAATGGAGTTTTCTTATATGTCAGATATTCTATTCAAATGGAGACAAGGGGAATAATATTTTTAAACCCACTCATATTTTCAAAAATATATATAAATAGTAAAGGATAGGTTACCATGTTGAGTAATCTGGACACTGTATGGTGGTGGTTCTTAAAGGGAGTGTACTACTGCACCACTACATAGAAGCTTAAAGCTCACCTGGAGGAGAATTTGGCCCTGAATTCTCTTTTTTTTGGTTTGTTTTGTTTTGTGTGCTTTCTTTTAATAGATGGACTTATTACCTATGAAACATGAGATTTTTTATTTTTTAGAATAATGTTTATTGGAATTAAGTTGATTTACAATATTGCATTAGTTTCTCTGTACAGCAAATAAAATCAGCTATGCATATCCATATATCCACTCTTTTTTAGATTCATTTCCCCTATAAGTCATTAGAAAGTACTGAGCAGAGTTCCCTGTGCTATACAAGAGGATTTTATTCGTTATAACATTTTGAATATAGTAATGTGTAGATGTCAATCCCAGTCTCCCAATTTATACTCCCACCCTTCTTCCTGGTAAGCAAAACTTTGTTTTCTACGTCTGTAACTCTATTTCTGCTTTGTAAATAAGTTCATTTGTACCCTTTTTTTAGGTTCCACATATAGAGATATCCTATGGTATTTGTCTTTCTCTGTCTGACTTACTTTACTCAGGATGACAAACTCCAAGTCCATCCATTTTCCTGCAAATGGCATTATTTTGTTCTATTTTATGGCTGAGTAATATCCCACTGTGTATTTGTACCACATTTTCTTTATTCATCCCTCTGTCAATGGACATTTAGGTTACTTCCATGTCCTAGCTATTACAATTAGGGCTGCAATGAACATTGCATATGTCTTTTTGAATTATGGATGTCAACAGCCATACAAGCCTGAACATCCCAATCTTGTCTGATCCTGAATTCTAAAGATAGGAAGGGGCCCAGAATGAATGAAGGAGGAATGAGCAGTCTAGATCAGAGGAGCCAGGAAGCAACTGAGGGTCTAGTTGTACGCAGAAGACAGTGAGATAGTGTGTTTAGTTGTAGTGGAGAACTGGATCACAGCAAATGATACTGTCCAGGGTGGGGTTGCAAGGCAGTTTCAGAGCCCAGTGGTGTCAAGTGGCCTGGGCATGCCTGAATTCATCTTTGGGCTATAGCCCCTGGTGGCTCAGACAGTAAAGAATCTGCCCACAATGTGGGAGACCCAGGTTCTGTCCCTGGATTGGGAAGATCCCCTGGAGGATGGCATAGCAACCCAACCCAGTATTCTTGCCTGGAGAATCCCATGGACAGAGGAGCCTGGTGGGCTGTGGTCCATAGGGTCACAGAGTTGGATACAACTGAATTGACTTGGCATGCATGCACACACACACTGGTGGAAAAAAAAACAAACTGACATAGGCTATCAAGTATTTACAGGCCTTTTCTATTTCTTCTTATTTGCTTTAAAAAAATTGGAATATAATTGATTTCCAATGTTGTGTTAGTTTCTGCTACACAGTGAGGTTAATCAGCTATATGTAAACATATATCCCTCTTGAACCTCCCTCCCACCCACTTCCCATCCCACCCCTTTCAGTCATCACAGAGCACCGAGCTGAGCTCCCTGTGGTATACAGCAGGTACCCACTGGCTATCTGTTTTACACATGGTAGTGTATATATGTCAACCCTAACCTTATTTGCTTTTATCATTCAGATTTTCTGAGTTCCTGATCTTATTTTATGTTTTAGTTTGTGGCAAATAGCATTTTCAAAAGGTGGATACCGCCAGTACTCGCCTCCCACCTGCTCTATTTACATGTGAATGATGCCCCTCACCAGGTTCCCTTCCCTCACATATGGCTGGGGGCTTGTGACTACTCCAACCCTGAAAGTGAGGCAGACATGAGATTATGGAATATCTGAGGCTATCGTAGAAGGGACATGACCACCACCTGGTTCTCTCGGTTGAGACACTTGACCTTGGACCCCTGACGGCTATGCTGGGGAGACAGGGTAAAAAGATCATATAATAGTAGAAACCCATGTCTGAGGAGCCCCAGCTTTTCCAGCTGAGAGGATGCCCTCAGGCAGCAGACCCATAGGTGAAGAAGCCTTTGGGAGGACCCCTCCCACTGCTGCCGTATGACTACCACCTCATGAGAAACCAAAGCCGGAACTGACGAGTCAAGCCACGGTTATGTTCTCAACTCAGAAACCATGAGAGATGGAAATGGATTGCTGTGGATTCAAGTCACTCAATGTTGGGGTAATTCGTTACCTAGCAATAGACCAATATATTAATACAATATTCATACATTGTACCTCCTCCACTTAAGATCCTGATCACCATGGTTCTAGCTCCAATTAGTAAATGAAATTGAACTTATCATGATTCTTGCTTGAGTTGAATTTTTCATGCTTGGATCCTTGAACTTCACCCTTGATTCCAGTTAACCCATTCATTTCTATTCAGTTCAAAGAAATTTTTTTAAAAAATGTATGCCTCCAAAGACCATGTAACAAATGCAAACAAAGGAAGTAAATCCAGGAAGGGAGACAAGAGAGTAGAAAAAATTGTAGTTAGTTGGAACTAACTACTTCAATCTCATTCAGCATCCAACTCTGAGAGTTAGATACAGTGGGGATATGGGCCTAATGACATCAGATTATCTGTTTTGTTTGTTTGTTTTTTAAGAAATCAGAGATCCAGATTTTGTAAGAAATACCTTGAGTAAAATTTAAATGCTGCTCAAATTTGAATAACACTAGGCTAATTAAGGGCTTCCCTGGTGCCTCAGTTGTTAAAGAATCACCTGCCATGCAGGAGACATGGATTGGATCCCTGGGTCCAGAAGATCCCCTGGAAAAGGAAACGGCAAACTTCTCCAGTATTCTTGCCTGAAAAACCCCTGGACAGAGGAGTCTGGAGGGCAACAGTCCAAGGGAGTCGCAAAGAGTTGGACACGACTTAGTGACAAAACCGCCACCACCAAGCTAATTAAACAAAACAGGTCTACTAGTTGAATTCAGCCATGAGTTGCCAAATTGCAATGCTTAATTTACAAGCTTTAAGTCAGTCTACTTGCTTCGAAGACCTCAAACCCAAGATGAAAAGTTTTTCCAGATGTCATAGGGATGGTAAAACTTCTGAAAAAGATGACGGTCAAAATGACACTTGAGGGAAAATAATCGTTACTTTTGGTTAAATGAGGCTCAGTTTTCAGTGCATTGTAGTAACAGAGTAATGCCATGTGGTTGTTGAACAAGCCTACATGGCCAAGACAAAGTAAGCAGCTCCTTTCCTTTGTGCAAGTATGGTCACGATGATCCTTCAATGAGACTCGAAAAAACATTGCCCTGAGGTGAGCTCCCATTAGCCACCACCATTGTCCCAGGAGATGTTTGTCATCTACCTCAGTGCTGCTTGGAAGTCTAATACAGGTCTGCTATCTCTCATGAAGACCACAGAACTCTTTCTCCTTCTGTGTCTCCTGGGAAAATATCTACTGATTGAGTAGATTCTGTCTCTCCACTCTGAGTCTCTCCTTCCTTGGGTCAATTCGGGTCTTTTTGTAAACAAAGCCTCTTATGTCTCTCTGGGATACACAGAACTGAGCTGAGCTTGCCCCAGGGATAGGAGTGAGAGTCTAGGAGTGTGGCATAAACACTTAATATTACTGACTTAAAATCTCAGTGAACCATCTCAGTAAATTATATGATTGAAAAGATGAGTTCTTAGTCAATAAACACACACCATACTCTGCCTAGAGAGAGATGCACCTCGAGTTCATCCATCCAATCCAACACCCATAAACCAGCTTCATAAAGCAATGGAGGGAGGAACTGAGATTAACAAATAACAAAATCCTTTCAGCCCAGCCCACACAGGCTGACATTAATCTGCATGCATAACACCCACGGCATTTATTGCCCTAGAGTATATGCATTTTAGAAAAATGATTTTGCCTTTTCTTATACCTGGTAACCTGGAAAATACAGTCATCTGTACTCTGTCCCCCAGGCGTTAGCACAAATCAGTAAAGAGTTTCCATTGATGGCTCTTTTCGGACTCTAACCACAATTGAACTCTCGGCTTTCCATCACTCGCTCACCCCGTTGTGTACAAAGAAGCAGATATGCAATATAGCAGGAGCCCCAAGAAAAGGTCTGGCTGTTCTGTCAAAACTATTTAGTTCAATATTGTTCTCAATGTGGCACCATAGCCCTGGACATGACACCCAGCACGTCCAAACAGACATGATTATATATGAGACAGAAAGGCACTTGCATCGCTGCGGGTTGTTATGCTTTAAAGGGCTTTTTGCCCCCTCTTCAAATTAAAAGTTTTCAAAAATGAAATAAAAATAAACCTTTGAAGAAACCAGATTGCGACTGAATTTGGAAGGCCCTCCTGCCTAGTGTATACTAAAGAAACATTTCTGGGTTTGTTCCTGATGATTTTCCTTGTAGTTGAGAAACACAATCCACCGGGAGCTTTTGTGGCAGAACAAGAATTTTATGAACACGAACTTTACAAAGACTTCCCTAGGAGATTTAAGGTCTGGAAATCAATAGATCAATCAGCAGCTTTTATCAATCTATGATGGTTCTCTCTCTTTGGATGTTTGGATGAAAATGGGATCAACGTAAATTGAACACGGAATCACTTATTCTTACAAGTTAAATTTGTCAAACTGTAAGGCACATAAATGACATGAAATATAATCATTTTTGATTTGGGGACCCTTCAGGGTGCACGTTGATTGAAGAAAAAAGAACCAGATGTTCCTTCCGCAGGACTTATGGAGGCAATCTAAATATTCCTCAATTCCTGACACTGCTGATCATTTCCAAAGAAGCCAATTCATTAGTTAATTATTGGGGATACGTCTTGTGTATTATATAATTGGCCCAGGGCAAATAGTCTTCAAAGATGGCTGGCTGACTTTATAGAATCTGTTTTTACCAAATTTCTCCAAGGAAATAGGGGAAGATTAATAAGCACTACCTCATCTTACTTCTACTTTATTTTTAATGATAAAGACCTAACTGCTAGAACTTCTCCTTCCTTATAAAGTTACCTTAGCAGGTAGTTTATGGTCAGAAGAGTTAGGAGAAAATATGAAAATTACATTTGGAAATAAGAGCTACTTACCCAGTTCTTCTGGAAAAAACACAGAAAAATGAAGTTGGATTTGTATTTACATTTTTGAGATGCACAAAGGTAACTTGTCTGGGCCATCATCCATACTCGATTCTAAAGCTTTTTATTTTAATGTATTTATTATTTTTCTGGCTGCCCAACACAGCAGGTGGGATCTTTGTTTACTGACCAGGGGTCGACTCCATGCTCCCTGCAGTGGAAGTGTGGAGTCTCAATCACTGGACCACCAGAGAAGTCCTGTTATTGAATGAGTACTGAGAAATTCCCCCATACATTACAGGCCTACCATCACCCCAGGAGAACAATAACCACAATCAATGCATATGGAGCATTTCCTCTGTGCTTAACACATACTATCTCATTTAAATTTTATAGCAAATATCAATCATGGTCACTATCTCTTAATATCCCATTGTTGTAGGTGAGAGAATGGAAACCCTGAGAAGGTAAGCCCTACACAGAGTTGCCAGATAAATTACAAGATGGCCAGTTAAATTTGAACTTCAGATAAACAATGGATACATTTTGTTAGACAAAGTGTAGCCCAGAAAATAGATCAAACATACTAATATACTAAAAATATGTATGTATTACTTATCTGAAATTCACATTTAACAGGGCACCCAGCATTTTTATTTACTAAATTCAGTTAGTCATTGGCAGAGCCAAACAAAGCTTTCTGATTCCCAAGCTAAAACTCTTTACCACTATACTAAACTGTCTCTTTCCATAAAAATAAAGTTAAAAATCTCCAATTTACAAAGTCTATAGCTTATTTAGATAGAAAGAATAGCACTGAAAGTGGAATGTGTGTGTGCCATGTCTCTTCAGCCATGTCCAACTCTTTGTGACCTCATGGACTGTAGCCCACCAGGTTCCTCTGTCCCTGGGATTCTCCAGCAAGAATACTGGAGTGGGTTGCCATGCCCTCCTCCAGGGGATCTTCTGACCCAGAGATAGAACCTGCATCTCTTCTGTCTACTGCATTGGCAGGCAGGTTCTTTACCAATAGCACCACCTGGGAAGCCCTAAAAGTGGAATCAGTTCAGTTCACTTGCTCAGTCATGTCTGACTCTTTGCAACCACATGGACTGCAGCACGCCAGGGTTCCCTGACCATCACCAACTCCCAGAGCTTGCCCAAACTCATGTCCATCGAGTCGATGATGCCATCCAACCATCTGTCATCCCCTTTTCCTCCTGCCTTCCATCTTTCCTAGCATCAGGGTCTTTTCCAATAAGCGAGTTCTTCACTTCAGGTGGCCAAAGTATTGGAGTTTCAGCTTCAGCATCAGTCCTTCCAGTGAGTATTCAGGACTGATTTCCTTTATGATGGACTGGTTGGTTCTCCTTGCAGTCCAAAGGACTCTCAAGAGTCTTCTCCAATACCTCAGCTCAAAATCATAAATTGTTTGGTGCTCCACTTTCTTTATAGTGTAACTCTCACATCCACACATGACTACTGGAAAAACCATAGCTTTGACTAGATGGACCTTTGTTGGAAAAGTAATGTCTCTGCTTTTTAATGTGCTGTCTAGGTTATTATAGCTTTTCTTCCAAGAAGCAAGCATCTTTTAATTTCATGGCTGCAGTCACCATCTGCAGTGATTTTGGAGCCCCCCAAAATAAAGTCTCTCACTGTTTCCATTGTTTCCCCATCTATTTGCCATAAAGTGATGGGACCAGATACCATGATCTTAGTTTTCCCATTTAAAATGTTGCATTTTAAGCCAGCTTTTTCACTCTCCTTTTTCCCTTTCATCTAGAGGCTCTTTAGTTCTTCTTCACTTTCTGCCATAAGGGTGGGGTCATCCTCAAATCTGACATTTTTGATTCTTCTCCCAGTACTCTTGATTCCAGCTTGTGCTTCATCCAACCCAGCATTCACATGATGTACTCTGCATATAAGTTAAATAAACAGGGTGATAATATACAGCCTTGACGTACTCCTTTTCCTATTTGGAACCAGTCTGTTGTTCCATGTCTAGTTCTAACTGTCTCTTCTTGATCAGCATATATATTTCTCTGGAGTCAGGTCAGGTGGTCTGGTATTCCCATCTATTTCAGAATTTTCCAGTTTGTTGTAACCCACACTATCAAAGGCTTTGGCATATGCAATAAAGCAGAAGCAGATGTTTTTCTGGAACTCTCTTGCTTTTTCGATGATCCAACAGATGTTGGCAATTTGATCTCTGGTTCCTCTGCCTTTTCTAAAACCAGCTTGAACGTCTGGAAGTTCACAGTTCAGGTACTGTTGAAACCTGTCTTGGAGAATTTTGAGCATTACTTTGCTAGCATGTGAGATGAGTGCAAATTGTGCAGCAGTTTGAACATTCTTTCGCATTGCCTTTCTTAGGGACTGGAATGAAAACTGACCTTTTCCAGTGGCCTGTGGCCACTGCTGAGTTTTCCAAATCTGCTGGCATATTGAGTGCAGCACTTTCACAGCATCATCTTTTAGGATTTGAAATAGCTCAACTGGAATTCCATGACCTCCTCTAGCTTTGTTTGTAGTGATGCTTTTTAAGGCCCTCTTGACTTCACACTCCAGGATGTCTGGCTCTAGGTTAGTGATCACACTATCGTGTTTATCTGGGTCATGAAGATCTTTTTTGTACAATTCTTCTGTGTATTCTTGCCACCTCTTCTTAATACCTTTTGCTTCTGTTAGGTCCATACCATTTCTGTCCTTTATTGAGCCCATCTTTGAATGAAATGTTCCCTTGGTATCTCTAATTTTCTTAAAGAGATCTCTAGTCTTTCTCATCCTATTGTTTTCCCATGCTGCTGCTGCTGCTAAGTTGCTTCAGTCGTGTCCAACTCTGTGCGACCCCATAGATGGCAGCCCACCAGGCTCCACCGTCCCTGGGATTCTCAAGGCAAGAACACTGGAGTTGGTTGCCATTTCCTTCTCCAATGCATGAAAGTGAAAAGTCAAAGTGAAGTCGCTCAGTCGTGTCCGACTCTTAGCGACCCCATGGACTGCAGCCCACCAGGTTCCTCCATCCATGGGATTTTCCAGGCAAGAGTACTGGAGTGGGGTGCCATTGCCTTCTCTGATTGTTTTTCCATAAGACAAGCTAATTTTTACCAGTGATGAGACAGGTATTTCCTTTTCTGGGCAGTCTTAGCACATGTGGCAAAACAGGACTCACTGAATAGTTTAAAAGCAGGTTGGGGAGATGCTGGCTTACCTCTGAAGAGGTACTGAAGGCTTGTCATGAAGTCAGTGTGGTGATTCCACTATTTTGGCTTCTAGGAGAGTATCAAATTCAAATTTGCTTTGAATACAATGGTGAATGGTGGGATGGGGCCATGTTCTTTGCACCATTGAGCCCTCTACCTTCTGCTACCTGAACAGTCCCTTCCAATTAATACCCTTGTATTTTGCTCCCAAGATATGGCACACAGGACTGCAGTGAAGGAGTTAAAGCATAAAGCCTTCTGAGTCTTACTGCTTGGTTGGATTCCTAGCTTCACCATATCCCTGTATCTCAATTTCCCCCTAGGGAATGGAGATAATATTATCTATCTCTATAGATTTTATAACTTGGTTTGAATTAATGCATGTGATAAAAATAACATCCAGTGACATTTTTTTCCACATACCAATCACTCATCTGAGGGGATTACTTAAATTATTTAATCCTTACAACCACAGTATGAGGTCGGTTTTATTATTATCATCCCTACTTTATGGATGAGGAAACTGAGGTATAAATTAAGTCACTTGCCTAAGATCACACAATCAGTTAGAGGCAATGGTAGGATTCAAATTCAGGCAGTCTGGATCCTGATTCAGTGCTCTCCACAGGGAACATACTAAGACCAATGCCTGGCACATACCCAGCCCACACTGCCTGGTAGCTATTACTGTAAGCTGGCAAAGAGCAGTTCAGGCATTGCTCTAATTATCCACTTTGGCCCTAGTGCAGATTGTACCCACTGACAAATTGCTCCATGCTCTTCTGCATCCAAGGCAACTCAAAAGCTTCTGGGAGGTACCCTAGATTCTCTGACTCCCTCCACTCTGCTTTCAGCCAGCCACTGGCTCCTTCCAATGCCACAGCCCCCTCCCATCCCCGTTGCCTCAGCCCACATTGACTTAAATGTTCACTTCTCTCCAACCCTAGGACAATATGTGCCCAAAGAATCTTTGTTTCCACTCGATCTGCCCCAACCTTGCCAATGGGGACAGCTTTCTAAATTAGAAATGTAACAACAATATGCTGCTCTCTTGCCTAAAGTCCTTCTATGATCCTCCAGTGGCTTCAAGAAACATCCAAGCTCCTTATCCCTGCAGTGCGAATCCTGCCCGCTCATCTCTAGCTATTTCCCCAAAAAAGACCTCATCTTTCATTTCTTTAATAAGCCATGATCTTTCATTCCCCCATTTGTTTAGAACACTGTTTCTTCCGCTTGGAATGGTCTTCCCATTGAACCCCTATTCATCCTTTGGGACACTGGCCAAGGACTATGTAGTCTGGAATCCTCCATTTCCCCATTTCACTCATAGCATCTGAGTTTCCTTGTCCCCTTTCCCACTAGTCAAGGGTATCATATGAGCAAGGCCCACTCGTGATTTATCTCAGTATCCCTAATACTGAGCTCGCAGGTTTATCAAATTAAAAAAAAAATGTTTCACCTTTATTGACACAGACTTAGTAACTATCTGTACCCAGAACAAAGCTAAAGATAACAAACCTCCATAGCAAGAAGAGGAATGGAACTTAAGGTCAGAAGGTACATCTGTTGTATTTCAGGCAATGATGACTGTGAAGGGTAAGATTCTGCATCATTTTCCTAACCTTATAGAATGATAGAACCCGCCCCCCCCCAAATGTATACCCTTCATATTGACAAAGTCCTAGTACCAAAAATTCAGGACCTACAACTGATATATCAAAAGTGCATAAGTATTTATGAGTTCTGCAAAAAAGGCAGAAACAGCTGCTTATTTCTAAGCCTTTAACAGACACCACTATAAATGTTTTTTCACAAAGGAACAATATACAAGGGAAAGAATTCAGCCAGCACTTGTGAAAGGGTGAGGTCACTAACTAGCTTGGCTACTCTCTTTTGAGTCACATTTTATTGGTTCTCGGGTGTGGTCAGTAAAAAGAGAACTTGACTGCAATCAGAAAACTGGACAAGCATAGTTTCTTAAAGATGTTTCTCTCTCCTTCTTTGATGCCAACTTTTTAGGGATGTACTATAATTAAGTTAAAATTGCTTATTTCCCTTGTCTAAACAGCGCAGGTGTTTCCCTGGTAGTGTATATTAATCCTAATTCAATTGATTGTATTATAAGTAAAATGGCAGGTAAAAATTCAAAGTTGACTGCTAATATTTAATTCTTGGTTTAACATTATTAAAAATTAAATTCTGGAATTAAATGAAGTGATTCCCAATTCTGAAATCCTAGCCTAAGTAGCTGAAACAAGTGTATAAACAAATATGCCTTAGAAAGATAGCTAGAAGTTCAAAATCTAATTTCAGTCTTTCACCTGATATAAATGCAAGCTCATCCTTAACTTTTCTTTGTCCTGCGTGTGAACCCCATCTACTTGTGACTTTGAGGCCCAGTCCCATTTTTCCTAGAGGCCCCCCTTTTTCACTCTCCAATTGTTTCCACCCTGGTTACCCAGACAGGTCAATGAAAAGAAAATCAAACGATCCATGAAGTGAGAAGATCATGCATAGGGTAAACCAATGGGAACAGGGTTTGAGGACTTTATGACCCTTCAACTTTTCAGACTTGTTCATTTTTGATGGATTTTCATTATTAGGAAAAAGCCACCTATACCTTCTGAAATCATGAGAAGACATAGATGGAAAAGATGGTACCAGAGAAGTGTGGACTTGGGAGGCCATGCTGTTGGGACAATGAGGAAGGCACTTAAAGCTGGTTAGAACACTTGACTGGCCTTTTCCTTGAGTGGTGGTTATTAGCAGGGGAGGGGTAGCTAGGTAGGAAAGAGAGATAGCTATAGGTTGAGCTCAAAAATGTTCTTGGAGAAGCCAAATGGTTTCAGGTCAGAAAATCTGTGACACACTTTGGCTGTTTTACTAAAGGATAAGCCAAAGGCTCGTCTAGCCAGATCACAGACCATCCTATAACACGGGTAGAAACATAGGTTCCTTTGGAAAGCTCTTCTTTGGTCTTTTAATGAATCCTGATTCCATATTAATTGCTATGCAAAGAAATAGGTTTTTCCTGAATCCTCCTCTCCCACCCCATATTCTTTTTTTTTCAATACTTTTCCATATTTTTAATTTCCTGTATGTTAACTCACTCATTATCTGCATTTTCTCGTGACACTTGTAAGCTCCCTAAAGACAGAGACTCCTGAATACTAAAGCTTAGTCTCATCTAAGGTACCCAGTAGAAAGCTAAAAAATGCTCAATGACAATATATCAATACATTAATCATTTCAGCAAAAACGGTGAGGAAGACATGGTTCTAGTTTAATGGATCCCAGCTTCTGGTATCCAGGCCTGACTGCTCCATACATGTTAAACGGTGACTAGAACTTACTGGAGATGTTATATGAGATGCATTACAGACAGGAGTCCTGTCTTCAGGATGTTAATGATCTAAAAGGATCCAGGTCGAACAAATCTCTCATGAATGCATGCTTGGTATGAATTATCTGCGTTGTGTTTCTGAACTGCTTTGGGGGAAGTGTGAAAGCTTGGTCTCATTGATCTGCATAATCTCTAAGTCCCTTGTGACAAAGATCTGCTGCAGCAAATTATTCCTTTCCCTAGAGTCTGTTGTGTTTTTCCATACAAATATACGAAGAGGTTCAAGCATCAAACAAAGCCCAATTTCACAATGTCTTGTAGATTAAAAAAAAAGAACAACAAATTAGTCCTATTCTATTACAACCAGGAATGGGAAGTAGTTATTAAATCATTCCCTCAAGGTATTTTTATTTTGTTGACTCATGAGAGTTGGCCCTGTCTCCTCCAAAACACTCTGAAGCCATATTTGGAGAACTTTGAGCTGGTGAGTTTACTCATGTGCAGAAAATATTGAGAATTTTTCATACATTCTTTGCGAAATCATTTTGGTTTTCTTAAACAATTGGTATTCCTCCCACTTTTTCTTGCATTTATGCATGGAACTAAATAAAGATGTAGCTGCATTTGTCAGTGAACTGAAACCCACATCATGCTTGTCTTTTAAAAAATCATGACTTTCCATCTCAACTCTGATCAGCTAAGACTTTTTGAGAGTAAATAATTACCCTAGTCTTGTTATTTAAAGATGTTGGAATTCTGACAAGAAAGTTGTTACATAAATAAAAATGATATCATTTATAATAACAATTAATAACACAATGACAGTGAAGATGAATATTCATTTGGTGGAACACAAAAACCCTAACTGGTATTGGGTATTCCCAAGTCAAATCGAGTAATACCCATACAAACTTGTTAACATATTAAATTAGCCTGGAAATCTTGTAAGCAAAAAAGAAAGTCTGCCCTTCTGAGCTTTCTGCTATTTCCTGCCTCTTGTCAGTCTGGAAATGTTTGAGGACCGCCTTACTCCTGGTATTTCAGTGTGCTGGCTTCTGGTCCCAGATGGAACCAAGAAAAGCAGAGGAGTGTGAAAAATAAAAATATTTTCAGTGTTGTTAACCCAACCTTTTAAAGCCTTAAGAGATTTCCTTCGGATTGGTGAAATAAGTGATTAGAATGTAGGGGTGCTGCTTTCCTCCCCAGGCCAGATAACACATGTTCTCATGTTTCTAATGTCATAAAATAAACCTTAAACTAACTGAAAGTCACATCATCTATAGGTTCAGCCAGGCAATTTGACTTTTTTTTTTTTTTTTTAATTAAGCTAGGACCTTCACATGTACATGGAAATTTCTAAAAATACCTAGTCCTGCCATGTCTTTAATGACTTCTCCCATTGGAAGCCAAAAGATGAGCCCTCCCTAAGCCCTGTCAAGGCCCATGGTCTCCCAGTAACTTACATCAGGCTCATGTCACAAGAAGAAAAGTTATGGAGACGACTGTTGTTGCTTATTCTCTAAGTTGTGTCCAACTCTTTGCAACCCCATAGACTGTAGCCCACCAGGCTCCTCTGTCCATGGAATTCTCCAGGCAAGAATATTGGAGTGGGTTGCCATTTCCTTCTCCAAGACATCTTCCCGACCCAGGGATCAAACTCATGTCTTCTGCTTGGCAGGTGGATTCTTTACCACATGGCTGGAAAGGAGGCTTGATTCAGGTCTTCATCACAAAACAGATGAAGCCTAAAATATTCAGATTTCTGAAAAAAAAAAAATCAAGTCAAAACAACAATCGCAATTTTCTCCAGAATTTTTACACCAACTCAGACATGTCAATTGTTTATTTGCATGCTTTTTATTAGCTTTTATTCCCTTGAATTGAACTGGCTGGATAATTTCACGGATTCTTATTTTATCTAGGAAACCAAGATGCTCTCTTTTAAGTACCAGATGTTTGAAGGATCTTTTGAAAGATGGAGGTTCTAAGACTTATCAAGTTCTTACTGAATACCAGGCATCATACTGGTCACATATATGCATCATCTCATTTAATTTGGAATAACTTCTGACTATACAAATATTACTGTGAACAATGTGGCAGGTTGAATAGTGGTCCCCAAAGATATTCACATCCTAAACCTCAGAGCCTGTGAATATGTTACCTTATACGGCAAAAGGAACTTCACAGATGTGATTCAGTTAAGGAATCTGAGATGAGAAGACTTGGCTGAACAATCTAGGAGGACCTAACAGAATCACTGCTGCTGCTGCTGCTGCTAAGTCGCTTCAGTCATGTCTGACTCTTCACAACCCCATGGACTGCAGCCCACCAGGCCTCTCCGTCCATGGGATTTTCCTGGCAAGAGTACTGGAGTGGGGTGCCATTGCCTTCTCCAAATGGAATCACAGTGGTCCTTATAAGAAGGAGGAAGGAGTGGCAGAGACAGAGACAGTAGATTTAAGGACAGAGGAAGTAGTCAGAGAAACACGAAGTACACTGATGGCTTTGAGGATGGAATAAAAGACCACAAGCTAAGGTGGCTCAGGCGGTAAAGAATCTGCATGCAATGCAGGAGACCTGGGTTTGATCCCTGGGTCAGGAAGATCCCCTGGAGAAGGGAATGGCAACTCACTCCAGTATTCTTGCCTGAAGAATCCCATGAACAGAGGAGACTGGTGGGCTACAGTCCATGGGGTTACAAAGAGTCGAACACAACTGAGCATGCGCACCCCAGAAACTGGAGACCTCCAGAAGGAACGGTGACATCTCAGCCTAAGTCAAATGACACTGATTCTGGACCCTTGATCACTAAATTGTAAGACAACATATATATGTATTCTTTTAAGCTACTAAATTCTTAGTTACTGCAGAAATAGGAAGCAAATATTTATGAGATGCTTATTACGTAGCATAAACTGAGCTAATCACTTTATACATTAAGCCAATTAAGAGCCATCCTTTGATTTTGACAGGTAAGGAAGCTGAGTGGTAAAAATGGAGAATCCCAGCTCTAATAGGTAGTGATACTGGGATTCAGGGAGGGTCGGCCCAGAGAAATCTCTGTCCTTAATGAAATACCAAGATCAGAATTTTATAAGCATTATTTCTTACTCTAAAAAAATAACTCTGACATCAGCATTATTCCCATTTATAGATGGGAAAACTGCAGCTTAAAAGGATGAAGTAACTTGCCAAAGGTCATGGAACAAAAAAGTCAGAGCCAAGATTAGAATCAGACTCTTCATCCAATATTTTATGCGTGTAATCACCACAGGAGATTGAGTGCAGTGCCAATCTCAAAATACTATCAACCAGTTATGTGCTCTTGGACAAGTTGCTTTTTACTTGAGGAAGCTTCTGGCTTTTTATCTTTGGGGACAAGAATTCTTACTTCATATGAATTTTGAGCGAATGACATGTAAAACCCATAGCGTTATGTTTGACACTTAGTAAATGTTCAATAAATAGCAGTTAGTTTATTGCAAATTACACAGCCCTGGAAAACTTTTCCCCTCTGCTACCCCATTGACAAACACAGCTGTGCTCCACTTCCCATAGAGTTTTGTCATGGGAGGAGGCAGCTGCCCATCCAGTCACCACATTTCTCAGCCCCACTTGTTTCGAGGTGTGGCCACATGCTAATTATTCCCGAAGCAATGTGAATGGGAGTGATGGGTAGCAGGCTGAAGACTTGATGAGTAATTATGCTTTCTCCTCTCTTTTCCCCTCTGCTGAATATAGAGGGCTGTGAAATGCTAAAGGATAGTGCAGCCATAAGATGGAAAGGAGGGGCTGCCTGAATCATCACGTGGAGGAAAGCTGCCCATCAGCTAGAAATTTTAGGTTTGTTTATTAAATAGTTGGTATTACACTAAGTAAAAAGAAGATGTGCACACATGCACACACACACTCTAATAATCTTTTTCAACCCTTTGCCTCTCCTGAGAACTGCTCTACCAAAAATCTCTCCCCTCAGGTATTATCTAGGTATCATTTAACGTTGATACAATTATATTCTAGAACCCACAGATGACACTGAAATTTCACCAGTTGTTCCAATATTATCCTTTAGAGTTATTTCCTCTTCTCCAGAGTCCGATCACAGGGGATGAACTGCACTCATTTGCTATGTCATTTCAGCTTCGTTAAGCTCCTCAGCCTTTCTTATCCTTTCTTAAAATTTATTTTTAGGTGGGTGATAACTGCTTTACAATGTTGTGTTGGCTTCGGCCACAAAACAATGTGAATCGGTCATAAGCATGTCTCCTCCCTCTTGCACCTCCCTCCTCCACCCCCCAGTCCACCCCTCTAGGCTGTCAGGGAGCACCTGGTCGAGCTCCCCGTGTTATACAGCAACTTCCCACGAGCTACTTTACATATGGTAATATACAAGTTTCAGTGCTACTCTCTCAATTCATCCCACCCTCTCATGATATTTTACTGTGGCTTCAAGCTGTCAGTTTTTATTTTTTGTTTTGTTTTCATTTGGCTGTGCTGGGTCTTAGTTGCACCTTGTAAGCTCTTTGGTTGTGGCACGCAGGCTCTTAGTTTACAGCATGCAAATTTTAGTTCCCTGTCCAGGGATCGAACCCTGGCCCCCTGCATTGGGAACATGAAATCTTAACCATTGGACTACCAGGGAAGATTAGAGGGAAGCCCGTCTAACCTTTCCTGATGTATTTTTGAAGAACTGAGTTCGGTTAGTTTTTAGAACATATGGTTCCATTTGGGCTTGTTTGTTGTTTTCATGGTTAGATTCATATAATGTATTTTGGTCAGGAGTACTACCAATATTATAGTCTATCATGATACACTAGTGATGAGCTGTTCTTCCCTATATCAGGAGGCACATGATGTTTGATTATTTCAATATGATGATGTTCAGCTTGATCACCTGCGTGAGCTAGTGTCTGCCAACATTCTCCACTATCAAGCTAACATTTCCCTGGTGATATTAGTTTAAAAAAATAAATACCTCAAATAAATAATTTGTTAAAACCATGAACAAGAGCATAGATCTTTTAACATTCTAAATATGAGTATTCAATGAAATCAGGAACTAAATAAATGATGTTATCTCATATCAGCTAGAGTCTTAAGTCAGACTCTGAAATTCATGAATATATGATAAATGTGCCATTGGAGAGTCTAACAGTGAGGCTAATGCTTCTCAGTAATTTTCATAGAGTCTCACACTGAAAAAGAGAAATAAGCCTTTTGTTTTTATTGTGTTTGCCTTTGCCTGAGCTCTTGAGAAGGCAGAACTCGAAGCAAAAATTAAGTGCTGATGCTTTATTTAGAGGTGCAAACCCAAGGAAAAGAGTGATGAAGAGGACAGGAGGCAGAAAAAGACAGGAAGCGATGCAATGTGGTACTTTACTGCTCAACCTGGGCTTTGTGAAGAGCTGCTAAGACCTAGAAATTCTGCTCAGTAGGACACATGCTACCTCTCTGGACAGACTATGAAAAAGCTTCAGAGCAGTTCATGAACTGAATAAAGGACAGACAGTGCTTACCTAGCTCTCCATCTCCCAACCCATTGCTCAGAGTTCACACGTGTGTGTGGGTGCTAAGTCACTTCAGTCATGCCTGACTCTTTGTGACCCTATGAACTGTAGCCCTCCAGGCTCCTCTGTCCATGGGATTCTTCAGGCAAGAATACTGGAGTGGGTTGTCATGCTCTCCTCCAGGGATCTTCCCAACCCAGAGATCAAACCTGCATCTCTTTGTCTCCTGCATTGGCAGACACCTTTACCACTAGCGCCACCTGGGAAGCCCGAGTTCTCACATGAGGAGTGCATTCCCCTGAACTTTTGGGTTGCAGCATCATCTGGCCCATTTGGTGATGGCTTGGGACACAGACTCCATTCATTCAGAATTGGTGAGCTAGCCAGACATTTGGGGGCAGGACCCTGGTGGGCTTGACTGAGAGACACAGGAGAAAGACAGACAGAGAGAGAAACAAAGAGCAAACCAGCCAGGCACTCCCAGGGAAGAAACCAATTGGCCCCAGACAATAAAACCACATGGACAGAACAAGCTGGCTAGGTCTGATTGCAACCAGAAGGAACAGATATATACAGTACCATTTCTTCTCTGAGCCTTTTTTTTATTTCCTTAATTTCTTGGCAATGTGTGGCTGAGCATTTTAAAATGATAAACGTGTCTTCATTTCAAACTTCTAAAACAGACAATTGACCCGTGTGGACCTACCAGATGTTGTGTTAGTTTACAGTATATAAAGATCTGGCCCTTTATCTCGTGACTCAGCAAAGATACAGAGCATTGCATAAGCTGAGCATGTGAGTTTTTTGCCTTTAAATATTTTAAAGGACAGTGTGGGGGAAGTGCCAAGAGATCGCTCTTCTATTCCAGGGACAAAAGAGGATCATCGTGGAGAATTTGAATATCTTAATTAAGGTTCATAACAATTCACACAAAAACGAGAGCTCAGTGAGAAAAAAAAGTAATAGAATGTGTCAGGAGATTGGTAACATGTTAAATATTCTTGTAAAAATTGATGTATAGCTAATTTACAATATTGTGTTAGTTTCAGGTATACAAGTGCAGTGATTCAGATATATATATCTGTGTGTGTGTATATATATATATATATATATATCTGTGTGTATATATATATATAGGCTTCCCTGATGGCTTAATTGTAAAGAACCCATCTGCCAATGCAAGAGACATGGATTCGATCCCTGAGTTGGGAATTTTCCTTCAAGAAGGAAATGGCAACCCACTCTGATATTCATGCCTGGTAAATCCCATGGACAGAGGAGCTCAGTGGGCTAGGTCCATGAAGCTGCAAAAGAGTCGGACACAACTTAGCAACTAAACAGTGAAAAAAAAAATATATATATATATACACATATACTTTTTTCAGATTATTTTCCCTAATAGCTTATTAAAAATATTGATTACAGCTTTTAATAAAATTTAAACAATTATAAACTTTTACTTTTCATAAAAGAAAAATGACTGAATTGGATACAGTAGCTCAAGATTCAGCTCATGGGTTTGTTGTATGAGAAATAAGCACAGATATTTCATTTGTTTGTTTGTTTTTTGACCGTGTCCTGTGGCAGGTAGGATCTTAGTTCTCCTGCTGCTGCCGCTGCTGCTGAGCCACTTCAGTTGTGTCCGACTCTGCGCGACCCCATGGACGGCAGCCCACCAGGCTCCCCCGTCCGTGGGGTTCTCCAGGCAAGAGCACTGGGGTGAGTTGCCGTTGCCTTCTCCGCTCAGTTCCCCTACCACAGATTAAACCCAAGCCTCCTGAATTGGGAGCACAGAGTCTTAACCACTGGAACAAGAGCGAAGTCCAAGCATGTATATTTTAGAATGTATTTCTCCCAGAATGTTTCCATTGCAGAAAACTGAAAGTTAAATGAGATGAAAAGTCTGCATCCTCAAATGGATTCTTGAGCCATTTAAGAAACAATCCAGAGACACTCTACTTTGATCTACGTGTCCAGGAGGGAACATGTGTGTTTTGGGACATTGCCAGATAGATAGATGCTGGCTGTATAGGACATTATGTGATGGGAGGGAGAAAGGATGTGTGCAGGATGGAAAGACACATATATGCAGATATTATAGTCATTCTTTCTTCAGGAAACTAATCTCAAACATCAATTTCATGTCCTCCAAAAAGAAAACTGATTAATTAAAAGGGCAATAGAGAATGAAGGAAGTGATCTTCTTTCCTTCAGGAGAATGGTGTGATTAAGCGATTAAGTGAAAAGGGAGCATATGGAACACTTTGGCTTGCGTTTGGATAATATCTGGAACAGAAAGGTTCACGTGTTGAAGAGCTCAAACAAAGTAATTCTAAATATGACATTTAAAAACAAACACAATAAAAATTCAGACCTCTACCAAAGATCCATAAAAGATAAACAGAATTCTTTTACTGCTCTTACTGTAACTATGAATTGCATTTCTTTCTTAGTGAGCTTTGTTTAGCTATGTTGGTTTTCTAGGGAAAAAAAAAAGAGTGGCTTTGGGTGGTAGTAATGACAAGGAAAGAATATTCAATTTTTTAAGTATGGAGTTAATTATGTTGAAAAATACTTCAGGGTTATGAATTATCTGAAAGAAACATATCTGTTATAAAACTCCAAACATTAGGTAATTGTGTATCTATAAAGATCAATCCTCACTCTGCTTATACTGCCCGCTGCTTGTGTTCAACCAAAACTCAGAAATAGAAGAGTCGCTCAATAAGAGTGACATCATGGGGCTTCCATCTTCCCCCTCAATGACTTCCAGGTCAAATTTTCTCAGTGTATAAATGAAAAGATGCTATTTCTAACAGCCTTGCAGTCTCAACCTGCGATCTCAAAATCCAGCTGTGTTCACTTTGCTTCCTCTTCCGTCTCTGTAATGAACATGCTCCATGCCTGACAACTGTGTTGGTGGTGCGTGAGGTTGAATACAATCTAGCTTGTCTTTTCTGTGAAGGATTTTCTGGCTCCGCCAGCAGAAGAGGAATAAAGAAAAATGAGTTTTTTTGCGGAGGAGGTCATTCTTTTTAGTGTGTTTGTGTATCACGGAAGGGATTAAGGAAGTGAGGAGACAGGATATGAAAATACAGAACACAAAATGATTGAATAAGAAAATTCTACTTTTATGGAGCCCCTTTGAATTCTCCTTCACATAACATATCCTCAATGAACGGATGGTAATTGACGCTTTCTACCTCACCAAAGAACAACCCACACACTTGTCACTGCTGTGATAAAGAGATGATTTCTGTGGGCAGCAAAATATTTAAGAGTTTAATTCTCATCTGATGTCACAAAATGTAAGTAATTCAAAATCATCCATGTGGTAAGAGAACAACTAGTTATCTATCACTTGGAATTCTTCTCTTGAGAAACATTTTACTTGCCAACATTGTGATCATAAACCTCTTATCTGCCTTGCACCTTCTACAATCAAACCCATTGTCTGTCCACATGATTTCTTTCAGATATGTTTACCCCTTTTCCATTTTGTTTCTCTCACTACAAAAATCTGCCTGCTACTTCTCTTTAATTCACTCTACTACACTAAGGCAGTAGAAAAAGGGAGATCTTTGAACATATCACTTTAAAGAGTTTAAATGGAAACTGTTTACATGAAGCTCAAACATCAGGCTCAGGGATGCATAAATCTACACAAAGATGTGTACTGATAGACTGTAATAAATTTCAAGAGATAGGAGGATAGATGGGAAAATGTGAAGGTAGGAAGGAGATTAGAGGCAGGATTGCAGCGACAGTAGTCCATGGACATAAGCCTGAAAGGAGCTCAATCAAAGTTTCCACTAGTGGTAACTTTCCCCCTTCTCTGCCCCTTTACTCATTAGGGTCTCAGCTTAACTGCCCAGAAATACCGGTGCTACCTAGTGCTGTTTCTCTCCACCCATCAGCTGTTTATTTCCTTCCCTGTCACTTAGCACAAACTGAAATTCTCTTCTGTATTAATTTAATTTGTCTAATTAATTTAATTTGTACATATCATTTTGCAAGGTCCTTGAGGTTAGGGACTACAAAATAGGATCTTAACACATTTTTTTAAAGTGGAGTATAGATGCTTCACTTGTGAATGTTGTGTCAGTTGCTGCTGCACAATAAAATGAAACAGCTATCTGTATACATATATCCCCTCTCTCGGACCTCCCTCCCACCCATCCCTATCCGATCCATCTAGGGAACTCTCCTGCACTCTTGGTTGGAATGTAAACTGGTGTAGCCACTATGGAGAACAGTATGGAGGTTCATTATAAAACTAAAAATTAGAACTAGCATGTGACCCAGCAATCCCCATAGTGGGCATGTACCCTTTAAAAAGTGAAAGTTGCTCAATAGGGTCCAACTCTGCGACCCCGTGGCCTCTATGGTCCATGGAATTCTCCAGGCCAGAATACTGAAATGGGTAGCCTTTTCCTTCTCCAGGGGATTTTTCCAACCCAGGGATCAAACCCAGTTACCCTTAAAACACCATAATTCAAAAAAGACCCCTGATCCCTGTTTTGGGAAGATCCCCTGGAGAAGGAAATGGCAATCCACTCCAGTATTCTTGCCCAGAGAATCCCCATGGACAGAGGAACCTGGCCAGGCTTCAGTAGGTGGGATCGCAAAGAGTCAGACACGACTGAGCAAAGAACACTTTCATGACTTTCATGGACTGTAGCCCACCAGGTTCCTCTGTCCATGGAATTCTCCAGGCAAGAATACTGGAGTGGGTAGACACACCCTCCTCCAGGGAATCTTCATGACCCAGGGACTGAACCCAGGTCTTCTGCATTGCAGGCAGATTCTTTACCATCTGAGCCACCACCCTAGACTGGCCCTCCAGATTTCTTTAATCAAGCCAAGGTGCATTTACACATCATCACCACTAGATGGCAGATGCACCATTTTTATAGCTATGAGTGGGTCACAGCAGCACTTTGCCCTTTGCCTCCTCTTGCCATTCAAGGATTTGGGACACCCTCAGAAACAGCACATTGAGTGAAGTAATAGCATCTTCTTTAAAAAAAGTAAGTCATTTATAAGTAATATCTATTATTAAGTCTTTAATCATTCAGGATAACAATTAAAACATAAGAAATATATATGTATATCTCCTAGTAGTTTATACTTTCTCCTCTAACAATACCCAAAAGAAAAGCAGATAAAAAAGCATTTCTTGAGAGTTTATGACAGCCATTAGATGTTAGAACTGGTCTACAGATTTGAGGGAGAGATGCTGAGCTAGCCGATATGATGATCCTGTCTTCATGCAGCTTACAATCTAGGGAGAAACATGTAATGATATGATATATAAACATAATGACATGATACATAATGATAATTATATGATATAAAATAATGATAATGATGATACCACATGGTTGATCCTGGGGCAGAGCTATTAACTCATTACTGGGAGAGTTCAACTCTGTGAAAGAGCTTCAGAGAAGTGTTCACAAGAAGGTAACATTGGAATCAGGTCTTAACGTGAAATGGGGAACATGGTTTCCATGGTCCCCTAAATGTGCATATAAAGATTTAAAGCTGTGAAAGGGCAGGGTGCATTTTGAAGACAAAATGAAATGTCTGAACATGCAGAATATGTAGGGCCTTGAATGTTACCTGAGGACTAATAGAGGGTCTTCAGAAGGAGGTCACCAGATCCAAATGAGTTTTTAGAAAATGTCTTTCATCAAAAGGCTAAATTTTGTGGAGGCATGTGACATCGATAAATGCTAATCCATTTCATTTTAACCATATCTTTAGCGCCTCCCCTTTCCCCATCTTCAGTTTTATTTTTAATGTTTTTTAATTGGAGTATACTTGCTTTACAACGTTGTGTTAGTTTCTGCTGTACAGCAAAGTGAATCAACTATATGTGTACATATATCCCCTCCCACCTGAGGCTTCCTCCTATTCCCCCCATCCCACCCCTCTAGGTCATCAGTTTTGGAAATGAGTGTTGCTAACACTAAATAGCTGTTTATCAAACACTTTGTTCTGAACCCAGAGATAAATCTCCACTGGTTGATTAGGCCACAGACAAGTTGTCCAGAGAAAGTGAAAATGAAAGTTAAGTTGCTCAGTCGTGTACAACTCTTTGCCACCCTGTGGACTGCAGCCCACCAGGCTTCTCTGTCCATGGGATTCTCCGGCAAGAATACTGGAGTGGGTTGCCATTTCCTTCTCCAGGGGATCGTCCCAACCCAGGGATCAAACCCAGGCCTCCTGCACTGCGGGCAGATACTTTAACCTCTGAGCCACCAGGGAAGCCTTGAGCCTTTTCAAACCTCAGGGTAACATAAGTAGGATGACCTTCCATGCCTGTCATCCTTTTCATCCCTCATGTAGGGCCTTTTGAGCCATATTCAATATTTTAGAATTTATTTTAAAATCAGTGAGAACATATTGAAAAGTTCCCACGTTGGGAGTAAGAGGGCCTTTGAGCTGAAATGAGGCCCATGGGTTAGAGGATATGGAGGGTGAAAGCTATAGCCTAGCTGAGGGGCAACAGGGACCTCAGCTTAATGCCTGTAGAATTGGAGAGAATGGGCAAATGTGTGATAGACTGAGTAGGTAAAATAGCAAATTGGCAATCATTTAGATGTTGTGAATCTTACAAAAGGCCCTGCTACCTAACATATCATTTCAACTTGTCCCTCTATCACTAAATTTTTTACATCAGGAGCTGTGACAGAAAAAGACAACACCTTAAATAGGCAAACAGACATTTTTAATAGGCGGCTGATATGAATCTTCATTTGAGAATTTAACTACTTGAGAATATTGCCAATGTTCTCCTTCGGATAAACATGATTTAAAATTGGCTTATGATCGCCAAGATGGAAGAATGGAGGGAAGGAACAGTTAAGGAGTTTGGGATCAACATGTACATACACTATATTTAAAATGGATAACAAACAAGGACGTACTGTAGAGCACAGGGAACTCTGCTGAATGTTATGTGGCAGCCTGGATGGGAGGAGAGTTGCAGGGGGAATGGATATATGAATGTGTGGCTGAGTCCTTTTGCTGTCCACCTAAAACTATCACAACATTATTAATTGGCAATACAAAATAAAAAAAATTTTAAACAGCAACAACAACAAAACAACCCAAAAGAAACCAAAGCAAGCAATCAAAAAACAACCAATAACAAAATAAAATACTTAAAATAATATGTTGTGAGGAAAGTTACAAAAAAATAAAATAAAATTGGGCTTCAGTGTTACAGACAACTCAGTCAGGCGCCCTCAGGTGTGCAGAGAAGGAGCATGTTAAACAGGGAAAGGTCAAAGGTCAGCTGTGTCTCCTGTCCTCCCAAGAGCACCAGGCTGGCCTTTTCTGGGTGTGTGAGGTTGACGGCTTCCTCCTTCTTCCACCTCTGTATCCTCCCTGAACAGAAGCTTTTCTAACTGAGATGTCAGCTATCCGTCAGACAGGTAGCTGGAGCCGCTGCTCAAGGCTTGGCTGTCGGGTGGAAAAGTATTTAAATTGACATTAACGCCAACCTGAGCTGTGTGCACAGCAGGCCATGAGGTGCATCTCTGTGTCTTGGCAGACCAGAGTCTCTTTCCGTGTCTCCCCAATGGAGTCCTGCCTTTGACTTCTTGAGTGGTTGCCTGCTACATTCCCAGACTAGCTCTAGAGGCATTCTCGTGTGCCTTGGTTTAGCTCTATGTGAAAAGCAACACAAAAGGAGCCAAGCATTTGGAAGTGACAGGGAATATGTGATATATATATATATATTTTTTGGCTTCTCTGATGGATGGTTCAGCAGGTAAAGCAACGCAGAAGACACCAGGAAACATGGGTTCAATTCCTAGATCAGGAAGATCCCCTATGGTAACCCACTCCAGTATTCTTGCCAACACAAAATGAAGTCTTTCTTCCTATGTGACTCGTTTCTACCTCTAAAGAAAATCTTTCAAGGTGAGCTGGGTACCATTGAGGTACCCAGTGCTCTCAGCCTGGAATGCTACTGTTCTGCTGTTCTCTGCCCATCCCTCCCCTTGTGCAGGGAATTTCCAAACATTCCTTTTCTTTCCTTATTTTTGCCACACCACGTGGCTTGCAGGATCTCAGTTCCCTGAACAGGGATTGAACTCAAGCCACAGCAGTAAAAGCCTGGAATCCTAACCACTAGGCCACGAGGGACCTCCTTCCTCCTATTGCTACCTCTGTTTTACAGAACAGAGTAAAAACAATTGTTCTTGAGATCAAGTCTACATACCCAGGAATTTAAAAGATAATTTTTGGAAGACGTGTGTGTGTGTGTGTGTATGTGTGTGTGTGTGTGTATGTGTGTGTATGTGTGTATATATACACACACACATGTGTTTGCATAGTCGCTCAGTTGTGTCTGATTCTTAGCAATGCTATGGACTGTAGCCAGCCAGGCTCCTAAGTCCATGGGATTCTCCAGGCAAGAAAACTGGAGTGGATTCCCACGCCCTACTCCAGGGGATCTTCCCGACCCAGGGACTGAACCCGTGTCTCCTGTGTCTCCAGCATTCCAGGTGGATTCTTTACCTACTAAGCCATCGGGAAGCCTGTATATATATATATATATATATATATATATATATATATATATACACACACACACACGCACATATATATATATACACACATATGTATCATATTTTCCCTATCACTTCAAAATGCTATTCCTTGCTCATAGTAAAATGCCAAAGACATATATTTGATAAGAATACTTCTGTGTGTGTGGTCACAGTTCCAGTGACTCTAGCATGTAACCTCTCTGTGATTTACTTTCTTCCTTCATAAAATGCAGCTTCTTCAAAGGTAAAATGGCTAATACTAAACATTACATAGATTGCCAAGTTACTTCATAAGAAAATAATGTATGTGGAAGCTCTTTAAAAATCTTGTGGCTCAGCTGGTAAAGAATCTGCCTGCAATTCGGGAGCCCTGGGTTCAATCCCTGAGTTGGGAAGATCCCCTGGAGAAGGGAAAGGGAAGGGAAGGGAAGGGAAATACCCACTTCAGTATTCTGGCCTGGAGAGTTCCATGGACTCAGTCCATGGAGTTGCAAAGAGTCGGACACGACTGAGCGACTTTCATTTCACTTCACTTCAATCACCATATAAATACAAAGTACTCAGATCATTAATGCTCCCTTTTTCCTGTTGCAAAGTTGACTGATACAAGGGATTTTCCAAAATTATTAGCCCTCTCAGGAAGTAATGCAATTGAAAATGTTAATGGGACAACAATAAAGTTGTTGGCTATTAAGTGGAATTTTCAAAGTTGAAATAAGTACTTTTACCTTGCAAGCATGAGAATATGCACAACTACATCATCCTTTGTGACTTAAAAATATATATATATATATTTATTTGGTTGCACTGGGTCTTAGTTGCAGCATGAGGAATCTAACACCCTTACGGGGGACTGAACCCTGGTCCCCTGCACTGGGAGTGTGAAATCCTAGCCACTGGGCCATCAGGGAAGTCCTGACTTTGCAACTCTTTCGGAATTAGTTAGTCATGCCCTTTACTTTTAAAGCCCCTCTGAATAAATTGCAACAAATCTTTCCTGTTCCAAATGCAGTGGGGGCACCTTGCTTTGTATATTGTTGCAGTATCACTGATGGTGTCCTATGAAGATCTATTTCAGTACAACAACTGAACAGAGCAGGATTTGGGGGCCACTTGTTCATTGGATCGGGAGATTCTCTTTCTGGAAGTACAATGCTCATCATCCTTGAAATATAAACTATCTATTTATATCCCAAATAATGATGGGTTGAAGTGTTATTATGAAAGGAGAGACACAGATTTTCTATAAATGTGTTTTTCTTGTGATAATATGTGAAATTACATTTCATGTTAAATTGCTTGAGGCAAGCAAGGTTTAATATGTATCTAAATAATTAAGCTAATTGTGTAAAAATATATTTGCAGAATTCACCAAATGTGTTAATACATTTCACATCATGTTTACCCATTTTACATGACTAAAGTTTGCTCTGTGAAATGTTCTCCAAAATACCGGAAGGCCTCCGAGTCTTCATGATTATTATCAACATACAGTGCTTCCTGGGGAGAAAAAAAAGAGGTGCTAAGAGTCACATCTTGAAAATTGGTAGACTGTCTTCCCCTTTCCTCCGTTCTACCTGTTTCCCTTCTTATCTACTGAATTTCAAAAATGTGTGCTTTGGGATATTCATCTCATGTTCCTAAATGGCATGGCAAACCCCCCACACCCCCTACATTCTCACAGGTCAGTGTTCCCATCTCAATTAATTTTTCAGGACTGAGGGTCTGTGGTTGCCAACAGATTTCCATTCCAGTGTGTGGGGTGAGCTGATGTCACATGACCTTTCCAATCTTTCCCACGTGTAAATTGCACAGAATGCTGGGTGTGGAGTGAGAGTGCTGCCATGGAAAGAGGGAGAAAAAACTTTTACTGCTTCTCATCATTTCTTAGAGTGAGTATATATTACATTTGGTGTACAAAAGAGTGATGTGGTTCAGGGCATGTTTTGGCGTGTGAACATGTTGTTAATGCCAAATGACTCAGTTTTTTGCCTGGATGTGTGTTCCCGTGGCTCAGTTAAAATGGGCTGGTGTGCTGTCAGCACAATTTATAAGATGAATAAGTGGGACTTAACATCTCTGAGATGCCTCTCCCACTTTCCCTCTGGGACCTCTCCTCAACCCTCTTTGAATTTCTTCTCAGTGTTAACTCTTGCCTTGCCTGGTCCCCAACATAGCTCCTGTCCCCTCAAATTTCCCCCAACTTCCTCTTCTCTCCATCTTATGGGTCTTGTGTGCTGCAGGCTAAGTCACTTCAGTTGTGTCCGACTCTTTGCGACCCTATGGACTATAGCCCGCCAGGCTCCTCTGTCCATGGGATTCTCCAGGCAAGGATATCAGAGTGGGTTGCCATGCCCTCCTCCAGGGGATCTTCCCGACTTCTCTTATGCCTCCTGTATTGGCAGGCAGGTTCTTTACCACTAGTGCCAGCTGGGTCTTAAATATGTTCTGTTACACTGTCTTAGAATTGTTAGGTGGCAATGATTCCACCTTCTTCAATACATGGGGCCGTTTTGAGTTTATGCATTATTCATTTGGGGGAATCTTTATTTTCTTAGATATGAGTAGCCTGGAAGTGAACACAGGCCAAGGTCTCTAGGGTCATAACTCCTGGAACATTACACACATCCAGAACTATGCAAGAAAATGGCCTTCCAATGACCCACACACAGATTGGCCCAGAATATTTACATTCGAGATGAAGGTTGGTAGAATCTCTCCAAATGTACTTTTCTTTTCATTTGTGTACACTTGTTCTCCACCCTTGTCGCCTTCAGTTTCTCTCTCAACTTACCTCTTCTGACAGTAAATTAGGTGCCCAGAGAATTGCATTACTTTTGTGGTGGCTCAGAGGCCATTTAGCAGAGCAGAGCTGATGTGACAGACCAAACCTTCTCCTTGATTCACCACGAGGCATGCATGAAAGTGCACAGCCATCCACCTAGTTTGGACAGCCCCCCATTAATCTGTCACCATCCCATGCTCCTGGCCCTCATCCGCTAGGTTCTGCTACACTCTTTCAGTCTCCTCATCTCTAAAAGGGAATCACAATATTATGTACTTTATAGGGATCTTCTGAGAATTGATAAGTACAGGTAAAACAATGAAAACAGCCCTTAATAGTAATAGTAGTTATAAATAATAAGTAAATTACAAAATAATAGAGATGTGGATGGACCTTGAGATTATTATACAGAGTGAAGTAAGTCGGAAACAGAAAAGCAAATATCATATATTAATGCATATATGTGGAATCTGAAAAAAATTGGTATAGACAATCTTATTTACAAAGCAGAAATAGAGACAAAGATGTAGAGAACAAATGTATGGTTACCCAAGGAGGAAAGGAGGGATGGGATGAACTGGGAGATTGGGATTCATACATATATACTATTGATACGATGTATAATATACATAACTAATGAGAACCTACTGTATAGCACAGAGAACACTACTCATGGCTCTGTGGTGACATATACGGGAAAGAAATCCGAAAAAGGGGGGATATATGTATACATAGAGCCGACTCACTTTGCTGTACAGTAGAAACTAACACAACATTGTAAAGCAACTATATTCTGATAAAAATTTAAAATTAAATAAATAAGTATAATAGTAGTAGTAAAAAGGTAAAACAGTGATAGTAAGTATAAACCATTAGCATCATCACCACCACCTCCATCAGGCTTCACAGGTGGCACCAGTGGTAAAGAACCCACTGCCAATGCAGGAGACATAAGAGATTAGGGTTTGATCCCTGGGTCAGGAAGCTCCCCTGGAAAAGGAAATGGTACCCAACTCCAGTATCTCACCTAGAGAATGCCAGGGACAGAGGAGCCTTGTGGGCTATAGTCCATGGGGTTGAATTAGCACACCTGCACCACAACCACCATCGTTATCTAGCCTGTTCTCCTAGAGAATAAAATTCACTCAGATAGAGTTCTCTGGCTCACCCTAGCATCCTCCCTAGAACTATGCTATGCAGTATGGTAGCCACTAATCACATACGGCTACTAAGTACTTGAAATGCAGTTAATTCCAATGGAGACGTGCCATGAGAATAAAATACAAGCTGGGTTTAGAGGATATAGCACCCCCAAAAGTATGCGAAATATCTCATTAAAAACATTCATATCAATGACACGTGGAAATGACCATATATTTAACATAGAAGATTGCAGCAAATATAGAGAATTAATTTCTCCTGTTTGTACTTTTTAAATGTAGTGACTAGAATAAATTCAAGATTATATATGTGGCTTGCATTTTTGGCTCATATGATAGTTATTTTGGACAGCGCTGCCCTATGTTATAATTTCTCTGTATTTCCCTCCAGGAATCCCACATCTAGACGGTGAGGAGGAGGCACTCTTGCTTTCTATTATGGATTTGCAGGGCCTGGGTTGCCTAGGGCAGTTAAGCCTAGCCCAGCCTGCCGAGAGAGAGTGCCGGGAGAAAAACTGATGGGCGTGCAACTTACAAGGCAGTTATAAGGGCCTAAGTGGAGCCCTTGGGATAGAGTTATTGCCTCTTAAACAGCACCTTACTCTCTGGGAGTGAATGAAAGGAGGAGTTCTTTCTGTTAAAGTCTTTTCAGATCCTTTGCTGAAAGGAACCATATGCTACACAATGAAATATATTCCAGGCAAGATGCATATGTTTTGCACAATAAACACGTATGCAAATCTTGCAAAGATTTTTGAAGGAGAAAAATGTGCTGATATTATTCATTTTAATATCATTGAATGCCTCCTTGTGCCGATCTGAAGTGAAATCCAAATCATTTCCTCCTCTGCCTCCACCCCTGACTATAATGTTGTTGTTGTTTAGTGGCTAAGTCATGTCCGACTCTTTTGTGACCCCATGGACTGTAGCCTGCCAAGCGTCTCTGTCCATGGAATTTACCAGGCAAGAACACTGGAATAGGTTGTCATTCCCTTCTCCAGGGGATCTTCCAGAGATCAAACCCAAGTTTCCTCCATTGGCAGGCAGATTCTTTTACTACTGAGCCACCAAGGAAATCCCTGACAATGAACACTTTATTCAAAAGCAATCTAAGATTTTTGTTTTGGGTCAAGAATAATTTGTTTCTGGTGGCTACAATTTCAGGCTCCAAAAATCCCAAACTCCAGACTTGCTGGCGAATATCTGGTGGGCCTGGCAGCATGTCCACATGCCTCCTTTTTCTCCAGAACAATCTGGGTGGGACCTGCACTGAGCCCAAATCCCAAGACTTGAGGCTGCTGTCTGCCCTTTTCAGTGTAAGATTCACAAAGCATCTGCTCTTTTGGACTGTTCTCAGACTTCAGATATTTTGAACACAGACCTGCAACAGGTAATTGGATCCGGTATTGAAAAGAAATTAGAATGCTCCTGGAATTGCATCCATGCAAGGGTTCTTTCTCTTAAATGAGTCTCCATTGCAGGTTATAGAATAGAAGAGGCCTTGTGGGGTCCCAATAAAGTTGTGCCGTCTGGTAAATAAACCTGAAAATTCAGAAATCAGTGCAGTCCTGGGAAACGCCATTAGGGAGCGAAAGGGCTCGCCAGGCACGGTGATCTCCCGTTAATTGTCTCCCCACTCCCTCTGTTGCATCCCCTGATACATTGTGCTGAAAAGCCATCTTGCTACAAATACACATTTAGGATTTGATTACAGAATCTCATCCATTTACATGTACAAGATAGAGCCTACTGTGATAGATTAATGCTTCTAAAGTTTGTACAGGAAGGTTAAATAAAGTGCTACTTTTACAACACTGAATATCTTTGTGTTGCTTTTGCTAAATCAGAGACCACTCCATGATGCTATAGAGGTTGCCTGATGCTTATTGTGAGCTGGCAGAGTGCCACCCATGCTTTACCATCTATCACCCTCCTTACCTTTCTACCCTGGCCATCCCCACCGCTGTGTGTAATACAATATTCTGCAGGCAGCTTTCCCTTCTACCCATTTAGTCAAAGTGAAACAATTCAAGTCCTAGCAACCTGAGATGTGGCAATGTTACTAGAAAGAATGAAAGTCGAAGTTTCACTTACAATTTTCCTCTTTCCAAAAGAGATATAAAACACACACGTGCATCTGCACACGTGTGCACACACACACACACACACACACACACACACACACAGTCTTGGGATTGTAAGGTCATAGTCACAGCTGCCATCACAGTTCATCTCCTTTTCCTCCCGGCCTTTTGATAACCCTCAGCTTCTGTCACCTGGCCCTTCCTCCTGCTGTGAAGTCTAAAATATCTTGTGATTATCCTTGGCTATATTGACTTTTCTGTTTCCCTTTAAATTCTTCAGTGAATATCTATGCTGAATCTTATGCTATTAATTCAAACTCTGTTTTTCTTAATGAAAATTAAATATCCTGAAAAACTGGTGTAAAAGCATGTCTGCGGAATTCCCTGATGGTCCCATGGTTAAGAATCTGCCTGCTAATGCAGGGCACATGGGTTCCATCCCTGGTCCAGGAAGATTCCACATGCCTCAGAGCAACTCTGCCTCAGTGGCTTAACTAGAGAGCCTATGCCCTGTAACAAGAGAAGCCACCACAAGAAGATCCTGCACAGCAAGGAAGAGTAGCCCATGCTTCCCCAACTGGAGGCAGATCCAGCACAGCCAAAAATAAAAATAAAATTAATCGCATCTTGGCTGGCCCATCATTTGGCCAGAGTGGTATATCACTAATGCTTTCTGTTGGATCAATGTTTTAAAATTATGACAGAAACACTTTAGGGCCTTTTCCCATTCAGATGGGCTTCCTAGGTGGCACAGTGGTAAAGAACCTGCCCACCAATTCAGAAGACGCAAGAGATGTGGGTTCGATCTCTGGGTGGGGAAGATCCCCTGGAGAAGGAAAAGGCAACCCTCTCCAGTATTCTTGGCTGGAAAATTCCATGAACAGAGGAGCCTGGCAGGCTATAGTCCATGGGATCACAGAGTTGGACACAACTGAGCACAGCGCAGCCTAACAGCCCATTCTAACGGTGGAACAGTGTAAATTTCAAGCCATGTTAGATGGTTTGAGATTGAACACCAAGGTGTTTAAAGAGAGTCCAGTGGTACTCAGCTGACACCCCTGTACTTTGCAGCAGCTCAAGGACTGCTCTTTTCTACAGGAGATGTGTCTTAGTGCAGAATACAATCTGGTTAAATAGCCCAAAAAGAGGCAAGGATCTTGGGCATTCTACTGGAGCACTGAGTAGGAGAGGTGTTAAAATAACATTCCCCTTCCCCATATGGCTGCCCTATAAAGTTGACTTACTTCCAACTGACACTGATTTGGCTTTTCAGCTCCCTCTCAGCCCTCAAGGAGTTTCCTATGAAACTGGGCAAAGTGTCACAGCTCAGATGAAATTACCGGGGAAGGTTTAGACCCCTGGTCAAACGTTGGCTAATGCAATCTACTTCTCCTCACCAATGCTCAGGAACTCACTGAGATCACAGCAGATGTAGAAACACACCAAATGCTTCTTTCCATTTGGTCACTCATGGATATTTTAAAATACCAGTAAATTCAGACCATACTAGTAACTTTCTTATATGTTCTTAGGTCATACTAATAGAGAGTGCTAATGTGAAAAATGACTCTTGATTTCTTTTTTATTAAAATGAGTACAGATATGTTAAACTAAATCTTTTTTGGACATGAGGTGATGAACATCAAGATGCTTTGCAAATTATAAGAAATGATACAAAGCGAAAAATCACATGTAAAGTATCACATAGAATGGAATACTATATTGCCCTTAGAAAGAACATATGTTAAAATAGACAGACGTCATGTGTAATCAAGTGGAAAAGCCAGTTTTCAATGTCATATGTATAATATGATTCCATTCCATTGTAAAAGAAAAGTAATATGTGTGTGTGTATGTGTGTGTGGCATAATTCCATGAAAAGGTTTGAAAGCTAGAGACTGGCTAGGCAAACTAATTATTTCTGGGGTGTGGGGAAAATCCTCAAATTATAAATTTCTATTTCTTTTGAATATTTTCTCAATTTAGAATATATTACTTTTGTTATTTAAAATATTTTAAATATAAAAAATCAAAGTCAGATGTTCTTGAAAATTGACTGATGCATAAATAATCTGCAAATTTTGTCATTCATCATCCATTGATTTTGTCAAAGTATTTGTTGTGCTTTCCCTAAAGAATGGCATGCTCTTAGGTCCAAGACTAATACACAGTCATTCAATTCTCTTTCATCTCTTCTATTATTCACTGTAGGGAATAAAATACCAAGGATAAGATGGACTCTTGAGACAAATTGCTTTTAATCAAATCCTAATCACTCTGCTTTCTAACTGTGTGGCCTTGAGTGAGTGATTTAACATCTTCATACCTCAGCTTTCTCAAAAATAGTATGGAACTAATAATAGCACCTACCTATTAGGGCTGTTACTAGAATTAAATGAGCTAATATTTGCTGAGCAACTGGAACACATGGCAAGCACTATACCAATGCTCATTAGACAAAATAATGATATAAAAAGGTATTTGGTCTCAGGAAACTTACAGTCTTATAAGTAAAAGGATAGGATATATAACAACATATAGATCAAAATCATGTTAATCAACAATAAAAGCAATGTAATAGATGCTTTAGATAGATCGTCCTTATCTCCATTTTGCCCTCATTATATTTGATGAAATAGGAAGGCTAAAAATGCATTACCAGACTCTTTTGCAGCTAGGATTGTGGGTTCAAATTAGGTTCTTCTAAATTGGGTGCTCTTGTGAGATTTGGATGCCAGAAACGGGAAAGACGTTGTATTCCTGCTGCTGCCAAACAAGCTTCAAGAGCTTTGAGTTTTGTGGCGGCTGGACTTTGCATGTGAATGGGTGGTCATCATCTTGGTGAGTTTAAAAAGCTATTGTAGTAGCAGCTTTCATAATGCTGAATTACAATTAAGACAAGTGACCTCACCACCCATAGAAAAGTGGCAGCCTCCTGACCTTTCAGCCCTTCCAACAATCTTCCTGCCCTGAAATACCTGGGGTAGTTTCTATTTCCTAGGCTGAACTCTGACTGATACAAAGATAGAAAACAATCATGGCACTTCGGTAGAGTTAGAAAGGGAGTCATTCCTGCAGGAGGCATGAACTAAGCAAAGTCCTGGAGTCAAGGATGTATATGGTTGGACTAGAGGACATTTGATTAGGGTAGAAGACATTCTTGGGGGTGTGAAGTGAAGTGGCTCAGTCGTGACCGACTCTTTGCAACCCCATAGACTGCAGCTTGCCAGGCTCCTCTGTCCATGGGATTTTCCAAGCAATAGTACTGGAGTGGATTGCCATTTCCTTCTCCAGGGGAACTTCCCAAACCAGGGCTCGAACCCAGGTCTCCCGCCTTGTAGACAGACGCTTTACCGTCTGAGCCACCAGGGAAGTGAAAATTAAGTTGAAGCATTTGAATCAGATTTTGGAGAATATGTTCTCAGATATAAAGCTAGAATTTTGAACTCTTCTTTGTTCAATAAATGAATATAAAAATTCTTTAGCAGAGTTCAGTGATTAAGACATGGGGGAGAAGGAGATGTTCTTCCCAAAAATGCTATCCTGTGTGACTATTCTCTATGGGAATTATAAGTTCAATTTAATAGACATTTACTGAAAGAATACTGTATGCGTGGAACACTGATTTGTTTCTTTGCTTGGGGAAACCAGGAAGCATGAGTAGTAGCATCCAAAAAGGTAAGAATTAAGACAGGCAAATGTGAGCAAATTTCCTTGTTATTAGTGTGGTCCAGGGCAGCCTGACAGCCTGATTTTAGGAGCATGTCTGCATCTTATGAGATGTTCTGAATTCTGGACAATAAGACTGAAATGTATACTGCTTACAAGTGGCATTCCATATCATGGAGTAAAAGTTAATGAGAGGCCTGGGTTTATAACCCTTTCTCTGAATCCTTGGGCAGGTAATTTTACTACTCTAGCCTCACTTTCCTTTTATTATAAATGGAAATAATACTAACAACATTATACTGTTGGGAAGATTAATTGAAATTATACGTGTAAAGCACTTCAAGTTGAAAATTGTACAAAACTGTAAAGTACACAAATGTGTTTCCAAGTGGACAGACTTGCTATGTGCAAAGATTTTCAAGAATTTCCTTTTCACAGGGTGTCATAAGTGTTTCAGTTAGCAGAAATAAATATGCTAATTGGAAGTAGATGAATCATAATCTGTGCCTTTTTGTGAGAGGTTAGGTGTGATCTGAGCTGTGTGTAGTTAACAAAAGAGACGCATGATTAAAACAATTACTTGGTGGTTCATTCAATGTGTTCCAAAAGACACCTTGTCTATAAGCTCTCAGCTTCTCCTTTTGACCACTTAGGTTCATACCATATTTTCTTAGCACAGTCAGTTCTAGAATATTATGATTTTTTTTTCTATTTTAATCCATATTTCTTTATATTTTATATTTATCCATTCTTTTTTTAAAGGAAGAACGAGGTTGACATTTTAATTTTATTAATAACTTTTTTCAATTAAAATATAGTTGACATACAATATGATAGTAGTTTCAGGTATACTATGTAGTGATTTCATATTTGCATACATTAAAAAATGATTTCCACAATAAGTCTAGTAACCATCTGTCCCTACACAAAGTTATAAAAATATTGCTCATATTCCTTAGGCTGTATATCACATCCCCATGACTTATTTATTCTGTAACTGGAGATTTGTATCTCTTAATCCCCTTCACCTATTTCCTCCACAGTCCTTGTTTCCACTCCCTTCTGGCAACTACTGGTTTGTTCTCTGAATACATGAGTCTGTTTGGTTTGGTTTGGTTTAATTGGTTGTATTGTTGTTTTTTTTTTTGATTCCACATACAAATGAGATTATATGGTATTTGTCTTTATCTGACTTAATGTGCTTAACATTTGTCTTTATCTGACTTACTTTGCTTAACATAATCCTCTTTTAGTTTTATCCATGTCGTCACAAATGGCAAAATTTCATTTTTTATGGCTGAATAATATTCCATCATATACTGCTTAGTCACTCAGTCATGTCTGACTCTTTGTGACAACATTGACTGTAGGCTTCCAGGCTTGTCTGTCCATGGGAATTCTCTAGGCATGAATACTGGAGTGGGTTGCCATGCCCTCCTCCAGGGGATCTTCCCAACCCAGGGATTGAACCCAGGTCTCCTGCATTGCAAGTGGATTCTTTACTGAGAATCATTCAGTAAAGGTCACTTAAGAGAAAAGATCACTCCTCTCAAGTAATTTACCTTGTCTGAGCCACCAGGTAAGCCCAAGAATACTGGAGCTGTAGCCTATCCCTTCTCCGTGGGATCTTCCCAACCCAGGAATTTAACCAGGGTCTCCTGCATTGCAGGCAGATTCTTTACCAGCTGAGCTACCAGGGCAACCCATTAGAGTGCACATGTTGTTCAAATTAGCGTTTATGTTTTCTTGTGGTAAATACCCAGAAGTGAAATTGCTGGACCATATGAAAGTTCTATTTTCAATTTTTTGAGTAAACTCCATACTGTTTCCCATAGTTGCTGCACCAATTTACAAGTCCACCAACAGTACATGAGCATTCCTTTTTCTCCACGTCCTTGCCAACATTTATTATTTCCTATCTTTTTGATGATAGCCATTCTGAAAGATGTGAGGTGGTATCACACTGTGGTTTTGATTTGCATTTCTCTAATGATCAGTGATGCTGAGTAAATTTTCATCTGTCTTTGGCCATTGGTAAAAACATCTATTTCTGCTTTATTGAGTATACCAAAGCCTTTGACTATGTGGATCGAAATAAACTCTGAAAAATTCTGAAAGAGATGGGAATACCAGACCACCTGACCTGACTCCTGAGAAATCTGTACGCAGGTCAGGAAGCAACAGTTAGAACTGGACATGGAACAACAGACTGGTTCCAAATAGGAAAAGTATTACGTCAAGGCTGTATATTGTCACCCTGCTTATTTAACTTCTATGCAGAGTACATAATGGGAAACACTGGGCTGGATGAAATACAAGCTGGAATCAAGATTGCCGGGAGAAATATCAATCACCTCAGATTTGCAGATGACACCATTCTTATGGCAGAAAGTGAAGAGGAACTAAAAATCCTCTTGATGAAAGTGAAAGAGGAGAGTGAAAAAGTTGGCTTAAAGCTCAACATTCAGAAAGCGAAGATCATGGCATCTGGTCCCATCACTTCATGGCAAATAAATGGGGAAACAGTGGAAACAGTGTCAGACTTTAACTTTTTGGGCTCCAAAATCACTGCAGATGGTGACTGCAGCCATGAAATTAAAAGACACTTACTCCTTGAAAGGAAAGTTATGACCTACTTAGATAGCACTTTAAAAAGCAGACACATTACTTTGCCAACAAAGGTCCATCTCGTCAAGGCCAGGGTTTTTCCAGTAGTCATGTATGGATGTGAGAGTTGGACTGTAAATACACTTGAACACTGAAGAACTGATGCTTTTGAACTGTGGTGTTGGAAAAGACTTTTGAGAGTCTGCTGGACTGGAAGGAGATCCAATCAGTTTATCCTAAAGGAGATCAGTCCTGAGTGTTCATTGGAAAGACTGATGTTGAAGTTGAAACTCCAATACTTTGGCCACCTGATATGAAGAACTGACTCATTGGAGAAGACCCTGATGCTGGGAAAGATTGAGAGCAGGAGGAGAAGGGGATGACAGAGGATGAGATGGTTGGATGGCATCACCGACTCAATGGACATGAGTTTGAGTAAACTCCAGGAGTTAGTGATGGACAGGGAGGCCTGGTGTGTTGTGGTCCATGGGGTCACGAAGAGTCAGACATGACTGAGCAACTGAACTGAGACTGATCTGAGACTGACACATTCTTTGTTCTAGTTTAATCTCCAAAAACTTTCATAATTATAAATAGAACTTTTCTTTGTCCACTGACTCTTTCACTTCATCATCACATAACATGCCTCTTACCTGGTTTTCACATGCCTTCTTAGGACAAGGTAGCCTGAACGAAGCAAGAGGAAGAAAGAAACAGAAAGGGGACAGGCAGGGAGTAAGTTCTCTGTAGCAGGAGACTACAAAGAGAACTTTCAGAAAGACTTTAAGACTTTCCCTACAAGACTCTTTGCCTGGATTCTGACAATTGTTCACTCCTCTCATACTACCAAGCCTAGTGGTCTGAGGAGCTCCATGGAGCTTACTAAACCTTGTAGGCATGCTCAGCTGTTTTAGTCACGTCCAACTCTTTGCAACCCTATGGACTGTAGCTCACCAGGCTCCTCTGTCCATGAGACTCTTCAGGCAAGAATATTGGAGTGTGTTGCCATGCCTCCTCCAGCGGATTTTCCTGACCCAGGGATTGAACCCACATCTCCTGTGTCTCCTGTACTGGATTCTTTACCCCTGAATGCCCTTGGAAGATGCCTATTAAACCTTGGATGACTGCATTATTCATTCTCTCTGTCCTCTTCTCATACCTCTGTTAATAGTCCTTTTTTTTTTTTTTAAGTAAATCCCCCTTAAGTTATCTTAATTTAAACATGTCATCTATTTTCTGAGGAGATGCTGGCACAACCCGCTTTCCTGCCTCCACACCAATACACTCCTCAACATCCACTTTAGACCTGACCAAGAAATTGCATAAACAAGGAAGAACTTTGTGAAAGGTGGATCCAGAGGCTACAGAAGAAAAACTGACAGGCGCCTTCTTCCCAGAGGGCAGAATTAGGATCTATTAAGAGAAATGTGCCCACTTTTAGGTCAGGGACCTTTAAAAGTGTCTTGCAGAAGATTTTAAAAATGCTTCTCACTCTTTCAGCCTCTGAATGGGAGTTACTGTTGCATTCCAGCATCAATTAACACCTTTTGTAAACTGAATCTGTGTGGAAGAGGAGAAACTGGATTCCTTGTCTTTTAAATTTACAGGTCAATAGACCAGCGTAGTCAGGCAAATTGAGGCTTGATGAGGGTCTCTTACGATCACCAGGAGGTCCTAAACTGAATGTAGTGATTGCTCCCTTTTGCAGGGGAATGAGTATGGTTGGCATATGAGGAATATGAGTAAAAAAGATATTTAGTGACAGATTTAGGCCTCCCTGGTGGCTCAGATGGTAAAGAATCTGCTGCAATGTGGGAAGCCTGGGTTAGATCCCTGGGTCAGGACGATGCCCTGGAGAAGGGAATAGCAACCCACTCCAGTATTCTTGCCTGAAGAGTCCCATGGACAGAGAAGCCTGGTGAGCTTCAGTCCATGGGTTGCAAAGAGTTGACATGATTAAGCAACTATCACTCATGATCTTAGTTTGGCTTCCCTGGTCGCTCAGCGGCAAAGAATCTGCCAGCATTGCAGACCAGGAGGTGTAGGTTCGATCCCTGGGTGGGGAAGATCCCTGGAGGAGGAAATGACAATCTATGGAGGAGAAAATGGGAATCCTTGGAGGAGGAAATGGCAACCTGCTCCAGTGTTCTTGCCCAGATAATCCCATAGAGTTGCAAAGAGTCGGACACAACTGAGCATGCAAACTGCAGTAAAGCCTCTTAGCATCCATTTCTTTCCTGGGATAAAGGTAAATGGATGCTGTGTGACAAAAACTACAAATGTCCATCATATTGTTTTTAGCCTCACTCTTCTGTCGTGTCTATCTTTGTTATTGAGTAGTTGAAAAAGATTTCCTTTTGTCGCTCTTATTTTTGCTACACAATTCTGTTTTGTACCCCTAATTATGGCTGACATAGGGTTTAAGGAAGACCATGTTTTTAAGCACAGAAATTAGGTTTAATGAAGGTTAGATGCTATCAGTTTATAGAGATCTTGAAAGATACCAGAAAATTCCCACCAGAAGGTCCTAAATGGTATCATCTCTTTCTCATAACTTAATCTTTTTCCCTTAAGCACAAAGGTTTAAGGTAATTTTAAAAAAATAACTTCTTCATTTTTTCCTCATATTTTAAATCTATTTAATTACTAGTCTTAAAGCAATATCGTTACTATTTTCATTGCAAATTTAAGCTACACTGTGAGTTAAACAGACTTTTGTGAATTGGTCTAGGAACTTTACAACTTTTTAACATTCTAACTACTGGTAGATATGTTCTGAGTTTCAAAAAGTCAATTTGTAAATGGTGTGTTGATTGGAGGTGCTATTTCTTTTATCTTTTGCTTTATAACAAACTACCCAAATACCCTGTAGAACCAGTCTGTCATGGTTCTGTGAGTTGTTTGCTCAGTTGGCTGGTTCTTGCTTGGAAAGCTCTTATGTGATTGCAGTAGAGATGGCAGTTATCTAAAGGCAGGACTAAGATAGATGTCTAGCGTGTGAGATGAGTGCAACTATGCGGTAGTTTGAGCATTCTTTGGCATTGCCTTTCTCTGGGATTGGAATGAAAACTGACCTTTTCCAGTCCTATGGCCACTGCTGAGTTTTCCAAATTTGCTGGCATATTGAGTGAAGCACTTTCCCAGCATCATCTTTCAGGATTTGAAATAGCTCATTTGGAATTCCATCACCTCCACTAGCTTTGTTTGTAGTGATGCTTTCTGAGGCCCACTTGACTTCACATTCCAGGATGTCTGGCTCTAGGTGAGTGATCACACCATCGTGATTATCCGGGTCGTGAAGATCTTTTTTGTACAGTTCTTCTATGTATTCTTGCCACTTCTTCTTAATATCTTCTGCTTCTGTTAGGTCCGTACCATTTCTGTCCTTTATTGAGCCCATCTTTGAATGAAATGTTCCCTTGGTATCTCTAATTTTCTTGAAGAGATCTCTAGTCTTTCCCATTCTGTTGTTTTCCTCTATTTCTTTGCATTGATTGCTGAAGAAGGCTTTCTTATCTCTTCTTGCTATTCTTTGGAACTCTGCATTCAGATGCTTATATCTTTCCTTTTCTCCTTTGCTTTTTGCGTTTCTTCTTTTCACAGCTACTTGTAAGGCCTCCCCAGACAGCCATTTTGCTTTTTTGCATTTCTTTTCCATGGGGATGTTCTTGATCCCTGTCTCCTGTACAATGTCACGAACCTCATTCCATAGTTCATCAAACACTCTATCTATCAGATCTAGTCCCTTAAATCTATTTCTCACTTCCACTGTATAATCATAAGGGATTTGATTTAGGTCATACCTGGATGGTCTAGTGGTTTTCCCTACTTTCTTCAATTTAAGTCTGAATTTGGTAATAAGGAGTTCATGATCTGAGCCACAGTCAGCTCCTGGTCTTGTTTTTGTTGACTGTATAGAGCTTCTCCATCTTTGGCTGCAAAGAATATAATCAATCTGATTTCGGTGTTGACCATCTGGTGATGTCCATGTGTAGTCTTCTCTTGTGTTGTTGGAAGAGGGTGTTTGCTATGACCAGTGCATTTTCTTGGCAAAATTCTATTAGCCACCTCATGCAAAGAGTTGACTCATTGGAAAAGACTGATGCTGGGAGGGATTGGGGGCAGGAGGAGAAGGGGATGACAGAGGATGAGATGGCTGGATGGTATCACTGGCTCGATGGACGTGAGTCTGAGTGAACTCCGGGAGTTGGTGATGGACAGGGAGGCCTGGCGTGCTGCGATTCATGCGGTCGCAAAGAGTTGGACACAGCTGAGCGACTGAACTGAACTGAACTGAAGATGGATGTCTAGATGGATCACTCAAATGCCTGGTGGTTGACACTGGCTGTCATCTGGCAGCTTAACTGAGGACACTGGAAGAGCACCTTCCCACGGCCACTCCATATTGCTTTGTCTTTGCAGGGTATGGCAGCTGGGTTTTGAGAGGGAAAATCTGGAGAGTGAGCACTCCAAAAGGCACAGGAGGAAGCTTGGTGCTATCTGTGAAGTAGCCTCAGAAGTATAGAATTCTAAGAACAAGAAAGTCACTAAGGCCCATTTCCATTTAGAGGACAGAGACTGGATTAAACTTTGCCTCTCAATTTGAACAGCAGCAAATAATTTGTAGCCATTTTCAATGTACCATAGGGTGTATCAGCATCTCTCTAGAAGTTGTACAGGAGTGGTTAAGAGCTGGACTGTCTGTGTTCGTATCTAGAATTTTATTCCTTGTTGATCTTGAGCAAATTTCTTAACCCATCTGTGCCTTGTTATCATCATCTATGAAATGGTGATGATATGGTACTTAGCTTATAGAGTAGTTGAGAATTATAAGTAATGCATTAAAGGGTGTTTGGTTCAATTCCTGGCCAATATTATCATAATTATTACCATTATCAGATTTGAGGATGATATTGCAAGATATGTTTGTTTGACAGTGACATTTCTTCCATGTGGCTTATACAAATGTGAAGGTTTTGTTTGTTTATTTGTTTGTTTTTAAGAATGTCAACAGAACATAACACATTTATTACTGATTTTTTTGTTTTTGTTTCATTGGACCAGGCATCAACTCCCCTCCTTCCCTCGCATAATGTCTGCTGTCAGTCATACCTTAGATCAGTTACATAAATGCTTTCTTCATTGGCTACGATGTTGGTACCTCACTTTTGATTGGTTACTGGCATATCATTCATATATCTTTCTTTCCTGTCTTCTTTCAGGGAGCCCTAATTGGTTTATTATGCAGAACATTGGATCTCTTCTACTACTAAATTTGGTGATTGATATTAGAGAAGCTACTTTTAAAAAAGGCAAAATAATTAGCATGCTCTATTACACATAATGTTTTCTAGGATAACTGTTCTTTAAGCTGAAAATATTTCTTTTTCCAACTGAAAAAGGAGAAAATAATGTTTATACCAGGGTGAAGTCTTTCAATATTTTCCTTTCAAAGAGAAACATCTACTCTTCAAATAGATCATTTTTTAATAGTAAATACCCAGCATTAACTTCTCTATAATAAGGCTCCAATGGTGACTTTTTCATCTGTTCTTAAATGGGACATCCCATGAAAATTATCAGGCTATTAGAAATAAGCTAGATTTTCCTTTTTGCCAAAAGAACTCTGAATAGCAGTTATACAAACCAAAAAAAAAAAAAAATTGGCAGAACAGATTGCAGAAATTATAACTAAGCTAGAGGACATTTTCTATTTCTAGAAGAAAATGTTACTTGTATCCAAGGAGCATTGTTGTTTTGGGTTTGGGCTCCCTTTGCAAAGAGTTCTGGAAGATTTTTCATCTCAGCCTACAGAAGAGAGTAGTTAGGTGCTGGGACAACTTAAAAGACTGGCTTTTTGGATCAAGTATAAAGGTACTGTGGGCCTTCTGGGACTTGAGCAGAGTACACTGCTTAGGTCATCTTGACCTCCAGGGTGTCTAGTACTGTTTCTCCCATAAAAGCTGTTTTCTGTGGACTCTCCAATGACAGAATGTCAGAGCAAGTAAGGTCTAGAGAGCCCATAGAGGATCCCTTTTATTTTACAACTGGGGAAACTGAAACCAAAAATGGGAAATCATTTACTTGTGGTCCATTTATGACAGTGTGTCGGGATTAAGACTCTGGCATTATTCTCTTTCTAGTAGGCCAGGAAGCCCCTTGAACACCTTTGCCACAAGGCAGAGGGCACAACGTTGGCTGGATATGTATTCTGACCAGGGCACCAATAAAAGGTGACTGGAGCGGCCTAACAGCACTCAACTGAAATTTGTGCTTCTGTTCTCGGGACTAGTCACAATTCGGGCCATTTCTGAAGTTGGTATTGCTCGAGAATATTTCAGGTCAGGTCCCTGTTCCTGCTGATACTGAGCTTTGTTTTAGCCTTAGAAAATGCTATGCATCAGATGGTCACAATCAGTATGTCTTTAAATGGGAAAGGACTATTCCATTCATTCACTCAGGCCATCATGCATTCATTCACAGATATTCATTCATCACTTTATTCTATGCCAAGCTCCCTATGTAGCACTGGGAAAGCATCACATACTGTCCTATCTTCATGGTGCATGGAAAGTGAAGAAATGGTTACCTCTAATCAGTTTGAAATTTTGAATATAAAAATTTCCTCTCCTCCCCTCTGTTTTGCCCTTTTGCTGTCTTGATGCTGCTGTTTGATGAAGAGAAGCTCATAATTTTAACAAAAATATGATACTGCCTTTTTTATGCCCAGTGATTTTAAAAATTTTGCCCATTTAAAAAATTGGCAAAGGACATTTACAGGAACTTTGCAAAAAAGAAGACATTCAAATAAGCATTAAACATGTGAAAAGGTGTTCAACTTTATTAGCCACCAGAGGAACATAGACCAAAATCACAATATCATATCTCTACACTTCAATCAGAAGGGCTGATATTAAAACATTAAAACTGATAATATGAAGTATTGGCAGAAATGTAAAATAATTGAGACTCTTATGAGGGTGGCAAGTGTCAGAGTAATGGGGTTATCAATTAGGAAAAGGTATATGAATGTCTGATAAGAGGCTAGATATATTCCATATCTGAATTTGGTAGTGGATATACATATAAGTAAAAAATTCATTGAGGTGTACAATTAATATTTATATACTGGATTGTATGTAAGCTATATTATGTCTCAACAGAAAGGAAAAATAAAATATATACTTTGTAATTTAAGGGAAATGAACACGTTTATTTGCGGTTGCTATAGGACCATCCTTTATAGAGATTTGCTGAGTTATTATATACTTCCGTTTTTGTTGCTGCTCAGTCATTAAGTCATCTCCAACTCTTTGTAATCCCATGGACTGTAGCACGTCTGGCTCCCCTGGAGTTTGCTCACATTCATGTCCATAGAGTCGATGATACTATCTAACCATCTCATACTTTACTTTCACCACCAGATACATCCACAGCTGAATGTTGTTTCTGCTTTGGCCCAGCTGCTTCATTATTTCTGGAGTTATTGGTAATTGCCCTCCACTCTTCCCCAGTAGCATATTGTATACCTTCTGACCAGGGGGTGCTCATGTTCCAGTGTCGTATCTTTTCCCTTTCTAATACTGTCCATTTGTGATAGTGCGTTCTCACGGCAAGAATATCAGAGTGCTTTGCCATTTCCTCCTCCAGTGTACTGCGTTTTGTCAGAACTCTTCATTATGACCTGTCCGTCTTGAGTGGCCCTGAGTGGCATGGCTCATAGCTTCACTGAGTTATGCAAGCCCTTTGCCATGACAAGGCTGTGATCCATGAACGGAATATACCTTTCCCCAAATCATCCATGGACAGATTTCTAACTGTCTTCTCTTTCTGGTGCTAACACCAGTATTTGCCTACTTTTCTATGAAATCATCTGCCTTCTCTTCACAGATACAAATAACTACCTTCCAACTGTCCTACTCATAAGGTTGGAGTCATGATGTTTGGAATTTTACTATTTTCTAATGAAAGACCAAGACAGGGAAATGGCCACCGGTGAAATAGTAACTCAGAGTGTGGGTCTGAATAAACTAATAGAAGATGACAGCCAAACCAGTATATACAGCAGCTAAAAGATGACTTTCTCAGGACTGAGCGCTATATGCTGCACTTTTGTATCACTGAAATGGAGCAAGACCTCATGGTCCTCCCCACCACCCAATGTCCTCTATTTGCCTTTTGTCTGCAGAGAAATGTTAGCCAAAGAATAAGTTTAATCTGAGAAGTGAGAAAATGCATAAACAAAGGAAAACAGTTAAACAAGACCAAATAGTTTAGTCATTAAATAAAGTCAAGTTAAGTTGTTTAGTTTCTCTTCAAGGGCTATAGATAATATTCTGAGCCATATCCTGTGAGCTGTCATATAGATGCTGAAACCCCCACCAGGAGGAAGGTAACTACAGGATGACCAGATTGTAACCATGACATACGCTGCCACTGTTCCGAGAATTGGCCTCAAAGAAATGGAAGCAAACTGACCCTGGAACTAAAGACTACCTGTACTTAAAATAATCAAGATGGCACTGATCAGACTGCAGCATGACCAATTTCAAGATAATGGTTGGAAAGGACCTGTAGCCCCCTCCCTCTGCCTATTGCCCACTGTTTGTCAAGGGGGGAGTTGACCTTTGGACATGAGTCCACCTTCCCCTACCCCCAGTAGCCAATCTCCAAAATAAAGCAACTTTCCTTTCCATCAACCTTGCCTTTCTAGTATTGGCTTTAGAAAGGCAAGCAGCTGGACCCCACTTTCAGTAAATCATTTCCTACTACATTTAGTTAAATTGATGCTAACGCTTAAAGAATTCCTAGATTTTTGGAATTGTGACAGTAAATCATAATTTAGTTTGCATATGATTCTTACCAATTTTATAAAAGTGCTATTTGATACATTTTACTTTAAATTAATTCTAATTGAGTCAATCACATTTGAGAATTTCTGCATCTCTTGAAACAATTAAATGTCTCTTACAGGGTGTTGCGAAATAAGTTTTAATCACTTACAGCCTTTTCTCACCTTTAAGTGTGCTACAGATTCAAAGTACATATCTCTGCAGTAAAATTTAGATTTTGGCTCACAATCTAAAAAAAAAGTATGTCCCATCCCACCAACTGACAGTGTTTCAAGCTATTAATAGTCTGATCCCTGTATACTTGGTTCTCTGATATTTTTAGAGTCAGCATTGGAGTGTATTAAATTGTTTTTTCTCTCTTCTTAAAAAAGTAATTATTGAGACTAGATTCTGCCAACAACATCTTGCAAAATAAAATAATAGCTTGGAATTGTTTTGAACTACAATATTACTACTTTCACATTGTTGCCGCAAGGAGTATTTTTAGTGGTTTATCTCATGAAAACAGAGCATTCTATGCAGCCCATCATTACATTAGTCCATATTTACTGTACTTTCCTTAGAATTGCCCTTGTAGGGGGTATTTTCTTTCAACAAAGGATATAACACACTGGAAAGTGAAATCAAGAGAAAACCCCTTTGGGAAATGATTACAGTCAAAGGTATGAAATTACTCCCACTTCACTAATTACTGCTAATCTAATTTTATTTTTAGCTCCTAAGACAACACCCTGAAAGCTTACTTCTCCTAGATGACCTGTAAAATCATTATACAATCTCAATAAAATAACTAAGTTATAGTGTCAAGCACAAGGAGTGTCTACCTTTGGAATAAAAGGCTTAAATCTGAATCCCCTATTATAGGACATCACCTCTGCTATGGTCCAGGGTACCCATTCTCTTTCAGTCGTATCTTAGCCCAGGCTTTTCCTAAAGTCCAGGTAAGTTATCTTGATAATTTCCTAAAATCTCTATCTACAAGCTAAATATAAAATATCAAAAGCTTATTTTGATTAATAGCACTCTACCGAAATTTCAAATATTCTGGCATAATCAGTATATATTCCCTTCCTATGTTCTTTCATATTCCATTTTTCTACTTCCCCATAGAGTACTTTTATTTTCTATTTTCCTACTTTCCCACAAGCACCTTTTGCTCTGGCTTGAAAAAGATTACTTCCGGTTCTTCACATCCTATGCCACTGCCTTTCCATGTGCCAAGAACCACTTTCTCTGTTGCTGTTCTGTTGTTTTTTACTGTTTCCTTCAAAATTTAACTAAGATGTAAACAATTTTCTGTTATCTCTCTCTTATCTTAATGTTAAAAGTATTAAGTGCTCATGCAACTCAACGCCAAAAAACATTACTCTTAGGAATGCTGGATTCTGTTAAAGACTTCACTTCAGGTCAGAGGGCATCCCTGAAGTTTAGACACAACCCTGCTGTCATTTTGGCTAATCAGCTTAAAACTTCCTTAGATTTATCTAAGTCTTTAATTTTAGTCTTTAATTTAATCTTTACATTTTCCTTTGGTCTAAGATACATAGTTAGACCTAATCCCACATGTCCAAAATCCAAGTAACATATATCTTTAGGAATTTCTATCCATTTGAATTATGGCACTAACAGGAGGGTTGGTCTAGTCTAAGGTAACTACTTCTACTATGAAATAATGTAGAGAACCACTTTCCTAGTTGACTGGTTTCTTAAGTCAGCACAGAAAAATTGTACATAGTAATGTGTGTGGTTCAACTTCAGTTATGGACCCTTTCAACCTTTGATCTTATGGAAGGGGTAAAGAGCAATGCTGATTATGCTTAGAGAGTGCCATATGAAGACCTTTGACAAATGGAGGTTGGGTCAGAAACTTAAAAATATCATTATCTTATAAAAATTTTTAAACTAAATGTAAGTATAACCTTAAAGCCAGAATTACTACTCTTTAACTTAAATAATAAAATTGGAACACTTTACAGTAAATTGAAAGAATAAATAAAAGGATAATATTTTTAAAAACATGTGGTTCTGAAGATTTAAAGTAAGTTAGACTGAACAAAAATTCAAAGATAATGAAGCAAGTTTCAGAGGCAATAGCAGAAATCCACTCTACTATGTACTTTTTTGTTCACATTCATAAAGGGATTAATTGATAAAGATTCAGAGACACCCTTCAGTTCAGTTCATTTCAGTTCAGTCACTCAGTCGTGTCCGACTCTTTGCTTCCCCATGAATCGCAGCACACCAGGCCTCCCTGTCCATCACCAACCCTTGGAGTTTAGTCAAACTCATGTCCATCGAGTCGGTGATGCCATCCAGCCATCTCATCCTCTGTTGGCCCCTTCACCTCCTGCCCCCAACCCCTCCCAGCATCAGAGTCTTTTCCAATGAATCAACTCTTCACATCAGGTGGCCAAAGTATTGGAGCTTCAGCTTTAGCATCAATCCTTCCAGTGAACACCCAGGACTGATCCCCTTTAGAATGGACTGGTTGGTCTTCTTGTAGTCCAAGGGACTCTTAAGAGTTTTCTCCAACAACATAGTTCAAAAGCATCAATTCTTTGGTGCTCAGCTTTCTTCACAGTCCAACTCTCACATCCATCCATGACCACTGGAAAAACCATAGCCTTGACTAAATGGACCTTTGTTGGCGAAGTAATGTCTCTGCTTTTTAATATGCTACCTAGGTTGGTCATAATTTTCCTTCCTGATAAAGAATTGCATTCTCAGAGGTTAAAGCATCTGCCTGCAATGCAGGAGACCTGGGTTCGATCCCTGGGTCAGGAAGATCCTCTGGAGAAGAAAACAGCAACCCACTCCAGTATTCTTGCCTGGAGAATCCCATGGACGGAGGAGCCTGGTGGGCTATAGTCCACAGGGTCACAAAGAGTCGGACACGACTGAGTGACTTCACTTTCACTTTCACTTTCACATAAGAGCAATAGAGCTTCCCTGGTGGCACAGACAGTAAAGAATTCACCTGTAATGCAGGAGACCCGGGTTTGATCCCTGGTATGGGAAGATCCCCTGGAGAAGGGAATGGCTACTCAATATAACCTCAGATATGCAGATGACACCACCCTTATGGCAGAAAGCAAAGAGGAACTAAAGAGCCTCTTGATGAAAGTGAAAGAGGAGAGTGAAAAAGCTGGTTTAAAATGCAACATTCTGAAAATGAAGATCATGGCATCTGCTCCCATCACTCCATGGCAAATAGATGGGGAAACAATGAAAACAGTGACAGACCTTATTTTCTCGGGCTCAAAAACCAGTGATGGTGACTGCAGCAGTGAAATTAAAAGACACTTGCTCCTTGGAAGAAAAGCTATGACAAACTTAGAAAGCATATTAAAAAGCAATGACATTACTTTGCAGACAAAAGTCTGTCTAGTCAAGGCTATGGTTTTTCCAGTGGTCATGGATGGATGTGAGAGTTGGACCATAGAGCAAGCTGAGCACCAAAGAATCGATGCTTTTGAGCTGTGGTATTGGAGAAGACTCTTGAGAGTTCTTTGGATTGCAAGCCTATCAAACCAGTCAATTCTAAAAGAAATCAGTCCTGAATAGTCATTGTAAGGACTGATGTTGAAGCTGAAGCTCCAATACTTTGGCCACCTGATGTGAAGAGCATCAGAGTCATTAGAAAAGACTCGTTAGAAAATACCCTGATGCTGGGAATGATTGAAGGCATGAGGAGACGGGAATGACAGAGGATGAGATGGTTGGATGGCATCACTGACTCAATGGATATGAGTTTGAGCAAACTCCAGAAGATGGTGAAGGACAAGAAAGCCTGACATGCTGCAGTCTATGGGGTCTCAGAGTCAGACATGACTGAATGACTGAACAACAACAACTCACTCCAGTATTCTTGCCTGGAGTATTCCTTGGACAGAGGAGCCTGGTGGGCTGTATTCCATGGGGCTGCAGAGTCAGACACAACTGAGTGACTAACACACACATGCACACACACACACAAGAGCAATAATGTTCTATAGTTTCCAGGAGTGTGCTATTGCTGTATCTTTTAATGCCAGTGTGCCAGAAAATGGGTGCTCATGTCCTAGATGCTTGTAAAATTAACACATATTATGGTGGAACATTGGAACAGACATGGAAGTATAAGGAAGAAAAAGAAAATGCCCACAGCCTTATATTTACCTGTAATAATAGTACTTCTTATTCCGTGTTGCTGTGAAAATTAAGATAATTCAAGTTAAAATCTGAACCATAAGAAGCACTCAATGAATGTAAGCTCTGCTTATTATTATTAGCCTTCCTTCTCTGTTCAAATGTTGGCCTTTGTTTGACTCTTCAGCAGTAAAAGTATGATAGCAACAAGGTCGTGCAGAGGGTAGTTCTGGCTTGATCCATCGGAGTGAGATGGTCCAACCAGAGCAAGGGAGATGCAGTGATTATACCATGCTTCCTTCAGTCAGTGGTTAATGGCTGCCCCTGGTTACTGGCATATTCCAGGTACCTCTGGCAAATCAGGCTCTATAGCAAGCCAGACAGCAGCTTTTCAACAGAGATACAGATGCTGACTTTGGGAGGGTAAGCGCACGGGAGACACTGTGCATAGAGAAATCCTAGAAATATGGGTGTGGTGGTGTCCACTACATTTCTCTTGTACTTTCTTTTCTATGCTTGCTTCTTTTCTTTGTTTGCATAGCTGTTTGTTTACATTATTGAAAGGACATTATAAGATACACCAGAATGTATTAGCCCACTAAAGAAGAGATTTTTTTTTTCTTTTTTTGGTTCCTAAAAATACCTCTGGGCTTCCCAAGTTTCCCAGGTAGAGCAGTGGTAAAGAATCCACCTACGAGGGCAGGAGATGCAGGAGACCCGGGTTCCATCCCTGGGTGGGAGAGATCCCCTGGAGGAGGAAATGCCAACCCACTCCAATGTTCTTGCCTGAAAATTCTATGGACAGAGGAACCTGGCAGGCTACAGTCCGTGGGCTCCCAAAGAGTCACAAAGGTGTGAGCGTGCAAACACACATGCACAGTAATACCTCTAGACTTGTAACAATGCTCGTTACAAGGTCAACACTCAACAAATGTTCGTTGAATGAATGTTTTATAGTCTGCTTTTACCATTTAACATTCAATTTTAGGAACATTTTCCTGACAATCAAGTTCAATTTTTAAACATTTTCTTATATTCATTACAAATGTTTCTAATATATAGAACCATTTACTTTTTTGTAATGTAATCATTGACTTAATTTTTTCCACAAACTTCTTTTTATGTAAATTTCTGCTGCATTATGGTTACATCCTCATAACAGATACACAGAAATAGAAATTTTGGGTTAAATCGTATCTATTATTTTATAAAATAAGCTTTCTTTTTCTCAGATATTTTGACAAGCATGGCCGACAGCACTGATCTCGAACTGAGTCATCACCAAGCTAAAAATATTAGGTAGGTTCTACTCTTAAATCAGTCTCAATTCACTGCAAACCAATAAAGTTGTCAAAACTTCTGGTCCTAAGAGGACCTTGAAACTTCAATAAGTATCATTAGAATATGATACACATTTTAATGACCACTTAATGTTGAAACCAAATACCAGGTAGGACTCTGTCCACACTCATCAAAGTCTGCAGCCCTGTGTCCCTGAACTGGCTGTGGGAAGAATTCTATAGACCCCCAGATGCATCAGTGTTTCCTGCCTGATGAGCAGACGGGACTGCTGCATATTAGAAAGTGCTGGAGCCTTGTGCCCCTGAAGACAGTGGTATGTGATTGGTGGTTTCAGGTCACCCTGATTATACATTGACTCTGTTCTTTTGATAGTAGCTGCCAGATCTTACTTGCAGGGTTTGCCTCCTGCCATCTTCTCCACAAGGTCAGAGTGACATTTCTGTTCAAAAGGAGTCATCCATCTCTGATTGCCACACACCACTGGGCTCTGGTGGCTTCAATATTTTCCTCATCTCCTGGAATCTCTGAGCTATTCCATTTCTTTCCCAGTCTATGGATCCATTCATGCCACAAGGCAGACACACTTCTGTGAGTTGCATGTCAGTTTTGAACCCCAGCAAAATCAGCCATGCTTCATTAAAAAGAAAAAATATGTATGCTAAGAATGCCTAACACTTAAAATGTAGGTTAGATTTTTCTGGGCACTCTGAGACAAATAAGTTAGTTTTCTTTTTTCCCACCAGACCTTTTACTTTTCAGAATATAACAATTTATATTTTGAATTCTTTGGAAACAGAAACTGTCATGTGCAATTTTTATGCATACGTGCAAACATATTAGCATGTATAGTGTTTGGTATATGAGCAGCTCCTTATAAATACCCTTTGCTTTAAGTGAAAACAGGTTAATTATAGTTTTTTATGTGTTAAAAGAAATTGAATTTCTTTGTGAAATGTGGGCAAAACTGCCAGCTGGAAGGTGATAGTTTTCACTTCTCAGAAAATTCTGGCATTGTGTGGAGAAGACTTTGGTCTCTTAGGTCTGATTCCATCTGCAGCCCTCTAATGCTATCAAGCACCCCTTCCAACTAGCTTAGAAACTTCCATGAAGTTGAGGGCGGGCCTAGCTTTTTGACTGCTTCATGGCTTTCTTTCTTTTCCATGCCCAGGTTGTCAGTATGTACTTTTTCTAAGCTTAAATAAACTACATCTTTGCTTATATGAAGTTATGTACAGTATATTGTGTTTCTCAAGGGTAATATTCATCCTTCTGGATATATTCCCCAAATGAGAGAACTGTCAACATCTGCTTCTGGCAAGTTAAGAAAGAGAAAGAATGTCAGAGCCAGCAACTTGCTTCCTGTGGGAATAATTTTGGGTTTGTACACCTCCTTGACTGTTAATTTATAAACATGCTAACCACATTATTCTTCCCATCAAAAATTCCTGCCAGTTTCGAGCAGTCTTAGAGAAGAAAAAAGAAAACGCATCACAAATGTAGAATAAAATTCTCCATCTTCCATTAAGTGGAGTGGAGGTCAAGGAAAACTCAGAAAAGTTCTTTTTTTAAACTTATGTATATATTTTAATTGGAGGATAATTACTTTACAATATTGTGATGGTTTTTACCATACATCAACATGAATTGGCCATAGGTATACATGTGTGCCCCTCAACCTGAACCCCCTCTCCCACCTCTCTCCCCACCTTACCTCTCTGGGTTGTCCCATAGCACCAGCTTTGAGTGCCCTGCTTCATGCATCGAACTCACCCAACTCATCTATTTTACATATGGTATTATATATGTTTCAATTCTTTTCTCTCAAATTGTCCCATCCTCTCCTTCTAGTGTTGGTTATGCATTGAAAAATCTAAAGTATATATTAATACAAGTGGCAGAAATAAAGGTTTACATTGAAGAAGCTTCCACTTCTCTGGATGTAATAAGAAAACCTAACCAAATGTGGGTGGCAGCTAGTAGGGCTGATTAGGCAGGGGCCAGAAAGCTGAGCAAGGGTATAAAGTGTAGCCTGAGTGTTGAGAGCCAGATGACTGCCGAATTGTGAAGGTGCCAGGAATTTGAAATCCAGGGCAGCAGGCCATAGGCATGGAGTTTGCAGACTTGGAAGCCAAGAGAAAGCCAAAGGGGAAAAAGCCTAGGAACCCATCAGGAAAGGTTGGAGCAGGCAGTTTTCCTAGAGATGAAGCAATAGAGAAGGTGAGAGAATTTGAGTCCATGTACATTTTAAACTGAAGTAGAAAAATTGGACTGATCTTAGCGTGATGAATTTTTATTTCTAATTGTTTCCATAAATCTCCCTGGGTGGGGATATAGGAGAGAAGAGAAGGCAGTGGCAGCCAGAGAGAAAGTCAATTGCTCTTTGGCACGAGTCAGGATTAGGATTCCCAGGTGGCTGGGTGGTAAAGAATCTGCCAGCAAAAGCAAGAGACACAGGTTCGATCCCTTGGTCAAGACCCTCTGGAGAAGGAAATGGCAACCCGTGCCAGTATCCATGCCTGGAGAATCCCATGGACAGAGGAGTCTGGTGGGCTACAGTCCTTTGGGTTGCAGAGTCAGACACGACTGAGTAACTGAGCACACAGGCATGTTTCCAGACTAGGAACTAGTTATAGTGGAGGAGGACACGACCTGGAGAATTAATAGTCTTTTGGAGAAGGGCCAAGCAGCTGGAAAAACCAAAGAGACGGCAATACCTGCTGTCTAGGGGGTTTTGGCAACAAGTAGAAACTGGAGCTCCAGGCAGACAGGTGGCTGGCAAGGAAGATGTCCTAAGGTGAGCCATCGGTGTCTCCCTGGCAGGTGGGCAGAAAGTAGGACAAGGGCATGTTGGCTGTAGCAAACAAGGTCCCAGCTATGAGGTTTGGGGCTCAGGTGGAAGCTTTTGTCTTTAAAACAACTGGGGCTGGTGGGCAGGAAAATTGGCAAGAAATGAGACTGAAGACAAGGGCCTGATCTCTACAGTCAGGCCTCAAAGCTTGGCCTGGATCTTGGGAAATAAAAGAAATATTTAGGATTAGAAATTGACCAGAAAGAAGGAAAACAGGATGTAAAACTTTGGTGTGGGGTATGTTTCTGTTTCTTATATCCAAGGACTAAAGGGATCACAGGGACTACAGCACGATGGGCGCTTTGGTTCTGAGAGCCTGGGGAGAAGTAAAGAGGAAAAAATAGTTAAGAAGGTCCACATATAGAGCTAAAAGAGGAATGTTGTAAGGAGACTGACAGTACTCGAAGGCTTCAATTGAAGCTGGGATAGGAACGAGAGCCATGAGGAAGTCCTTGTAGCTCCTCTCCACGGTCATGCTGTTCTTAGTGCTTTTGGGATACCAGGTTTATCACAGTCAATGCAGTGGAATCCCCTAGGAATTTGGAGGAGCATGTGCTTGGTGTTAATACTCTCAGTACTGTTTTCCAGTTTGTACCCAAATAATTGATGCTATTGAGTGATCATTTTCAAAAGTGTCCTCAAACTCTCCCATGGGACTTCCCAGGGGAGCTAGTGGTAAAGAATCCGCCTGCCAATGGCAGAGACACAAGAGATGCGGATTCAATACTTGAGTCAGGAAGATCCCATGGAGAAGGAAATGGTAACCCACTCCAGTATTCTTTCCTGAGAAATCCCATGGACAGAGGAGCCTGGTGGGTTACAGTCCACGAGGTCACAAAGAGTCAGACATGACTGAGTGCATACACACACACACACAAACTCTCTTATACGCCTTTTATCAAAGTGAAAGAAACGTCAGCCATTCAGTTGCGTCCAACTCTTTGTAACCCCCTGGACTATACCTCCATCAGTGGAATTCTCCAGGCAAAAATACTGGAGCCATTTTCTTCTCCAGGGGATCTTCCCAACCCAGGGACTCAACCCAGGTCTCCTGTATTGCCGACAAATTCTTTACTGTTTGAACCACCAGGGAAGACCCTTTTATCAAATGATGAAGCATTATTCTTCTCCCCTTGAATATGAGTGGCTTTAGAGACTTGCTTCTAAGCAGTAGAATGTGAAGGGAGTAATATAGCATTACTTCGGAAGCTTCTTGCTGAGTTCCTCTTGGAACCCTTGTCCTTAGAACCAATCCTCTATGCCGTGAACGTCAGGTGACATGGAGAGGCCATGTGTAGTTGTTTATCAACAGTCCCCACTGAGGTCCCACCTCACAGTGGTCATCAACAACCCATTGTGTGACTGAGGAGGTCTCAGATGGCTCCAGCTAAACCATCATCTGATATCGGTCACATGTGCGACCCTAGTGAGACCTACCTGGCAGAGTTCTGCTGCTGCTACTGCTAAATCCCTTCAGTCGTGTCTGACTGTGCAACCCCATAGATGGCAGCCCCGTCCCTGGGATTCTCCAGGCAAGAACACTGGAGAGGGTTGCCATTTCCTTCAGTCAACCCCAAAACCATGAAATGATGAAGATAGTGAGACTGGTGAAAAGCTGCTGTTTTACACCACTGACTTCGCGATACTTTGTTACAGAGCAGTAGATAACTAAAAAGATGGTTGTACCTGAAACTGGGGTGCTGCTGTAACAAAGCCTGAATCAAGTGGCATTGGTTTGGGGACTGGACTGTGGGCGCTTGTTAGAAGGGTTTTGAGGAGGCTGTGGGTGGAGAGTTAAAGGAAAGTGAGGATAAGGTTATCAGAAACTGAAGGAAAGGAAAGGTGTTTATGTAGTTACAGAAATTGTAGCATTTTTGCTTGCAGTTTTCTGATAAACTGGATGATTTAGTTAAAGGGATTTCCATGCAGAATGATGAAGGTGCCTCCTAGTTTCTTCTAACTGCCTATTAGAGAATGAGAGAGGAGAGAATTGAGTTTAAAAATTAACTGTTAAATATAACATAATCGTGCCAGGACTTACTGGGTTCAAAAATAGCTTTTTTTTTTCTCATTTTCCTCCACTCCAGATGGAAAATGATTTTGCTTTCCTTTTTTCAACCATAAAGGGATAATGTGCAATCCTCTCTAATTAAGTATCATGATAGCTGGTTTTCCTTAGATGCCCCTTATCACATCAAGGAAGTTCCCTTCTATTCTAGTATGCTGAGAACTTCTAAATGAATGGATGCTGTATTTTGTGTGATGCTTTTTCTGCATCTATTGAAATAATTGTGTAATTTTTTTTGTTTTTGTTTCTGTTTTTTAGTTTGCTAATAAATGAATCACACTGAATTTTTTCCAGATGTTGAACCAACCTTGCATTCTGGAAATAAACCCAACATGATCATGTTATATTATCTTTTAATATATTGTGTTGGTCAAAAATTTCATTCGTGTTTTTCTGTAAGATGTGCTGAAAAGCCCAAACAAACTTTTTGGCCAACCCAATATATTGCTGCATTCAATTATATAAAATTGTGCCACTGATTTTTATGTCTATGTCAATGAAGGATATTGTTCTATGGTTTCCTTCTCTTGTGAATCTTTATTGCTGGTTAGTTTATCAGGATAATCCCAGCATCATAAAATCTTCAGGAAGGTGATCCTTGCTTCTCTCTTTTTGAAATAGTTTGTATACAATTTGTTTTACTTCTTCCTTAATCTTTAAGTAGAATTTACCAGTTTAGCCATCTGAACCTGTAGTTATTTTTTGTGAGATTCATAATTAAAAATTCAATAAGTGTACAACTGTTTAGGTGATCTAATTCTTCTTGAGTGAGCTTTGACATTTGTGTCTTTCAAATGGTCTACCCTAAGTTGTCTAACTTGTTTAGCTGCTAAGTCATGTCCGAATCGTTTGTGACCTCACAGACTGTAGCCTACCAGGCTCCTCTGTGCATGGGATTTCCCAGGCAAGAATACTGGAGTGGGTTGCTTTTTCCTTCTCCAGGGCATCTTCTTGACCCAGGAATTGAACCCATGTCTTCTGCATTGGCAGGTGGGTTCTTTACCACTGAGCTTTAACCTAAAGGCATAATATTATTCATAATGTTTCCTCATTATCTTGTAGTGTCTATAGATCCTATAGTGATGTCCCTATTTTTAAATTCTGTTATCTTTCTTTTCCTGATCATATACCTAGAGATTTTTTTTAATCTGTTTTATCTGAATTTTTCTATTACTTCTATTTTATACTTCCTTGACTTCTGTTCTAATTGGTATTATCTTCTAAATCTTTACAACTTTGTATTTAATATGCTTTTATCTTTCTTGTTTCTATCTCTATTTCATTAGCTGCTTTTTTATTGTTCTTTTGTTTGAATCAAATTCCTCTGGATTTTGTTTAACTTTCTCTGTCTCTATGAAATTAGGTGAAACAATTACTCATCCCCATCTTGAAGAGATGTTCTTGTGTTGGAATGTTCCTGTGCAGTCTTCACGTCCCCAGTGGCTTCGGTGGCAGAGCTGAATATGAACTGATCATGGCTCACATCTCCCAGGGTGTCCTGCCAGTGTGGGGAGAAGATAGGGCTGGAAATGAAGGGGTTAGAAATAGAGCCATGTGTGAGCTGGAGCTTCTCCAATGCTCAGTGGCCAACATCTCCCTGTGGCAGGCAAGATAGGGTCCCAGTGCTCTAGAGCAGAAGCCCTGAAGTCAGTTATGAGCTGATTTGGTTCCTTCTAAGTGTGTGGTCTCCTGTCTCCCAGAAAAGCCACATTTGCCCAATAGGGGTGTAGTACTGAAGCAAGTGGAGCTGGAACGCACACCCAGTGTGAGTCAGAGACCACTCTGGGACAGTCTCAGCATACCCATCAGAGCTCGACACAGTTTTCTATCCACCGGCTTCACCAGTGCCAGCAATGGCCACCCTCACCTCCTTCAGATACAGGGAAGGGTCAAAGCCAGCTCCATCCCCTGAACTGGCTCTCTCCTCCACAACAGCAGTCTTCGTCTTCACAGGGAGCTACACCAGAGCTGGAGGGGCCAGAACTGGCACCTGATGTGGGTAGGGGCGTGTGCTGGAGCAGTTGCAGGAAACCAGACTGAGCCCTGGGCAGTTCCTGTCTGCCTCTTCTTCCTTGCTCCTGGGAGTAGTTCAGCTTATGCATGCTCTTCACAAGTGGAGTCTAGATTTGTTACAGCCCTCCTGTAAGTACGGTAGGTTTTCAAACTCCTCTTGCCAGGGTGGGACCCCCAGTGCCTAATATATGATTTCAACCACTTACTCCCCAAGGAGAGTGTCTGAGCCTGTGCTATCCCACTCCTCTATGTCCCCCTCCTCTAGGACCAGGGGTCCCCACCTGCTCTCTTCTCTTCCTTTCCTACCCAGATTCCCGTGGCTCTTTCTTTACAGCCTTGGTTGTAGAAGAGTCTTTGTGCCAGACTCCAGTTTATTATCAGTGAGAATTGTTCCATGTGTAGAAATATTTTTTTGATGTGTTTATATAGATACCTGAGTTCAGCATCCTAATTTACCCTCTTGATCTTGCCTCTCAAAATATATTTTATATTTACTGGCTTATCAGCTCCTTCTAGATTTGTACATTCCATTCTTTAGAATCAAATTTCTATTGGATATTATGTCATTTCCATATATAAATCTTAATTTATTTTAGTGTGGGTTTGCTGGAGGTAAATTCTGCCAGCTTTAATCTGTTTGAAATGTACTTTTTTTTCTTTACTGAAGAATATTTTAAAGAATAGAATTCTAGGTGACATACCATTTTTTATTTTAGTTTGGTGTGTGTGTGTGTGTTCCAGCCATTTAGAGCACTAATTCAACTGTCTTCTCACTTTGATGTCTTTCCAAGACAATTCAATTGCAATTTATGATTGTTTCCCTCAAAGTAACACTTCTTTTCATTTGTTGTCTTCATGAGTTTCTTTGTCTTTACATTTTACCATTTTGATTGGAATATGTATGTGTGTATTTTCCCTTGCATTTTTCCTTCTTTCAGTTCTCCAGGATTCTTGGATCTGTGATTCATTGTCTTTCATTAATTTGGGAAATTTTGCCCATTATCTCTTCACTTGTTTTTTATGCATCATTCACTCTTCTATATCAGTACTCCAATTAGATGCCTATTAAACTACTTCATTTTTTTTTTTCACAGATCTTGGATGCCCCAGTTTATTTTCCTTTTCAAATTTTTTCCTCACTGTATTTCAATTTACATAATATCTTTTAATCTAAATTTCAGTTCACTGATCTTTTCTCTTTGTGTCCAGTCTTCTGTCCTACTTATAGAGGAAATATTGCATCTCTAATACCATGTTTACATTCCTATTATTTTTGTCTATTTTCTACAGTTTCTGTCTTTCTGCTGAAATGTGTCACCTATCATGCATTTTTTTCATCCTTTACTTCAATATATTAAGCACAGAAAAAAAGAGGAGTTCTCAAAGAAAAAGATAATATGATTACTTAAGCTTAGGAGGTTTGTAAACTGAAATAGACAATGATCAGTTTTGAAACTTTAAAAGATGCAAAATCTATCTCAACAACAGAGTAAATGTAGAAAGAGTTAAAAATCATTAGAGACAAAAAACTAAGGTAAATAGATTCAGGAAATCTGAATATGAAAATGGTTAAACTCTAAAAAGGAAAGAAACAGAATGATGATTAAAAATGATATATTTAAGGAAAATCATTAACAAACTTCTAGACAAATTAAAGATAGTACTTACAAAAGAGAAGATGTATTAGACTGGCATTGTACTTCTCATCTGAAATACTGCATGTTAGAAGGTGATAGAATAATGTCTGCAAACTCACTGGTGGGGAAGAAGGAATGTAACTTGAGAATAATACACTCAGTCCAAACAGCATTCACTCTCAGGGAAAATAAGATATTGCATGCTGGTAAACTTTTAGATTTAGAATGTTAGTTATAACACAGGCTTTAATGTGATACTTCAAAATACAGTGGTCCAAAAAGGGGTAAACATTTGTCTCATGTAACACTGCAGAGAAGAGAGTGTGACTGAGGTGCGCTATGGGCTAATTCAAGGGTCTGCATTCCTCCCAACCTCCTTCTCTGCCATTCTGGAAGGCAGTACTTCTAACCTTTGTTTGTCATTGAACTCTCAGGCAGACTGCTGAAGCCTCTCTCAAAATAATTGTTATACATGCATAAATTATAAAGTCATATAAATAACAATGATGTTGAATTATGATTGTTGACATATCTATAAAACAGATCTGTGATAAAGTAATATATATGCTTTTTATGATAACATCAAATAACAGATTCAGATGGTGGGCCTAGTAATTACCTTCACTCTGAAGGAGTGATGAGTGTAAACACAAAATAAGTGAGGTAATTTTGTCATTGTTCCAATTTTATAGGTGATGCAACAGAATTATGAGGGACCAAATAATTCATCTAAGGTTTACAACCTATTATTCAGTTGAGCTAGGTTATGACCTGAGCAGTCTGGCTACAAAGTCTGTGTTCTTTGTTGCTAAATAATGAAGAGGTATAGGAAAATAAAATTAATCAATAACAAAATTAATAATTTAGAAAAAAACAGCAAAGTGAAAACTAAAACAGGTTATTTCAAAAGACTGATAGGAGAGATAAACAAGTAGTTAACCTAATGAGGAAAAAAAAAAAGAAAGAAAGAAAAGCAACAAAGAATGAGAAAAAGACAGAACTACAGATATAAATGGAGTTTCCCTGGTGGCTCAGTAGTAGAGAACCGCCTGCCAATACAGTAGATGTGGGTTCAATCCCTGGGTCAAGAAGATCCTCTGCGGAAGGAAATGGCAATCCAGTCCAGTGTGCTTGCCTGGGAAATCACATGGACAGAGGAGCCTAGCGGGCTACAGTCCATGGGGTTACAAGAGTCAGACATGACAGGACTTAGTGACTAAACGACAATAGATATACATGAGCATAGATGTGTGATTTCACATGATAAGTGACATATGTTTTCTGGCTCCCCTGGAACCTCAGGCAAAGACATCCTGGAAGGTGCCTGGTCCCTGACCAGCTGGCCATCCACTGACACCAATCACTTGCATCAATGTGTTTTGACCTGTTCTTTCCAATTTGGGCTTTCCAGATGGCTCACTGGTAAAGAATCCGCCTGCAATGCAGGACACCAGGGTTTGATCCCTGGATCAGGAAGATCCCCTGGAGAAGGGAATGACAACCCACTCCAGTGTTATTGCCTAGGAAATACCATGGACAGCGGAGCCTGGCAGGCTACAGTCCATGGCATCGCAGAGTCAGACAACTGAGTGGCTACACACTTTCCAACTTGAACACTAAACATCTTTGGAGAAATCTGATGGAGTCAAGCAGGAGTTTAAGGCAGAGCCATACAGGCTGTTAATTAAACAGAGGTCCAGGCCTGGAAAACCAACTGGATGTCAGGGACTTTGCCACAGGGGAGAGTTGGGGCAAGTTGAGGGTCTAGAAGCCAGGGAGTCACTCAAGGAAGGAATTTCAGCAAGTAGGTTCTCAAGGTTAAATGAAACAAGGCCAGGAATCTCGAAAGTCTGGCTGAGTCAGAGTCACTATGGAGCAAAAACACCAAAGTGAGTCTAATGGCCCCACAGAAGTGTTTGTTCATGAGTGGCTGCAGCCAGGGAGAGAATGAGAGACTGGCCAGCCATGCCAGACCCAGACAGATCTACCTTGAGGCATATGAGACCTCAGAGTGATTCTTACGCTGAGGACACACAGCTGTTTCTTTGCTATGAATATATTTTCACGAATAATATCTTCCATTCAAACCCTGACACAACAATGACTTTATAAAATGGAGTCTTTTCAACAACCACACACACAGCTTGAGGATTTAAATCAAATTAAATATGTCAACAATATTTTCCAGAAGTATTTTTGTTTAATTTTTAAACAATATGGTGGAAACTTTTAAATTTTTTTTTTAGATTTTTAAAAATTTATTTTCAATTGAAGGCTAATTGCTTTACAATATTGGTTTGACTTCTGCCATACATCAACATGAATTAGCCATAAGTATACATATATCCCCTCTCTCTTGAACCTCCCTCCCACCCCCACCCTTTCCCCTCCTCTAGGTTGTTGCAGAACCCCAGTGTGAGAACCCTGAGTCACATAGCAAATTTCCATTGGCTATCCATTTTACATATGGTAGTGTATATGCTTCCATTTTTATTCTTATTTTATTTTTTCCTTATTTTTTGTTTTTTTTGGCCATGCTGCATGGCTTATGGGATCTTAGTTCCCTGACGAGTGAAAGAACCCACACCCCTGCAGTAATTGCAGGGAGTCATAACCATTGGACAGCCAAGGAAGTCCCTGTTTGCTTTAATATCATTCTCCATCCCACTTCCCACTCCCACCTTGGCAGGAATTTTGACCTTTGCTGCTGGTTAAAATACAATAAAGAAGTTAAATTTTCGAAGGTGTTTATACTAAACTGAATTGGTCCCAGTGAAGGAATAAAATGATCCATGGAAACTCTCGACCTCCAGATGTACTTGACTTTTTGTATTCTTTTGACTTGTAATGATGCTTGGTGTTTATTTTAATTATGTATTGTTTAAATATAAACATGTACTGGATGGTGTTAATGGAACATGAAGAAACCATTGCATAATTACAATCTGGAATCTCTTGTGCCTAGTTAATGTGCATGAGCTGAAGGCAAGGACATCACAAACTTCACATGGACAGGTTCAGAAGTCCTGTAATGACTGACAGCAAATCACACACACATAGGGGTGTATGCGTGCTAAGTAGCTTCAATCGTGTTCGACTCTTTGCAACCTTATGGACTATAGCCTGCCAGGCCCTCTGTCCATAGACTTCTCCAGGCAAGAATACTGGAGTGGGTTGCCATGCCCTCCTCCAGAGGATCCTCCTGACCCAGAAATCGAACCCGCATCTCCTGCTGCTATGGCATTGAAGGTGGATTCTGTAGAGCTGAGCCACCAGGGAAGCCATCACCTCTGCCACATATATATATGCACACAGATATTTATGTTGCAAACAGGAGAAAATTCAGGGATGGGGGGTGTTGTTCTAAAGAGCCAATTTATTAACCCGTTAATGCTTCCCAGGTGGCTCAGTGGTAAAGAACCCACCTGCCAATTCAGGAGACATGGGTTTGATCCCTGGGTCAGGAAGATTCCTTGGAGTAGGAAATGGCAAACCACTCCAGTATTCTTGCCAGGGAAATCTCATGGACAGAGGCTGGCGGGCTATAGTCTATAGGGTCACAAAAGAGTTAGACATGATTTAGTGACTAAACAACAACAAATGTTTCCCATCTCACACAGGATTCAGGCAAGAACAGAGTAATCAGAAGTCATTGCTCATCTCAGACAATGAGAAATAGAGTATTGAAGGCATAAATCTCTCATACTCAGTTAATGGGACCACTATGGTGGGAATTTGGCAGCTCCAGAGAGTTATCTAATTTTAGTTCTTCTAAATTATCCTGGAAAGACATTATGGACCCTACTTTGAATAAGCAGTTAAGATCAATTAGAAATATGCATACATTTCATCATATCTGCATTGGAGATATGGCCAATTTTGTAGATAAAGGCAATTGTTGTACAGACTTTACATGCATAAACTCTATTGTGAACAATAACTTAATGAGGTAGGTACCACTTTTATTTCCATTTTGTAGATGAAGAAACAGGAACAGAAAGGTAAAACATATTACTTAAGAGTCTTATAACTGTGTTCTTTATGCTCTGCATTTTCAAGTACATTTATTTCATCAATATATTTTTAAGATCATTTCCTAACTTGCTTGATCTACTGAGGTATTGTGGATCACTTTACATTTTCTTATAGGGAACTGTGTGGGTTTTGAATCAGAATTTCATGAAAAAAATCCTGAAAAGCTTAAACTGCTTTCTGAAGGCACAAAACTAACTGTAAAGACTACAAGGGAGACATATTTTTGCAATGCATTTAGAAGTGTCTGAAGTTATTTCTAACCAACACTGAACCTAATAGATTATCAGGCCAGCTATAGGGCCATTTCAAATCACAGAATTACTTAGAGAATCTCCTCAAGATTCTAGTATTTCTGATGTCAAGTGAGATGCTTTTCCATCTTTAAAACCTGAGAATTTCCTGTTACACATTAGAACTATACAAAAAAGATCTTCATGACCCAGATAATCACGATGGTGTGATCACTCACCTAGAGCCAGACATCCTGGAATGAGAAGTCAGTGGGCCTTAGGAAGCATCACTATGAACAAAGCTAATGGAGGTAATGGAATTCCAGTTAAGCTATTTCAAATCCTAGAAGATGATGCACTGAAAGTGCTGCACTCAATATGCCAGGAAATTTGGAAAACTCAGCAGTGGCCACAGGACTGGATAAGGTCAGTTTTCATTCAGATCCCAAAGAAAGGCAATGCCAAAGAATGCTCAAATTACCAGACAATTGCCCTCATCTCACACGCTAGTAAATTAATACTTAAAATTCTTCAAGGCAGGCTTCAGCAATATGTGAACCATGAACTTCCAGATGTTCAAGCTGGTTTTAGAAAAGGCAGACGAACCAGAGATCAAATTGCCAACATCTGCTGGATCATGGAAAAAGCAAGAGAGTTCCAGAAAAACATTTATTTCTGCTTTATTGACTATGCCAAAGCCTTTGACTGTGTGGATCACCACAAACTGTGGAAAATTCTGAAAGAGATGGGAATACCAGGCCATCTGACCTGCCTCCTGAGAAATCTGTATGCAGGTCAAGAAGCAACAGTTAGAACTGGACATGGAACAACAGACTTGTTCCAAATGAGGAAAGGAGTACATCAAGGCTGTATATTGTCACCCTGCTTATTTAACTTATATGCAGAGTACATCATGCAAAATGCCGGACTTGATGAAACACAAGCTGGAATCAAGATTGCTGGGAGAAATATCAATAACCTCAGATATGCAGATGACACCACCCTTTGGCAGAAAGTGAAGAAGAACTAAAGAGCTCTTGAAGAAAGTGAAAGAGGAGAGTGAAAAGGTTGGCTTAAAACTCAACATTCAGAAAACTAAGATCTAGTCCTATCACTTCCTGGCAAACATATGGGAAAACAATGGAAACAGTGAGAGATATTATTTATGGGGGCTCCAAAATCACTGCAGATGATGACTGCAGCCATGAAATTAAAAATGCTTGCTCCTTGGAAGAAAAGTTATGACCAACCTAGACAGCTTATTAAAAAGCAGAGTCATTACTCTGCCAACAAAGATCCATCTAGTCAAATCTATGGTTTTTCCAATAGTCATGTATGGATGTCAGAGTTGGATTGTGAAGAAAGCTGAGAGCCGAAGAATTGATGCTTTTGAACCGTGGTGTTGGAGAAGACTCTTGAGAGTCCCTTGAACAGCAAGAAGACCCAACCAGTCTATCCTAAAGGAAACCAGTTCTGAACATTCATTGGAGGGACTGATGCTGAAACTCCAATACTTGGGCCACCTGATGTGAAGAACTGACTCATTTGAAAAGACCCTGACACTGGAAAAGACTGAAGGAGAGAGGAGAAGGGGACAACAGAGGGTGAGATGATTGGAGGGCATCACCAACTCAAAGGAGATGAGTCTGAGTAAACTCCGGGAGCTGGTGATGGACAGGTACGCCTGGCGTGCTGCAGTCTATGGGATTGCAAAAAGTCAGACACAACTGAGCAACTGATTTGACTGACTGAAATAATGTTTAGTGTTCAGTTCAGTTCAGTCACTCAGTCGTGTCCGACTCTTTGTGACCCCATGAATCGCAGCACACCAGGCCTCCCTGTCCATCACCAACTCCAGGAGTTCACTCAGATTCACGTCCATCAAGTCTGTGATGCCATCCAGCCATCTCATCCTTGGTCGTCCCCTTCTCCTCCTGCCCACAATCCCTCCCAGCATCAAAGTCTTTTCCAGTGAGTCAACTCTTCGCATGAGGTGTCCAGAGTACTGGAGTTTCAGCTTTAGCTTCATTCCTTCCAAAGAAATCCCAGGGTTGATCTCCTTCAGAATGGACTGGTTGGATCTCCTTGCAGTCCAAGGGACTCTCAAGAGTCTTCTCCAACACCACAGTTCAAAAGCACCAATTCTTCGGTGCTCAGCCTTCTTCACAGTCCAACTCTCACATCCATACATGACCACAAGAAAAACCACAGCCTTGACTAGACAGACCTTAGTCGGCAGAGTAATGTCTCTGCTTTTGAATATGCTATCTAGGTTGGTCATAACTTTCCTTCCAAGGAGTAAGCGTCTTTTAATTTCATGGTTGCACTCACCATCTGCAGTGATTTTGGAGCCCCCCAAAATAAAGTCAGCCACTGTTTCCCCATCTATTTGCCATGCAGTGATGGGACCAGATGCCATTATCTTCGTTTTCTGAATGTTGAGCTTTAAGCCAACTTTTTCACTCTCCTCTTTCACTTTCATCAAGAGGCTTTTAGTTCCTCTTCACTTTCTGCCATAAGAATGGTGTCATCTGCAAATCTGAGGTTATTGATATTTCTCCTGGCAATCTTGATTCCAGCTTGTGTTTCTTCCAGTCCAGCGTTTCTCATGATGTACTCTGCATATAAGTTAAATAAGCAGGGTGACAATATACAGCCTTGATGTACTCCTTTTCCTATTTGGAACCAGTCTGTTGTTCCATGTCCAGTTCTAACTGTTGCTTCCTGACCTGCATATAGGTTTCTCAAGAGGCAGGTCAGGTGGTCTGGTATTCCCATCTCTTTAAGAATTTTCCACAGTTTATTGTGATCCACACAGTCAAAGGCTTTGGCATAGTCAATAAAGCAGAAATAGATATTTTTCTGGAACTCTCTTGCTTTTTCCATGATCCCGTGGATGTTGGCAATTTGATCTCTGTTTCCTGTACCTTTTCTAAAACCAGCTTGAACATCAGGAATTTTTAGTGTTACTTCTGTTTAACTTTTTCCAAAGAAGAATACATCTTTAAGAGATTTTTTTTTCAGAAGGTAGTCCATTTTTAAAAAAAATAATACTTCCATTTAGAAAGAATTATTATCTCCATGCTTGGGGATGGTACACGGGGATGACCCAGAGAGATGTTGTGGGGAGGGGGGTGGGAGGGGGGTTCATGTTTGGGAACGCATGTACACTCGTGGTGGATTCATGTCAATGTATGGCAAAACCGATACAGAATTGTAAAGTAAAATAAAAAATAAATAAATAAATAAATAAAAATAAACATAAAAAAAAGAGAAAGAATTAGTATCTCCAATTAGAGCAGACTATTTCAATTCCCATAGCTTTTTGTTCCATAAAAAGTTACATTCATTCATAAAAATGTGGAAAGTTATTGATTCTAATTAAGACAATAGAATTTTGATAAACATTTGATGTATGAAATTCTAAAAGAATTGTTGCTTATTGAAACAACTTTACTGAGTTTTGGCTAATTTCTTTTTTTAATCCTAAATAAGTTTATATAAATATAAAAATCTTGAAACTAAAAGCTTATATCATAATCAAATTGGTGGAGTAAGCATATTTCTCAGTCAAAAGGCAAAAATGTTTTGTTAATACAAAAGCAAACAATTAGATCTTCCAATTTGTCTCTTCTTAGCTAGCAGGCAAATTATTCTATCCAACATGTCTCAGTGATAAAATATTCAATGGAACAGCACTTAATAGACACATAGAAGCAAATAGGAATTAGATGATAAACCTTAAACAAAGGTTAGCCTTAAACGCTTGAGACTTTCGAAATTTGTGCTTATGTTTGTTTACTCTTTTAAGTTAGTCTGCTTTGTCCCTAGAAATATACACATAACATGTGCAGAAGTGCTTCTTAACAAACTACCATAGTCACATAAAATACTACAGTCCAGGAAAAAGAAAAACAGAGTGTCAATTGCTTTGTTTTGTTTTTTTTTAGCTAACACTCACATTATTTTCTCAAACTTACTTTCCTCATTGGAAAAGACTTTGATACTGGGAGGGATTTTGGCAGGAGGAGAAGGGGATGACAGAGGATGAGATGGCTGGATGGCATCACTGACTCAATGGACGCGAGTCTGAGTGAACTCCAGGAGTTGGTGATGGACAGGGAGGCCTGGCATGCTGCGATTCATGCGGTCGCAAAGAGTCAGACACGACTGAGCGACTGAACTGACTGACTGACTGACTGACCCATGCCAGCCTCTGTCATTAGATGCTAATGCAATTCATCTTACTCTCTGAATTCACTAGACCCACTTCCAGACCTTTGCATATAGTAGGCATCAACATTTACTTCCAGTTTATTGAGTGAAAGATAGTGAGTCTTGCACCTGTGGGTGCTATTTCTTGGGAGGCAGCTGTAATTACATACCACTTGAATCTTTGTTTCCACATTCCCTGGTGGCTCAGATGGTAAAGCATCTGTCTACAATGTGGGAGACTGGGGTTCGATCCCTGGGTTGGGAAGATCCCCTGGAGAAGGAAATGGCAACCTGCTCCAGGACCATTGCCTGGAAAATCCCATGGATGGAGGAGCCTGGTGGGCTGCAGTCCATAGAGTCGCAAAGAGTCGTACACGACTGAGCAACTTCAATTCAATTCAATTTGAATCTTTGTTTCCACAAAAGTAATTCCATTTGTACATTATTTGTCTTTTTCTGACTCATTACACTTTGTATGATATCTTCAAGGTCCATCTGTGCTGCGCCATCCTTAGTCTCTTCAGTTGTGTCTGACTCTTTGCGACCCCATGGACTGTAACCTGCCAGGCTCCTCTGTACGTGGGATTCTACAGGCAAGAATACTGGAGTGGGTTGCCATGCCCTCCTCCAGGGAATCTTCCCAACCCAGGAACTGAACCCAGGTCTCCTGCATTTCAGGCAGATTCTTTACTTTCTGAGCTACCAGGGAAACCAAAGATTACGGCGTGGGTAGCCTATCCCTTATCCAGGGGATCTTCCTGACCCAGGAGTCAAACCAGGGTCCCCTGCATTGCAAGCAGATTCTTTACCAGCTGAGCTACCAGGGAAGCCCTCAGGGTCCATCTGTGTCGTCTCAAATGGCAAGATTTCATTCTTTATTATGACTAAGTAATACAATATACATGTATTATATATATATATATATGATGGATGAAGAAAGTGTGGTACATATATACAATGGAATATTACCCAGTGATAAAAGGTGCAAGTTTGTTTATCATTGTAGTCTTGGTTTGCATTTCCCTGATAATTAGTGATGTTGAGCACATTTTCATGTGCCTGTTGGCCATCTGTGAGTCTTCTCTGGAAAAGTGTCTATTCAGGTCCCTTTATTCAGCATATTAAAAGACAGATACCATATCATTTCACCCATATGTGGAATCTAAAAAACAAAGCAAGCAAACAATATAAAACAGAAACAGAGTCACAGTTACAGAAAACAAACTGGTGGCTGCCAAAGGGGAGGGAGGGTGGGGAATGGATAAAATACATAATAGAGATTAAGGGGTACAAATATCCCACCTATTAAATAAGTCATAGAGCTGTAATGTACACATAAGAAATATAAGTCAATAATATTAAAATAACTTTGTACACTGACAGACTGTAACTGGAGTTATTGTGCTGATTATTTCATAATGTATAAAAATATCAAATCATAACATTGTACACCTGAATCTAATATAATATTGTATATTAAACACAGCTTAATAAAAAAGTAATTCCATCCAGCCAACTTATTTCAAAACACTAAAGACAGTATTGAAGTTTTTTTCCTTTATTTATGTTTTGTACTAAAACTAAACTTGATACCATTTAAGAACAATTTTAAGCTTAAACTCAAACTATCCTAAACATCTAACCCTGAAACTTGAGAGCACCTTTCAGCATCACACTCCAGTTGACTTTATATACTATATGAAGCTGTCCTTGACAAATTGCCTTATCTTAAAGATCATTAAAATGATTGAAAATTTGCATTACAGTATCATACCAAGTTAACATTAACTTACTCTCAAAATAAAGACCATTATTGAATACTATTTTTCAACATACTTTGCTATTTCTCTCTACCATTAAGCCAGAATAACATCAGGCTTGCAATTCCAAGTGCCACTGCACACAAATTTTTATAAGTGTAAATAAATATAGAGGCTATAAGTAAGACATAAGTGATAAAGTAGCATCAAGAGTGTACTAAGAAGGAAAGAAATATATAGAAATTATGCATACCCAGAAGCACAATGAAAGTGAAAATTTTATCCTGTGAACCTAGAACTTTTTGTTGTTGAGTCACCAAGCTGTATTCGACTCCCTGAGACCCCATGGACTGCAGCATGCCAGGCTTCCCTGTCTTTCACTGTCTCCCTGAATTTGCTCAAACTCATGTTCATTGAGTCAGTGATGCCGTCCAACCATCTTATCCTCTGTTGCCCCTTTCTCCTCCTCCTGCCCTAAATCTTTCTGCATCAGAGTCTTTTCCAGTGAAATGGCTCTTCACATCAGGTGGCCGAAGTATTGGAGCTTCAGCACCAGTCCTTCTAATGAATACTGAGGGTTAATTTCCTCTAGGATTGACTGGTTTGATCTCCTTGCTGTCCGAGGGGCTCTCAAGAGTCTTATCCAGCACCACAGTTCAAAAGCATCAACTGGAACCAGGTAAAACTGGGAAGTTGGTGAGAGTGTGTCTATAAACTTCTGCCCTGTCTTTTCTTCCTCCTCCTCCTGCTGCTGCTGCTGCTAAGTCGCTTCAGTCGTGTCCGACTGTGCAACCCCATAGACGGCAGCCCACCAGGCTCCCCCGTCCCTGGGATTCTCTAGGCAAGAACGCTGGAGTGGGTTGCCATTTCCTTCTCCAATGCATGAAAGTGAAAAGTGAAAGTGATGATGCTCAGTCGTGTCCAACTATTAGCGACCCCATGGACTGCAGCCTACTAGGCTCCTCCATCCATGGGATTTTCCAGGCAAGAGTACTGGAGTGGGGTGCCATCGTCTTCTCCTTTTCTTCCTCCTACCCAACTCTAAACACCTGGGACTCTTGAATAAGAAATTTCACTGGACCAACTCAGTACTTGATAGATGGAAGGTAACAAGGTTTCTGGGCATATGGCCACTGCCCATTAAGGGAAACTTTGTAAATATTTAATTATAATGTGACTGTATAATTGTAATGTGACTGCTACTCTCCATTTCTTCCCTTTGGTATCTTTCCTAGTTTAACTCCTTTTAGTTTCCTTAATTTCATATTATCAGGTAAGACTCATTTGTGATGAACTAAAATATCTATTTTCCTTTTTTGATTTTAAAAGTTTAGAATTTGGAAGGACTGAAGATATGGGCTGTAATTGTGTCCTGAGTGTGAATACAGATGAAACACGTTAGTCAGTGCAGATTTCTTTTTGCTGAGAACTTAGTGGAGAGAAATGTAAAATTCATTCCAGAGACTTTAATAAGAATTTAAAAAAGAAAGAAAAAGAAGGGAACTTGTACCTTTTCATGACCCCTTAAAGCAGGAGTCGCCAACCTCTGGTATCTAATGCCCATGATATGAGGTGGAGCTGATGTACTAATAATAGAAATAAGTTATACAATAAATGTAATACACTTGAATCATCCCAAAAGCACCCCCCCACCACCACCATCTGTGGAAAAATTGTCTTCCATGAAACCACTCCCTCATGCCAAAAAGGCTGGGGACTACTGCCTTAAAATGTTTTCAAGCATAATTCACTGGAAGAGATACTTGTGATTATTTCCTCTTTCACATAAAATTTCAGAGCTAAACATCACAGTGTACAAAATTTCCCTTCGTTTCCTACAAAGACTTCTCTGTTTAGAAAATGCATTCATCTGTAAAATGGAGCTAACTTTTGGTTCATCCCAGGGATTTGAGGGGCAATGAATCAAGTTTTTTTTTTTTTTTTTTTAAGTTCTCTGAAATCATAATGTTCAGGGATTCTTTATAAATTATTATTATTAGTTTTAACTCCAAAGTCTCATCTTTGACACATGGCCTCACCACAACTTCCTCCTTTTGGCTGTGGCTCAACAATTCCTACAGACAAGGATCACTGCAGACATCTGATTTCTACATTGTTGAGCTAAAGAGAGGCATATACTAAGGCCATGTTTCTCTGGGCACTTGTTTATCTTGGGTTCAGTCGGTGTGTTACAGAAATATATTAGACCCTCACTCCCAGGAGGAAACCGAAACTGTGAGAAAGACAAAATCTGGCTGACCTTCTGCAAAAACAGCCAGCCAGCCCTGCTGAGAGGCAGCAGCAGCAAAAACAGAGGCCAGAACTATTGAGTTTTTGTCTCGCAGGATGACAATTCGTTAAAAATTGTTTTAACTACAGAAGGAGTAACTCAGCTCCACCCTCCCGTTTCATCTGCATTAGGCGGATAACAAATGGCAACGCGTAATCTATATGGGTAATAGTGTCAATGAAAGATCAAGATTATACATGATACTTGCTAAATTTGTTATGCCTCATTAGTGCTGGGGCTTATTACAGAGAGCTCCACGGTTCCCAGGCATTCCCTCATGGGCTGTCCTGATGGATAATGCAAATAAAGAAAGGAAAGGCACCAATGACACAGTGCTCACACTGCATTTGTCAGGGGCATAGTTAGCTGGATTAGGTATGCTCTGCATTTTCTATCACCGTCACATATTGATCTGAATTTATAGTCACGCTCACTTAGCGCTGCCGTGTTTTCCACAATGGTGCTCCCTCAAAGGACAAATGACACTCCAACCAAACTTTCCAAAGAATATTTAGATTTTCCAACATGAAGAGGCCATCTGGCTGAATAGTTAGTGGCCCTTTAGATCTTTAGCTGAAAGGAAAATGTATGTGTGTGTGTGTGTGTGTGTGTATGTAAGATTTTTTGAGTTATTTTAAAAAGAAAAAAAAGTATCTTGTTTTAAAGGCAATTCACAAGATGCCAAAGCATTGAAAAGTTATATCCTTGAGTTTCTTTTCAAGTTAATTAAAAGTAAGAAACAGAACCCCAAGCTTCTTCATTTCCAAGAGGAAAGCAGAAACATTCCAAAAGAAAATGCTCTGTTGCATTCCTATTCCATGAAGATTTAACTAGAAAAAAGGAAATCTTTTAACTAGAAGTAACCAGAAAGATTCAATATTCAAGGAGAGAAGTGTATGAGTATTCATAAGGATGTGGCCTTGACTCTTACCTGAGCATCAGAGGTAGTAAGTTACTCAGCAGAGGCATTTCATTCATATGCTCCTTAAGTGCTCAGTCATGTCCAGCTCTTTGCAACCTCATGGACCGTATGGTATTCCATGGACCCCTGCCAGGCTCCTCTGTCCATGGGATTTTCCCGGCAAGAATACTGGAGTGGTTGCCATTTCCTCCTCCAGAAGATCTTCCTGGCCCAGGGATTGAACAAATGGCTCTTGTGTCTCCTGCATTGCAGGCAGATTCTTAATTGCTGAGCACCAGGGAAACTCCTTAAATAAACAGTATGCAAAATCATAGGTAGGTAGTATGCTCTATACTCCTACCATGCAATTTTATGTTATACGGCTGTTGTGCTTGATTTTGTTTCCAGGGTAGAATGTGTGTGTATGCTTTCATATCTCCTGACTAAAATAAACCATTAATTTCATGAGAAAAACAAAATGTAAGAAACAAGTCAACTAAGGCTTCTAATCCTAAAGAGACATGCTTAGTTTAGGACCTGAGTATCTCACTCTCTGTCCACCAGATTCTTAACCACTTAGGCTGTTAAGAATTATCATGTTTTCCACAGCCACTTCAAAAGTGATACCTTGATTTAGATTATGTCAAAGATTGATGCATTGTACTTTTTCTGAATGCCATCAAAGTCTTGCTTTTTATTTGATAATATGCACGTGTTTATGTTAAGACATGTCAGAAAAAGAGATGGCATTTTAATGATTGCCATCATCAAGAGCTTCCTGAGCATTTTAAGAAATAACTGCTTAGAAAATTGAAAAGACCTTGGAGCACTGATATAAACATGATTGTTTTCTGTCATTAGGTATTGGCAACCCATTTTTACTTCTGATGGGTTCTTCCTAATCCTTGAGTTATTCTATCCTATACCCAGTAAACATATGACTTCTACTTATCCAAAGATAATTTTGATAACTCCTTTAATACTCACATATTTATCATGGTGGCTTTTTGTGGGACTATACCATGGCTCAAATGTTTCAAATCTCTGATTTCTCTTTAAACATGTCTTTTGAACCTATGGCTTAAACTCTGTACTTTTAGCTAAGGCCACTAGAAAAATAATACATATCTAGCAAGCACTTGATAAGTAAGCCTATGGATTTCTAAGGAGACCAGCATGTTTAGTGTGCAGTTTTCAGTCTTGGTTAAAATTAGAATCACCTATAGAGCCTTAAATATTGTCATGTCCAGGTCCTACCTCTAGTCAAATAATGGTCATTGAATAAGGCCAAGGCACCAGTATTTCAGAAAAATCTCCATATATTTTTAAGGTATGATTACAATTGACAGTCACTGGTGTAAACCAAATGCCTAATGGGAGAATAGGCACTTAAAGAGAATTTTATGCAAAAAACAAATGTGAAAAGGTAATCAGATGAAGAATAAAAGCACATTATTTTAAAAGATATATATGAAGATACTCTATGTTAACTGCCTTGTTTTTGCACATGGATAGGAAAAAGGGAATTTAAGAATACATTAGCAGAAAACAAAGTCTTATCAGGATGTCTTCAGAGGGAGAAGTTTTCCACAAAAAATGAAAACAAAAGCAGGATTTTTGAATACTAGAAATGGAGAGGACCTCAGAGGTCCTCTTGCTTGATTCACAGAACATCAGAATTTGAGAGGACATTTCATTTGAAGAAACCAAAGGTACAGGGAGATTAATCAGATATAATCAAGTTGTTAAGTGAGTTAGAGAAGTAGTGCTAGTGGTAGAGGGTCTGCCTGCCAATGCAAGAGACAGGGATTCGATCCCTGGGTCGGGAAGATCCCCTAGAGAAGGAAATGACAACTCACTCCAGTATTCTTGCCTGGGAAATCCCAAGAACAGAGGAGCCTGGTGGGCTATAGTTCATGGGGTTGCAGAGAGTCAGACATGACTGAGCATAGCACACACAGAGAAAGCATAGGGCCCAGAAACCCAGATGTCCTAAAGAAGATACACGGCTCCTTCTGTCATGTTATCATGTTACACTTCTCCATTTACCAGGAATCCAGGCCCATCTGTGTGCTACAGAAAAGTATTAGGAAGAAATTCAGATAGATTAAAATTAACATTATAAGTTTGGCTAGAGTTAAACACCATGGTGATACTTAAGTTGAAATAGCAATGAAATGTTAGAAAGAACAGCACTGAATTGTACTTTATATTTGTGTATGGGGGGTGGGTGCAAAAATCGTTAATGCTAAGCTTAACTATTAATAAAATATTTGTTTTCGTTTTTATAAAAGAACTCTTGAGTGGAAAAGTACATTAATCTTCTGAGTTATTCATTTCCATGGTGGTCTGGATGTTTGACCCAGAAACCCATAACTAAGACATCATTTTCCTAAATATAGGAAGGTTCGCTAAAATGAAACTGAAAGGAAGTGAAAGTGAAGTCGTTCAGTTGTGTCTGACACTTTGCGACCCCATGGACTGTCACCTACCAGGATCCTCTGTCCATGGGATTTTCCAGGCAAGAGTACTGGAGTGGGTTGCCATTTCCTTCTCCAGGGTATGCTCCTGACCCGGGGTCGAACCCAGGTCTCCCGCATTGTGGGCAGATGCTTTACCATCTGAGACATAGGTACCCTAAAGAAAAATTTAAAACTTCAAGAGATGAGCAAGCCAGAATTAATATTAAACATAGCAATTGTGCCAAACTCTATATTGCTATCGATAGTAATGTAACAATAACTCCTTTTAGAAATAGTTGGATTTTTTTTTTTTTTTTACTTTACAATAGTGTATGGTTTTGCCATACATTGACATGAATCCGCCACGGGTGTATACAAGCTCCCAGTCCTGAATCCCCCTCCCACCTCCCACCCCATATCATCTCTCTGGGTCATCCCTGTGCACCAGCCCCAAGCATCCTGTATCTTGTATCAAACATAGACTGGCGCTTCGTTTCTTACATGATAGTATACATGTTTCAATGCCATTCTCCCAAATCATCCCACCCTCTTCCTCTCCCTCACAGTCCAAAAGTCCATTCTATACATCTGTGTCTCTTTTGCTGTCTCACATACAGGGTCATCATTACCATCTTTCTAAATTCCGTATATATGTGTCAGTATAATGTATTGGTGTTTTTCTTTCTGGCTTACTTCTCTCTGTATAATCGGCTCCAGTTTCATCGATCTCATTAGAACTGATTCAAATGTATTCTTTTTAATGGCTGAGTAATACTCCACTGTGTATATGTACCACAGCTTTCTTATCCATTCATCTGCTGATGGACATCTAGGTTGTTTCCATGTCCTGGCTATTATAAACAGTGCTGCAATGAACATTGGGGTACATGTGTCTCTTTCAATTCTGGTTTCCTCGGTGTGTATGCCCAGCACTGGGATTGCTGGGTCATAAGGCAGTTCTATTTGCAATTTTTTAAGGAATCTCCACACTGTTCTCCATAGTGGCTGTACTAGTTTGCATTCCCACCAACAGTGTAAGAGGGTTCCCTTTTCTCCACATCCTCTCCAGCATATATTGCTTGTAGACTTTTGGATCGCAGCCATTCTGACTGGTGTGAAATGGTACCTCATTGTGGTCTTGATTTGCATTTCTCTGATAATGAGTGATGTTGAGCATCTTTTCATGTGTTACTTAGCCATCCGTATGTCTTCTTTGGAGAAATGCCTATTTAGTTCTTTGGCCCATTTTTTTGATTGGGTCATTTATTTTTCTGGAGTTGAGCTGCATAAGTTGCTTGTATATTTCTGAGATTAGTTGTTTGTCAGTTGCTTCATTTGCTATTGTTTTCTCCCATTCAGAAGGCTGTCTTTTCACCTTACTTATAGTTTCCTTTGTTGTGCAGAAGCTTTTAATTTTAATTAGATCCCATTTGTTTATTTTTGCTTTTATTTCCAGTATTCTGGGAGGTGGATCATAGAGGATCCTGCTGTGATTTATGTCGGAGAGTGTTTTGCCTATGTTCTCCTCTAGGAGTTTTATAGTTTCTGGTCTTACATTTAGATCTTTAATCCATTTTGAGTTTATTTTTGTGTGTGGTGTTAGAAAGTGTTCTAGTTTCATTCTTTTACAAGTGGTTAACCAGTTTTCCCAGCACCACTTGTTAAAGAGATTGTCTTTACTCCGTTGTATATTCTTGCCTCCTTTGTCAAAGATAAGGTGTCCATAGGTGTGTGGATTTATCTCTGGGCTTTCTATTTTGTTCCATTGATCTATATTTCTGTCTTTGTGCCAGTACCGTACTATCTTAATGACTGTGGCTTTGTAGTAGAGCCTGAAGTCAGGCAGGTTGATTTCTCCAGTTCCATTCTTATTTCTCAAGATTGCTTTGGCTATTCGAGGTTTTTTGTATTTCCATACAAATCTTGAAATTATTTGTTCTAGTTCTGTGAAAAATACCGCTGGTAGCTTGATAGGGAATGCATTGAATCTGTAGATTGCTTTGGGTAGTATACTCATTTTCACTATATTGATTCTTCCAATCCATGAACATGGTATATTTCTCCATCTATTAGTGTCCTCTTTGATTTCTTTCATCAGTGTTTTATAGTTTTTGATATATAGGTCTTCAGTTTCTTTAGGTAGGTATATTCCTAAGATTTATAAAATCAAAGTGAAAGTGTTAGTTGCTCTTTTGTGACTGACTCTTTGCAACCCCATGTAGACTGCTGTAGCCTGCCAGGCTCCTCTGTCCATGGAATTCTCCAGGCAAGAATACTGGAGTGGGTTGCCATTTCCTCCTCCAGGGGATCTTCCTGACCTAGGGATTGAAACTGCGTCTCCTGCATCTTCTGCATTGCAGGCAAATTCTACATTGCTGAGCCACCAGGGATGCCCCTAAAGTGATTTGGGCTCCTTCCAAAGATCAAATCCTTTCTCAAAGTTTCACGATTTTTTTTTTAACCCCTGAGGACCGTAAAAAGAATATGCTAAATACTTTTTGTTTAACAGGGCATTTTGCTAGTAGCACCTGATATTCAAAGTGAAAGTCTCTCAGTTGTATCTGACTCTTTGTGATTCCATGGACTATACAGTCCATGGGATTCTCCAGACTAGAATACTGGAATGGATAGCTATTCCCTTCTCCAGGGGATCTTCCCAACCCAGGGATCGAACTGGGGTCTCCTGCATTGCAAGCAGATTCTTTACCAGCTGAACCACAAGGGAAGCCCTAGCAGCCCTGATACAGCTTCTCAAATTACATGGCAAATACAACAAAAAATGATAAAACTTAAATCAGTACCAAAATAAAAGATTAATTACGTAGAAGACATATATGGAACTATTAGGAAAATAAAACTGCATTGAGACAATGACACCACCTTTACTTTACCCCAGGGAGGTAAATTTATGAAACATATAAGGAAATTTAAGAGAAACCTGAAATGAAACAGTCCTATCTGTTTCTATATCCTCAACTGTTTTCCCTCAATCACACAGCCTAAAGATAGACCCTAACTAGATTTGTAGAACAGATCTGGAAACTATTTTTTTTATCATAATAGAGAAATTTAGAGTGCTTGGAAAATTTCATAGAAATTCATAGAATGTCATTGTGTTGACATTCAAGCACCTGATTGGTGGGCTGGTTTCACAGCACAGGACAAAGACCAGGCTGCATAACTTTGAACTCATGTAGTTCATCCCAGGTGGACTAAGACAAATTGGATATTCACTGTGATATCACATTACAACACTAACACCATCAAAGTTAGTTTTATAATTGTAACTTTGATATGCAAAATTATTTAGAAAAAAACATTTATTTATTCTTGTAACTTGCTATTTTAGCAATCACTTTTGTTTATAGCCTGAACTCTTTTTAAATTTATAATTTAGCATTATTTACTGTGGGCTTCCCAGGTGGTTCAGTGGTAGAGAATCCGCCTGCCAATGTAGGAGACACAGGAGATGCTTGTTCAATCCCTGGGTCAGGAAGATCCGCTGGAGGAGGAAATGGCAACCCACTCCAGTATTCTTGCCTGGAAAATCTCATGAACAGAAGAGCCTGGTGGGCTACCATCCATGGGGTTACAAAGAGTTGGACACAACTGAGCAAGCATGCACATTATTTACTATATTAGGAAAGTATAATTTATAATATTTCAACCCTAATTTGCAAATGGCAAACAAGCCTCATTGAAGAGTTCTAAGTTTTTTAATGCATTATTAATGATAAACCAGATGCTGAATATGAAAGTGATTTCAAATACATGAAGACCAAAAAAGGTCATATTAATTTTACTCAGAAGTATGAGTCACGTGTTGAGTTCAATTTTGTAGCCATAATTGACACCAAAACATGAAACCCTGGTGTATTATTTGCAGAGATACAATAGGCATTGAAACAATGGAACTATTGTAAGATAAGCAGTATTTACATTTTAAAAAGACATGAAGAAGTAAATTCAAAATTAAAAAAAAAAAACTGTTTCAAAGGAAAGCTATTGATTTGAAAAGCCAAAAGAAACAGACATCACTGTATCATAGTGTGTATGAAGCATCTTGTAAAGAAGAACTTTAGATTACAAAATAGTAAAAAAAAAAAAAAAAAATCACAGACAACTGTCAAGACATTAGTGAAGGCCTGCATTAAATAGATTTTATCTGAATTGTTTGGCAAATCTATAGCATAGAAGATAGCTGAAGTATCACTTTCCTATGATACAATCTCTATGGATATTCAGGAATTAGCTTATGAGGTGGAATACCAAGTCATAGAACAAATAATACGAGCAAAGTTGTTTTATTTTATTACAACTTAATGAATGCAAATGTATTGTCTGAGCTTCCCTGCTGGCTCAGATGGTAAAGAATCTGCCTGCAATGCAGAATACCAGGTTTTGATCCCTTGCTTGGGAAGATCCTCTGGAGAAGGGAATGGCAACCCACTCCAGTATTCTTGCCTGGAGAATTCCATGGACAGAAGAGCCTGGTGAGCTCCAGTTCATGGGGTTGAAAGAGTCGGACATGACTGACTGACTAACACTTACCCTTATTTATATTGTCTAACATGAGCATACTTTTTTTTAGTATATGAGCAATTTGAATATGATGACATTATGAAGGAAGAATTTTTTCAGCTTTATGGAGATAAAGAACAATCTTTGAACTGTCTACTATTATGAAAGATTGCATTATCAACAAATGTGGTTTAGAGTTCAAGTTGGGTGTAGGAATACATTCTATGGAGCAGAACATATGGAACATATCTGTTCTGTGGAACAAAAATGACAGGGAAACATTTTGGAGTTATCATAACCAGATGAAGGAGCTTGTATCAGAAAGTGAATCAACATCTGCTTCCATCATTGAGAAAGTCTTGCTACCAGTAAAAGTCACCTGAACTAAACAGTTTAGTGACACAGTAAAAATTATAAATTACATAAAGCTAAAGAGCTTTTACTTGCTGTTATCCCTATTGTTATAATACTGAAAATGATTGTAAGTAATTGTTATTATTATTATTTTTTTTGAGGTTAAGTGGCTTCACCGATGGGCACAGACAGTAAAGAGTCTGCCTGCAATGCAGGAGACCTGGGTTCAATCCCTGGGTCAGAAAGAGCCCCTGGAGAAGGAAATGACTGAGTAGAGGTAAGATGTTCATCCAGGAAAAATATCTGTTAAAAATGTTTGAATGAAGAATGAATTCATAATGCTTAGCCAGATAATTCACTTAGTTCCAGTTTTTAAAAGATAAAAATCATTCAGTCTGACTTCCTTAATTTCATTGTATTTTTATACATTTCATATTTTTGAAGTGTATCTGTGTCCTGTGCTCAGTTGTATTTGACGCTCCGGGCCCCTCTGTCCATGGGATTTCCCAGGCAAGAATACAGGAGTGGGTTGCCATTTCCTATTCCAGGGGATCTTCACAGCCCAGGGATCAAACCCAAGTCTCTTGCAAGTCTCCTTGCATTGGCAGGCTGCTTCTTTACCACTACCACCACCTGGGAAGCCCCCAAAATGATTTCTTCAAATAGATACTTTAACCCAACAGTATTCCTGTGAGTCATAGTTGTAATTTGTTAGGAAACTTGAAATTCAGAGGGTTAACTTTCCAAATCTCCTGATGCCATTCTAGATTTCAGGTTTAAACTCTTGCAAAAAGCCTTTTCAATAACTTTAAAATTATATAACTATAAATGAAAGTCTCAAAAGTGAACTTCTATGCTCTAAATTCTTCCTGGCTCATCCATCATGCACACTCTCCTTGTATTACTCTCACAATATGATTATGTCACCAGGGTTCCAAAGAGGAACCTAAGGGGCTTTCACAGGAGATGCAGGTTCAATCTAGCCTGGAAAATTCCATAGAGAGAGGAGCCTGGTGGGCTAACATCCATGGGATCGAAGAGAGTCAAACACAAGTGAGCACACACACACTCTAATCACTGGACAGTTAACACTTTGGTGTTATGGTAGTGGAAGGCAGTCTTTCTGTGTGCTAGATACATCAACAACAGATTTCTAACATTCAAAAACAATAATTTTCTGTTTTTTAACAACCAGTTCCGGAATAGGTACTTTGTTTCTTACTAGACGCTGCCTACTATACAGCCAGTAACTTCTTGGCTTTCTTCATGTCATTAGAGGTCAAATTCTTATATTACTTTTTATTGTGCGAAGCATATCCAAGTGTGGAGTTCCTTTTGAAGTGAATCTTTCAAATTACTTCTCTTAGATAATCTCCAGTGCTGAGAAATGCAATAAATACAACAGTAAAATACATCAACCCTTTGTACTTGGTCAGTTTCTTAACAAGAACATTATCCTCAGGCAAATACCAGACTAAAAAATAGGGTAAACAAACACTTTGTACTAAAGGTTAGTGGGAAAATTCAGCCTTCAATTCACTTAAGATCATAAAGTGTTATGAATATGTTCTGTTTGCCAGGCAATGTGCTAGGAACAACAAAATTTAAAAGATGAGTAAGTGTAATCTTACTGAGATGGCATTTATAATTTTAGGGAATGTATAATATGCATAAATATTTTGAATAGTAAATATATTATAAGTGTTTGTATGATATGCAGGAAATAATAACTAATTTACAAAGTATAACTGAAGACCAACATAGTTAGTCTTCCATGTAGTTAAAGAGCACAGACTTTGTAGTTAGTTCTGGGTTTGGCTACTTATTATATGATCTTGAACAAGAAAACACTCTCATCTGAGCCTCGGTTTCATCTGAAAGTGGGATAATAGTCTGTAACTCCAAAGATAGGTGTAAAGATAAAATTAAATAAGATGGTATATGGACAATGTCTAATATTTTTCCTAACGTGGAGTGGATGCTTAACAGTTCTGATCTCTTCCTTAACGTCTCCAAAGCTCTTGTAAAGTATTTGTCGTTGTATTATTATGCTGCTAGGTGTATCATTCAGGCATTCAGCAAAAATCCCTGTATACATGTTATGTGCAAGGAGCTCTATTGAAACAAAGTCCCTAATGTGAAGAAAAATACAATTTGGGTGAGCACGGTTGAGGGAAGGAGATGAAGAGCAGAAAATGAAATAGATGCTCTGAAGGAAATAAATAGAAGACCTATAGAGGATAATGATGGAATGGGGACTAATATAGATGAGAAGGGGAGAGTGAGTTCATGATGAAAGATGCAACAGAGAAGATGCTAGGCCAGTTTTTATAGAACTTTGTAGGCCATAGCAAGAGGATTTTACATAAGGAATTAAATAATACAAATTTTATATGATACAAATTACTATGAGTTGTCTGTCAGAAAAGAACTGTGGAAGAAAAGAGTCAAAGAAAAGACATCAGCTGAGAATTTTTCATTACAGTAAGAAAGACACGCGGTAATATCAGGACTTAGGATGGTAATTCTGGTGAGAGAATGTATTATCCAGATTTGACATGGTTTTGTATGTAAAGTCAATGGCACTTCCTAGAAAATGGGATAAGGAGAATGAGGAGAAGGAAGGAATAGGGAAAACTCTGGATTTTGACTTAAGTAAAAGAATAGATGATGACTTGGAAAACAGTGGGTGGAATTTGGGGGACAGAAGCCAAATTTGCATGTGCTAAATAAGGGGAAATGGGGGTTGAATTGGAACCAACATGGGTAGACTATACATTCAAGACATTTTACTGCTTACAAAAAGGAAGTGAAAATGGAGAAATAGCTGTTAGGAGATGTGGGGCCAAGAAGACCTTTTTTAAAAAAAGATAGGAGATAGTGGTGGATTTTTTTTTAAATATATGAACCAATAATTTCAGTTCAATCACTCAGTCGTGTCTGACTCTGTGTATTCCCATGGACTATAGCACAGCAGGCTTCCCTGTCCATCACCAAATCCTAAACTTGCTCAAACTCCAACCATCTCATCCTCTGTTGTCCCCTTCTCCACTTGCCTTCAATCTTTACCAAAATCAGGGTCTTTTCCAATGAGTCAGTTCTTCACATCAGGTGGTCAAAGGATAGGAATTTCAGCTTGAGCATCAGTCCTTCCAATGAATATTCAGGACTGATTTCCTTTAGGATGGACTGGTTGGATCTCCTTGCAGTCCAAGAGAATCTCAAGAGTCTCTCCAACATGACAGTTCAAAAGCATCAATTCTTTGGTACTCAGCTTTCTTTATAGTCCAACTCTCACATCCATACATGACTACTGGAAAAACCATAGCTTTGACTAGAAGGACCTTTGTTGACAAAGTAATGTCTCTGCTTTTTAATATGCTGTCTAGGTGGGTCATAGCTTTTCTTCCAAGGAGCAAGCATTTTTTATTTCATGGCTGCAGTCACCATCTGCAGTGATTTTGGAGCCCCCACCCCAAAATAAAGTCTCTCACTGTTTCCATTGTTACCCCATCTATTTGGCCATGAAGTGATGGGATCAGATGCCATGATCTTAGTCTTCCGAATGTTGAGCTTTAAGCCTACTTTTTCACTCTCCTCTTTCACTTTCATCAAGAGGCTCTTTAGTTCTTCTTTGCTTTCTGCTATAAGGGTGGTGTCATCTGCATATCTGAGGTTACTGATATTTCTCCCGACAACCTTGATTCCAATTTGTGCTTCATCCAGTCCAGCATTTGGAATGATGTATTCTGTGTATAAGTTAAATAAGCAAGGTGACAATATACAGCCTTGATGTGCTCCTTTCCTTATTTGGAACCAGTGTGTTGTTCCATGTCCTGTTCTAACTGTTGCTTCTTGACCTGCATATTGATTTCTCAGGAGGCAAGTCAAGTGGTCTGGTATTCCTATCTCTTGAAGAATTTTCCACAGTCTGTTGTGATCCACACAGTCAAAGGCTTTGCTATAGTCAACAAAGCAGAAAAAGATGTTTTTCTGGAATTCTCTTGTATTTTTTGATGTTCCAGTGGATGTTGGCAATTTGATCTCTGGTTCTTCTGCCTTTTCTAAATCCAGCTTGAACATCTGGAAATTTATGGATCATGTACTGTTGCAGCCTGGCTTGGAGAATTTGGGGCATTAATTTGCTAGTGTGTGAAATGAGTGAAACTGTGCGATAGTTTGAGTATTCTTCGGCATTGCCTTTCTTTGGGATTGGAATGAAAACTGACTTTTCCAGCCCTGTGACCACTGTTGAGTTTTCCAAATTTGCTGGCATATTGAGTGCATCACTTTCACAGCATCATCTTTTAGGATTTGAAATAGCTCAACTGGAATTCCATCACCTCCACTAGCTTTGTTTGTAGTGATGCTTTCTAAGGCCCACTTGACTTTGCGTTCCAGGATGTCTGGTTCTAGGTGAATGATCACACCATCGTGGTTATCTGGGTCATTAAGATCTTCTATGTACAGTTCTGTGTATTCTTGCCACCTTTTCTTAATATTTTCTGCTTCTGTTAGATCCATAACATTTCTGTCATTTATTGTGCCCATCTTTGCATGAAATGTTCCCTTGGTATCTCTAATTTTCTTGAAGATATTTTTAGTCTTCCCCATTCTATTGTTTTCCTCTATTAGGAAGGTTTTCTTATCTCTCCTTGCTATTCTTTGGAACTTTGCATTCAAATGCAGAGTATATCTTTCCTTTTCTCCTTTGCTTTTAGCTTTTCTTCTTTTTACAGCCATTTGTAAGTCCTCTTCAGACAACCTTCTTGCCCTTTTGCATTTCTTTTTCTTGGGGATGTTCTTGATCACTGCCTCCTGTACAATGTCATGAACTGCCTTCCATAGTTCTTCAGGCACTCTATCAATCAGATCTATCCCTTAAATCTATTTGTCACTTCCACTGTATAATCATAAGAGACTGTTGTGATTATACTTCCCTTATGAACTGGTTAGATAAGAGACAAATGATATTTTTTAATCTCAGTTTTATTGAGGTAAAATTGACATACTGCACTGAATAAGTTTAAGGTATATAACATGATCATTTGACTTACATACATTGTGAAATGATATTTCAGTTCAGTTCAGTTCAGTCACTTAGCCGTGTCCGTGACCCCATGAGTCGCAACACGCCAGACCTCCCTGTCCATCACCAACTCCCAGAATTCACTCAAACTCATGTCCATCAAGTCGGTGATGCTATCCAGCCATCTCATCCTCTGTCGTCCCCTTCTCTTCCTGCCCCCCCAATCCCTCTCAGCATCAGAGTCTTTTCTAATGAGTCAACTCTTTGCATCAGGTGGCCAAAGTATTGGAGTTTCAGCTTTAGCATCAGTCCTTCCAATGAACACCCAGGACTGATTTCCTTCAGAATGGACTGGTTGGATCTCCTTGCAGTCCAAGGGACTCTCAAGAGTCTTCTCCAACACCACAGTTCAAAGGCATCAATTCTTCGGTGCTCAGCTTTCTTCACAGTCCAACTCTCACATCCATACATGACCACTGGAAAAACCATAGCCTTGACTAGACGGACCTTTGTTGGCAAAATAATGTCTCTGCTTTTGAATATGCTATCTAGGCTGGTCATAACTTTCCTTCTAAGGAGTAAGCGTCTTTTTATTTCATGGCTGCAATTACTATCTGCAGTGATTTTGGAGTCCCCAAAAATAAAATTTGACATTGTTTCCACTGTTTCCCCATCTATTTCCCATGAAGTGATGGGACCAGATGCCATGATCTTCATTTTCTGAATGTTGAGCTTTAAGCCAACTTTTTCACTCTCCTCTTTCACTTTCATCAAGAGGCTCTTTAGTTCTTCTTTGCTTTTGCCATAAAGGTGGTATCATCTGCATATCTGAGGTTATTGATATTTCTCCCAGCAATTAATGAACATCTATCATCTCATATATGTAAAAAAAATTAAAGAAATAGGAAAAATATTTTTCCTTGTGATGACAACTCTTAGGATTTACTCTCTTGTTGTTGTTATTTACTAGCTAAGTCATGTCTGACTTTGAAACCCCTCAGACTGCACCACACCAGGCTTCCCTGTCTTTCAGTATCTCCTGGAGTTTGCTCAAGTTGATGTCCTTGTAGTCGGTGATGCTATCTAACCATCTCTTCCTCTGCCACCCTCTTCTCCTTTTGCCTTCACTCTTTTCCAGCATCAAGCTCTTTTCCAATGAGTTGGCTCTTCACATCAGACTCAGACTCATCAGTTGTTACTCTCTTGAAGAGGAGCTAAAAAGCCTCTTGATGAAAGTGAAAGAGGAGAGTGAAAAAGTTGGCTTAAAGCTCAACATTCAGAAAATGAAGATCATGGCATCCGGTCCCATCACTTTATGGGAAATAGATGGGGAAACAGTGGAAACAGTGTCAGACTTTATTTGGGGGGGGCTCCAAAATCACTGCAGATGGTGAGTGTAGCCATGAAATTAAAAGACACTTACTCCTTGGAAGAAAAGTTATGACCAACCTAGATAGTATATTCAAAAGCAGAGACGTTACTTTGCTGACTAAGGTCCGTCTAGTCAAGGATATTGTTTTTCCTGTGGTCATGTATGGATGTGAGAGTTGGGCTGTGAAGAAGGCTGAGCACCGAAGAATTGATGCTTTTGAACTGTGGTGTTGGAGAAGACTCTTGAGAGTCCCTTGGACTGCAAGGAGATCCAACCAGTCCATTCTGAAGGAGATCAACCCTGGGATTTCTTTTGGAAGGAATGATGCTAAAGCTGAAACTCCAGTACTTTGGCCACCCCATGAGAAGAGTTAACTCATTGGAAAAAGCTCTGATGCTGAGAGGGATTGGGGGGGCAGGAAGAGAAGGGGACGACCGAGGATGAGATGGCTGGATGGCATCACGGACTTGATGGACGTGAGTCTGAGTGAACTCCGGGAGATGGTGATGGACAGGGAGGCCTGGCATGGTGCGATTCATGGGCTCGCAGAGTCGGACACAACTGTGCAACTAAACTGAACTGAACTAATAGCTTTCATATATAACATACAACAGTGTCATTTACATTACATATATCATGTTGTACATTATACCTCCATCACTTATCTATGTTATAGCTGGAAGTTTGTACATTTTGACTATCTTTGTCCGCTAGGGAGATGGACATGTGCCCCACCTCTGGTGACCACAAATCTGATCTCATTTTCTATGAGTTTGTTTTTGAAGTGTCATTGACATACAACAGTATGTTAGCTCCTCTTACCCAACATAGTGATTTAATATTTCTGTACATTTCATAATGTCTATTTATGATATGCCATCACACAAAGATACTAGATAATTATGACCATATTCCCCACACTATACATTTCATACTCCTGACTCATTTATTTTGCACTTGGGAGATGGTACCTCCTAATCTCCCTCACCTATTTCTTTCCTCCCCCCAATTCCCCTCCCCTCTGGTCTCCATATGGTAAACTGTCAACTCAGGAGTGCAAACTAATGTACTTAAAAACAAGAAAAATTTGCAGTGGTCACTACCCCAATGTGGTGATAAAAGTGTCATCCTACAATCAAGCAATTAGATTTTTCTGCTTATTGCTTTATCTTCATATTGTTCTTCAAAAAGATCACTTTCTTGGGGAAAAGGATTATCATAGATTATAATGGTGCTCTGAAATGGCATCTTGAAATATAAGGAGTTCGAATATGGGAAGGGATATAAACAGAATTGGGCTTCCCTTGTAGCTCAGTGATAAAAAATCAGCCTGCCAAAGCAGGAGATGCATGTTCAATCCTTGGGTCAGGAATATCCCCTAGAGAAGGAAATGGCAACCCACTCCAGTATTCTTGCCTGGGAAATCCCATGGGCAGAGGAGCCTGGTGGGCTATAGTTCATGGGATTCACAAAATAGTTGGACACGACTTAGTGAATAAACAACAGCATAAACAGCATTACCTAATATATGTGTTTTAGTCACAGTGTTATATAAGCATGTATACAATGGTGAGTGAGCCAGGGATAGCTTATGAGTTCATGGCAGTTGAATAACATAAAGATAGAAATTACTGTACAGAAAAACACCTCCAATTTATCAGTCCTCTCTGAGTTTTGCAAGGGCCTTAGGGATGTCTAAGCTTGAGATAGACTTTATATGGGAATAGGCTTTCCTAATATGTTTCCAGAAGCTTAAATCTACCATCTGGTTGAAGCAGCTGTGAGGAAAACCTTTGTTGTGTTGTTTTGCAATTTGTTTCCACTAGTGTCAGACAGAAACTCAATGCAGGAGGAAAGGGATGCAGTACAAACAAAATTAATTTATTTAAAATAAATAACTGGAATTAGGGCATCAAAAGAGCCTGGGAAATACTTGACATGCCTATAAATTCTACTAGAGTACATAAGGGGGATATTTCTAGAAATAGTGGACTAGAGAAATGGTCTTTTGGGGAATTTTAATTAGATAACCAGAATTAATGCCTCTGATTTTAATTTTGGATCATGAATACAGGTATGTCCAACAATTTAAAAAAGTGTAATTCTATGTTAACATTAAAAAGTTCTATTGAAGTCCATTTTTAATAAGACATCTGATATAGAAGTCATTTTAAAATGAAATTTTTGTACAAAAATAATAAATAGTATTGAGAGAGAATTAAAATAAAAAATATTTTTTAAAACCATCCATAATCCCACCATGTAGAAATGACTTAACATTTATTGTATGTAGTATCATGTACTATATTATATCTACTATTCTGTATTATATTAAATTGAACTTAAGCTCCATTAGGGGTTTTCCTGGTGCCTCAGATGGTAAAGAATCTGCCTGCAATGAAGGAGACCTGGGCTCAATCCCTGGGTCGGGAAGATCCTCTGGAGAAGGGGATGGCTACCCACTCAAATATTCTTGCCTGGAGAATTTCATGGACAGAGGAACCTGGTGGGCTACAGTCCACGGGGATGCAAAAAGTCAGACAGACTGAACTAATACTTTCACTTTTCACTTTTGTTTGTTGCTGTTATCTTCAGTGTCTAGATCATAGTCTACTTTACAGTAGGCATAGGCACTCCATAAATATTTTTCAGTTAATGAATATGCATATGATTATATAACCAAAATAAAGCTTATATAATCTACAAGATTTAACATTACACGTTGATCACATTATATCCCTTTTTATTTAATATTAAGTCATCTGTTAGTTGGAGAAGGCAATGGCAACCCACTCCAGTGTTCTTGCCTGGAGAATCCCAGGGATGGCGGAGCCTGGTGGGCTGCTGTCTATGGGGTCGCACAGAGTCGGACACGGCTGAAGCGACTTAGCAGCAGCAGCAGCAGCATCTGCTAGTAAGTAATTTTAATGGATAGGATTAAATTCATCTTATGACACTATGATAAGATATACCTGGAAAAAATGTTTCATCATTTCCTTAAGATTTAGCCTTAGAAGTGGGTATGAATATTTTCATATATATTGAAATATATTTCAAAACAATCCTATAAATGGTTATATCAATTTATATCAGTACTCTCTCTCCAAGTCTGAGAGTTTGAGATCTTTCATTTTTTAAAAATTATGAATTGTATAAAATATTATTTAAAATAAAATTTAACTGGTTTCATTACTTTTTGCATATGCTTACATTTCACTTTTTTTTTTTATCTTACCTTATGTCTGTTTTTTCTGTCTTGGATTGCAAATTATATAGAAAGCAGTGTATGTTCCATGTTCTTGAATATCTGAGAATATATTTTACATATAAAATATATTTCACATATGAAAGATAAATTTTCTGGCATCTTACTCTACACAGGTTTTTCCTCAGATTTCTGTATATTTAGCTACATTACCTTTTATTAATATTGTGTAGGAAAGTTATATGACATTGTGATATAGTCGCAATGCTTGAGGAGATGTTCATATGCCTCATATTTTAAATATTTCTTCTGAAAATGTTTAATGACATGCCTTTCTCTCAGTAATTTAGCATAAAAAATGAGGGAATTTCCTATACATTTGCTAACATGAGGCTTTTTTAGATCAGAATATTTTCTCCAGTTGTGTCTTTGATTGTGACAAAAGGCTCTCACTTTTTCTTTAGGTGCATTACAAATTTTATTCTCTGTTATCTAGTTCTCTCATTTTTTCAGTACCTGTTTTTTTTAACATTGTTTATATATATATTTAAATTTTAATTTTAGTTAATTGTATAATTGCTTTACAATATTGTGTTGATTTGTTTCTGCCATACAACATGAATCAACCATAAATATACACATATATGTGAGTATATATATGTTATATATGTATACACACACACACAACTATTTATATATCCCCTCCCTTTTGAACCTCCCTCCCATATCCCACCATCCCATCCCTCTGGGTTTAGTCCTTGTTCATAAAGTCTTATTCATTTTTCTCTAAGCTGTAAGATAATTTATATGTCTGTACACCAAATGACTGATAAAATTTGCTTCTTTGTCAGTTCTGTACTTTACTACTTCTTGTTGCATATTTGTTTCCTGGAAGTGTTCATCTTTATATCATTTATAGTCCATCCTATTGACTTTTCATTTTAAAATTGTTTCCTTAACAGGGAAATCGGACTTCCCTGGTGGTTCAGTTGGTAAAGAATCTCCCCACAATGCGGGAGACCAGGGTTCGATCCTTGGGTCAGGAAGATCCCCTGAAGAAAGAAATGGCAACCCACTCCAGGATTCTTGCCTGGGAAATACCATGGACAGAGGAGCCTGGCAGGTTACAGTCCATGAAATCGCAGTCAGACATGACTGAGCAACTAGCATTTTGAACAGGGAAATAGCATTATAATGGCCATATCTTGTTAAATTTTATTGACTGTGCCAATGTGTTTCCCGAAAATGTTTTTTCTGAATTCTTAACCTTATTTCTAGAGATTTCTTTGATTTACTTACTTTGATTTTACTCAAATGAGGCAAGATATTTTCAGACTTAATATTTACTAATGAATGTGGGTGTCGGTTATTTGAAGCCGAGACATAATTTTCTTCTGTTATTTTTCTTAGCTGGAATTCAAGTTTCACAGCACCTAACTCTAATTTTTGCAGACATTAATATATTCTTTAATAACTAGTAGACCATATGAAATGCTACACTTTTTAGTCAGGGACTCTCTTCAAATCTCTATTTGACCTAGCGTACTTGACCCCCAAAAACTCTCCCTCTCAAGCTGCAAAGCAAGCACATCATTAATTTACTGCTCTTTTGGCTTTTGTAATTTGCTAAATCTGGGTGGATGTAGATAGCTGGAATTGAAGAAACAAACACAGAAACAGTCTTCAGACTTCTCTCAAAGGCAGCACCTCATGAAGATTTGACTTGTACAGGCTGTGTGTCTGAGTTGATGAGCAATACAGTATATCTTAGGCCTTCCCTGTAGCTCAGCTGGTAAAGAATCTGCCTGCAATGCAGGAGACCTGGGTTTGATCCCTGTGTCAGGAAGATCCCTTGGAGGAGGAAATGGCTACCCATTCTAGTATTTTTTGCCTGGAGAATCCCCATGGACAGAAGAGTCTGGCAGGCTACAGTCCATGGGGTCTCAAAGAGTCAGACACGACTGAGTGACATAGCACACACATATACACACACTGTATCTTAAACTTTTTTTTTTTTCAGGCAATATCCTCTCAATGTCGAAGCATGTAATAACTTTTCCTAAATCAAACTTCATGTGCCTTACCCTTGGTAGAATTTTTCCCGGATTATGGCATATGTTTGTCTCTCTTTGGTATTATTATCTGTGAATTTTCCTTCTTCTGTTGTCTCTTGTCTCTATATTTTTTTAACATTGGAACTTGTGAGGATCTGCATGTGGGATTACAGTTTAGATCAATTAAACAAGTCCATGTTCTTACGTTTTTAGAAAAATAGTGGCTATGAATTATGTACTTGAGCTATATTAAATCATATCTAGTTTAAAACAATGACTATACTGTTGACAATTTCTAAACATCTGAACAAGTATGACCTAATTGTTTGCTAATAAGCAATAGCAAAAATGACAAAAATTAATACCTTAAAATACCTCCAGGTTCTGAATGTAAATTTACATTTCACAGCATAATATCAAGGTAATACAAAGCATTCAAATAATATCCAAAGCGGCATCAATGATTGTGACCTCAGACTCAGAACCTAGAAGATCCAATTTTGCTGAAATGTTTCCCTATGCTCCACCCCTTGCTGATCCATGTGTGACCTCCCAGCTTGAATGCTAGTTGGGTTTAAATTCTGCTGTTGTTGCCGTTTAGTCACTAAGTAGTGTCTGACATTTTTGCAACCCCATGGACTATAGCCCACCAGGCTCCTTTGCCTATGGAATATTTCCCAGTAAGAATACTGGAATGGGTTGCATTTCCATCTCCAGTGGATCTTCCTGACCCAGGAATCAAACCCATATCTCCTTCTTTGGCAGGCAGATTCTTTGCCACCGAGCCACCAGAGAAGCCTTTAAATTTGACTAGGGACTTATTAATTCTAATGGTCTGATTTCTGCTAAAACACCTGAATAAAGGCCCTTGAAACTCTCACTATGCATAGTAGTATATATATATTAATTCCAATCTCCCAATTCCTCCCCTCTCCTCCTTTCCCACATTGGTGTCCATATATTTGTTCTCTAGTCTGTCTCTATTTCTGCTTTGTAAATAGGTTCATCTGTACCATTTTTCTGGATTACACATATATACATTAATGTACAATATTTTTTTCTCTTTCTGACTTACTTCACTGTCTATCACAGTCTCTGGGTCCATCCACATCCCTGAAAATAGCACAATTTAATTCCTTTTTAAGGCTGAGTAATCAAGAGAGTTCCAGAAAAACATCTATTTCTGCTCTACTGACTATGCCAAAGCCTTTGACTGTGTGGATCACAATAAAGTGTGGAAAATTCTGAAAGAGATGGGAATACCAGACCACCTGATCTGCCTCTTAAGAAATCTGTATGCAGGTCAGGAAGCAACAGTTAAAACTGGACATGGAACAACAGACTGGTTCCAAATAGGAAAAGGAATACGTCAAGGCTGTATATTGTCACCCTGCTTATTTAACTTATATGCAGAGTACATCATGAGAAACGCTGGACTGGAAGAAACACAGGCTGGAATCAAGATTTCTGGGAGAAATATCAATAACCTCAGATTTGCAGATGACACCACCCTTATGACAGAAAGTGAAGAGGAACTAAAAAGCCTCTTGATGAAAGTGAAAGAGGAGAGTGAAAAAGTTGGCTTAAAGCTCAACATTCAGAAAACGAAGATTGTGGCCTCTGGTCCCATCACTTCATGGCAAATAGATGGGGAAACAGTGGAAACAGTGTCAGACTTTATTTTTGGGGGGTTCCAAAATCACTGCAGATGGTGACTGCAGCCATGAAATTAAAAAACGCTTACTCCTTGGAAGAAAAGTTATGACCAACCTAGATAGCATATCCAAAAGCAGAGACATTACTTTGCTAACAAAGCTCCATCTAGCCAAGGCTATGGTTTTTCCAGTGGTCATGTATGGATGTGAGAGTTGGACTGTGAAGAAGGCTGAGCACCAAAGAATTGATGCTTTTGAACTGTGGTGTTGGAGAAGACTCTTGAGAGTCCCTTGGACTGCAAGGAGATCCAACCAGTCCATTCTAAAGGAGATCAACCCTGGGATTTCTTTGGAAGGTATGATGCTGAAGCTGAAACTCCAGTACTTTGGCCACCTGATGCGAAGAGTTGACTCATTGGAAAAGACTCTGATGCTGGGAGGGATTGGGGGCAGGAGGAAGAGGGGATGACAGAGGATGAGATGGCTGGATGGCATCACCAATTCGATGGACGTCAGTTTGTGTGAACTCCGGGAGACGGTAATGGACAGGGAGGCCTGGCGTGCTGTGATTCATGGGGTCACAAGGAGTCAGACACGACTGAGCGACTGAACTGAACTGAACTGACTGAATATTCCATTGTATATGTGTTTCACATCTTTATCCATTCTGTTGATGGACAGTTAAATTGCTTCCATGTCCTGGCTATTGTAAATAGTGCTGCAATAAAGATTGGGGGGCATGTATCTTTTGGAATTGTGATGACCTAGATGGGAAGGAAATCCAAAAAAGAGGTTGTATGTGTGTGTATGGCTGATTCACTTTGCTGTACAGCCAAAAATAACACATTGTAAAGCAAGTATACACCAATAAATTTTTTAAAAACTCTCACTATCAATTTATATCCTTTTCTGAAGGGAATGAAGTTTTAAAAGAAAAGAGGAAGAGAAAACACTGAGGAGGCCGATTGTGTCACTCAGGTGAAGAGATGATGCCACTCTTGAAAAAATACCAGAGAACACAGAAGATAAAAGATGAGTATGGAAAACAAGCTTTGATTGCAATGACCCCTTACCTGACTCTTGTTAGTCCACAAATGATCTCTTGTCCAGTGATCATTACAAGCTTATTGATATATGAGGGTGGAGTGTTTGATCAGACAGTGTTCAGAAGATGGAATTTACTGATCATGTCCAGTTGTTGAGCATGATTTTTAGTTTTGAGATGTTCTGTTTGTCATGACTTTCAACATGGCTTTTATTTCTCTGAACATAAGTGTGCAAATAAAAAAAAAAAAAAGGCTGTACAAAGATAGACAATGTGTATTTTTCCCTCTGTATTCCTGGAATTTAGGAGAACATTTGGTATATAATATGCTTCCCTGGTGGCTCAGACAGTGAAGAATCCTCCTGCAATGTGGATACCTGTGTTCAATCCCTGAGTTGGAAAGATCCCCTAGAGAAGGGAGTGGCCACCCATTCCAGGATTCTGGCCTGGAGAATTCCATGGACAGCGGAGCCTGGCAGGCTACAGTGCATGGGGTCTCAAGGAGTTGGACATGACTGAGCGGCTTTCACTTTCACTTTGATATGTAATAGTTGTTTGATAGTTATTTATTGAGCAAGTGAAAAAAATGAATGATAAATGAATGAAGTCAGCAATCCTCAAAGAGCAATGGCAAGGTTGTTGAACTTCAGAAAAATCTAAACTTATGGTTACCAAAGGGGACAGATAAAGGGAGGAATAAATTGGAAATTTGAGATTAACATATACACACTATTGCATATAAAATAAATAACAAGGACATACAGTATAGGACAGGGAACTGTTTTCAATATCTTGTTATAACCTATAATGGAAAAGAATCTGAATAAGTTTATGTTTTGAATATTCACTTTGCTGTACACCCAAGATTTTGTAAATCAGATGTTGTAAATAAAAAATAAAAACAAAAGTCTCCCCCCACCAAAATGTTGTCTCGTATAATGAATAGAACCCTGGATGAGATATTGTGATTGGATTCTACTTCCTGTCATGGGGCTAAATTTCTGTACAACTTTAGTTACAACTATCTTTCTCCTATCTAAGTTTTTGCATTTACAATCTGAGAGATGAGAGTGTCTCTAATGAAGACTATCAGCATAAACTTCCCCATAAACTCCAATAGCAAACCCCACATGTCAGTCGTCTCAGCCAGAAAATATCTGCTTCTTTCTTCCAATAGATCCTTTGTTAACCTCAGGGTTTAGACGCTGCCCAGCAGGGAGAACATTGGAGTGTCCCAGTCTGTTGCTGCTCTGGCTTTGTGCTACCATGTGGTATCACATGTGACAGGTGATACCAGTCCACCTGGGGCTTCCCAGGTTGCTCAGTGGTAAAGAATCCGCCTGCCAATGCAGAAGATATGAGTTCGATCCCTTGGGGAAGATCCCCTGGAGAAGGAAATGGCAACCTACTCCAGAATTCTTGCCTGGAAAATCCTGTGGACAGAAGAGCCTGGCTGGCTACAGTCAGTGAGTCACAAAAGAGCCAGACATGACTTAGCTACTAAACACAACAACAACCAGTCCATCCAGTGATGATGCTCTCAGCTCTCACAGCTCACGCTTCTGCTGTAGTTCTACAGGGAGGGAGGGTAATTAACAATCACTTGAGTCAGCTTGGGCAGCTCTTAGATTGCAACAATGAGTTCTCAACTCTTTGAATCCTAAGCCCAACTGACTCCCAGGATGCCCAACCAGGATGAGGGCATAATTTATTACACTATTTGCCATCTTTCTGAACCAGAATCACCACTTTCTTTCTTTCACAGCCTTCACTACTACGGAGAATGGGCTGCTTTCTTTTAAACTTTCAGATCAAATGAATTTTCTGATCATCCTATCTGTTGACTATAATACATTCCTATTGTAATGTATTTAAGTACTGCTCTCCACTCTCCTCCAGGTTGGGTCTATTTACATTCTCTTTCACCGCCCCAGGGGACTGTCAGATAGTCAAGAAGGCCACCTACAATTTCCTTGGTGTCAAAGTCTGACAATCTCTTTTATCAGGGAAGGTGGGAGAGTAATTGAGATCAATGCTGATTAGGTATTTGGGAGCAGCTGGAAGCATATTGGTTCAGAGGGTATAATTATATTTTATACTCTGGCAAATATGGCAACAAAATCTTTCCTCAGGCAATGGGCACTTTTCCAGCCTTTTAAGAAAAAATATCTCATGATGCTTCCAGAGATTCCAAAACCTACCTTCTGGAAGGGACTCTGCTTCTTTCCAAAGGTGATTTACCATTTTAGAAATTAGAATAGTAATATACCCTTGTAATCCATCCCTAGGCAGTGTGAATGGAGAAAAACAAAGCATTATTCACAGCATTGGCAAGCTATGACATGTCTGAATTTAATTTTGAGTCTCATTGTCAAAGCCAATTTAAGGAAAAATTGTGAAACAGGTAGAGACTAGACATTAACACCTTGCCCTCTACCTCATCAGCTCTCTTTTCCATTCAATTTATCCTATACTCTACAATTTTAACAATCAAGCCCCCCAGGAAGGCCCTCACATAGGTATGTTTCTCTCTGTCTTTTAGTGAATTATCAACTAATTCCTGGATAAGATCATGGCATCCGATCCCTTCATGGCAAATAATGGGGAAACCATGGAAACCGTGACAGACTTTATTTTCTTGGACTCCAAAATCACTGTAGATGGTGACTGCAGCCATGAAATTATAAGACACTTGCTCCTTGGAAGAAAATCTGTGACCAATCTAGACAGTATATTAAAAAAACAGAGACATTACTTTGTTGACAAAAGTCCGTCTACTCAAAGTTATGTTTTTTCCAGTAGTCATGTACAGATGTGAGAGATGGACCATAAGGAAAGCTGAGTGCCAAAGAACTGATGCTTTTGAACTGTGGTGTTGGAGAAGACTCTTGAGAGTTCCTTGGGCTGCAAGTAGATCAGACCAGTCAATCCTAAAGGAAATCAGTCCTAAATTTTGGAAGGACTGATGCTAAAACTGAAGCTCCAATTCTTTGGCTACCTGATGCAAAGAACTGACTCACTGGGAAAGACCCTGACGCTGGGAAAGATTGAAGGCATGAGAAGAAGGGAACGACAGAGGATGAGATGGTTGGATGGCAACACCAACTCGATGGACATGAGTTTAAGCAAGCTCTGGGAGCTGGTAATGGACAGGGAAGCCTGGCCTGCTGCAGCCCTTAGGGTTGCAAAGGGACACGATTGAGTGACTGAACTGAACTGAAGGTAATGTTCGCTGGTAAATATTAAGGAAAAATTCTATTCAAAGAGAATTTGCATTGCTGTGTCTTTTGATAGATTATGAGTTTAATATGTTTGGGAGCAGTCTAGACTAAAATTTCACACTGATCTGGTCACAGAAGCTCTACTATAAGGAATTGGGGGAAATGTCAGAACTCCAGCTCAACCTTCCAGCCTTGTCATTAGGGACTCTGAATATCCAGTCATAGCCTTTCTAGTTCCCTTGAAACCTTTTCTGATCCTCATTCTTCCCACAGGGAATGAAACATGATGCTGCAAGCTCATTCATAAAACGTTCTTTGGGTGTGGAATGGGTGGAGTTGAAAAGTTTGACACTTTAGTGATCCCCTTCCCCTCCCGGAGAAGGAAATGGCAACCCACTCCAGTATTCTTGCCTGGTGAATCCCATGGACGGAGGAGCCTGGTGGGCCACAGTCCACGGGGTCGCAAAGAGTCAGACACGACTGAGCGACTTCACTTCACTTCACTTCCCCTCCCACTTTTTTTGATTGAAGTATCATTGGCTATACTCCATTTATGGTTATCATAAAATATTGGCTCTATTCCCTGTGTTGTACAATATATCCTTATATCAATAGTCTATTTTGTTGACAATTGTTAGAACCTCTGGTTCTATACCTCTATATTGTCCCTCTCTCCCTTCCTCTCCCCACTGGTAACCACTCGTTTGTTCTGTATATCTGTGAGTCACTTCTTTTTTGTTATATTCACTATTTTGTTGTATTTTTAGATTCCAGATATAAGTGATATCATACACTATCTGTCTTTTGCTATCTGACTTCACTTAGTATAATATTTTTCAAGTTCATTCATGTTAGTGAAAATGGCAAAATTTCAGTCTTCCATATGACTGTGTAGTAGTATTCCATTGTGTAAATACACACACACACACACACACACATATAGGTTGCTTCCATGTCTTGGCAATTATAAACAATGCAATTATGAATATTTGGTGCACGTATCTTTTCAAATTAGTGTTTCCATTTTTTTCATATATATATCCAGGAGTAAGTGTTTCCCTGGTGGCTCAGATGGTAAAGAATCTGCCTGCAATGCAGGAGACCCAGGTTCAATCCCTGTGTCAGGAAGATCCCCTGGCAAAGGGAAAGGCTACCCACTCCATTATTCTTGCCTGGGAAATCCCATGGACAGAGGAGCCTGGTGGGCTACAGTCCATGGGGTCACAAAGAGTCAGGCATGACTGAGCAACTAACACACACTCAGGAGTAGAATGCTGGGTCATATGGCAGTCCTATTTTTATTTTCTTGAGAAACCTCCAGTCTGTTTTCCACAGTGGCTGCACCAATTTACATTCCCAACAACAGTGTATGAGAGTTCCCTTTCCTCCACATCCTTGCCAGCATTCATTATTTGTGTTCTTTTTGACAATAGATTCTGACAGGTGTGAGGTGCTATCTCATTGTGGTTTTGATTTGCATTTCCCTGATGATTAGCAATGTTGAACATCTTTTCATGGGCCTGTTGGCCATCTGCATTTCTTCTTTGGAAAAGTGGCTATTCAATTCTCCTGCTCAGTTTTTAATTGGATTTTTTTTTTTTGATGTTAAATTGTATGAGCTATTTCTATATTTTGGGTATTAACCCCTTATTGGCCATATTATTTGCAAAATTTTTCTCCTATTCAGTAGATTGTCTTTTGCTTTGTTGATGGTTTCCTTTGATGTGCAAAAGCTTTTATTTAGGTTTAATTAGGTCCCTTTTGTTTAATTTCGCTTTTATTTCCTTTGCTTTTGAAGACAGATCCAAAAAATATTGCTATGATTTATAGTTAGAGTGTTCTCCCTAAGTTTTTCTCTAGAAGTTTAACTGTCACTGTTTGCAAATGACATAATACTATATATAGAAAATTCTAAAGATGCCATCAGAAAATTATTAGAGCCTATCAATAAATTTGATAAAGTTTTAGGATACAAAATTAATGTCTAGAAATCTGTTGCACTTCTAGACACTAACAAACTATCAAAAAGAGAAATTAAGGAAGCAATCTCATTTATTATCACAACAAAAAGAGTAAAATACCTAGAAATAAACCCACCTCAGGAAGCAAAATACCTGTATTCAGAAAACTGTGAGACAGTGATGAAGGAAATTAAAGATGACACAAACAGATGGAAAGATATACCATATTCTTGGATTGGAAGAATTAATATTACAAAAAATGACTGTACTACCAAAAAGAAATCTGCATATTCAGTGCTATCCCTATCAAAATACCAAAGGTGTTTTTAATGGAACAAATAATTTTTAAATTTGTATGGAAACACAAAAGACCCCCATACTACCAAAACAATCTTGAGAAAGAAAAACAGAGCTGGAAGAATCATGCTCACTGACTCCAGACTAGACTACAAAGTTTAAAGAATCTGCCTGCAATGCAGGAGACCCTGGTTCAATTCCTGGGTCAGGAAAATCCCCTGGAGAAGGAAATGGCAATACACTCCAGTATTCTTGCCTGGAAAATCCCATGGACAGAGGAGCCTGGTGGGCTACAGTCAATGGGGTCCCAAGAGTCAGGCATGACTTAGTGACTAAACAAACCATCACCACCACAAAGTTTCAATAATCAAAACAGTACAGTACTGACACAAAAACAGAAACATAGATCAATGAAACAGAATAGAGATCCCCCAAAGAAACCCCCACCCTTCTGGTCAATTAATCTATGACAAAAGAAGCAAGAATATACAACAGAGAAACACAGAAAAGACAATCTCTTCCATAAAGTGGTGCTGGGAAAACTGGACAGGATGTGCGTGTGCTCAATCATATCCAACTCTTTGTGACCCATAGACCATAGCCCATCAGGCCCCTAGCCCAGCAGGCCCCTCTGTCCATGGAATTTTCCAGGCAAGAATACTGGAATGGATTGCCATTTCCTACCCTAGGGGACCCTCCTGACCCAAGGATCGAACCTGAGCCTCTTGTTTCTCCTGCATTGGCAAGCAGTTTCTTTACCACTGTGCCACTGATGCAGGAAAACTGGACACTTACATGTAAAAGAATGAAATTAGAACATTCCCTAACACCATATAGAAAAATAAACTCAAAATGGTTTAAAGATCTAAATGTAAGACTTCTCCCTCTCTTATAGAAGACTTACTGTCTCATCATATTCATCTCCACAACACCATAGGAGTAGCCAATAGAATGAAAAATTGGGAGCCTCTTCAGAAAGGTAATTTCACTAAAGTAAAATATTATTATATAATTTTTTCTGTTTCTCTTTACTAATATACATGCTTTCTTTCACTGCCTTAAACAATATCTATTATAAAATTTAAATTATAAGCATATCCAGTTGAAACTTACATAGTCAATGCTGTGTCAATTTGCTAGAACATCAAGATAGAGCCTCCAGGGGTGGTCTATGGTAGAAATTGCCAGGATAGCCTAGAAATGCTATTAAATAAGAGCACTTTGATCAGCTCTTCAAATATAGTATGTGTGTGTTTTGGGGGCAGGGGAGTACTTTTAAATATGCTATTGCCTTTTAAGAGACGTTCCCACCATTAACTGAGACGACAAAATTTGCAGAGAGTGAAAGCAATGGATCCAATTTTAATTATGATCACCCACATAATTCAAGTTCTAAATGTGTGAGTTGTCAGTTTTGAAATCATTTACTTTAGATATAAGAGTTGGGGGTAAAAAGAGGAAATGACACCTAAACGGCAACCTGGTTGTACAATGTTCCATTCTTATTTCCACTTAAACTTGTAGGACATTTGTGGAGGCTATATTTGAAATCTGTATCTCTAGCACACACCAAAGCCCTGATTTATTTTTATTAATAATGTAGAACTGTTTTCTTTTTTTGGAGGGGTGAAATAATTGCATAGACTTTCTTCAATTATATTGTACCATATGTTGTAAGATAAGTTATATGAGCATATGTATTTCATTATGAATATGAGCACATCAAGAAGAGAACATAGGATATTTGGACACTTTCTCTGTATGCCATCGCTTCTCCAACCCCGTCAAAACCCCTGAAGTCTCAGGAAATTTGGATGCTAATCACCTGTGAATCTTCTCACATAAAATTTCCAGTAGTTCCTGAAGTTAATATGACCAAAAATGCCAATAGAACAGACTTTGCTATATTACAGAACATCTGGTTCTGATCCTGGCAAGAGAAAATGAAAAGTAATGGAAACCAATATTTTGCCAGAATCTGTTTTTTTCAAGGTTCTTTTTTAGAAATGGGCAGAGATTCAATGGGCATCAATTCCAGGAATTGCTGGTTCCCTCCCCATTTTCGTTTCTATAGCTTTTTCAATTATGCACACACCCAGATTTATATGCAGCCATATCTTCTTTTATTTGTAGAGCAAATCTTCACTTCACTAGAAATTTCTGATCTATAAGGTGGTACACTTGCAGTAAAGTCAACATGATAAATCTTTCAAGTAACAGGATTATAGCTACTAATTAGAATGTGTTTTGCATTTACTATTTAAAAAACAAGTGGTGGGTGTTCACGATATGTCAGTGACATTGGCCTCTTTTATTATATTCATATTTCTCAAAGCTTATAAATCTTCAAGAGATCTCATGTTTCACAGAAACAATACTGTTCTAAAGACAAAATATGCTATTATGTTTGCCATTAAAAATGAATATTTAAAATGCTACATTTAAACACAGAAAAATAATAGTTTAAATATATATATATGTATCTACATGTAACAAATTTAATTTCATATAGAAGAAAACATCACTCTCTTTTGAATCCTTTAATGAAAAGGAATAAATTTGTCCATGAATTTAATATTATAGGAATACTTATCAATAAGCTACATTCCTGGAAAAGTATGGAGAGATGTAACAAGGCATAATAAGGTGTTTGTCTTGGGAGGCTTTACAATTCATTTTATTTGAATACAATGACAAAGAACAGTCAGATGTTTATGACTCTTTTGGAAAAAAAGGAGGTCATTTTCATTTTCCCATCTCTGTATATCCCCATTTGTATATCCCCATTTTCCTGTGAAAAGTTGAATTTTAGATACTTTGAACAGGGAAGGACAACTCAGTGGAAACAATAGGGTTTCAAGAAAGAAGTCAGGTAGGACATATGGGCAAAATAGGGATGGAGAGAAGGTTGGAATTCAGAAAATTAGTGCTAAGTACTTGAAAGCAATCTATGGCATTGTAAATGTTTTGTTGTTAAACTAAAAACTATATTTATATTGCATTTATATAATTTCACTGTTTCATGATTCATGCTACTAAAGATTCTTACAGAGTCAATCTTAATTCCTAAATCATCTCTCTTTAGTATTTCTATTCAACTTCTAGTTTTAGAACAGATCTGGAAAATATTAGGAAAAAAAAAATTGGGAGTCAAGTTTGCTTACAGTGTTGAAATAAATCTGTGAACTATGCCCTCCTCTGTTTCTTTCAGGTTCCTGTTAGTAAAATGGATCTACAGTGATGCCTTTCTCCCAAAGCTTGTATTTATTCAAGAACAAACACAATTCTATTTTTCTCATATCAGCAAATTCTCTAGGATTGAAGAAAAATCTGCACTAAATCCTTCAAAACATTAAGTCCTATGTAACCAAAATTAAACCTACATAAAATATTTTTCAGTTTTCAGCACCCCCTGTTATCCTTCCATATGTTTAGTGTTTGTTTTTCGTGCTGAACAAATAAAAATGAAACTTGTTTTAAGAGAAGTATGTTAGAGTTACTTTAGTGAAGTACTGTCTATCTATCAAAGCCGTTCCCAGTTTCAGTGCAAAACTGGATGCAAAACTTAATTAATCTAATTAACTTGTATATTTAAGGAAAAATGTGTGCACCTCAAAGGCTTAGGCAGGCCATGATCTCTCAGGTAAATACAGGTTTTGATCCATGTCCAAACCCAAAATAAAATTTTGAAACCATTTGGGAAGGTCTCAAGTAAATGTTCTTGATATTTAAAATATGCTCTGCCTTACCATATGTTTGTAGAATTATGAATATTGGCCAGTTTCTCTTTGTGAACAGTTGCAGTGCTAGGACTGACTTTTAGAAATTCCTCACTACAGTAGAGTGTCTCAAGGATCTTGTGAGTTCTGTGCGTATGAACTGTATGAATTTTTAAGTTTGGAAGGATTTGTAGCAGGGCAATGGGGTTGGTTGAAATTCAAGGACTTGGAGGCAAAATAGATTGCCAAGAAGGATGTTATACCCTTTGGAAATGGTGGCAGAATAGGCTCTGGGCAGCAACACAGGGACTGTTTCCTTTGTGAGCAGCTTGGCGAGGTCTTGTGTCTCTGGACCACTTGCAAATAGCTGAAGGCAAAGCGAGGAGGTGAGTGCTGTGGATAGAGGCCTCAGTGGCAATGGAAGGCCATAAGGAAAGTTAAGAGGAGTATCCACTGAGAATAGAGTAAGAGCTTTCAGACCCAGTGGACTGGTTTTACATTTCAAGTCTGTCCTCTACTTGGTGGCTCTGGATAAGCTGCACAGCCCCTTGAGCTTTGGGTTCTCCATCTATAAAACAGGGGTCATGAAATCTGCTATACAGGGTTATACTAAGGATGAATGCTCTATAAGTAAATGTGTCTATACATACTGTTGTCGAGTCCCTAAGTCATGTCTGACTCTTTTGTGACCCCATGGACAGTAGCCCGCCAGGCTCCTCTGTCCATGAGATTTCCTCGGCAAGAATACTGGAGTAGATTGCCATTTCCTTCTCCAGGGGATCCTCCCATATCAGGGATCTAACCCAAGTCTTCTGCATTGGCAGGCAGATTCTTTACCAGTGCAGATTCCTTACCACTAAATACATAGTCTTTCAATCAAAACTCTTCTCCCTCCCCCTGTTCTCCCTCCATGACCTTATCTACATCCCAGGTTTAACTGAGATACTGGGTTAGCCAAAATTTCATTCAGATTTTTCCATAGGATGCGAGAGGAAAACCTGAACAAACTTTTTGGCCAATCCAATGTATGCTAATAATCCCCTAGTCTAGGATACAACCCTATATTAAACACTTCTGTGCAGTGTTTCAGAAATGTGAAACCAGCCCCCACCCCACCCCTTTCTCTCTCAATAGGGCTAGCACAATAGTTCTCTACCATCTCCCTGCCTAATGCATCCTTCCCACATTTGGCTAAATGATCCTAAAATGCATACCTAACAGGTCTTTTCCTTTTGAAAAGCTCTCCATCATCCCCCATCACCTACGGGGGGTGGGGGGTGGGGGCGGACTGCAATCTATGGTCCAAGGGACACACACATACACAGACACACACACATACACAAAGAGTGTGCATCGAGCTGCATGTGGGCTCTCTGGACCTTGACAGAAAACATTTGCCTAACAGGACCCACTTCAAGTTCTGACTCCAGGTCTTCTCTTGCCTCTCCCTGTCTTCAGCCACACTGAACCCCTTGTATGTTGTTTAGCCATAGAGAATCTGTAATTTCATGTCTCTGTGTATGGTACAGCTTGTGGTCTGTATCGCAAAAGTCTTTTACCTTCAGCTGGCTAACACCTACTTATTCATTAATTTTCACATTGGCTCTCTCCTCTTCCACGAAGCCTTCCTTAAATAACTGTCTCAGGCATACTGAGCAAGCAGAGTTCAATATCCTTTCCTCTGTAGTCCATCATTGCTTATGTATACCCTCAATATTACAGCTCACATCATATTATTTTTCTCATATAGGTCATACTTCCCAGCTTCTTTGTATGCCTGATAATATTTGATTGGGTGCCAAACACTGTAAATGTAACCTTGCGAGGTATGGATATTTTTGTGTGGCTTTGTTCTGAGAGACATTTCAGTTACTTGAAAGGAGTTTGACCCTTTTGGTTCTTGGTTTTAAATTTTGTTAAACTAGAAAAAAGCAGCTTTTAGTCTGTGGCTACTTTGGGCCCACTTCTGACTAGTCTGAGTAGTCAGCTTCTTTGGTGGCTCAGATGGTAAAGAATCTGCCTGCAACACAGAAGACCCAGATTCGATCCCTGGGTTGGGAAGATCCCCTGGCATAGGAAATGGCTACCTGCTATAGTGTTCTTGCTTGGGAAATTCCATGGAGAGAGGAGCCTGGCAGGCTACAGTCCATGGAGTCACAAAGAGTGGGACACAACTGGGTACAGCAACAAAGATTAATTTCTCATATCTTAGGAATCACTGTCCTTTGTTGTCTGGTGTTCCATGTCTTAAGAGTTATTGAATTTGTCCTTTTTTGAATTGTTTCAGCAGGAGGCTAAATTCCTGTTGCTTCATCTTGATCAGAAGCAGAAATACCATATTTTACCATTATTAACCTATGGTTGTAGTTCCCCTTCCTGAACTGTGAGGTCTTTAATAGTAGGGCTTTCATTTCTAGCACCTAGTACCATGTTGTATTCTGCACAGTACTTTCTCAATGGGTTTTTAAAACATGACCAGAGCAAAAGAAAAGTGAGAAAGAAAATTAAATGAATACTACATCTTCTACAAGGTTCCCCAGAACAATTATTGCAAGGGTTCCTTTTATTTTAAATACAAGGCCGAACTCTCTTCCATACCAATCTTAAAGCAAAGATGCTTACAAAGCCACTTAAAAATGGTACTCAATACGTAATACATGTATTATTTTTCACTATTAATCAAAGCCCATGAAAACATGGTATTGATATTATAATACAAAAATTAAACAGTATTGTTTGACTTAGTCTGATAATAATAATTACTAAAGCTCCCTGATTTACAGAGATTCTTTCATTGATAATAATTTGAACTTTTCTGGTTATACTGCCATTTTGTGAGAAGACAATTAAATGATGTTTAACTACATAAATGTTTCAGTAATTGCTTTCATTAAACATTTCATGTAGATTATTATATTAGACATTATTACCTGACAATCTGACAAACCTAAACTCTTTAGTGGGAGAAAATGATATTGGATTGACAATTAATAACATTAAATCCCTAGTTTTACACAAAGTTGTCACTAGTAAAGATAGCTGAGAATACTATAATGAATTAAATTATATCCCCTCCAAATGTGTATATTGGAGTTCTAGCTCCCTGTATCTCAGAATGCAACCTATTTGGAAATAGGATCATTGTAGATATAAGTTAAGATGAAGTCATACTAGAGTAGGTGGACCCTGGTGGCTCAGACAGTAAAGAATCTGCCTCCAATGCTGGAGACCAGGGTTCAATCCCTAGGTCAGGAAGATCCCCTGGAAAAGTAAATGGCTACCCACTCCAGTATTCTTACCTGGAGAATTCCGTGGGCAGAGGAGCCTGGTGGGTTACAGTTCATGGTGTTGCAAAGAGTCAGACATGACTTAGCAACTAACACTTTCACTAACCAGATATGGCTTATGTTCTTTTAAATAAAGGAAAATTGGATACACATAGGAAGAACTTCATGTGAAGAAGGCAGAGATCAGGATGATGCTTTTATAAGCCGGAGCAACCTTAATTCCCCTCACCCTGTAAGGTTAAAAATTTACAGATTCCAGGGATTAGGAGAGCTTCCCTGGTGGTTCAACAGTAAAAGAATCTGCCTGAAATGCAGGAGATCCGGGTTTGATCCCTGTGTCAGGAAGATCCCCTGGAGAAGGGTATGGCAACCCACTCCAGTATTCTTGCCTGGAGAGTCCCATGGACAGAGGAGCCTCATGGGCTACAGTCCATGGGGTCATAGAGAGTCAGACACCACCAAAGCAACTGAGCATGCATGCATGCAGAGATTAGGGTGTACTCATCTTTTTTATGGGGGAGGAGGATTATTCTGCCTACCACAAGATCTAAGGCAGGTTATACGGGGCTTGTAATAAGCCCATGTACAATAATCACAGCAGAATTCTTCTGTGTTTGAGATGAAACCATTTCATCTTTGTGAGATATTTTTTCTCCTTTTGAAAAATAACTAGTGGTTTGACTAGCTACTGATCTCTGATAGAGAGTGCTTCTTAACCATGGAGCATCAGGTGAAAAGGTTTTGGAAGACAGTTCTCTATGGCTCTCTCTGCACATCTCATTTTCAGGTCAATGTTCTGGACTCTCTTTTGGTGGATGTTTGCATAGGAAACAACCTGAGAAAATAGAGATTAAGTGTTCCTTCAGTATGAAGATTGGGCAGTTCTGCTAACAGCCTCTTTAAAACACTAGGGTTTCCTAAGTGCAGGGTTCCTCAGTTATGACACAAGCATAGATATTGTGTTTAGCATCCAGTTGGGCCCTGTGGAATTTTAGGGACAAAGACCCAATGCACACATGAAGCTTTGTCTTTTTCACTCTGCCATGAGTAATAAAGTCCTTTGCCACTAACCCAGGAACTGGGTATCTTCTGCTAGCAGTGAAGAAACTGTAGCAGGCTAACTTGTTAGCTTGTCAGAAGAGTAAGATCTCAGACCCTTCCAAGTTTATGAGTTTTGGTGACAAGGATGAGATGCTGACAGAGACACGCAATGTTTTCTGGAAGAGGAAAGAACAATGCCTCTTTGTGGACTGGGTTAGGGTGTCTGAGGAGCCTTCTTGGGATCCAGTAGCAAATGCTCTCTCTCGAGTAGTGGGTGAAATGGGAGAGTCAGGGACTCTTCCTATCTTACGTTTCAGCAAGGCTGAGCGCCAGGAAGTAAGGTAGAAACAAGCTGCCTCAGTGGTGTATGTGTGTGGTTGTTCTCTTTCTTCCAGGCAGGAAGAGAAGGAGTCAAGCAGGCTCTAAATCTAACAGAGAGCTTTGGATGTAAAAGCTTTAGAAGTTCTTTTGGCTGAATCATGATACAGTCACTCAAAACCGGAAGTGCCTTGTTGACTGGCACCAAAAACAAATGTGCCTTTCTCGTGATCATGAAGGCTCTCTTTCTCTCTCTCCAACCCTGTTCCCTTCCTCACACTAGTCCCCAGCCTCAGCTATTTCCTCAGTATGCTGGGGAATACTGGAAAGGGAAGGATTCTGTCTCCTATAGTTCTGTTAGGTATGAGGCCATAATCTCCATCCTACACAAACCCAGAGGAGAAGGGGTGTCTGGATCTCACTGATAGGTTTGGGGGCAGGGATCAGATGGAGGAGAAAGGCTAATGAGACCTGGTATGTTGTTTTTGCTGCTTCTACAAGTTGGTATCTTATACACGTATACTTCCTTGTCATATAAGTACCAAAGGAGCCTACTGAAATTTAGGAAGAGTTGCAGGTAGAGAGAAGTACTGGTGCCACTTGCCACCAGAGGGGCTTCCTGATTGAACAGGAGTGTTATTCTTCCCTCTGATATTAAAAGTTTTCATTAGAGAGGAAATGTCTTTTTGTTTGTTAAGTCAGAAATTTCAGTCTCAATAGCCCAGATAAGCCCTGATGAGTTATTATATTTCTGCCACCAGGAGTAGCTAATCAGTCCTGAGAAAACTCATATTTGCCAAGTAAATCTTCTCAGGACTGAAAGGATGGATTCACAACGCTCAGTCCATCCAGTAGTCAAAGAACAACTGCTGTGTCTTTGGTTTCTCATCACCAAAAAGGAGGTCCAGCACCATATTGGGCACATTGGGTACTGGGGATGGTATGAGTCTCTAAAACTGATGTTTTTGACAACCGGAGCTTCTAGCAAAGGGAGGCAGCCTCCACCTGGCAGGAGCCTTTTGGGTTTTAAACTTGTGTCCTCCTTGACATGCTGCCAGGCACACACCTGTAGGAAACCAGCTACTAGCTTGCTCCTGAGCTCTTTGTCAAAACTTAATTCCTGGTCCACGGAGGTGTTATGCAACTCTGATTTGACATTTCATTTTAAGTGGTTTAATTGTGACTCAATGACTAGTAGTGCGAATGGATCAAAAAGCATTATTTATCAATTGGGAATTATACATTCAAGGATGTACCCTGTCTGGCCCCAGTGGCATCTCAGTTATACATACAAAAGTGGCAGCTATTCTTCTGGATGAAACTTTATCCCTTACTCCTTAACAGGAAGCTAAGCTCCTGGCTCAATGGAGACCGTGATGCTCAGAGCTTCTCCAAAATGCCTGGGTCTGGTTCACCAATGTTGACATTTTTTGAGCTACTGGGCAGCTGAATTCATGGTGGCCCTTGAAACAAATATATGTTATGTTTTTGCCTTTTCAGACCATTTACCATCTGACAATGATGCACCTTTTATCACAAAAACTGCCTCCCCTAGATCCCGTTTCCCTAGATCATACGCCTTAGGAGCACAATTTGGTCACGGAATGCAACAGTCCTTCACCTGCTTCCAGGTGATTTTCAGAATGAAAATGATTGGGGATCAAACATATTTATTTTTAAAATTTGGACTTCCATTTTGAATATTATTGAGGATGACTCATCTTTCCTTTTCCTAACATTAACCCCAGGCTGCTGCTGCTGGTTGATATTTCTTCCAGAAGGGAATCCAGCCAGAAGGCTTATACAAATCAAGCTTAATTCTGGTTAAGTTTTATAAAAGTGACCTTGGCTATCCTCCACTATCTCCTGGAGTTTGCTCAAATTCATGCCCATTGAGTTGGTAATACTATTTCACCATCTCATCCTCTGCCACTGTCTTCTCCTTTTGTCTTCATTCTTTCCCAACATTAGTGTCTTTTCCAATGAGTCAGGTCTTCACATTAGGTGGCCAAAGTACTGGAGCTCCAGCTTCAGTATCAGTTGATCTCCAGTGAATATTCAGGGTTGATTTCCTTTAGGACAGACTCGTTCAATTTCCTTTCAGACTCTCAAGAGTCCTCTCTAGCACCACAATTTGAAAGCATCAATTCTTCTGTGCTCAGCCTTCTTTATGGTTCAACTACTATGTATGATATAAATAAATACAAGGATATATTGTACAGAACAAGGAATAGAGCCAATATTTTATAATAACTATAAATGGAATATAACCTTTAAAATTTTGAATTACAATGTTGTACACCTGAAACATATAATATTGTACAATTATATCATTACCTCAATAAAAAGCTAAATTATCTAATTAATTTTATCTCAGTACATTTAGTTGATTGAAGAACTATTTTTTGAGCTCTTATAATTTCTATAACATTTCCTTAAGATTAAGGAAATGGAAAGTTTCATAAGACAAAGTCCTCATCTTAGAGCATTAGCAGTTAAAGAAATTTTCATTATTCATTTAGTAAAGCCTTTCCCCATTTCTCTAAAAGACTTGAATCTGAAGCAACTACTGAAAGGACCATGGTCGGAATAATATTCTTTTGTGTAGCAAAAAGACAATATTAGCCTAAAGATACTCTAGCACCAATAGACTGCCTCCTCTACTGAACCACCTACATGCAGTTAAATATAGATATTAAGCTATAAAGTCATATTTAGTTTAATTTGGGGTTCTTTATATTCCTTACTGACAGCCTTATGAACTGTTCAGTTTCTGCTCTGAAAAGTTTGAATGCTGGTGTCTCTAAGAGCTTGAAATTTTAAACTTTGTATTCTTATTTTGTTTAATAAGCACTTTTCATAAACCATCATTTCAACTCTTTGCTCAAGAAAAGTAAGTTCTGTTATAGTATTTCACCTAATTTTGGAAGACAGTTTTTAAAAACGAGTCTCCAACAGGCAAGGAAATTATCATCTACTGCAACATTAACTGCAATGAAGTTAAAAATAGTAAAACTTATTTCATAAATTGGCATCTTCTTTACAATTCCTCCCAATGTTTTTCTTCCTTTGTTAACAATTTGTGTTATAATTTTTTAAAATCTCACAAAAGTGATATAACTGTTGCACAGTTAAGTTACAATAACTGCACAGCAAAGATTTCCAAGCATCGTGCCCTTTGTTCAAAATCTTTTTTTTTTGCTTCCTGAGTTAAGGTTATTGTACAATAATTACACACCTTGTTAGACCTTATGCATTTAGTTCTATACACTCTTCTCTGTTAACTTATTAGCAAAGAGAATGGGATATGACACCAGATTAACAGCAAGTATTGACAGGAATACATCTAATAATTCCTGGCTCTAAACAGAAGCACTGATTATGACTAAAATAATTAGATTCAACTAATGAGAAGAGAATAGGTAATATATCCAAGTCTCTCTAGATTTCTTTCATCTTCTCCAGGATATGAACACTTTTAATAAGAAACATTTGAGAAAAAAAGTATTAAGAGGAGAGAGAGAGATGAATCATGAGAAGGACTTTATTTTTAATCCATACCTAACTTCCTCACTATCCAAATTCTGGTTTTTACCTAAGCAGATCATAAGAAATAATGTATACTATCCATGGTGTCCTCTCTATCACCCAACTTTCAGCTCTTCTTTCCCATTTCAATGCGTTCAAGACTAATGATTAAGATATCTCTCAAACTCCCCTCCCATCCAGGCTGCCACATAACATTGATCAGGGTCCATGTGCTATATAAAGTAGGTCCTTGTTGGTTATCCATTTTAAATACAGCAGTGTGTAAAGGGCCATTCAAAACTCCTTTGGGAGAGAATGGATACATATATACGTACGGCTGAGTCCCTTCGCTGTTCTCTTGAAACTGTGACAGCATTGTTTGTTAATCGGCTATGTCCTTGTTCAGTCACTAAGTCATGTCTGACTCTTTGTGACCCCATGGACTGCAGCACAGCAGGCTTCCCTGTCCTTCACCATCTCCCGGAGTTTGCTGAAATTCATGTCCATTGAGTCCCCAGTACAAAATAAAAGATTCTTTTATTTTAAAAAGGATGTTATCTCATTTTCCTCTATAATATTTCAGGAATTATTCAGTATTATTTTATGAATTTCAGATAAGCCCTAGTCCTCAACTTCAGGTGATCAATAGTTACTATCCATACAAAAACTCATTTGTTCAAATATTTATTGAATGCTAATTATGGGATAAACTCCGGTCTGAGTAACACAATTATTGGTGCGAAAGGGTGATAATAAATAAATACATTCAATCATAAGGCTTTCAGTCTGGGAGGAGATAAATGCTGATTAAGAAATTAAGGTGATGGGATTTTCCTGGTGGTCCAACGGTTAAGAATTCGCTTTGCAGTGCAGGGAACTAAGATTCCACATGCCAAGGAGCAACTAAGCCCACAACTAGAGAGTCTGTGCATCACAAAGGAAGGTCCCATAAGATGCAACGAAGATCCTGCATGCCACGACTACTAAGACCTAATGCAGCCAAAGAAATGAAATAAATATTCTTTAAAAAAGAAATTAAGGGGAAAATGTCATAAAGAAGACCAGGGTGGAAGCATATAATGGAGACCTAAACTATTATGGGATGGAATAAATTGATTTGCAAAAAATGGGGAAAGGCATTCTAGTAAATGACAATTTTAAATGAATCTTGAAGCCCTGTAGAAGTTAGCAAAAGTGTTTGGGCATAAGAAAGGAAAGTTGATGGAAATTAAGAACAACAATCCTAACAGAGAAAGCATGTGCAAAGATGTGGAGTGAGCAAGAACACACTGCAGTCCATGAACTAAGAGGGTTAATATGACTGGAGCATAGTCATAGAACAAGTAGAGTGTTTCTTAAAGAGGTTCCTTCAATCTCTATTCTAAGCCTTCTTTTCGTCTCATTTTATACTATATCTGTGACTTCAAGGAACCATGGATTTTTTTATGTCCTGCAAGAAAATGCTTTACAATTTTAATTCTGTAGATAGCTCTTCTGATTTCTACATAGTTATATACTACAGTCCACTCAAGGCCTCCAACTGATTCAAAGGCAACTCAAATTCCAGATGTACAAAATCAGACTAATAATGCCCCCTGAAAATTATCCTCTTCTAATGTTCCCTGTCTTTTTATTATCTCATCTGTTTTTTTTTTTCCATTAATGCCCTCTTTCTATTCCAATATTCAATCCAGGGTACTGTGTTGCATTTAGTTGTTTTTTTTAAAGTTATTTAATTTATTTATTTGACTGTGTGGGGTCTTAGTTGTGGCACATGGAATCTTCCTTTTAGCATGTGAAATCTTTCATTGCAGTGGTCAGGCTCTTCATTGCAGTATGCAGGTTTCTCTCTAGTCATGGTGTGTGGGCTCAACAGTTGTGGTGAGCTAGCTTAGTTGCCCCGCAGCTTGTGGGAACTTAGTTCCCCCAACCAAGGTTCAAACCCATGTCCCCTGCATTGGAAAGTGGATTCTTAACCACTGGACACTAGGGAAGTGACTCATTATCCTAAAGATCAGAAATGAGGCTTCATTTTGGACAGTTGTCTTCATCTTCCTTCTCTACATTATCCAATGTGTAATCAAATGTGTTAATTTTACTTCTTGTTCATCTCTTGAGTAAGTTAGTTTATCTCTACCTTCACCATCACTACCTTAGTCTAAGCAATCACCCACTTACCTTTGAATTACTAAAGACCTTCTCCTTGGTTTTCTTGCATCTGTTGTCTGGTCATGCCATATTTATTCTCCACCCTGCAATGTTAAAATTATTTCACACATTGCAGATTACCCTTTTCTGCTTAGGATGGAGAAAAAATGGAAAACAACTATGCCCATTCTACAAAAATGAAATCACTGGACAATCTTCAAATTCAAATTGACATCTTTTCTTGAACTACTTATAGAGCAAAGTTCACTGGACAAGCAACTAACCTGAAATCCAAAGACAACAAGTAATGCCTCACTACCTTATTTGATGATGTGATGTGATGTAGCTAACTCTATTTATGTATTTGATGTAAGGTAGCTAATGCTACCTTATCTGAAGCAGAATCTGCAGAATTCCACAGTGGTAAAAATGATCCAGCTAGAAATTTTTAAGAAATTGGTAAAGGTTGACTATGGGCTAACATGAGGAAAGAACTCCTAGGGGTGCAGGTATATGGGAAGAAAAATAGTCTAGAGGAAACATTACTATAGTGCTGTGGGAAGACGGAAACAGCAGTTAATTTCTTCATTGGCTTCCCTGGTGGCTCAGTGGTAAAGAATTCATCAGCCAAGCAGGAAATGTGTTCAGTCCCTGATTGGGGATGATCTCCTGGAGAAGGAAATGGCAACCTGCTCCAATATTCGTGCCTGGGCAATCCTATGAACAGAGGAACCTGGCAGGCTACAGTCTATGAGGTCACAAAAGAGTTGGACGTGACTTAGTGATTAAACACCACCACCTTCTGTATTGAATAAAGTTCTTAAACTGTTAAGGAAGACAACAAACAATACTCTCCCTTAGGGCACTGTTAAAGACTCATTCAAACTATGAGTTGACTTTGTTGTTGAATTAACTAGGTTGTATTTTTATTCTTGGTGGAAATATGAGAGACCAGATATGCGATTATAATGGACTTCTAGTTAAAATGAACTATTTATGACTTGTAGAAATATGCTCTAAAAATACAAGCTGACTATTCATAAGCTTTACAAACAAGTCATTGCAGCTGGTGGAGGGCAATAGAAAAAAAAATATTCTCCTCCTGGGTTAGTGGCAGGAATATGTGCTGTGCCAGTAAGTAAAAGTGGAAGGGCAGGGATACAGAGAAGGCCACGTAACCTAAGTCTGTGGACACAGTGCTTCCTAAGACTGAGGCTTCATCGCAGAGAAAAGCTCCATACTTCCTCCTGCCATGCTCAGTCACTTCAGTCATGTCCAACTCTTTGCAACCCTATGGATTCCAGCCTGCCAGGCTCCTCTGTCCATGGGATTTCCCAGGCAAGAATACTGGAGTGGGTTGCTGTGCCCTCCTCCAGGGGACCTTCCCAGGGATTGAACCCATGTCTCCTGAGACTCCCGAATTATAGGCAGATTCTTTACCACTGAGCCAGCAGGGAAGCCCATACTTCCTTCTACTACCAGACTAATAGGTTTAGAAGAACAAATAACAGCAGTATATGGTTTAGAGAAACAGGAGCACATAGAGAGATCCACTCTGAGTGATAGAATTAAGGAGAGACTTCAACTAAGATTGGAACAGATACTGAGAAAAACATTCTGTAAACCAGCTCCCATTTTAAATACAAAATAATTATAGAGGAATCTGAAGTTAGTGGTGCACTTATAATAACCATACAGCAGCAGCAGCAGTAACAAATACCAAATCCTATTCAACTCCGGAAAAAACAGAATCTAAATCTCACACTAACAGCCTAGAACAAGAAAGTTCTTAGTCACTCAGCAGTGTCTGACTCTGTGACCCTGAGGACTGTAGCCCACCAAGTCTCCTCTTTTCATGGGATTTCCTAGGCAAGAATATTGGAGTGGGTAGCCATTTCCTATTCTAGGGGATCTCCCTGACCCAGGGATTGAACCTGCATCTCCTGTGTCTCCTACATTGCAGGAGGGTTCTTTACCCACTGAGCCATTAGGGAAACCCAGAACAAGAAAAAGCATGCCTAATTCCAGCCATAAAATCTCAGCCTCTGCTATTCTAAGTATGATGTTAAAGTTTCAACCAAAAGACTGGAAGGCATACAAAAATCAAGGAAAAGCAGCACAATGACAAAAAGAAATTTCTTGGATGTGAGCCAGTTTCAAACATGAGGGCTTCACAGGTGGCTCAGTGGTAAAGAATCCATCTGCCAGTGCAGAAGGTACAGAAGATGCCAGTTCAATCCCTGGGTCAGGAAGATCCCCTGGAGAAGGAAGCAGCAGCCCACTCCAGTATTCTTGCCTGGAGAATCCCCATGGACAGAGGAGCCTGGCAGGCTACCATCCATGCTGCTGCTGCTGCTGCTGCTAAGTCTCTTCAGTCATGTCCGACTCTGTGCTACCCCATAGACGGCAGCCCACCAGGCTCCCCCCGACCCTGGGATTCTCCAGGCAAGAACACTGGAGTGGGTTGCCATTTCCTTCTCCAATGCATGAAAGTGGAAAGTGAAAGTGAAGTCGCTCAGTCATGCCCAACTCTTAGCAACCCCATGGACTGCAGCCCACCAGGCTCCTCTGTCCACGGATTTTCCAGGCAAGAGTACTGGAGTGGGGTTACAAATTTGGACATGACTTAAGCATGCACCAGACAACTAGAGACAGTCCCTGTGCCTCAAAGACTGCTGAAATTATGCTATCTAGACAATCCTAAACTTGCTTGCCCTACCTCATCTGTTCCTTTCTGAGGAATAAAGGCTCTTGCCCACAGCCCCTTCCTATCTCATCTCTGACTCATTATTGACACTGGTGCTTCCCCACGCATCCCCTCACCCCCCTGCCTCCTGCAGTTTAAGAGGCCTTCTCTTGAGAACTATGAGTGATAAGCTATCTTTATAGTGATCACTATCTCCTGTTCTGTGGGTGTTACCTCAAAATTTTTATTGCTACATTATTTTTTTGGCTGCACTGGGTCTTCATTGCGGCATGCAGGCTTTTCTAGCTGCAGCATGTGGGCTTAGTTGCCCCACAGCAGGGATGGAACCTATATCCTCTGCACTGGAAGGTGGATTCTTAACCCCTGGACCACCAGGAAGTCCTCTATTACAGTATATTTAGAACAAAACATCAACTAAGAATTTGAATTGATATATCTCCAAGAAGATATAAGAAATGGCCAGTAAACACATAAAAGGATGGTCAACCCATTAGTCATTAGAAAAATGCAAACCAAAACCACAATGAGAAATCACCATCTCAAATCCATTGCAGCAGTATTCATAATAGACAAAAGATGGAAACAACCTACACCTTTAGAATGGAATACTATTCAGCTATCAGTTTAGTTCAGTCGCTCAGCAGTGTCTGACTCTTTGTAACCCTATGGATTGCAGCACGCCAAGCTTCCCTGTCCATCACCAACTCTCAGAGCTTGCTCAAATTCATGTCCATTGAATTTGTGATGCCATCCAACCATCTCATCCTCTGCTGTCCCCTTCTCCTCCTGCTTCAATCTTTCCCAGCATCAAGAATACAACATGGATGAACCTTAAAAACGTTATCTTAAGTGAATGAAGCCAGTCATAAAGGACCATATATAGTATTATTCCATTTATATGAGATGTACAGAATAGGAATAACTATATAGAGACAGGAGTTAGATTAATTGTTGCCTAGGGCTGGGGTTGGGTGGCAAATGACTGCTTTTGGGATTGGAGAAGAAAATAAAATTGAATAATACCGATTGTTGCATAACTATGTGAACTTACAAACAAACAAACAATGAATTATACTCTGAAAGTGGATAAGTTATGTAATATGTGAATTATATCTCAATCTGTCAAAAATATTGGCCTAGAGATCCCTTTAACATCCAAGTGAAGATGCCAGGTTCTTACCTGCAGATATTACTTTGATAGGCACCTACACATAAAGAAATAGATATGAGCTATCAAAGTAACAGGAAGATAGTATAAACAAGGGCTCTGTAAATTTCATCACTTTGCTGATTCATCAAAGTGATTTTTTTTTAAACCCTGAATGTCTTATTCAATAGTTTTTTATTGTATTTATCAATAATTGCAGTTTCTAGTACATGTGGATTGTAAATAGCTCACCTTTCTGTGGACTTTGCTATTTCTGTTGGCTTTGAATGTATCTTAATGGTATTATAAAGCTGTGCAAAATGATTAGGCCATTTGCAGACAATGTGCCTATTTGGCAGGTAGAGGAAACAAATGCAGAAGAGAGGAGAAGAGCGAGCAGTGGGAATAGTAATAGCTTAATAACTTCACTAACATTTTTTATTAGGGTTTTCTATGCTTTACCAATCACCAGTGTGTGAGATTTTGGGCAGTTGACACTAGGGCAAGGGGAAAATGGAATCAACCAAATTGCTAGTAAATTCAATGACCAAATTTTAAACATAATCATTCCTCTTTTTCATTTATGATCATTTACAAATATGTGGGCTTCCCAGGTGGCACGAACAGTAAAGAAACCGCCTACCAATGCAGGAGATGTAAGAAATGCAGGTTTGATCCCTGGGTTAAGAAGATCCACTGGAGAAGGAAATGGCAACATGATCCAGTCTTCTCACCTGGGAAATCCCATGGACAGAGGAGCCTGGTGGGCTACAGTCCATAGTGTCTCAAAGAGTCGGACACAACTGAAGCAACTTAGCACACACAATGTGTAACAGTATCTAAGGTGTTAACTAGACATTAAGTAATTTGATTTTTACAGTAATGGGGAATCTCATACTTTGCTTTCATTTGTGGTATATTGTTTCCTCAAGGACAGTTTTCAAGGGCAATAGATGCATCTGAATATCAGCTGAGTAACATGGTAGAAGGTCATCATAGAGATGCTTCCTTCTAAGAAGAAACGCTGAAGACGTTTCTCTTAGAATTTCAACTGTTCTTTAATTAATGTGCCTGAAAAGTATAATTCAAATGAAATCTGGTAAAGTTGTTTAGATGTATGTCTGAATAATCAAAGAGGAGAAACCACTGAGGCTGAAGACAAGTAAATTTCTCTTAAAAGGCAGCTAAAAAATTAATTGCCAACTGCATTATTGTGGAGCATTTCACAATTTCAGAGAAAACTTCATGTTTAGTTGTTTGGGAATGCCTTTTCATATTCCAGTTTAAAATTTTTCTTCCTGCCTTCACCCAGCTCCCTGGAATAGTGGGCTGAGATTAGGCAAAATCACTCAAGTATACATTCAGATTTGTGATTCAGAAAGTGTTTAGACTGTAGTGGCAAATTGGAATTTTTAGAACAGGTAGACTGATAAGGTATAATTTTATAAAACGCATGATATGTTATAAGTGATAGTGAAGTCACTCAGTCGTGTCCAACTCTTTGCAATCCCATGGACTGTAGCCTACCAAGATCCTCCGTCCATGGGATTTTCCAGGCAAGAGTACTGGAGTGAGGTGCCATTTCCTTCTCCAGGGGATCCTCCTGACCCAGGAATTGGACCCAGGTTTCCCTCATTGTAGGCAGACGCTTTACCATCTGAGCCACCAGGGAGATCCTCCATAATTTAATATAAGTCCTCTTATATTAAAAGGGGAAAAACACTTTTCTTGTAAAAGAAACTATACAGAATAAAGTTTAGCAATATCTTTCTGACCGGGAGGTACATTTAGGAGATGTTAAGATTCTCTCACGAAGGAAACACTCTTAGATCAGAACACTGGGAGGTTGTGTGTATAGAATTCTCAATTGTATCTGGAGGGACAAATATCTTAAAAAGTTCAGAAACACTGAATTAATGTTACTTATTAATTTATGAATATTGCAAGTTTGAATTTTCACAGGTCTTTTTTCCTTCAAGATAAGATGTATACATATATATATATACACATAGACAAATAATTTGGTCACAATAAATGAGAAAGATTTTCTTAAAGTAATTTAAAAGATCTATCCTCTCCATCTTCCATCTTCATAAAACATTTTCTATAGTACCTGTTATGATGGTAACAATATGGTAAAAAATTTTTAATTAAGTTTTAATGGAGTATAGTTGATTTACAATGTCATGTTAGTTTCTGATGTACAGCAAAGTAAATCAATAATACATGTACATATATATATATATATATATATACACACTCTTTTTTTAGTTTTTTTCCCCATTTAGGTCATTACAGAGTATTGACTAGAGTTCCCTGTGCCATAGAGTAGGTTCTTATTATTAACAGTTATCTATTTTCTATATAGTAGTGTGCCATGGAGCTGCAAAGAATCAGACACACTGAGTGACTGAGCACACTCACACATATGTCAATCCCAATCTCCCAATTTATGCCCCCCTCCTCCTTCCCCTTGGTTACCATAAGTTTGTTTTCTACATCTGACTCTATTTATTTTTTTAATAAGTTCATTTGTACCATTTTTTTTTAGATTCCACATATAAGCAATATCATATATTTGTCTTTCTCTGTCTGACTTATGGTAAACAATTTCTATTCCTTCAAGTGGTGGGGGACAGCTTCCCAAGTGGTTCAGTGGATAAAGAATCTGTCCTCAATGCAGGAGACATAGAAAATGCAGATTTGGTTATTAGGTGAGGTTTCCAGATTAAACCATGAATCTAAAAGAATCTAAATAAATACCTGTCCTGTTCAACTGCTTACATCTGCCAAGAACAATACTTTAAATAATTCAGATAGGCAAAACTCTCACCAATCAAAAAACTCTAGAGAAAACTTTCCCATCACACAACTATGGCTAACAGCCTCTACTATCTATAAATGCTCTTTACCCTTAAATGGAATCAATTGATGTACTGCTTTTGAAACACATTTCTTTTTACTCTGTCTTAATAGAAGATAGAAACTGGCCACCATCTTTCAAATAAGATCTGTGTTACATCTGATTTTACTGAATTTTTAATTAAAATATAAAATAATTATAATAATGTTTTAATTATGTTTTTATTAAAATATTAAAAAAATTATTAATTTTTTTTAGAATAGAAGTGTCAAAAATATCCTGTTAAAACCTCATTGGCTTTAGAAAAACACAGATAGGTTCAAATCTAGATTCTTAATGGATGTGTTATTATAACTCAGACTCTTGTTAGTAAACGGGGGGTAGTCATATCTATCACAGAGTTGTTGCAACAATTACATGAGACAAAGCAAATGAAGTGTCTATCATAAACACTCAGAAATGATAGCTCTTATCAATGCCTAGATCAAAAGAGGTAAGGACTCCACACATACATTCTTTCTGCCCCCTCTCTTCTCATACATGTGAAACTGACATCCACCATATTATTAGGTAATTTATCTACCATGATCCAGTTGAATGATGACAGTCAGTACTAGACTGTTAGCCTCCTGACTCCTCCCTTCACCATCCTCCATCTTCCCCATCTCACTCAGAAAAATTCCATATTCCCTATGAAGTCATAAGGATCCTCCATGAACCCACTGTCTACACTCATCTGCTAGTGTGCAGCCCAGAGTCCACAATCCTTAGTGTTCAAAATAGCACAATGTCTCATGGGATTTTGCAGCCACCCAGCCTCCCAGCCTCCCAGACCTCTGTCCTGGGTGATTCCTTCCCCTAGAAACTTTTCCTGACCTTCCTCCTTCCCCAGTGGGACTGCCCCCTCATTCATCCATGCTCTACTATATTTCTCTTTTTGAAGGATGATTAAAATTTTATTTTAAACATAGGTATAAACAAATTTTAATTAAGTAAATTTTCTAAAGTAAAAGTTTGTTTTGAATGATGATTTCTATTGTTAATACTTCTAAATGTAACACTATTTTCTTCTTTTATTTAATGATCTACATTTTTTTATAAGTTAAAGGAAAGTATTTTTTTAAAATTGGGGGATAATTACTTTACAATGTTGTTTTGATTTCTGCCACACAACAAAGCAAATCAGCCATAAGTACACATATATCGCCTCCCTCCCACCCAGTCCCATTGCACCTCTTTAGGCCATCACAGAGCACCGAGCTGAGCTCCTTGTGTTATGTAACAGCATCCCATCTGTTTTACACATGGTAGTGTATGTCGGTCCATGCCACTGTTTCAATTCGTCCCACCCTCTCCTCCCCCTTCTGGTTCCACAAGACTCTTCTCTGTGCCTCTGATCCTGCCCAGCAAATCGGTTCACCATCCACTGCATTCTTTAGCTTTACTCTCACGCCCTGTAACTGTACTCTTGGCTTGTTTATATGTCTACATCTCTCCACTAGAAAGCAGGCTCCTGTGGAAAAGCAATACAGCTGGTAGCACTTCTGTTTCTGCTTCTGTCTCCATCCTTGGGATGATTCCGATGGAGAAAGGCAGGGCCATTTGAAAGTGATCACTTGTAGCGTGAATATTCAACAACAGCTGGGAATCTTCCAGGCAGGTCCTCTGAACAAATATCTATTTCTAAACATCACGGGAGGTACGGGGCCTGTGTCAGGTATTCAAATAAACTTTTAAGTGGACTCAGATGATAAATATTTGCTCTGTTAGGAATAAAATGGTTCTATGTATACATTATGCTTAACTGGGAATTTCCTCTGCTATTTGTTTAGTTCTCATCAAATTCATACTTATTCTAATTGTTATTACTTCACTTTCATCTTTAATAAACACACTGTGTATGTATTTTAAACCTTTCTTGTGTCTATAATTGAAAAATGTATATTTATTACTTGGCAACTTGCACGGTAGCTTGTTCTAAATTTGAAACCTATTATATATATCTCAGACCTACTTGCTAGCCGATCTACACAAGTTTTGTTTATCCTTGACTAAGTCTTCACTTTGTTCTTCAAATCTCTACCCCCCCCCCCCCCCCCCAGATCCCATAACCCACACACATCTTGGTTGGAATCTCTCTCCTCACTCTGATACAGAGTTTCTGATCTGCTGTAAAGTGAGTGACAGAGGGGGAAAATGAAACAAAACAAAACAATTAACAAAGATCAGAAGAAAGTATGACATGGAGATAGAAAAATGGAAAAAGAAAAAATTGAAGCAAACATGAGTGAGTGGCAGGATTGAATTTTGAGATGTTGGTCTAGATCCAAATAACTGCCCCAAAACAAAGACCAAGGTAATATAAATGTTTGGCTGTGAATTAAAGGAGGACAGAAAATCAAGATTATGTCAAATGTATATCAAGGGGCCTTTCTCCCGAAAAGGCAGATGGACAAATGTCCATAACCTCTGTTCTAAATTTAAATATTTGAGTGTATTTCTGTATATGTGGTGGTGGGGGATTCCCAGGCGGCACTAGTGGTAAAGAACCTGTCTGCTCCATCCCTGGGTTGGGAAGATCCCTAGAGGAGCGCATGGCAACCCATCCTGTATTCTTGCCTAGAGAATCACATGGAGAGAGGAGCCTGGAGGGCTACAGTCCATGGGGTTGCAAAGAGTTGGACATGACTGAAGTGACTGAGCACGCACATGTATCTGTGCACACAGTTATGCTTAACTTTCTGATAATTTCTGCTATCTGGAAAGTGATAAATTTAGATAATCAGAACATTCTCAAAGAAGTAGATCATTTTTTCATAGGACAATTGTCAGGCCCTCACTCAGAACCTAAATTGAACAAGCAAATAATTTGGTGCCCTTTGAAAATAATCTTTAAGCAATTTTCATTCCAATTGACTGAGTGAAGCTGGAAAGACACCAATTTTCTGTTAATAAATATGATATTCATATATAAATGTGCTTACTAATTTGTTTCCAATGACTGAAGTACAAAAGGCAAAATGTTTCTAATTTTTAAGGTTAGGTTAACATTCTACATTTTTTTTGGTTTTCCTGTTTTGTTTTGTTTTGTTTTGTTTTAGTCTGTTTTGAGCCAGGTGTGTCTGGGAAGCATCACAATAAAGTGATTAAAATTTAGATATAAGGAAAATCACTTGTTCCTGGTAAATAGCACTATGCAATCATTATTTTATTTCAGAACTTTAGCTGTTGGTGACTGCCAAGTTCAGGTGACTGTCTATGAGCTAGCTTCAGAGCTGGCTGGCAAGGGATGGTTTTTTTTTTTTTATAAATTTCCATTCAGGGCATTGCCGCTTCAGTGGGAGCAGGCCCAATATTCGTTTTGCCAATAATATAAGGAATCGCTTGTGGAAACCTGAGATTTTTGGCACTATATATTTGATTTATTCCACTGAAGTTTTAGCGCCCCTTACAGATTAGCACCCCTGGTGAGAACCAGCTGGCCCTTAATCCACGTGTCCCGCACTCCAAGCGCATTCATATTCAACGTTGTACTGGACTTCTTAGCACATGTACAAGAAATAGGAGGTGTAAGGACTGAAAAGGGGAAAACAAAATTGACAGTATTCTGAGACACTATGATTAGTTAGAAGAAAAGAATCCAAATGAATCTGTAAGAACAAATTCAAGTTTAGCTAGGTTGTAGGATTAATGGTGTTTCTATATGTTATTAACAACCAAAAATAAAAACTAATAAGATGTTTCCACTCATAAAAAGCAGTAATTTACCTATTAATAAGTTTAACAAAATACATGTAAGAACTTTATGAAGACATTTAGAAAATGTATTGAAAGAGATCAAAGAAGATCCACCCAAATAAAGTGGATCAAGGATGAGGATATGAATACTCAGTATTTGAACATTGATTGTACGTTGTTGTTCAGTCGCTCCATCACGTCCAACTTTTTGCAACCCCATGGACTGCGGCACACAATGCTTCCCTATCCTTCACCATCTCCGGAGAGTACATTACCTCCAAGTTAATCTGTAAATATCATACAAGTCCAAACAAGACCCCAACTTCTTTTCATGGAAATTTACTGATTCTAAACTTTTATGGGATGGTAAAGGGTCGAGAAGAGCCAGTGACTTCAAAGAAAAAGTATAAGAACTTAGTACTAACTTCGAGTCATAAAAATATATGATAAAATTCTGGTAATTAAAACTGTGGCATTGCAATGGAAATAGACAAAAAGATAATTAGATGAAATTAAGGAGCTGTGGAAGAGTCCCAAGTGTAAAGGGGAACAGAATTCTTGAGAGTTTTTGATTATGTATCAGTAAATGATGAAATAATAAATGGTGAAACTTCAGTTATTTGTTATTATATAGCATAAAAATTACACTTCTCTCTCTTACAGTTCTCAGAAATACATTTCAGATAGACAGAAACTTAAATGTGCAGAGTAAAACTTTAAAACACTTAGAAGAAAATGTACAGACTTGGCTTATGACCTCGGGTTAGAGAATAGCTTTTGAAAAGTGCACAAGAAGCACAAATCATAAAGATTGTTGATAAATTTGATGACATTACAATAAAAGTTTGTTTTATGACCAAAAAAAGCTAGACAAAAGATATCTGTAGCACCTACAACCAATGATGGTTAGTGTTCAGAATAAGTTAATAAATAAATGTCTATAAATCACAAGGAAAAGGCAACCAGCTGAAAAGGAAAATCAACAATGGGTGTGAACATTCAATTCACAGGAGAAAAATATTCATGGGCCCAACAGACATTTGGAAGGTCCTCAATTTCAGGATTCATCCAGCGTGGTGGGGAGTACGGGTTCTATTATTCCTGTTCTATTTGGAAAGTGGAGAAAGCTAAAAATATATTTCTAGACACTTTAGCTGTGAGGATTCCAGATGGAAATGAAGTCCTGTCTGTTAGGTGTACTCAGGAGTGGCTCACAAGGCAGAGAGAAGAGGGGGGAATTTTTCCTTGTCCCTCTTGGCGGTTTTGGCAGGCACGCAGAGTGGAAAGAAATGTCTGCACCAGGCTACCAGTGTCCATTCTCTCGCTGTCTGGGTTGTGAGAAGTATTGTATTTACAATCCATGCAGCAGTAGCAGGGACATTCTGGGCACTGACAGGCAGCAAGGGAGTGTGTGATTTCAACTCATGATTTCCAGGAGTTGCCTCAAACAACCCTACAGACTATTTTCCCAACTTTTCCAATAACTTTGAAATTCCCCCATTCTCTATTAATCTCTTCCTTCTCAATATACAGTCTTTTCTTTTTCCTGCACCAAACGTTGATTGAGCCAACAGATCATTCATTAAAATTATGCCTGTTTCACAGCCCTGCTATAAACAAACATTTTAAAGTCTGATTAGTGGCGCTAGTGGTAAAGAACCCATCTGCCAATACCAGAGATGTAAGAGATGTGGGTTGGATCCCTGGGTCAGGAAGATCCTCTGGAGGAGGGCATGGCAACCCACTCCAGTATTCTTGCCTAGAGAATCCCATGGAAAGAGGTGTCTGGCTTGCTACAGTCCAGAGGGTTGCAAAGAGTCAGACACGACTGATTCTACTTAACACAGCACAGTAGCATAACCAAACATTGCTAAGGAGAACTGGAAATAGACATGAATGAAGAAGCTATTGTTTGAACTTTTTGTTTTTAATCAAATAGGTAAAGAATAGGCAATACAGTTTAGTGAGTAAGGACACAGATTTCAGATCCAGGTAAATAATGGTTCAAATCTTGGCTCTTCTACTCATGTTAGCAAGTCTCTTGATCTAAATTTCAGTGTCCTCAGCTGTAATATATAGAAAATAATATCTAACTACAATGTGAGAATTAAATGCAATAAAAAATTATTATTTACAGTCTGAATCTGCATGGACTGTTTTTGTTGTTTAGTTGCTAAGTTGTGTCTGACTCTTTTGAGACCCCAGACTATAGCCCACCAGACTCCCCTGTCCATCGGATTTTCCAGGCAAGAATATTGGAGCGGGTTGCTATTTCCTCCTCCAGGGAGTCTTCCCGACTCAGGGGTCAAATCTGCATCTCCTGTATCACAGGTGGATTCCTTACTGCTGAGTAAACAGGGAAACCTACATAAATGGTAGATATCATATTCGATTTCCACTAAGTGAAACTGGAAAAAAAAAAAAAAACAAATGGGAAAAAAGAAGACATTCTAGAAAATAAAAGACCTTAGAATATATTACAATTTATGAGGAAATGAGAAATTCATACCTCCTGGGCTTTTCAGACTATGGCTAAAGAATGAGATTCTCTATCCTTTTAATATACAAATTGAGTATGATATAATTCCCCACTGATAAATTTGTTATAATCATCAACCCCAAACTGTAGCCCTTGGTTTACATCACTCGAGGCTTTTTGTCTCAGTGTTACCATGGGGCCACTATTTCTGGTCTTCATGGGAAGAGTGCTCTGCTGGGTGCCACTGTGCTCCACTGCTGATGGCCCCTCTCTGGCCTTGGAGGAGAAGCTTTCATCTTACAACTTGCCATAATCTCTACTCAGACAACAGGGAGAAAGTAAATAAGACCTGCTGAACGCTTGAGAAAAGAGACACACAAGTAGCCTATACTGCTTTAAGCTGTGTATCGTCTTAAGACTCCCATAGTTAAAGTAGAATTCACTACCATTACCACTGGTAGACCTTTACATGGCAGAGTCAGCACCCTCCCACCTACAGGATCTTCGCATCAGCAAAGTGCAAGCCCCAGAAAATTCTCTTTTGGCTCTAGATAATGGAAGTTCACCTTAGTTTCTGCTCCAGGATGATTGTGGGAAATTTTCAACTTCAGGTCAAATTTTATATCTCAATACAATTTCTTTTTTTAAATCCCAGATCTGTTTAAAACAATGAATTACAATGTTTTAGACTGCTAGGTTTTCTTATGAACTGCCTTTGCATCCCAGGGATGACCAAATTTGATCGTGATGCATTGTTTTTGAGAAGGACTGCTGTATTAATTTAACATACATAATTTTGTACCTACCTCCATAATGAAATTATCCACCAGTTGATCTTTTCTAGTTTTTTCTTGGTTTTGTATAAAAAAATTACCAACTTCAAAAAGTCAGTTGTATAATTTGCCATCATAATTCATATTGCAAAACAAATTATTAGAGATAGGAAGGATCTGTTCCTTAATGGTTTAGTAGATCTCTCCTATAAAATTATCTTTGTCTGATGTCTTTTGTAAAAGGACATCTTTATCACCATTTTAGTTTCTCTTACTATAACTGGTCCATCCAAAACTAAATTAATTTAAAACCCCCTAATTTTTTAAAATTTTCATTTTAGCTAGTCTTCTAAATTTTTATTAAGTAAATGTATTTGCAATAGTCTCTTATGGATCTTTTTTTTTTCTTTTTTAGAGTTCGTTTCAGTCTATTTAATTTCTTTTTTGGTTAGAATTATATTAAATAATTAACATACAGTAAAACTTATACAGTTTTATAAGTTTAAACACTTGTGCATTAATGTATGAACAACAATTTGGATACAAAATAGTTTCATTGCCCTAAAACAGTCTCTCATCCTGCCCTTTTGTAGCTCTACCCTCCCTTAACCACCAAATCCTGGCAATCACTGATGTTCTCCATCACTTTAGCTTTGCTTTTTCTTGAATTCTTTTTTTTTTTCCTTTTCTCCTCTTCTTTAATTCTTTTTTTTAAATATAAAGTTATTTATTTTAATTGGAGGCTAATTACTTTACAATATTGTATTGGTTTTGCCATACATCAACATGAATCCACCACGGGTGTACACGTGTTCCCCATCCTGAATCCCCCTCCCTCCTCCCTCCCCATACCATCCCTCTGGGTCGTCCCAGCGCACCAGCCCCAAACATCCTGTATCCTGCATCGAACCTGGACTGGCGATTTGTTTCATATATGATAATATACATGTTTCAATGCCATTCTCCCAAATCATCGCAGCCTCTCCCTCTCCCACAGAGTCCAAATGACTGTTCTATACATCTGTGTCTCTTTTGCTGTCTTGCATACAGGGTTGTCGTTATCTTTACTCTTCCATAGTTATTTCCTCTTTCTTATTCTTTTTTTTTTTTTCTCTCTTGATTAATTTTCCAGGGTCTTGTCTACTCTATAGTCCTTTTAAAGAATGATCTTTTGGATTTACTGATTATTTCCATTGGTTGTAGTATTATATTTCATTGTTTCTGTTTTATATTTACTTCCTTCCATTTTATTTGGATTTATTTTACTTACTTTCCTTCTGACAGTTTCTTGAGCTGAACACTTATTTCTTTTTAATCTTCTAAGTTTGATTTATATGATTTCATCATCATGTAGTTGTAAATGTTTATCATTTCTATTTAGGTTTTCTTTTTAATCCAGAAGTGGTTTTTAAATGTGCTTTTTAGTCCCCAAATAGGGGGGTTTAGTGTTAAGTTAATGAGTTTTCTGTAAACAGTATGAAACTTTACATGTTTATTTTTACCCCATGTATTTTTACCCCATGTATTTTCATTACATGGTTTATTATTGTAACTTGGATATATAATATTCCATAGCTGCTATTGTTCCATGATTTATATAATCATCCTCCTAGCACTAGACTTTAGCTTGCCTTCAATTTTTGTTGGTAAACTTAATGCTTTAATACATTCAAACACATTTTTTTTTCCTTTTGGAGAGAAAGGAGTTGGATATTGATAAGGGAAAGCCTAGGAATATAGGTCTTCAGTGGGGAAAAGATTTAGGACAATATCCCCATGCAGAATTAAATGTGGGGAGGAATGCCATCAGTACCACTAAGGGAATAATTTTCTCTCTCAAATAAGAGGAAATTAAGGGACTTAAGGATGGATGAGCACCATTAAATTTAGTAAGTCCTAATGATGAGTTAAGCCATGAAGAGAAATCAAGATAATCTTTTAAATACAACCCAGCAAGTTATATAAATCCATGCCTAGGAAAATGGCTTCCTGGTAACTCTTGGATTTTGAACACAGATATGAGTGACCAGTTGTTACTGCTTTCAGAGTTTCAGCATTGAAGGCTATTTTTACCAAGCACTTCATGTCCCATCAAAGAGTCAGGGCAGCAGAGCAAGGCAAAGTAAAGTCTAGTGCTAGGAAGATGATTATATAAATCACCACCTCTAAAGATCCCTTCAACGCTTGCCATTCTCTGAGGCAGAGTATCCACGATTGCTCCTGATCAAGACATTTCCACTTCTCCCAACTCCCTCTCCTTCTTTCTTAAAGTTGAATTAATTTGGAGTTGTTTTTTTTTAGTGTTTATTTGTTTTTGTTTTCAACATTCAGACCTTTACAACAAAACCATGTTTGAATAGGTCCCTTCTTCTGGAAGGAATGATGCTCTCTTCTTCCTCGATAGTCCATAGTAGCCAAAAAAGCAAAATGCATATTAGCTTTGGTTGACCCTTCATAACTCCTTCATAAATTCATCAAGCAGCCTCTCCAGCGTCACCTTTCTGAGCATCTTAGTGAAAACGAAAAGACAGCCTAAGCCCTTGTTGTAGTTAAACTAGGGATATTTTGTTAACGTTCCCTGCTTAAAAGAAATCTCTTACCTCCCTGCTTTGAGTGACTTCGCCCAGCTCTGACCTGGACCTCTGCCCGGTGTCTACAGTCATATATGGCAGAGCCTGCGGATTTTAAATAATGTTTCCCTTCATAAGGGAACTGAGAAAACACTGCGATTAGGGCAGTTCCAACGTGCTCTAAGTGCAGGTAATATTAGCATTATCCTGGGAGGAAATTTGAAACTTGGTGGTCTCCTGAGTCACTCAAGTTAAAGTTTTAGCAGATTCGACATTAAAAAGGGATTTGGGAAGTATTAAGGGAGCACAGAAGTGCTGCTGTTTTCAAGGCCTCCCCGTTTTTGGTGATTTTCTCTGCCGCCATGACTGTGCCTCCCTCCTGACTTCTAGAAAGAAGATTTAAAAACAATTTTCAAAGAGAAGAGAAGTAGCTCATGAAAAAGGAATAAACTCAGTTAAACAAATAATTAAATAAAGATGATGAAACAAAGTTGATTTCCCCCCCAAATGAAACAAAGATAACTTATGGAAGAAAGTAAAAATAGTTAGGAAAGTAGCTAATGTTTTAAAAAGTAGAGGGAGAAAACAAACAAACAAAAAAAATAGCCAAAGTGTAAAAGCATAAAATTCTCTTCCAGAGAAAAATCAGACTATAAAATCTTTCTATTTTTTAGATGTATTTACCTATTCATTTTTGGCTGTGGTGGGTCTTCCTTGCTGCATGTGGGCTTTCTCTAGTCGCAAAGAATGGGGGCTACTCTTTGTTGCTGTGTGCAGGCTTCTCATTGTGGTGGCTTCTCTTGTGGTGGAGCACGGGCTCTAGGGCATATGGGCTCAGTAGTTGTGATGCTCAGGCTTAGATGGTCCATAGCATGTGGGATCTTCCTGGACTAGGGATTGAACCCATATCCCCTGCGTTGCAAGGAGGATTCTTAACCACTAGACCACCAGGGAAGTCCCAAACTATAAAATCTTAAAACAAGAACTTAAAAGGATACACATTAACAATAAGTCAAAATAGATAGCAATAATAAAAGAAAATAAAATTACCAACAAAAAGATGGGGACTAAATAAATAAATTGAGTAAAATATTTAAAAAAGCAAAAGTTTGTTTTCGGCACTCCGAAGCCCTTTAGATACTTCGTCCTTGTTTTCCATCCCCTGAGTCACAGTGTTCTCCTTTGGTTGGCAACATCTTGATGGGGAAAAGACCACTGCGCTCTCCTCTTATCATTATGTGTGCCCTCCATTCTTTCCAGGGTTCTTGACAGACCCAGATGCTCAAGGGGTTTGTCTTGCTGCCTCTCCAGTTGGACAGACATGTCTGGAAAAGCAAAATTTCTCTTCAAATCAGGTGCCCCAACATGGCTGCCACTATGTCATCTCCTTGGACTCCCCACCAACCTTAGATTCCACACAAAAATGAAGAGGATAGGAGCAGGAAAAACATCTTCTCCTAAGGTGCCCCTAGGGAGACAAACCAGAGGTCACTTCCAAGAGGAATTTGCCACCATGGATGCCACTTGCAATTTCTGTGTCTCCATCTTCTTTCCCATCTTGAGTTTATAGGAATAGAGTGAGGGTTTTCTGTTTTTTTTTTAAGATTTATTTTTATTTATTTATTTTTGGCTGCACTGGGTCTTTGTTGCTGTCCATGGGCTTTCTCTAGATGTGGAAAGTGAGGGCTATTCTTCGTTGCCATGCACAGGCTTCTCACTGTTGAGCACGAGCTCTAGGGTGCGTGGGCTTTGGTGGTTGTTGTTCCTGGGCTCTAGAGCAGTTTCAGTAGTTGTGGTGCACAGGCTTAGTTGCTCCATGGCATGTGAATCTACCTGGACTAGGGATCCAACTGTGTCCCTTGAATTGACAGGAGGACCCTGTGGACCACCTGGGAAGCCTAACAGTGAGTTTTGAGGAGTGAATGTTTGCAAAGAGCCCTGAGCAATGACTTGGTGTTGGGAGCTAATCTCAAACCCTGAAAATGGTCCCCTGGAGTTGACTGCAGCTCTGAATTAATCCTGAGACACTCTGATAAAGGCTACTGAGTTAGCTCGTATCCATCAATGCCTTCTCCTCTAAAGTTATAAGCAACAAAACCCAATTTTGAATAAGTAATACAAACAAAGCCTCAGAACAAATTTTGCCAAGCTCCCTCTCCTTTCCAATCGTGGTGCCTGGACATCTCTTAAACAGAAATTCTGAGCCACCACGTGCTCCAGTAAAGCAGTGTTGCTAACTGTGGTGACATTGGCATGGCCACATCAGAGGACCCCAGAACATGCCTGCATAAAAATCTGAACAGAGTAGTAGCTTCTGTATTTGGAAGTGGCCTCATTTCTCTTGATAAAGGGACAAGCTTTGGCAGAAATGAAAATGCACACTGTACTATTGGTGGTAGTTAGTGGCGCAAATGAAGAATAGTCATGGGAATCTGTTCATGAGACTATGTGAGACATCTTCCTAGGACCCCCAAAAATAAATGGTGAAGGTACAAAGTAATGCCTTAATGATCTGTGGTATTTGGAGGCTGATAAGAAAGAGACAAGCAAATACTCCTGTCTCTCTCATTTTTACTTGAAGTTGGCTGAGGCTAGAGGGAAATGAACAAAGGCATAAAGGAAGTAACTTAAAATGACAGTTGCCTAAAGTCTAGGACCGAGATGCAGTCTAACATAAATTGCACAGCCTGTATTAATTTCTCAGCCCTCGATTCTCTAACTCTCCTGTAGATTTTATTCCTTGGGGAATCACTCTCTGCTATGATATAATATCATCATTTCCCGACCAGTTTGCAAAGAAAAAGGAATGTCATACTTATGGATTACTTGGAGAGGATCCAAAAGATCATAACAAAAATGATCAGGGCTGTTAAAATGAGCAATTAGAAAATGTTAAAGGAATCAGAGTGATGTGTCCTTGAAAGAAGAAAAGTAAAGATAAAAACTTCATAAAAAGTTCAGGTATTTCCTTTTTAGTCCCAAATGAGAGTTTTTGATTAAGGTAAAAGGAGTAGCGAGAGGGCAAGTGGAGGAATGTTAATGCAGTTGGGGGTGTGCCTTGAGGGATAGTCCTTTCCAGCAAACAGTGAAAAAATAAGGCACTATCAGGAAAAAAAAGTATACGTGCTGCAATTCACCTTATAAAAAAATTAGATGGAGGGGATATATGTATACATATGGCTGATTTGAGGGCTTCCCAGGTGGTGCCAGTGGTAAAGAACTCGCCTGTCAATGTTGGATTTGCAGGAGGCACGGGTTCAGTCTTTTGATTGGGAAGATCCTCTGGAGAAGGAAATAGCAACCCAACTCCAGTACTCTTGCCTGGAGAATCCCATGGGCAGAGGAATGTGGCAGGCTACAATCCATGGGATCTGAAAGAGTTGGACATGACAAGCATGCACGCCAGGAATGGCTGATTCACTTTGTTGTACAGCAGAAACTAGCACAAAATTATAAAGCAACTATATCTCAATTAAAAAAAAATTTAAAGTCAACATTAAATTCAAACTCAAAATTTAGAAAGCAAATTAAATAACATTTAAAATTTATGGAAAGGATTATATTCTGACTGAGGACATATTAATTAAGGACGTGAATTATTTCTGGTTTTTTTTTTTGGACCTGGCAGAGGTGCTGTAGAGAAAGTTCCAGAACAATTGTAAAATGGCAATCCCTGGGACAAAGCAGGAAAGACTTGTATTATTAATACTGAACTTATTTCAGAGAAAATCATTTGATATATGTAGAAAAATATATGAATACAATATCTGGAAAATAAAAAGAATTCCTGAACTGACATAAAATTCTGAAGCCTGGGGCTTAGCAAGCCTGTCTAACTTCTTTTTAATATAAAAGAGAAAGAGTCGGTCATGGAATGTTCTTCCTTAGGCAATTATATATTTCACATGACTGTTAGGCAGCTGTCAGTGTCAGTAATGACACTATGAAAATGGAAATCTTAAAAAAAAAGGTACTGTTTATATTGATAAAAAAAAACTCTACTAACCGAGTGAAAGAAGCACAATAATGAGAAAAGATATGAGTAGTGAACCAAATACACAGTTCTTTATTATCCTTGAATTTTCTCAAGACAATTCTGATGAAAAGAAAGCAAATCTGAATTTGTGGTGGGAAGATGAGAAAACAACTTCAGATTTGAGTCAAAAGGAGATGGCATTAACCTTCCTGGTTCTTTCTAACAAAGAATGTGAGCTTACTAATAAAGATTTACAGCAATACCTCATATTTTCGTATCATCTTACATATGCATTAGGCAGGAAGTAACGTCAAATGATAGGTTTGGAGGACAGTCTGAATTAAGCCCGCGATGTCCGCAGACAGGTGAATTTCTGCATTGGCCAATTGTGTCCATCCCAGTCATAAGGACCACCATTGTTACAACTCCAAAATCTCAATTCTGCATTCCTTCTTTAAGAGTTCTTCCTTTTGTCTAACTGAAGTGTTTACACATACAAATTAACCATGTTTTGTCAATTACATAAGGTTGTTCTTTGCAGTTGCTTTTCAGTTTCTCTTTCCTGAGCGAAATAAGGCCAGTTCTGTAACCTTTCTTCAGAGTTCCTTTAACCTTTCTTTGATTGTTCTTGTCTAGACCATCTCAACCTCCATAGACTCTCGTGGTTTGAAATCTTAAACTTTCACAAAAGAGTGACACTGGACTATGAAAGAGCTCAGGGAAATATTAATAATGCAAAAATTACCACAATTATGTATTTGGGTTTTCTTTATTCAAGAGTGATGCTTTGCTGGTCAAATCGAATCAGCTTCAAATGGGCTGGATAACATTCATGATTTTACCTGGGGAAGATCACATTACTTGGGAAAAAGGATCTCCTTTAGAAAATAAAAATTTATATTAGCTCAAATAAGGTAATTCTGCAAAAAAAAAAAAGAGAGAGAGAGAGAGGTAGAAAAATGAGTTCAAGAGATACATTCTACACTTAGACACAGAAACCACCACTAACTCTATAGTAATAAAAGTGGAAAAGAAAACAAATGTTTGAGAGTTCTTTCCTCTGTGGTTTCTGTATTATTTGTTCTCACTCAAGATATCCCTCTCCCCCAACTTTTCTCTTTTTCCTGTGTCACCCTGAGGCAGAATGGCAAGTGGGCGCCAGACAGCTAGCTACTTCAAGACAGGAGACACCCACATGTGATAGGTGCATTGCTCTGTCCATGGAATTCTCCAGGCAAGATCACCGGAGGGGCTTCCTTTGGTGGCTCAGATGGTGAAGAATCTGCCTCCAATGCAGGAGACCCAGGTTGGGGAAAATCCCCTAGAGAGGGGAATGGCTACCCACTACAGTATTCTTGCCTGGGAAATCCCACGGACAGAGGAGCCTGGCAGGCTACTGTCCTTGGGGTCACAAAGAGTCAAAAAGTGATTAAGCAACTAAAACTTTCACTTTTTCATAGGTGCATTCATTCATGTTATGATATAATGAAATTCTGAAACATACAAACAGGACTGAGCTTTAATTTTGTATCAAGAGGTATCGAGGTACAGTCTCTTCTCACCCTGGGCTTCAGTCCACGTTCCCTGCCTTTACACAGTGCTTGACCTTGTCAGCCTCGGATCCCCACAGCAGGCGCACTATATTCCCCCCAGGTTGCCAAGTTCTTCATTTGATTTCTTAACATAAAGATTTCTTCAAGCTCCAGCTCTGTGATAAGACTTTTTCTCCTTAACTAATAATGAAGATCCTTCCCAGTGATTGACATACAGTGATTTTTTTTTTTTTTATATCCTAATCTGTTGTATGGGCTACCCTGATGGCTCAGTGGTAAAGAATCTGCCTGCCAATGCAGGATACAGGAGACAGGAGACGCAGATTTGATCTCTGGGTCAGGAAGATCCTCCAGAGGAGAAAATGGCAACCCATGCCAGTATTCTTGCCTGGAAAATTCTATGCACGGAGGAAGCTAGCAGGCTACAATCCATGGGGTCACAAAGTCGGACACAACTGAGCACGTACACACACACAAACACACACACACACACACAATGCGGTGTACATTACAACTCAGTTTTTCCTTTCTGTTTGCTCCATGCTTTAATTTCAGTACATGATCTTACAGTGTCATCAGTTGTGTCAGCCCATTGTCATCTGTTCTCAATTGTAAACTTTAAAGAACAGCGGGGAGCGTGTCTGTGTACTGCTCTCTATGGTGTCCAACACAGCACTGTGCAGAGGTCAGTGTGAACTGGATGTTCATTAATGACAGTGTCCAGGAGGTTCTGATCTCCCAGTTCCCTCTTTTATTGAACTGTCCACTAGTGAAAAAGCATTTTGCAAAATACCTTTGTTAGAGTCTAATCAGAATACCATAGGACTGTTTCACTCTGTGTCATGCCCTACAGTGGCCCTGGCATTCGAGTGAGGGACAAAGAGAGAGAGAACAGCAATGTTTCACATAGGCTATGACAGGGAAGGTTTAGGACATAGCGTTTTATTGGTGTGGAGTTGTGATTTCTATTTGAATCTCATCAAACTCTCTCCTGAAAAGGATCTTTCATTCATTCTTTCTTCTCTTCTCTTTCTTTCTCTTTTCTTTCTTTCTCTTTCTAGACTCGTTCAGCTCTGAAAAATACAATGGAGAAGATTTTATATCACCAAAGACCCAATTACATGGAGAATGTACGAAATAACAGTTTGGTTTCTATAGAAAATGTATTTCGTGTTGTTATTTCAAAACCTTTCCTTGTCTTACCTTGAAAGAAAAGCTCTTTCAAAGAAGCATTTGGCTTTTTCTCATCTATCTGTTTAGCCATCGCTCCTTAGTCCATGCATACGTGAGCGAACAGAAACAACCCTTTTTGTTTCTCTTGAAGATATCTAAGTAAAGTTTCAAGTAGCCAATTAGCTTTTTGACCTAAGCTTTGTTGGCTGCAGAAAGCCTGTATCCCAGGAACATTTGGTTCTCAAGGCATTTGGATCTCATAAGAAAGCCTCGGTGCCAGCACCAATCAGAATGGCTGCCAGCTGTTATTCTTCTTCACAACTGGCGGCCATTTCCAGCACTGTTACGGAGCTGTGATCAATCTCCGCACCTGTCTATCAGTGGATGTTCATAGAGAGAACTGTGTGGGCTGCATCTGCAGATACCACATGCAACCAAAAGGGGGAGGGGAGAGAGGAGCGTGCAGCCCCTCCCCCCGCCATATATAAAGTGAGAAAAGCTACAGGGAGAGTAAAAACACAGGAAAATACGCAACGGCTAGATAGAAGAAGAAAAGAGCAAATGAATGTTCTATAATGGGATGTTTATGGTGGGAATGCATAATTTTCACCTCATCCGTGAGTTGAGGTCTCAGTTTAACACTTGCACGGGTTTTCTCATTCTTTCTTGGATAGTCCTTGTCTTTGCAGTAATACTTCATTTCTTATCAAGACAGAGAATCTTGTTATATTTCTATATCCTTTGTCCCATGTTGTTAGAATCCTTGGTGCCTAGAATTATTTTTTTGTTATCCCTCCTTGGTGTATGCACCCATGAAAGAACAGAAATAGCTTGGCGTGTTGATTGTTTTCTATGTGTCTGATTTGAGGAGGGCTTCTTACGTTTTGTAAATTTATCAACTTCGTTCCTACAAACCAGGAAACTGAATAATCATTTTGGTAATTAATAGAATATACCACAATATATCTTCATGCAGGAGTCCATAAAATGTGATTATATATATCTGTATTTTATGTTTGTGAGTGTTGTAATTCTTTCTTGAGATTTGAAACATTAAATACTAAATGATCTAGCAAGATAATTTAAAAGCTTTGCTTATTTGTTATCTCTGCAGATGTATATATTTATGTCTTTTATACACTAGCACAATCTGCAATGTATGATTCCTGAAGCCCTTTCATTCTGTGTTGAAAGCTGGGTTCACATTGCATGAAATTTCTGTTTAATTGCCCTGCAATGAACTTAGCCCCTCAGTGCTTCTCTCTGAGTGAGTTTAGAATGCTTTGCATAGTCAGTCAATAAAGTTAACAATTTAATGTCCCTGATCTTATTTCATAATGCTGTTTTATAAGTATTCTTTTCAACTTCTGTGTTCAATAAAATTCCCTTGAATAAATGGATTCATGTTAGTTTAAAAATGGAAGAGGAAAAAGCGCTTTCTAAAATTTTAAACCTAGCAAGACGTTTGAAACCATTGAAAGATCAAACAGTCTGAAAGAAAGAGTGAAAATACAGAAATATTTCAAACCTAACAAAACATTAAAAAATACTCCACATCTGTCCAAGGAACTCAGCCTTCTCCCAATACCAGTTAAATCAGATCAAGCAATAGACATTTTGGAAATAAAAGGTAAATATAGGGGAAATTATATCTATGTCTATCAATCTATATTTCTTGAGATCATGACTATATGTATTTCTACAGGAAAAATTATGAAAAAAAACATTCTGGAACTCTAGCAAATAGAATATTCAGACTAATTATATGCAGATAAATTATTTTATTTAATTTCCAATATCTGTAGATTCTTCTCTACAAACCCAGGCTCAGATATAAATATTACTCTCAAGTCAGCCTACAGCTCACTTCTTCTTTTGATAAAACTTGATCCAAAAAGATAGTAAGTTTTATATCTTTCAAAGTTCAGTTATGATTTTCTTCTCGAGTAACATTTGCTTTTATCAGTACAAATGGAGGCAGAATTTTCCTTAATAAAATCTCACCACTTACAGAATATTTTGATTTTTCTTAGTGACAAATAAACCAAAATTTCTGAGGATTCAAAATAGAGAAAATGAATAAAACAGTATTGAGAATTTCAAGTATCTGTGGGTTTAAGTTGAAGACAAAATTGTCTTTTTTCTAGAATATTCTCTAAATCATATGGAACAAAACAAGGGGAAAAGCAAAAGATATTCTTAATTGGCTATCATCCTAAGAGTTAGATATCCAGTATTACTGTTTTGGAATTCATCTATTATCTTGGGTAGGAATAAAGATATGAGTCATCTCTTAAAATTAAGAAGCCCACAATTTATTTGCTGCTGATGAAATGCTTTAGATCATAGTCCCAAAATGATACAGTTCCACCAGGGAGGGAGGAAAGAGGATAGAGGAAGCCTTGATCACTTTGCTGAAGTAGTGAAGGTGGTCTCTTGTACCTTCATCACTTCCTGTATACAAACTTCCTTCTTAGTATTGTTAGAGTACTAGTACTATCTGAGTACTTTTCCTGGCTAGTCTCCTGATCCAGATTTTGCTCTTATCTTCCTCAAAGAGAGCTACTTCTTTGAAAATTTCCCACTTCATGTCTAAATCCCTTAGAGTTCTATTAGAAAACAAAACTAAACCGATAAGTTAATTGGATTTAAAATCTGAGTGGTTTGAAGCAGTTTTATCTGATGCTCTTCCCAGATGACCTGCCTATTATAGAAAGAGGATAGGTATCATGGAGGTTTGGGGCATAATGGCAAAACAAGTGAGGGCTTTTGAGGGGGTAAAAGTTTCAATGGCATAGTGGTAAAGAATCCACCTGCCAATGCAGGAAATACAGGTTCGACTCCAGGTCCAGGAAGATCCCACATACCACAGAGCAACTAAACCCATGAGCCACAACTACTGAGCTGTGCCCTAGAGCCCAGGTACTACAACTAATGAGCCTGTGCTCTGCAACCAGAGAAGCCATGGCAACAGGAAGCCTACACACCGCAACTAAAAAGTCACCCTCGCTCACTGCTACTAGAGAAAGTCTGTGCAGCAATGAAGACCCAGCACAGCCAAAAATTAAAAATAAATAAACAAAATAATAAAATCAGAACAATAAAGGGGACCACTCTTCCAAGGAGTCACAGCTTTTGCACAGATGCTAGGCCTTGAGGACAAGCCAGAATACCCATTCTCACCACTTCCCACCAATTGCTTTTGCTGTAATGGTAAGTCCTTTTACAACAGCAACAGCCCAGTTGACTCACCAACTACCTCTTCCTTCTTGGAGGTTAGGGGAGGAAGAGCCTCCAAAACGAACATAATGTAATCATGATGGTCAATAGTTTACTAATGAGTTCTGGACCTCCCACCTGGCTTTAATTCCAATCCCATAGCAAGAGTACTTGCCTCCCTGCTTTACTCTCTGAACACTTCAGCTTTGCTTTCCTCCCCGGAACTGCCTGGATGGCAGTTGTTCCCAGAGGTTTGCTAAAAAATGAAGAATGAAAGAACAGAAGATTTATTTTTAGACTTTTGTATACCTTTAATAAGGAAAAGGGAGTTTTGTACAACACCACAGGTCCATATCCTGACAGTAAGGAAGTGAACCTCCATATGGCATCAGATCCCTGCTGCAAGCACGATTCTAAGAAAAGAAGATGAAAAGTGAAAGTGAAGTCACTCAGTCGTGTCCAACTCTTTGCAACCACATGGACTGTAGCCTACCAGGTTCTTCCCTCCATGGGATTTTTTTAGTCAAGAGTACTGGAGTTGGTTGCCATTTCCTTCTCCAGGGGATCTTCCCACCCCAGGGATCAAACCTGGGTCTCCCACATTGCAGACAAGATGCTTTAAGGTCTGAGCCACCAGGGAAGCCACAGAAAGACAATCACTTTTACTGTAGTGTTACCCATCATTATTTCCTTGCTGGAGTTTAGAAGTGACCTGTGGAGATAAAGTCACAAAGTACAATTTCATGAAGGCAATAGAACTACTTTGAAACCAAGTTAACATACCTGCATCTCAGTATCAATGAAATGGGATATTAGTAAGTTGCCTTTGACTAAACAAGTTTGTTTGGTAAGCAAGAAGTTGATTCTCAATCTGGAATGTGCAAAGGAGAGAGGCCCTGATTAAATTAGTCAATCATTTACTGAATTCAAATAGGACAGCTACTCTGAGCCATAAATACAGATACACTTCCAAGATATCATGCGTTCCACAGCAATATAAAGCAAGTCACACATGTTTTTTCTCAGTTTCCCAGTACATATAAAAGTTAAATTTACACTATACTGTAGTCTATCAATTGTGCAACACCATTATGTCTTTTAAAAAGCCATGTACCTACACCTTAATTTAAAAATACTTTATGGCTAAGTAGTGCTGGTCATCATCTGAGCCTTCAGTGACTCATAGCAGTAACATCAAAGATAATTGACCACAGATCATCATGACAAATATAATAAAAATGAAAAAGTTTGAAATATTGAGAAAATTACCACAATGTGACACAGAGACATAAAGTGAATAAATACTTTAAAAAAAAAAAAAAGCACTGATAGATTTGCTCAATGCAGGGGTGCCACAAACCTTCAATTTGTCAAATACACTGTGTCTGCAAGGTGCAATAAAACGTTAAAGCACAATAAAATGAAGTATGCCTGTATAATATGTGAGCATTCAGGATGAGTTTTAGACACAATAACTCATTTAATTCCCAAAATAACCCTCTGGAAAATCAACACGAGATCAAGAGAAGTTAGGTGACTTGTTAGTGCTCTTTGCTATTGGGGGTATACAGATGTATAAGCCATGTTACTTGCCTTCAGGTATTTTCACTTCAGAAAAAATATAAATTAAAAATTATGATCCCTGACAACTTAACAACAACAACAACAACAAAAAAAAAAAACAAGCAACCCAATCAGAAAAATGGGCAGAAGACTTTAGTAGACATTTCTCCGAAGAAAATATACAGATAGTCAGTAGGAATATGAAAAGATGACCAATATCACTAATTATGAGAAATGCAAGGCAAAACTACAATGAGGTACCACCTCACACCTGTTAGAATAACTGTCATTAAAAAGTCTACCAATAACAAACACAGAGGAGGATGTGGAGAAAAGAGAATCCTCCTATGCTGTTTGTGGGAATGTAAATTGGTGCAGCCATTATGGAAAAAAGTGTTGATGTTCCTCAGAAAACTAAAGGTAGAATTACCATATGACCCAGCAATCCTACTCCTGGGCATACAGTCAAGCAAAACTATAAATCAAAAAGATACATGCACCTGTGTGTTCATAGCGGCACTATTCACAATAGCCAAGACTTGGAAACAGCTTAACGTCCATTGACAGATGAATGATAAAGAAAATGTGGCACATATATACAGTGGAATACTAGTCAGCCATGTAAAAGAATGAGATAATGTCAGCACTGGAGCGGTGGCTGCGTGGCACTGGAGCAACTTTGAGGAGATATCCCACATCCAAGGACAAAGGAGAAGCCCCAGCAACATGGTAGGAGGGGCGAATTCATGGTTAGAGTCAAACCTCATTCCTGCCAGAGGTGCTCAGAGGGCTCAAACGAACCTTGTGCACACCAGGACCCAGAGCCCCACAGAGACTGAGACAGAACTGGGTTTGAGTGTCTCCTGTGGAGGTACAGGTCAGTGGTGGACTGCCATGGGGGCAGGGGCTCTGGGGGCAGCAGACTTGGGTGTGGCTGGGTGAGGCAGATTTGGGCATGGCATAAGCCCTCTTGGAGGAGGTCACCATTAACCCCACCATAGAGCTGCCAGAACTTACACAGGACTGGGGAAATAGACCCTTGGAGGGCACAAACAGAACCTAGTGCACACCAGGAACCAGGAGAAAGGAGCAGTGACCCCACAAGAGACTGATCCACACTTGCCCAGGAGTGTCCAGGAGTCTCCGGCAGAGGTGTGAGTCGGCAGTGGCCTGCTGCAGGGTTGGGCACACTGAGTGTAGCAGTGCAGCCATGGGACCTTTTGAAGGAGATCTCCATTATCTTCATTACCTCCACCATAGTTTGGCCCCAAGTAAATAACAGGGGAACTTCCCTGGTGGCTCAGATGGTAAAGCGTCTACCTATAATGCAGGAGACCTGGGTTCGATCCCTGAGTCTGGAAGATCCTCTGGAGAAGGAAATGGCAACCCACTCCAGTACCCTTGCGTGGAAAATCCCATGGATGGAGGAGTGTGGTAGACAACAGTCCATGGGGTTGCAAAGAGTCAGACAACTGAGTGATTTTCACTTCACTTTCACTTCATTTCAAATAACAGGGAGGGAACACATCTCCACCCATCAACAGAAAATTGGATTAAAGATTTACTGAGCATGGCCCCACCCATCAGGATAAGTCTCCCTCAGTCAGTCTCTCCCAACAGGAAGCTTCCATAAGCCTCTTATCCATCTCCATCAGAGGGCAGACAGACTGAAAACCACAATCACAGGAAACTAACCAAACTGACCACATGGACCCCAGTCTTGTCTAACTCAATGAAACTATGAGTCACACTGTGTGGGGCCACCCAAGACAGACAGGTCATGGTGGAGAGTTCTGACAAAACTTAGTCCACTGCAGAAGGGAGTGGCAAAACACTTCAGTATTCTTGCCTTGAGAACCCCATGAACAGTATGAAAAGGCAAAAAGATAGGACACCGAAAGATGAACTCTCCAGGTCAGTAGGTGCCCAATATGCCACTAGATATCAGTGGAGAAATAACTCCAGAAAGAATGAAGAGACAGAGCCAAAACAAAAACAACACCCAGTTGTGGACATGACTGGTGATAGAAGCAAAGTCTGGTGCTGTAAAGAGCAATATTGCATAGGAATCTGGAATGTTAGGTCTGTGAATCAAGGCAAATTGGAAGTGGTCAAACATGGGATGGCAAGAGTGAATCAGTGAACTAAAATGGACCAAAATGGGTGAACTTAACTCAGATGACCATTATATCTACTACTGTGGGCAAGAATCCCTTAAAAGAAATGGAGTAGCCATCACAGTCAACAAAAGAGTCTGAAATGCAGTACTTGAATGCAATCTCAAACACAACAGAATGAACTCTGTTCATTTCCAAGGCAAACCATTCTGCGAGAGCCGGCACACTAAGCGCGGCCAAGAGGAGCTAGCCCAGGTCCGAGGTCAGGGGCAGCGGCCTAGAGTGCCAGACTGCGACGGCGCAGGAACAGCCGAGAGGAGCTACCCTGCGTCTGAGGTCAGGGGCGGCCGGGAGAAGCCACCTCGCACCTGAGGCCAAGGGCGGTGACCCTGAGGAGCCACCCCGAGCCCGAGGCCAGGGGCGGCAGCTGGGAGGAGCCACCCATGCCCAAGGCCAGGGCCGGCAGCCAGGAGGAGCATCCTCCTGGTGGCTGCGCAGGTGCAGGAGGGCCTAGAGGAGCTATCCAACGTTGAAGGTCAGGAACGGTGGTGGTAAGGAGATACCCCTTGTCCAAGGGGAGGAGCAGAGGCTGTGCTTTGCTGGAGCAGCCGTGAAGAAATACCCCACGCCCAAGGTAGGAGAAACCCAAGTAAGATGGTAGGTGTTGCAAGAGGGCATCAGAGGGCAGACACAATGAAACCATACTCACAGAAAACTAGTCAAACCATTCTATAATACAGTAATCCAAGTCTATGCCCCAAACATTAATGTTGAAGAAGCTGAAGTTGAATGGTTCTGTGAAGACCTACAAGACCTTTTAGAACTAACACACGAGAAAGATGTTCTTTTCATTATATGGGACTGGAATGCAAAAGTAGGAAGTCAAGAAACACCTGGAGTAACAGGCAAATTTGACCTTGGAGTAGAGAATGAAGCAGGGCAAAGGCTAATAGAGTTTTGCCAAGAGAACACACTGGTCATAGCAAACACCCTCTACCAACAGCACAAGAGAAGATTCTAAACATGGACACCACCAAACGGTCAGTACTGAAATCAGATTGATTATTTTCTTTGCAGTCAAAGATGGAGAAGCTCTACACAGCCAGCAATAACAAGACCAGAAGCTGACTGTGGCTCAGATCACAAACTCCTTATTGCCAAATTCAGACTTAAATTGAAGAAAGTAGGGAAAACCACTAAACCATTCAGGTATTACCTAAATCAAATCCTTACAATTACACAGTGGAAATGAGAAATAGATTCAAGAGATTAGATCTGATAGACAGAGAGCCTGAAGATCTATGGACAGAGGTTTGTGACATTGTACAGGAAACAGGGATCAAGACCATCCCCAAGAAAAAGAAATGCAGAAAAGCAAAATGGCTGTCTGAGGAGGCCTTACAAATAGCTGTGAAAAGAAGAGAAGCAAAAAGCAAAGGAGAAAAAGAAAGATATACCCATTTGAATGCAGAGTTCCAAAGAATAGCAAGGAGAGATAAGAAAGCCTTCCTCAGTGATCAGTGCAAAGAAATAGAGGAAAACAATAGAATGGGAAAGACTAGAGATCTCTTCAAGAAAATTAGAGATACCAAGGGAACATTTCATGCAAAGATGGGCTCAAAACAGGACAGAAATGATATGGGCCTAACAGAAGCAGAAGATATTAAGAAAAGGTGGCAAAAATACACAGAAGAACTGTACAAAAAAGATCTTCATGACCCAGATAATCATGTTGGTGTGATCACTCACCTGGAGCCAGACATCCTGGAATGTGAAGTCAAGTGGGCCTTAGGAAGCATCACTATGAACAAAGCTAGTGGAGGTGATGGAATTCCAGTTGAGCTATTTCAAATCCTGAAAGATGATGCTGTGAAAGGGCTGCACTCAATATACCAGCAAATTTGGAAACTAGGCAGTGGCCACAGGACTGGAAAAGGTCAGTTTCATTCCAATTCCAAAGAAAGGCAACGCCAAAGAATGCTCAAACTACCGCACAATGGCACTCATCTCACACGCTCACAAAGTAATGCTCAAAATTCTCCAAGACAGGCTTCAACAGTACTTGAACTGTGAACTTCCAGATGTTCAAGCTGGTTTTAAAAAAGGCAGAGGAATCAGAGATCAAATTGCCAACATCCACTGGATCACTGAAAAAGCAAAAGAGTTTCAAAAATACATTTACTTCTGCTTATTGACTATGCCAAAGCCTTTAACAGTATAGATCACCACAAACTGTGGAAAATTCTGAAAGAGATGGGAATACCAGACCACCTGACCTGACTCTTGAGAAATCTGTTTGCGGGTCAGGAAGCAATAGTTAGAACCAGACATGAAACAACAGACTGGCTCCAAATAGGGAAAAGAGTACGTCAAGGCTGTATATTGTCACCCAGCTTATTTAACTTATATGCAGAGTACATCATGAGAAACACTGGGCTGGATGAAGCACAAGCTGGAATCAAGATTGCCAGGAGAAATATCAATAACCTCAGATATGCAGATGACACCACTCTTATGGCAGAAAGTGAAGAGGAACTAAAGAGCCTCTTGATGAAAGTGAAAGAAGAAAGTGAAAAAGTTGGCTTAAAACTCAACATTTGGAAAGCTGAGATAATGGCATCTGGTCCCATCACTTCATGGCAGATAGATGGGGAAACAGTGGAAACAGTGACAGACTTTATTTTGGGGGGCTCCAAAATCACTGCAGATGGTGACTACAGCCATGAAATTAAAAGATACTTGCTTCTTGGAAGGAAAGTTATGACCAACCTAGACAGCATATTAAAAAGCAGAGTCAGTATTTTGCCAACAAAGGCCTGTCTAGTCAAAGCTATGGTTTTTCCAGTAGTTATGTATGGATGTGAGAGTTGGACTATAAAGAAACCTGAGCACCAAACAATTGATGGTTTTGAATTGTGGTGTTGGAGAAGACTCTTGAGAGTCCCTCAGACAGCAAGGAGATCCAACCCATCAACCCTAAGGGAAATCAGTCCTGAATATTCACTGGGAGGACTGATGCTGAATACTTTGGCCACCTGATGAGAAGAACTGACTCATTTGAAAAGATGCTGATGCTGGGAAAGATTGAAGGCAGGAGGAGAAGGGGACGACAGAGGATGAGATGATTGGATGGCATCACTGTTTCAACGGACTTGAGTTTGAGCAAACTCCAGGATTTGGTGATGGACAGCGAGGCCTGGTGTGCTGCAGTCCATGGGGTCACAAAGAATCAGACAGAACTGAGCGACTGAACTGAACTGACTGTCATTTAACCAACACAGATGCAGCTAGAGGTTATCATATAAGTGAAGTAAGTCAGCAAGAGAAAGACAAATACATATAATATCACTTATATGTGCAATCTAAACTATGACACAGAAGAACTTATTTGAAAAACAGAAGCAAACTCACAGACATAGAGAAGAGAATTGTGGTTGCTAAGGGGAAAAAGGGAGGAAAAAGGGATAAACTAGGAGTCTGAGGTTGGTAGATGGAAACTATTTCCATTTAGAATGGAAAAACAAGGTCCTAATATATAGCACAAGGAACTATATTCAATATCTTGTGATAAACCATAAAGGAAAAGAATATTTAAAAAAGAATGTATATATCTACATAACTGAGTCACTTTGCTATACAGCAGATAGGCACAACATTGTAAATCAGCTATACTTTAATAAAAAATTATGATCACTGTGTACAGGTTATACACTTCCTATCCTCCTATCCTTACCTTCTGGCATGGTATTTGGAAGCTAGTCTATATTAAGAAAAATTGGAGATAAAAATAATTAATATAGTAATTATATTGAGAAGCATTTGCAAGCATCTGAGAAAGGTGTTTGAATTGGCAAAGGGTCTCTGTGTGGGGTTGATGAAGATGACTAGGACTCTGACATTTAATATATCTGTTACCTTCACATTGTTTGTTAAGATGCATTTTTAAAAACCATCTAAAGTAAATGAGACTAATTTCAAATGCTTTTGGTGACATTGTTGTTAAAAGCACCATCAGCTTACTCTGACTTCAAGTTCCAGCTTTTACCTGAGATAAGTCAAAGAGCCAGAAATGCTCTATCATAGGATAATAAAAGACAATCTAACTAAAAGATAAAAAATATCTAATGGCCAGAGGAAATTTAAGACTAGAAAGCAATTAGAGTGTAACTTAAATGTTATTAAGTAAGTGTGGGATCCTGATATTTTCTGCCTTTAAAAATTACTGGTGCCTCCTTTCTTTTATAGAATAAAATCAAAGTCTTAGCTTTATATTCAAGTCTACAATCTAGGAATCATTCAACTCAATCGTTTCTGACTCTTTGTGACCCCATGGACTATAGCCCATCACGCTCCTCTGTCCATGGAATTCTCTAGGCAAGATTACTGGAGTGGGTAGCCTTTCCCTTCTCCAGGGTATCTTCCTGACTGAGGGATCGAACTCAGGTATCCTCCATCACAGAAAGATTCTTTACCATCTGAGCCACCACGGAAATCTCCCATCATTCAGCACCAAGCTCAAAAGCCACCTCCCTATAAAGCCTTCCTAGATTCTCCCAGAGAATTAATTTTCTCTGCCCTCTTTGGCATTAGTTAATATAATATATAGCATTTAATTAACATATCTTTTACAATAATTCAATGCTTTGCATTAGAGCGTTTTGTGTTGTCTCCACTTTTTAAATTTTTATGTACAACAAAATGACCAAGAATTATTTGTTGAATAACAATTCAGAAATGGGTTGCTAGAAAGCATTTTTGAAGGTATGCTTATAAAAAGAAAACTAGTAACTATCCGTGTTGATGGTATATAGAGTTTGGATTACTCCAAGGAAGAGAATATATCTTTCAAGCGTTCTTTTTGGGAAGGCTCTATAGAAAGAGAAATTCACAAACCAAACCAATTTCAGTTAAATGCTTTTTTGTTTTCACTTTCTGATAAAGACACTAACAAGAAAAGAAATGGTCCTAGGGCATCCAAAAGCTTCAGGAAATAATAATAACAGTGGGCCAGAATAACCCACACACTGAGCCGTGAGCCTCTGATTACTTAAAAATGTGGTCAGACAGTACTACAGAGATACATCTGAATGAGGTGAAAGGAGAAAATTGTAGAAAAGACTCTTGAATAGGATCACGGCAGAAAGGAAATGACAAGAAAGAAGCTCTACCATGTCATTTTTTCCCCCTTATATCTTGGGAGTTCATGTTTTGAACAAGAGTGGTTTCTATAACAATCAATGAAACAGGGGCCAACTATGGAGCCCCTGCTGTGTGGCAAGTCCTGTTCGGTTTTGAAATCATTGAAAGGTTTGACTACGAGGAAGATGTTATTTAGGTGCCATGAAAGATAACACAGGAATAGGATTTATTGAAACCAATCCTGTGATCAGAATCTCTTCTTTTATTAACAACTACTAAACGAAATCCAGCTGTATTTGGCAAGCACCCGTAGGTAGTAAAGTTTCATTGATACCTCAGAGGACAAAGAGAGAAAGTGTGAGAATGAACTCTTGGATAATTTTTTAAAAAGACACCTAATACCAAAACATTCTCTCAGTTTTAATTCTAAGCCTCTCTTCCAATCAAAACACTACAAAAGTTATTAAAATATTTAAATTGCCTGACTTTGGCCTTTGCTTTTCCCTGTCCTTTTGGCTGCTTTTCCACTTTATGCCCCCATTTTTACTTACATAACATGAGGATAATCTGCCAGACTGCATTATAGCCTTGTAGTGTTCTTGCCTGGAGAATCCCAGGGACGGCAGAACCTGATGGGCTGCCGTCCATGGGGTCGCACTGAGTCGGACACGACTGAAGCGACTTAGCAGCAGCAGCAGTGAGATCAAACAAATATACATATGGGAACTGATAAATTTTTAAAACACAGGAGTAATTATTGTCAGTTATATTGTAATTTGGAGAAGGCAATGGCACCCCACTCTAGTACTCTTGCCTGGAGAATCCCAGGGACGGGGGAGCCTAGTGGGCTGCAGTCCATGGGGTCGCAAAGAGTCAGACACGACTGAGCGACTTCACTTTCACTTTTCACTTTCATGCATTGGAGAAGGAAATGGCAACCCACTGCGGTGTTCTTGCCTGGAGAACCCCAGGGACGGTTGCCCACCAGGCTCCCGTCTATGGGGTCGCACAGAGTCAGACATGACTAAAGCGACTTAGCAGCAGTAGCAGCATATTGTAATTTATTATTTAATAATAGTAACAACCCTCAAAAATAGCAATAGAATGAAGCAAGAGATGTAGGTTATAGATCATTCAATTATTTCTTACTTTGTCTAGAAATAACATTATAAATAAAGTGAAGCATAACAATGTCCATAGTTATGGATTACAAAAATGAGCTTCATCCGGGCTCTAAATAATGAATCGGGCTAATTAAATACTCAATTATTTGAAGAGGGGAGAAAAAAAGCTTTTACCTTTTGGCTTTTGATTAGCTAAGGGAGAAAATATGGTAAGGGACCTATTATGTATGGGAGTTGATCCCCTGGAGAAGGAAATGGCAACCCACTCTAGTACTCTTGTCTGGAGAATCCCATGGATGGAGGAGCCTGATGGGCTACAGTCACCGGGTCGCAAAGAGTCGGACACGACTGAGCGACTTCACTTAACATGAAGTTTAGATGGCTTCCAGAAATCATATGTATCTTTAAAGGATAGGACAGAGACCAAAAAAAAAAAAAAAATGTTGAAATTATCAGTTTGTCAGAGGAAACTAACCTTGGACTTAAGAAAACGTTGAGGGTTTGTTTCCCTGGTGGCTCAGTGTCAAGAATTCAATTTCTTGCCAATGCAAGAAACACAGGTTTGATCCCTGATCTGGGAAGATCCCACATGCTGCAGGGCAACTAAGCCCGTGCACTCAAGTATTGAGCCTGTGCTCGAGTCCAGGAGCTGCAACTGCTGAGCATATGGGCCACAGTTACCGAAGCCCGAATGCCCTAGAGCCTGTGCTCCTACAAGAGAAGCCACCAAAACAATCCCACGCAGCACAACTAGAGAGAAGTCCACACAGAAACAAAGACCCAGCACAGCCAAAAATAGATACATTAATAATTCTTTTTTTTTTTTTAAAGAAAGAGTTGATGTGTTTACACCTCACCAAAACAGACTGCTGCTTTTTTTTAAAAAGTCAGGTTAAACAGGTACTCAGCTCTGTTAAACGAAAAAAGAGAAGTTTCTTTTAGCTGGGCTGATTAATTGCTTTATTTCTCTTTGTTCATTAATCCAGTCAATTAGCCCTAGTTGCATAAGTGGAGGGAAGTTGCTCTGGACGTATGGCTTAGGGGTACAGCTGAGGCTCTCCCCTCAGCACAATCTGTGATTTCTCCCTGCTGGCAACAAGAACCAGCTGGGTCTGGGAGATACTGAAAAGGCAAGTGTATTGCACCCTAATAAAAGGTGGAAATAAAGATGAGTAATTGCCCAAGAATCATTTTCAATAAATTAATGTAGAAAAATAAAAAAGGACACTATTTAAGAAAAAGAGGGAGTACCATAAAATTTAAGGGGAGGTTATGATCTTCCTCCTTGCAAAGCAATTGTTACTTTAATCATTACATTTAGTGCATAGAAAAAAGAATTGAATGATCTATCAGGACCTAAGAAATTGTTGACATTATCTCTTTTTTGTGTTTTGGTAGTTTTTAATGTTTTTTTTTCACTTTACAAGTTAATAGATGTGTGAGGATTAGATAATATCTATAAATGTCTTGAGATTCCCCAATTTAATATGAATATACATAGTTACAAGATATACACACCAAAGGAAAGGTATAGATTAGAGCAACCACATGTTCATTTTGGAGGGGGAGGGGTACTTAGACTTACAGTCTTGACTTTAGAATCCAAGTTACCTTTTATCTAAATTCATCCTTCTTTGGTCACAAGAAGGGTAATTCAGAAAAATGGAAATGTTTTGAAGACAACGCCCTCATTGATCTTGATGATTTAGGGAGACTGGCTGATCCTTCCTTTCATACAGTATTACTTCTAATGTTTTCCAGGGGAACCCGAGTGCATCCATGCAGTGGCCCCCTAAATCTTTTGCTTTACAAAATAACCAGCCAAAGTTCTTGGGATGGGCTAGGAAAGAGGCAAAGACATTAGGATTCTCCATTGCACTAATTGATTTAGCAGCAGTTTAAAACAATGTTGAGCATTGTCAGAGATGTTCCTTGGAGGTATTAAATCAAGTTTCCCAAGATGGATTGCATGCTAACCACATACTATCTAAAAATCTCAAGGGCTGTTTATTGTTCTGCAATTTATGATCGTCTTGTTAGAGGATTGCACATCAGCTTCCCTCGAGCCCAGGAAGAAACAGAGACAAATAGCATGCAAACTATATTGAACAATTCATTATATTATATTGTAGAAACCTAAGCACAGTGTGGAGATAACCCTTTTATGCGTGCTGCCTTATTGAACAGTAATCACTCTGTAATGCTTTAGATATTTAAATCATATTTATAATAACACATATTAATGTAACATCCCTCATAAAGTTCTCAAGGCATTTTATGGGGTATATAAACCATGGAAAAATACAAAATTTTAAAATTCAGATATACCTACCCTGGGGTCTTAGAGGCAACCTAATGAGGAATATATACAAAATCCCAGGCTGACAGTTTAACTATTTAAGTAGCATATAGAATAACTCAAAGACATTTTAAGATATTGCTGGTTACGAACTCATTCTTTATCTAAATATTTGGCCAGGTTGTATAAGTGCTTACTTTCAGCTTTACTGTTATGGCTAGGAAGAAACAGATTAAAATTATTTAGAACATTTTCAATCAAAGCTTTCAAATTCACATGCTAGAAAATCGATCACTGATTTGGGTTTATGTATTCCATAAAATCACCTTATTAGAAGACTGGGGTTAATTTTAAAACAAACAAAGGTAGTTAAATTGGCATGGCCTGCCTAGATTTGGCATAGCGCTATGCCTCTATGTGTCTGGTAGATAATTCGATAATTAGTTGTTGACTGATTAATCTTCAGAGAAATGGAATGAGGTGCTTTGAGGGTTCATAAGTGTATTCTATCCTTTTCATAATATAGGAGGTAAGCCATCAGGGGTCTAAACAAATCTAGTCGTGTCACCTAAATTTTAATTTTTTTACCGTTTAGTTCAACACATAACTATGGGAAGGTTTGCAAACAACCTGAGAACATACATGACTGTACTTAATGTTCAGAGTGGGAAGTTCAGCACTGTCTTATTCGTGACATCCAAAGCAGGAATAATATGAACTAAAGAACATTCTCATATACAGTTATTCTGCTTCCAAATGAATGAGGCATATAATGTGTCATTTTCTGAAACATAATTTGTTCAAGAAGTCTGATGGAGGAGAGAATATCGCGGGAAAAGAACTTTTCTGGGACTTCCCTGGCCATACAATGGTTAAGACTTCCAGTGCAGGGGGTGTGGGTTTGATCCCTGGTTGGGAACTAAGATCCCACATGTCCTGTGGCAAAAAAAAAAAAAACCCCAAACATAAAAAACAGAAACAATATTGTAACAAGTTCAGAAAAGACTTTTTAAATGGTCCACATTAAAAAAAAAATCTTAAAAAAATGTTTTTTCTGACTATAGGTCAGTCACACCATTAGCAGTTATGCCACAAACTGCAGCTTTTAAGTTCCCTTTATTGCATTGGTTTGATTCTATTGTTGTACATACCTTATTCAGTGGCTAGGAACATATCAAGTGTTCCAGGAAAGAAAGAATAAATGCAGGATAACCAACTCCCAAGTTATTCAGCAGTGTTTCTAGGGTCAGAAACCTTTCTTGACAACATCATCTGCAACACATTAATACAACTTTGAACGTTTCATGTGAAGGACATATTCCAGTGTGAATGAATAGTTTCCTTTTTCTTGAACCCAGCAGGAATTAGTTATTAGCATTGATGCTCAATTGTTTAAATATAATGAAAATTTTCTCAGTGGTATCCTGCCGGCTGTCTGGTTCAGTGTTCTTAATTTTTAAGAAAGATGTTAAACCAAGAATTCTGCTCCCTAGTATTGCCATCTCCTGTTTAAGTTGCAGTGGATACAAACCTCTTTTTATGAAAGTAGGGCTTTCTGGAAACACAACTAAGCTCAGGTCTAACTGCAAAAGAAAGACTTTCTTTAGACTAGACGAGCTGCTTCACTGTTTTAACCAGAACTATCTGGACCATTTATCTCCAATTTTCATAAATTCTGAATTCAAGCCTCTAGAGTCCAAGCATAAAGCAGCAGGAAAGATTTAAAATATTTCCAAAAGTTCTATAACTTAAATAATTTCAATTCACTCCTGAAGATCATGTTTATAAAATTCCTGAGAACAATTACCTATTGCATTTACCATGCTTCACTCAAGGACTATTTAATTATTGAGGACCTGCTAGGTGAAACTTTCTGTGCTGAGTATCAAGAATTCAGCAACAAACCCAGAATCTCTGACTGCATGGATTTCCAGTTTAAGCACTTTCAACTTCTAGATGATTAGATGATTTGAGGGGCGGGGGGTAGGGAGGTGCGGAAATGGTCTATGTAAGCAATTTTATGCCTATTTATTTCAGTAAATCTGATAGAATCTTGATGTGGGCTTTCTTATTTTAAATAAATGAGCAACCTTCCTCATCTCTTGTAATTAAGAACGTTCCAAATAGTGTTACTTCTTTAATCAGAAAGTGTGATGCATGATTAAGTACCTATACATGCTAAGGATGCTAGGAGTGCTAAGGGTCTGTGGACATCTCTCTGACGGATTTCAAGAATTCTGGCTTTTTCTCACTGCGAGTGTTTTTCTTACCATTTTAAGAGCCCCCGCCCAACAACAACTTCAGATGCACACTAAAAATGTATGTTCAGTGTCATTGAAAATAAATCAAAAGGACTTGTGATATAGGCTTTCATCTGTTGCTCTGTTTGTGAACTGCACTCTGGAGAAGCTATGCAGGATAGAATGTTCATAGAATGTTGGTTGATGGCTCATTGGAAAAGACCCTGATGCTGGGAAAGATTGAGGGCAGAAGGAGAAGGGGGAAACAGAGGATGAGATGGTTGGATGGCATCACCAACTCAATGGACATGGATCTGAGCAAACTCTGGGAGTTAGTGGAGGACAGGGGAGCCTGGTGTGCTGCAGTCCATGGGGTCACAGAGAATCAGACACTACTTTGAAACTGAACAATAAAAACAAATTAACTCCAAATCTGTCTTCATATTGTAACTTTTATTGAAGTGCTTCTATTTAGGTCTTTAGACCAAACCAGAGTCAGCGTCCTTTCTTTATCACTTGCAGCTTCTAAAATGTTTTAACTCAGTTGTAATGTTCCTACTAATCTTCTCTTTATGAAACTAAGACACTCTATTGAGTCGTAAACAAACATGCACCATTTGATGTGGTCCATAAAGTTCCCAACATTCTAGTCATTTATTTCTCTCTGACCCCATGCAGATACCTCCACAACCCTCTACTCTGGAAAGATGTTATTGACAAAGCTTCTGGGGTAGGGAATTCTCCTATAAGGTGGATTGCTTAAAATAAGGTATTGCTTCCTTATTTTGCCTATTAATCTGCAATCTTACTATAAGTTCCCTAAAGTAAATTAAGAATCACAAAAGGTTATATGATAGTGGTTAAAATATGGCTCAGGAATTAAACTTCTTATCTTTGAATCTGAGCACTGCTGATTACTACTGAACTGAACCTTGAACCAATTGATTAACTACTTCTTATGGCTCTTTCTGAGTATATAAAATGGAAAAAGTAAGAAAAACATATAGTTCATTTGGTTGTGAGAGAATGACCATAAATGAGATAAAGTAATATACACCCACATAGGAATGAAAATACAGTCAGCACTGTCAAAACTGTTAGCTATTTTTACCAATTAGCTATTTTAATACCAAGAACACTTCCAGAAATGGCAAATAATTTGATACTTAATTCAGGTAATCAAGTCCTATTTTTTTCTGATTATTTGAAATATTTTGTTTTATCAGACATTTAAAAAAATTGGGGGGAGTATAATTGCTTGACAATGTTGTGTCAGTTTCTGCTGCACAATAATGTGAATCAGCTGTATTTACACATATGTTCTCTCCTTCTTGATCCTCCCTCCCAACCCCAACCCACTCATCAGACATTGATATCTGAAATGATACAAGTCTAAGTCCTTTGGGAGATCAACTTGTTATTTACTTTGATACTTGGGTATTCCAATTCTGTTGTGCTTTGAACATGCTAGCTCACGCCAAAGATTATAGTATGATTGTTTTAAAATTCCATTGTCACAAATGTATACAGGTTTGTGTCACATATTTTAAATATATCTAGTTCTTTCCACAAGACTGAAAAGTTTTAGAAACACAACTTCATTTTCTTAAAATATTCTTTGAGTTTAAAATGAAGAAGATGGCAGTTACTCATATTTATAGATGGGGAAACTAAAGGATTGAAGGCTTAAGTGAGTTGTGAAAGACCACTCTGACAGTTAAAAGTAGAATGAAAATTATTTTTAAAAATGTTTCCTGTTTCCTGTGGAGTTCGAGTACTATTGCTCCTAAAGACTATTTTGAATAAGAAATATATATCTCTCATAAATCCTGAAAGATTAGCTTAGAGAGGAAATGAGCAAAACATCGGGTAAAGAAATAAAGTAATTGGCATTGCTTAAAGCTTAAAGGAAATGGGACATAGGTTGCCAAAAATACAAAAAATAAATGACATAAAAAGTAGTTAAACAAGGGATATTAAAATATCAGCAGTAAGAGAGAACACAGAATGAAAACTGAGTGTGAAATTTGTGTGACTTTGAAGTGGCCAAGATATTCAATTCATTATTCAAAAATCTCTTTTTAATAAAAAGAAGAAATTGAGCTGCCACGTCAATATATTGCAAAAATATATTTCAACCGAAAGCCTGTTTGCAAAGTGCATTTTCACTTGAACGTAGATCAGCATGTTCCGATGACAAGGATCCATGGGTATTAATGTAAATGGCAAGTGAATTTTCTAAGCTTCTTATAATTATGTTAGAAGTCTCATCTAGTCAGAGTATTCTAGGAACTGTCTGCTTGGCTGATATTCCTCTTCTCAATCTCTTATAATAAGTAGGTGGAAGTAGCTATTTGGGAATCACCTACCAATTGTCTGAATAGAAAAGCTAGAAACTTTAAGTGGCTCGGAGAGTTTAATTTTTTAGATATTTAAAAAACCACACTAGTTTTGTTCATCCATAAAATGTCTTGTTATTAGATTTAATCTTCGTTCATTTAAATATCCAATACCACTATCCTTTATCTAATCTGTTTTTCAATTCAGTCAAAAGAACACATTATTTTACATGTGGTCACATCTAACACATAGGAGTTAAATCAGGTGTTGTTTAATTCTGAGGTTCTTGGAGAACATACTATTTGAGCCTAAACTGAGGTTGCAAGTCTGGAACAGAAGAACCAGAAAAGTTAATGTTTAACTTTGTTATGGCAATTTGAGTGAATCTCTTCCTTTCTCCCAGTCTTCCTCATCTGTCAAATGCTCTATCAGCCAGGCTAGGCTAGGCTAGGCTACAGTAACAAAGGGTCACCAAAAAGCAGTGATTCTTTCTAGGAGTCATTGAAAGACTCAGGCTTCTGGAGGCCATATTTCTGTGTCTTCAGGATTTTTATAGGAAAAGAAAAATCACTCTGTCCATTGTGTTTTCTATAGTGGCTGCACCAAATTATATTCTCAGCAAAAACCAGATTACTTGTAAACAGTACTATTGCTCTCTATAATAAATAAGAATTATTTATTTGAAAAGGCTTGGAATACAATATGCTTAATCAATGACTACAGGTTGCATTTATTTTTGAAGTAAAAGAAGAAAAATAAACTGAATATTTTAAGAAGAGTACCATATGACATCAAATACTTCAGCATGTTTAATCAGATGATAACTTCAGATTTTCTTATAATTTTACTGATTCTTATGCACAAAGATTATGAGGATGCTTGAGGCAATCCAAAAGTACAAAACAACTGCATTTTTTTTTAATGAAGGTCAATTTTTTTAAATTTATAAAGTTCAAATTTTTTTATTTAAAAATTAAGAATATTAGCATTAAATAAATTAGAAAATCTTAAAACTTTTCCTCGTATTTTCCTGGTACACCTGGGCCTATTTTTTAAAAATCTCCTCATGAGCTATGTTTGTAGCTACAGAAAAACTAGAGAATGGAGATCATTTAAGCAAATGTGACTTTTCCTTCATTTTCCTGCAGACAGAGTTACCTGGATAAATGACAGCAAAAATAGTCAGAGGTGCAGTGTTTAAAAATAAAATGAGTTGCTTTCCTTAGTTTGGATGACATCAGAGTCCTCCTATTTCTGTGCCTTCAATTTCCAGTGCAAAGAAAGCTCCAAGCATGTAGAGAGAAAAACAACAGGGCATCTTACCCAAAGAGAACACCCCCTGCAGTAGGTGAGAGAGGCTGGAGGAGCCCTGGAGAAGTTCATCTCCACCCACGCATTCCTCTCCTGTCTCCATCCTAACTTGAGGACTTGTTAATGAAAAAGTGTTCTCAGCTTAGAATAGAGAAAACACACTGATGCAAATTCTGTGCTTAGTAAGTCCTGCATAAGTTGTTAGCAACGTGACACTATTTAGCGAAAAGCACAACTCTTATCGCCTACAAAATGTGGGGCTTGAGTAAATCCCTAAAACTCTCAATCTCCATTTCCTCATTGTAAAATGGTTAAATATCAATTGCCTATACACCTTGCAGGGTTGAAGAGAGAACCAAAGGATATGGTAGTTTGTAAAGTGAACTGAATGTTGCTCAGTCCTGTCCGACTCTTTGCAGGCGGATTCTTTACCAGCTGAGCCACGAGGGAAGCCCAAAGCAATCTGCAAAAATAAAAATCAAATAAATGTCTGATTATCTTTTATCCACCAATCTGCCCTCGGCTTTTATTTTTCTGTTTATCAAATGGAATGATGTTGCTTTGTGTGACACAATCTTAGGCTCCTCTGTCCATGGAATTTTCCCGGCAAGAAGCGTGGAGTGAGTTATCATTTCCTCCTCCAGGGGATCTTCCTGACCCAGGTCTCATTCTTCTCCTGCACTGCCAGGTGGATTCTTTATCACTAGCACTACGTGGGAAGCCCTTCTATACAAATGAGATGATGTTGCTTTGTGTGGCACAGTCTCACTAGGAGGGCCAACATTCAGGATCATAGATAGCTGCATTCCATTCCATTATTCTCAAGTGAACAGAAGTGATATTATCATAGAACAAACTGAATTTCCATAAATTCATTTTTAAAAAGTAAATACTTCTCAAAAAATGGGGACTTTTAAAACATTAGTGGTATAAATCACAATAGATTACAATGCACCAAGGCATACGGATTCTGGTAGAAATCTACATTTGTATTCATGGCTAACCCAGTGGCTCAGCAGTGAAGAATCTGCCTGCAAAGCAGGAGACAGCAGAGATGTTGGTTGGATCCTGGGTGGAGAAGATCCCCTGGAGGAGAGTGTGACAACCCACTCCGGTAGTCTTGCTTGGAGAATCCTACTGACAGAGGAACCTGGTGGGCTACAGTCCATAGGGTCACAAAGAGTCGGATACATCTGGTAGCAGGATACACGCACACAAGAGAAAGATAGCACACTTTCAGATCAGAGAGCCACCCACCCTCTCCATTGTGGCCTACAGTGAAGTGAAGTGAAGTGAAGTGAAGTCGCTCAGTCATGTCCGACTCTTTGCGACCCCATGGACTGTAGCCTACCAGCCTCCTCCATCCATGGGATTTTCCAGACAAGAGTACTGGAGTGGGTAGCCATTTCCTTTTCCAGGGGAACTTCCTGACCCAGGGATCGAACCCCAGTCTCCTGCATTGCAGGCAGACGCTTTACCGTCTGAGCCTAAGGCAGTAGTAATTGTAACTTGCTTTATTGATTCAAGGGGTAAACAGCAGCAGAGGCCACAGACAACAGGGAAGGCAGAATCCCCACACACAGCTAACACTGACTCCTAAGGCAAGCAGTGTTTGCCCAAGCGTAAGAATCTGGCAGGTCTCATTACTGGCTGAATGAATGATAGTGTGTTAGAGAAAGCCAGGATGGATAACAGGCTCGTGTGTGTCAGATTGTAGGTACCACTGGAGCTCTCACAAAGGGCAGCAGTCATAAGAGGACAAATGACAGAGACATTCACCCATGACTTTCCACATCATTTCCCCAACCCCTTTCCACCTCCCATCAATTCCAAAGAAAACGACTATTTTAAATCCTAACCTGAATGGAGTGCTCCCTCCTCGCATCTTGTTGTTGTACTTTTTTTTTCCTGTCTAGTCGTAATAGGCACCAAAAACAACATGTGAGGACAACTTTACTTAGGATGTACCCCGTGGCTTGAGCACACGGTTCATTATAGAGCTGCTAGCAGTCACAGGTTGGCAGTCTTACTTAATGGAATAACAGATAGAGAGCAAAAATAATGGCTCCCTTGTCTCTTAGTCTATTAATAGTGGGGCTATTAATATTGCAAAATGACTGGTAATAAGAATATTTTGGGGGGGGGCCTTGGCCATAAATGAACTTTTATAACTAAAATGGCTGTGAGAACATAAGTCTAATTCTTAAAAAAACAGAACCTCAGTTTATTGGATACACATATTTATTACTTGTTATTATTGTTTGTTTACTATGTTATTCTTCCTTTCTAAAAAAAATGTTCAGTCATTTTCCTCTTAGCATCAATGTCCAAAAAATACATGGCAACTCATGACCTGGGAATATATTTATATAACATTACAAACGTTTTCCATGGCAACAAGCCTTGTCAAGCTGTCAGACTGACTTCTGAGCAGTTTCCAAACAAATATAATTCTAATATAGAAATGAATAGGATTCCTGTTGTTCAAGAGTAATATCTAATATTGAAGCCACAAACTATTGGACTGCATGCTAAAAAATAAAATAAAAAGGAGAAAGTGATTTCCTTCCTTTTAAAGATGCATGCCAGATATGTACTTATTTGGAGAGCAGGTTTTTTTTGGAAGATTGTGACTATTGAAGTTCTGATGATTTTTCTCAATCAACCACATTTCACAAAGAGTTAAAATTCAATAATAGTTTGAGACATTCGACAGTCAAAGTAAAAACTGTATCCACTGGTATTCCTCTAACCAGAATTATAAACACTTAAAACTGAGGTGGCAAGAAGACCAAATTTTGGCTTTTTCATTCAACTTCTGCTATATTCTGGTGGCTCAGAAAGTCACAGATTAAAACAGATGTTTGATATAGAATTGTAGTCTAGTTCTTGGATATAGATTAATTCATAACAGATGGATAAGGGGTAGACGAATGGATGGACAAAAGGAATAATGGCAAGATAAATCTATCTCATAAATAACAGGTAACTTTCATTCATCTCAGGATATATAGTATGTTTTAATCAAGAAGTTAATTATTATATACATTTTGCACTTGAGCAAACTGGACAATAGAGTTATTCACCCTGCATTCTTTATTAAGTTTTTTGGAAAGTTAAGAGGAAAATCTCATAGTAAGAATTTCTTGCCCTAGATGACCTTAGTTTTAGAACTCAGAAGACCTAGATTTTTGTCCTGGTTCTGCGGTTGTTCTGATTTTCTATTGATATGTAACACATCATCCTACAATTTAGAGGCCAAAAAAAATCTCTCTCTTATGATTCTGTGTGTTGGCTGGACTCAGCCAAACCCAGTCTTGAGTCTTGAGAGTGATCACCCAAACCTGCATTCAGCTGGGGCCAGGGAAGAAGAAGAGGTCACCGGGCATAAGGACACTGGGTCAGCTGGACTTTCTCCTCCATGTCTTAGGTCATCTCCCTCTCCTTGTCACTGCTCTTACAGAAAAGCCAGACTTCTCAGTGGAACTTACAGATTCCAACAGCACAAAAACAGAAGCACTCAAGTCATCTCAAGCTTTATACCTCAAAGTATTGCCCTGTATTAAAACAGAAAACCAACAAGGACCTACTGTATTGCATAGGGAATTCTGCTCAGTATTCTGTAATAACCTAAATGGGAAAACAATTGTAAAAGAATAGATATATGTATATGTGTAGTTGAATCACTTTCTTGTACACCTGAAACTAACACAATGTTGTAAATCAACTATTGTTGTTGCTGTTTAGTTGCTAAGTCGACTCCGGCTTATCCTTGTCCTTCACTATCTCCCAGAGGTTTAGATTCATGTCTATTGAGTTGGTGGTGCTATCTAATCATCTCATCCTCTGCCTCCCTCTTCTCCTTTCGCCTTCAGTTTTTCCCAGCAGGTGGGTCTTTTCCAATGAGTTAACTCTCTACATCAGGTGGCCGAAATATTGGAGCTTCAGATTCAGCACCAGCATTTCCAATGAATATTCAGGGTCTATTTCCTTTAGGGTTGACTGGTTTGAACTCCTTGCAGTCCAAGTAACTCTCAAGAGTCTTCTCCAGCACCACAATTTGAAAGCATCAGTTCTTCAGTGTTCAGCCTTTATGGTCCAACTCACGTCCATAGATGACTACTGGAAAAATCACAGCTTTGTCTATAGGGACCTTTATTGGCAAAGTCTCTGCTTTTTAATACACTGTCTAGGTTTGTCATAGCTTTCTTTCCAAGGAGTAAGTGTCTTTTAATTTCATGGCTGTACTCACTGTCTGCAGTGATTTTGGAGCCCAAGAAAATAAAAATATTTGCCATGAAGTGATGGGACCAGATGCCATGATCTTTATTTTATGTATGTTGAGTTTTAAGCCAACTTTTTCACTCTCTTCTTTCACCCTCATGAAGAGGCTGTTTAGTCATCTACATATCTGAGATTGTTGATATTTCTCCCAGCAACCTTAATTCCAGCTTGAGATTCCACCAGCTCAGGATTTCACATGATGTACTCTGCATACAAGTTAAATAAATAAGGTGATAATATACAGCCTTGTCATATCCCTTTGCCAATTTTAAACCAGTCAGTTGTTCCAAGTAAGATTCTAATTGTTGCTTCTTGGCTTGCATACAAGTTTCTCAGGAGACAGGTAAAGTGGTCTGGTATTCCCATCTCTTTAAGAATTTTCCACAGTTTGTTGTGATCCACACAGTAAAAGGCTATAGTGTAATCAATGAAACAGATTTTTTTCTGGAATTTCCTTGCCTTCTCTATGATCCAGTGAATGTTGGAAATTTGACCTCTGGTTCCTCTGTCTTTTCTAAACTCAGTTTATACATATGGAGGTTCTCTATTTGTGTACTGCTAAAGCCTAGCTTGAAAGATTTTGAGCATAACCTCATAAGCATGCAAAATGAGCACAGCTGTACAGTGGTTTGTTCATTCTTTAGCATTGCACTGCTTTGGGATTGGAATGAACACTAACCTTTTCCAGTCCTGTGACCACTGCTGAGTTTTCCAAATTTGTTGCCATATTGAATGCAGCACTTTAACAACATCATCTTTTCAGATTTTAAGTAGCTCAGCTGAAATTCTATCACCTTCACTAGCCTTGTTTGTAGTAATAATTCCTAAGTCTCACTTGACCTGACTCCAGGATGTCAGACTCTAGTGACTGACCATACCATTATGGTTGTCTGGATCATTAAGATCCTTTTTGTGTAGTTTGTCTGTCAAGTAAAAAAAAAAATTAAAGCCCATACTTTAATAAGGCCCACCAAAAAAAAAAGAGAAAGAGAGAGAGAGAAAGTACTCAGCGCAGCACTTTAACAACATCATCTTTTAGGATTTTAAATAATTCCACTGGAATTCCATCACCTTTTGCCAAATCTATTCATTATGAGGAATCATAGATTCACAGGGCAGAGATTGCACAAGCATATGACTGTCAGGAGCTGTGGTTCATGAGGGACCACCAACATAACAAGCTACTTTATCATCAGTAGTGTGACCTAAAGAACTGTTTCCTCAATTGTCAAATGAAGAGGTTGTACTAGATTCAAGTGTACCTTTAATAGTACAAAGTTCCCCGAGCCATTTTTTCAACACAGTATATTTCAGGAAAATGGACTCCAAAACCCAACACAATCTTAGCCTTATTTTCAAAGCCATACTTAACATTCCTCAGGTCAACAGAATTGGCAGGCAGCTCAAACTGAAAACACCTCAACTGTGACTTTCTTTTTATATTGTCCCCTCGCCCTGGAGATCATATTTCAAATGATGGAGCTCTATACTCCCAGTTATCCTTGTTAGAAATCTGGAAATCACTCTTGAAACTTCTTGTTAACAACATCTACCAGTCAGTGAGTCATAGCAATGCTATGATAAAAGTACTATGATTGTTCCCATTTTTTGGAGGAGGCAAGTAATACACAGTGAGGTTACAACCTGTTAGGACACATAGAAGCAGCCAGTGGAGAAGCCTTAACTGTGGTGCTATACTAGGACAAGTGACCTTTGGCTCCCTCCGTATATGAAGATCTGAACTTAGACAGTGATTACAAAGATGTGAAAGTTTTTTGAAAGTATAGTATGTACCCTTGAATTGTTTGTGTGACAATTTGTAAATTAGCAAATTTTTCAGTAGTAATTTACCTCTAGGAGGATGGCTTAGGGAAAGGGCAAGTTAGCCATCTTAAAAATAATTGGCAGTGCTATTATCACACACACTCACACACACACTAACACATACACACACTCTAACACGTACACACACACTAACATGTACACACACACTAACACATACACACACACACTGGAAAACAAAATAAAAATAATTTTTATGTTTTGGTTAACTCTTTACAAAACAAATTATGTGGAAGCTATAATATAAATTCTGTTTTATGGATGAGGAAGACTAAGATCTTTATATTAAATGACTCAACCCAGGGGAGCTGGCACTTGAATTAAGTGTAGAAACTGCTAGCAATGAATAGCTAATAATTAATTAGCTGGAGGGACTGGACATATGGCACAGGTTAAACTTGTCCAGGAGGCCATCATTCTGAGGTCAGAATCTCAGTAATGGGATTAATCTGTTATTTTGTATCTATTTTAGTTAAAAACCTCTGCAGAGAAATGAGAATGTTAGGCTGAGGATCATGTGCTACAAACTTGAAGTAACTAAGTAGTTTTGAAACTATTTTTAATACAATGTTTGTATTGGGGGTACAAGATAAGGTCCTTGAGACACTTGAAGTATATATAAAGACTTTTCTGGAAATAAGGAAAACTATTCATGGAACTGTTTCTTCTTTTGAAAGTGAAATAAATCAACAAATTACTATTTAAAGCATGTGAATAATCCCCTTCCCTCAAGTTTTTCAAATGACTTGTTATGGCTTTGGATATTTTTTCCACTAATTTTCACTGCAAAAAGAAAAATACCACATTGGCAAAGACATGGAAATTTTCTTTGAAGCCACTGAATAGTTATAGTTTGGCAGGTCACACTCTCCCCCTTCTTGTCTTCTGGCCACTGCTTGACAGTTTCCCAAAGGGATCATCCCTTGGGCCTGGGAAGGAAATTCTTCCATCTTCGGTGTTTTCTGATGACATACGTTAAAGATAATTAGGAAAGGAATTTACATAGACCTAGTAAACACTGGTCTAAACAGTTTCTGCAAATTCATGTATACTCATCTCACTCAAAGATTGGTTAATTCAATTAGTATTCCTTATATCTGTCTTTTTTGTGGTTCTGTTTCATCCAGGCTTAATACCAACTAGCCCTTGGTTTATATTACCCATTACTCCATCCTAGCCTTCTGGTGATTCATAGTTCTGCTACATCAGCATTTGTTTATTTATTCCTATTAAACTCCTAATAAATGAAATGTCAAAAATATATACATTGGTGACCCTGAAAAAAGGAGGAATATGGAAATATTGGCTTCCTAGGTGGCACTGGTGGTAAAGAATCCACCTGCCAATGCGGGTGACCTAAGAAACATGGGCTCAGTTCCTGGGTTTGGAAGATCCCCTGAAGGAGGGGATAGCAACCCTCTCCAGTATTCTTGCCTGGAGAATCCCATGAACAGAGGAGCAAAGTGGGCTACAACTATACGGTCACAAAGAGTCAGACACAACTGAGCAACTTAGCATGCATGGAAATACTAGTATCAATTCCTCTCAAATTAAATGTGGGCCCAAATTAAGTGTGGGCCATTTTTTAATTTACAGTGTATTCATCTACGGCCATGTCATGAGGACAGAGCAGGAAAAGCTTATTAGGATGTTTTAGTCTGAGGTCTACAACAGCGCATCCACTTTGCTGCTCTATTCAAGGTGACCCAATCAGAGCACTTTTCTCAGTCTGACTGCATCCCAGGAAAACCATACTTTTGTATAATGCATAGTGAAGCTGTGTTTTTGGCTAAGAGATGTAAGTTTTTTTGTGTTTAATTTTGGAAATACAGAAACATTTTAAGAATATATTTCACCCACATTCTGAGACCCAGATAGGAGTTAATACATTGGTCCTAGAATTTCAGGGCTGAAAATGACGTCAGAGAATGTATAGTCTAAATTTAATGGTTCTTCTTCCTCCAGATCCCTGAAAATCCATCCTCCACTGTCTTTCTTTTTTTTTTTTTTAAGCTTTTTATTTTTATTTTTATTTTTTTTAATTTATTTTTTATTTTACTTTACAATTCTGTATTGGTTTTGCCATACATTGACATGAATCCACCACGGGTGTACATGCACAGCCACTGCATCTGTGTTTGTGGTTTTATTCCTAGCCCATTTCCAGGCATCAAACACACACACGCACACACACACACGCACACACGTGTCTGCTGCCAAAGTAATCTTACTGATACACAAACCTGACCCAATTACTTCCTGGCTTAGAAATCTCCAATGACTTGCCATTCCCTGTTGGATGAAGTCTAAACAACACAGCACAGGCTTTCCCATCTCTTCCATCACTCCTCACCAATCATCTCTCTATCCCTTCCTTTCCTCCTCATCACAGATATTTCAGTGTTTCCCAGAAAGCATCATGTTCTTTCACATCTCTCAACCTCTACACAATCTCTACTGTCTGTCTGGTCTGGATGCCCTTCCTCCCCTACTCCGCTCAGTGACCTCCTGCTTGTCTTTAAAAACCCAAATTAAATGTTGCCTTTCTGGGAGCCTTTCCCCAACAGTCACAGAGAGAGTTGGTATACTGCTGCTACAGGCATCAGAACGATCCCGCGTAGATATCTACTGGCGCAAACACCACACTGAAGTTCTCTCTCCCCACTGGACACCAAGCATGGAGGTCATATCTCATACACCTTTCTGCCTAGATTTGTGCCTATCACAGGGAAAGCACTTCTCTCATTCATTCATGTGTTGAATAAGCATGGTGTTATTGATGGTTTAATGTTGAAAAACATATTAAACATAGTTCCTGACACTACAGATTGTAATTTACTCTGAGACAGAGACACTAGACACACAAATATATATACAGTTACTGTCTGTGATATATGCTTTGATAGAGAACAAAGAACAAGAAAGAGAATAAGGAAGGGATGTGTGTGTTCAGTCGTGTCTGACTCTTTGCAGCCCAAATGGACTGTAGCCTGCCAGGCTCCTTTGTCCAGGGGATTTTCCAAGCAAGAATGCTGGAGAGGGTTGCCTTTTCCTACTCCAGGGGGTATTCCAGATCCAGGGATCAAACCCACATCTCTTGCATTGGCAGGTGGTTCTTTACCACTGTGCCACCTTGGGAAGCCCTAAGAAAACGATGAAAGAGCTCATTTAAATGGGGGGAGAAGCAAGGAAGAAATCCCTGAGCTTGTGACATTTAGTCTGGAATCCAAAGGATGGGTAGCCAGGAAAAGAGTGAGAAAAATAAAGCATGAAGTTCTCAAAATGGGAAGGAGCTTGTGAAAAGACTCGGAAAAAGGTCAGCACAGCTGAAAAATGAGTGAGCAAGAGGACTAGAATGTGAAGAGCAGCTGAGGGGGCAGGCAAAGCCAAACCACTAAGAGTTTGGGTTTTATTGGAAGTGCACTGAAAAGCCATTGAAGGGTTAATAATGATGAAAGTAAGTTCCAGAGACAGAGGGCACGTTACCTTTGGAGTAACAAGAGGCTTTGTTCCTCAGGATCCAGGATGAGAGATGAATTGAGCTAATGCTGGAATGGAGAGCCCAGAGGAGAGAAAAGTGTCACTCATCCTTTAAGAGTAGAATTGTTGACAGTTCCCTTTGGGGCAAGCTGATTCTATTTGTCACCAAGAACTACAGTTTCAACTGTTTGAAAAGTTATGAGATCACTCCCTCATGACTGAGAAAATCATAGAATATGTCCCCAAAGGAGTAATGCTCTAACAAGGATGAGGCAACAATGGCTGTATAACAGCCACTCTATACGTACTGTATAACTGGCAACGCACTCTACACTTGCCCTTGGATTCTAAAGTGAAAGCGTTAGTCACTCAGTCATGTCTGACTCTTTGTGACCCCCTGGACTGCAGCCTGCCAGGCTCCTCTGTCCATGGGATTCTCCAGGATAGAATACTGGAGTGGGCTGCCATTTCCTTCTCCAGGAGATCTTCCTGAACCAGGGTTCAAAGCTGGGTCTCCTGCATTGCAGGAGGATTCTTTACCATATGAGCCATCAGGGAAGCCCCTTGGATTCTAAAACTCACCTCCAACTCAACCTGGCTAAAATGGAATCCTCTAAAATCCCATCCACATCTATGCTCCTCCCAGTGTTCCTTATCTCAGTGTCTCGTACTCCCATCAACCCCAGAAATCAGCATCTTCCTCTCCCCACCACCCAGAACCAGTCCCTCACCAAGCTTTTGCTGACTTTGCCTCCTAAACGTCTATCAGATTTGTCAAATGTCCTCCATCTCCACTGCTATTACTTCAAGCTATTATCATCTCTTGCCTAGACTTCTGTTATCTGCTAATGGATATCCCCTGTCATTTCTTCAGCCCTCAAGTTTATTCTTTATCCAACGCTCAGAGGGAGCTTTAAAAATAGAAACTGGCATAACCTCACCTCTGTCAGGGTTCAAGGCAAACTTGGGAGAACAAAGCTCTGTACTGTGACTTTAGATGCCTTAATTTACTGGTCTAGATTCCGCCTTCTCTTGTCTCTGTATACCTTACTAGCTGAGTCTTGTGTTATGTTTCCCCTACCCTTTGTGTGTGTGTGATGGGGCTTCCCAGGTGGCTCAGTGGTAAAGAATCCACCTGCCATGCAGAAGACATGGGTTACATTCTGGGTGAGGAATATCCCCTTGGAGAAGGAAATGGCAACCCACTCCAGTACTCTTGTCTGGGACATCCCATGGACAGAGGAGCCTGGCAGGCTACAGTCCATGGGATCGCAAAAGAGTCAGACATAACTTAGCAACTAAACAACAACAACCCTCTGTGAGCCTGGTACCCTGGCTGCCCTTCAGTTTCATGAGGACATCATGGTCTATATTTCCACCAAACTTTATATGTCGTGTTCTATCAGTTTGAAAAATCTTACTCACTGTCTGCCCCACTAATATGTATGTGTTCTTTATAAGTCAGCTCAGCTATCACTTTACTAAAGGAATCTTCTCTCACCACCTTAACTATGGCAAATTCCCCTGTAATACATCGCCTTGGAGCCAGGTACCCATCGCGTGTAGCTTTTACAATAGAGAATATTTTACACTCAATTAAGGTTTCTATCTCCTCCTCTATGGTAAACTCCAACGAGCAAGGAATCTTACCTGCCTCAATTCTTTATTATATCCCAGATGCCAGAGATAGGTACTCAAATACCTTTTGAATGATGTTACAGAAATGGAGGGACACCTATAGGAGAAAGCGGATATTCTAAATACACAGGGGACACAATCGCAAAGGGAGCCTGTTAGGAGAACAGTAGCCCCAAAGGCATGAATATGTTCTTGAATGCTTTGGACATTGACCCTTGTGAGCCCCAGAAATAGAAAAGAGTAACTTTGTGCGATCATCAAAGTCCCAACAGGAAACAGATGGCATACTCAATAGGAGAGGGCAGGGAGGATTTATTTACAGAGGCAGTTTTTACAAAGGCATGGGTATAGGAGAAGCAGAAGGCAGAGGTCAGAGAAACTGGATTTATTCCACCCAGGTCAGCCTCAAGGGCAGAGAGCAGAGCTGCTAAGAATGGAGAATGGGTCTGCAGAGACAATGGGAAATTTGGTTATTTAATGCTAATACAATAGCACTTGTGCTCACAGGCTGATACTACCTGGGGGCATTTAGGCTAAACTTACTTATTGTTTATAACCTTCTCTGGGGGTGCTGTGGGGGTAGGGGCTGGGCTTGGGGGGCTTCCCACATGGTGCTGGTGGTAAAAAAAAAAAAAAAAAAAAACTCACCTGCCAGTGCAGGAGATGAAAGAGATTCTGGTTGAATCACTGCACTGGGAAGATCCCTTGGAGGCAGATATGGCAATGGCCTGGTGGGCTATAGCCCACAGGGTTGCAAAGAGTCAGACAAGACAAGCGATTGAGCTCGCACTTAACACCTGCACACTTGAAAACTCAGTGACAATGGAGATGATGCAGTCAGTGGTCGTATACTTAACATTTTGCATATGACCTGACAGAGTAGATGCTTTTTTTTTTTTAATTTATTTTTTATTTTACTTTACAATTCTGTATTGGTTTTGCCATACATTGACATGAATCCACCACGGGTGTACATGCATTCCCAAACATGAACCCCCCTCCCACCCCCACTCCCCACAACATCTCTCTGGGTCATCCCCGCGTACCAGCCCCAAGCATGCCATATCCTGCATCGGACATAGACTGGCAATTCGATTCTTACATGATATTATACATGTTTCAATGCCATTCTCCCAAATCATCTCACCCTCTCCCTCTCCCACTGAGTCCAAAAGTCCGCTATACACATCTGTGTCTTTTTTGCTGTCCTGCAAGAGTAGATGCTTACGGAGTATTTGTTAAATAGATGTATGAATGAATGAATGGATAAAAGATACATTTCTGTGATTTTCTCTCCTAAAGTTGGGGATGCCAAAGAATGATTGGAAAAAGGAAATGTTGTTCAAAAGAAGATGCAGACCCAGATATCAGTAGAAAGCACAGAGATAGCCTAAGGGAGTGAAGGTTCTCCAGGACAACATGGCCACTGCAGAGAAAATTGGGTGGGGGTGGTCCTGAGCATGGTGCCTTAAACTCTAGGCATTGTAAAATGGAGCAATTCCCTCAAGTACTTGAAGGTGATTAATACACACTCCTGCTGCTGCCGCTGCTGCTGCTAAGTCCCGTCAGTCGTGTCCAACTCTGTGCAACCCCACAGATGTCAGCCCACCAGGCTGCTCTGTCCCTGGGATTCTCCAGGCAAGAACACTGGAGTGGGTTGCCACGCCTTCCTCCAGGGGATATTCCTGACCCAGAGATCTAATTCACATTTTCTCACGTCTCAAGCATTGGCAAGGGGGTTCTTTACCACTAGTGCCACTTGGGAAGCCTGATGAATCCACACTTCTTTATTTTGTTCAACGAGTTTCCTTTCTTTTTCTTGTTTCTATTATTAGAGACTATATTTGATATAGTTTGAAAATGTTTCTAAATAATAATACTGTTATTACATGTATTTATTTCAATTCCCCAATGTATTATCCTTGTCAGCCAAGGTCAGGAACTTAAGAAGAGAGTGGACATCATGTGAATTGCAATCTATATTATTTCTCAGTTTTGTTCTTGGCCTCAAAGCGGTGTCTAGGATCTCTGAAAGCCAAAGCCAACCCCTTCTCTTCTCAAGGAGCATGCTGTGCTTCAGTGGAACTGCTCATAATCAACTTTGCTTACAGACTGCAAGGTGGGCAAAATGGCTATCTAAATTTACCCTATAACTTTCACATGTCTTAGAGAAAGTAAGTAACAAATGACATACACACTTTCCTTTTTCCTAAGACTACTGGTGGGTGGAATCCTCAAACTCAAAGAAAAGGAAAACCATATGGGCAGAAGATGGACTTTGTGTTAAAAGTGGATTTCTTTTCCTGTAATGAATTGTTCCATACTTTATGTAAATAAAATTTTTTAAAGTTTCTCTAGGGTACAACTCTTACAGCTTGCCCACTGAGTGGGTATGTTGTAAAAGAAAGTAGTGAGAACATGAGCAATTTAAAAGTTGCTTTTAGCCTATGTGAAATTAAATAAGCCACAACTGATGTGTCCACGTGCAAATTAAATTCTTAGGTCACTTACTTTACCTAAGAGCTGAATATCAGCTGATATTGAACTGCCTGATGTGAACACACCCTTCCAAGAAGTGGTGAACCCCTGATGTGGGCTAAAGTGAGCTGATGGTATCCTCCTTTGGTAAAATCTCTAGGGCCAATTGAGTCTTTGATATAGAATGTATCTAAATGCTTTTCTGAATCTCTATTCTAATTAGGAGCAGTGTTCTTTACTGCTTTTTCTAAACTCTTGGGTGTAATGTGCATCTAATAAACACCCCCATCCTTGAAACTAACTGAGTAGCTCCAGTTCAGTGATAGAATGATCATGAGATATTTTAAGATATGTCAAATCTTGTTCAAATATAGAAGGCTTAGTTCTTGCTTAATAAGAGGGTAAAAATTGATTAATCAATACATGAATTGTGACAAATACTATATTAATATTGATAATTGACATTTAATTCAGTTGTGTCTAACTCCGTGAGACCCAGTGGACTGTAAGCCCATCAGGCTCCTCTGTCCTTGGGATTCTCCAGGCCAGAATTCTGAAGTGGGTTGCATTCTCTTCTCCAGGGGATCTTCCTGACCCCAGGATCAAACCCAGGACTCCTACATTGCAGGAAGATTCTTTACCATCTGAGCCACCAGGGAAGCCCATAAATAACATTATTGGTTCCTTATTCTTAAGGCATTAAATAATTTGCACACATTACCTCATTTAATTCTCTGGGGTGGATATGATCACCCCCATTTTATGAGTAAGTAAACTGAACAATGGAAAGATTAAACCATGAAAGTTCACACAGCTAGCCAGAGATAGAGACAAGGAAATGAGACAAGTGTCTGTCTGCCAGAAGCTTCTTCTCATATATAAGTAATAAAACACCAGTAAAACCATAGGCATTTTTAAAAGTTTAGCTGCTGAACCAGGCTATCTTTCTACAGGCAAAGATAACAAACAATCTAGAAAAGAATACTTTTGAGTAATTGAGGGCATCCCTGAGTCCATAGCTATGCCTTTCTCATACAAAGTGGGAAAGGTTTAACAACAGGACTTCTACTTCATTCTTGGAGGGACTATGGTATTTAAAAGCCAAACATTTTACAAAGGCCATTTTGTGACTTTACTAACATTGAAAAGAATGCCTTTCTCCACACTCTTTTCTTCAGGCTCAAATAAGTATTTGAATACATTTGGAATAATGTTGAAGTTTATGTAATACAAGGTAGTGGGTGTCTGCATTTTAAAATTGTTCATTATATCTGTCCCTATTTTATTTCCTTCTTAAACTGGTCAACCCTAAAGCCACTAGGTATGTTAGAACCAGGTAGATGATCTGGGTTAATAGAAATGTGTGATCGGTCACCGTAGCCCGAAGTGGAATGTTGGAGCTCAGATAAGAGGGCTTCCATGCAGTGGAGAGTGGACTAACTCAACATGAAGAAGACATCTAAGCCTGGGAGTGGCCCAGCACAGTATTTCAGAGACCAAGTAGGATGAGGACAGTATCTGGACACCCTGGCCTGGCCCAGGGTAAGAAAGGCATGCATACTGGAGAAGGACTAGCAGCAGAGAGGGGACATTGGTTACCTACAGGGACTTGACCAAAGAAATAAATTTGTAAATGACAAGGGAATTAGGTTTCTAATGGTTGAAAACAAGTGTTACAAATATTGAAAGTGAGATACTAAGATAAATCTTGTAGTTTGGGATTATAATTGGAAGTATCTGTGTGAATATTATAGGATGGGGAGATAGGTGGATAGAGATAATAAGTGGACAGATAGAAAGATGGATAGGTAGGTAAACGTATGTATACCCACAAACATATATACTTGCATGTATTTTCTGGCTTTGTGTCCTGAGAGGACTTGGGAGCAGCACAAGTCAATCGTGGAAAACACACGTACATCCCTGATCTTGGTTTCTAAATTCCATTCTCCACTAAGAGGATCAAGGATCTTTGGAAAAATGGTTTATTCCAGGGCTGTAGTAAAAGGAACATAAGAAGTCTGAAATGTCTTGTGCCAGAAATCGGATGGAGATCAGTCCGAAGGACATGGAGCACAGTGAAGGGGCTGCTATTGATCAGATCTGGGATAATTTGTCATCAGAATAAATAATGATTGCAACTAATCACAACTCATTTAATAAAATTGGAAATCATGAGTCCAACAGGTATAAATGAGTGAATAAATTGAAATTATATAAATGAATAAAGTTTGATGAAAAATGAACAATTTTCATACCTTCAAAGTTCCTAGCTACAAAAGTACTTATTAAGTACTTAATAAGTAGAAAAGGAACAGGTAACTTTAAAATGAGGAAACCTGGGCAGACATCACCTTAAGCATGTGATCCAAATGAACAGCATCAATAATGAACCCATCAAAATCATGTGCTATTTGATAAGATGCAATAAAAACATAGAATCAGTTTTTTGTGCTTTTTCCTCTCAAAAATATTTAACCCATTTCTAATCACGAGGGACATCAGATAAGCTTAGTTTAAGAAATATTCAAGCTAACCTTTACCTTCAAAAGTATCAAGTGAATTAAAATTAAGACTAAGGAACTGTTTCAGAATGAAGGGACTAAGACACATGGCCAATAAATGCAACTCGAAATTTTGGATTGAATCCTTGGTCATAAATAATGTTATTGGGATGACTGGCAAATCTTGAGAGCTGAGGATTAAATAGCAGCAATGCATCAGTGTTAACTTCCTGATTTGATGGTTATATTGTGTTTATTTAGGAGAATGCCCTGATTTGGGGGAAATAACATACTAAAATATTTAAAAGGAATGAGACTTAGGTCAACAACTTATTCTCCAGTGATTTTGGAAAGAAAACTGTTCTTTGCACTATGTGGTGGTGGTTTAGTCACTAAATCATGTCTGACTTTTTTGTGGCCCCATGGACTGTAGCCCACCAGGCTACTCTGTCTATAGGATTTCCCAGGCAATAACACTGGAGTGGGTTGCTATTTCCTTCTTCAGGGGATCTTCCCTAATCAGGATTGAACCCATGTCTCATGCATTGGCAAGTGAATTCTTTACTGCTGAGCCACCAGGGAAGCTGGACTTATGGTTACTGTATACTTATAAGCTGCTATGAAAATATAGTTACGTAAACTTTCAAATTTATTTAATAGTGAAGTTTATTCTTTCCAATTTATTCCTTTTGTTGAATTTTTGAAGCCCTGTGTTTAGAAGATGTCAGATTGCAAGGATTCATTGTGAATCCCTGTGATAACTTGTGAACAACAGTACCATGTCTTCCTAGGATGATCTTTGAAAAGGTAAAATTATTGTCAGGAGTTCAAGTCATTGAATCTGATGGAAGCCCAGTCTGATTTATCTACAACGCCTATGTGGCAAACTCCGGGAGTTTAAGTGAAGTGCAATTCCATTCATTTGGGGAGAAAAATCAGCTCACTCCCAATTCATTCTACTTTTAAGTGCTGGAAAACACACCCTGTACACACTCGTATATGCATATGATCTATATTTATAAGAAAAATAGAGTTGAGAGAGTCTCAAGTTACTTGTCTGTCAAATTTCAGTCAAAAAATGTAAATATAAATTTTTAAATTTCCAATTTACAAATATTTACAAATTTAAAGTAATAATTTAATATAACTTTAATTAATGCGCAAAATTTAGATGCCTTAAAAATTTAATATTCTTTATTTCCTACTTCCAAACTTTCCTTTAAAAGTTGATTTGCCTTCATTTCTTTTTATTTTCAATTCCATCTGAATAAAATGGTTTTTCTCTTGGTGTTTCTCTCTAAAGGAATAAATATCAATATGAGTTTTCAGAAATATGATAAGTAAAAGTTTAGATATATGAAGTAACTGACATCCACACCCACAGTTTAGTGTAGAGATTTTTTTTATATCAAAAGAAAAAAAAATGAGGTTGTGTGTTATTTAATCTTCAATGTAGCGTATAATAAAATACCTATTTTTAAGCTTTTATATTATTGATTAATAAGGTAAGTGAACATTTCCCTTTAAAACAAATTGCATTTTAAAGGAGAATAATAATTTTTTCCACATGGAACTCAAATACAGAATACTAATTTTACCAAGGTGCTAGCTAGTTGTTTTTCACCCATTTTTAACCTATAAGTGGCTTTCTTTGGCATTAATCACATAGTTCCATGTATCTATATTTATAATTTTAACAGAGACTTCATAAATATGGAATCAGGCTATTATCTTGATAATGTGCCACTTTTCTATAAATACAGAGATAGGGTAATTACCACTAGAACTATTTGATAAAATTCAAAAATAGATAAATAATGAATAAGTCTTCCATTCAGTCATTAAAATTCAGAAAACAAAACAAAATATATTTAGCTATTATCCTTTTGATGAATTTGGCTCTCTGCCTTCAAACCACTACCAATTTCAGCTGGCATATACGGAGCATTTTATGAATACTGCCCAGTGTGCAATGAGCTGAACTGGAGACACTAGTCAATAACAGCCCATTAGCATCGTCCAAATGAAGAAGCAAATTAAGCATAAAGAAAAAAAATTAAACAATATAAAAGTTGATGTGCAAAACAGGAAAATCTAAGAAATTTAAGTGAAGTTCAGCATGTCCTATAATTCGACTTATGCTCTGAAACTGGGAGACAAGTTTATTCATAAATACATGTCAGTTACTATAAATTCTGGGATTGGTAGTACAGGATGGTTATATGATTTTTTCCTATTCATGATGTTATCCTTACAGTGTGACATGGTCACTAAGAAAAGCTAGTGTATTCAATAGATTGCATTAAAGTGTCCAGTTTATGTGAATGAATCTTCAAGCCTGTCTATAGCATACTGTGTTTGATCATTCATTCTAGAAATATTAGTTTTATTCTTGCTATGTTATGAACCTTCAATACATTTCTCAGCAAACATTTCTTGGGTACCCACCTACTGTGGAATAGGATCTGTGATAATTGTTGCAATACAATAATGAAGAATATGTTGGGACTTCCTTAGTGTTCCAATGTTTAAGACTTCATCTTCCATTTCAAGGATTGTGTGTTTGATCCCTGGTTGCGGAGCTAAGATCCCACATGACTTGGGGCCAAAAAACAAAAAGACATAAAGTAGAAGTAATATTGTAACAAATTCAATAAAATCTTTTAAAATGGTCCCTGTTAAAAATAATTGTAAAGAATACATTGTATCTAGTTGCCCAAACAAATAGACAACTTAAAAACCCCAATAAACTTATGATGGTGCTAAGTATTGTGTGTTACAAGAACTTACAGAACCCACCTAGCTTTTGAGGGACTGGGGAAGGACTTCTGGTAAAGCAATGACTTTCTCTGAGAAGCTTTTCTAATGTGTGTGGTACATGTCAGATTCTGGCAGGCACTCTTTATCTTTCCTTGAGACTGGATCTTGAATTTGAAGTTTCATGTCTATTTGGGAGATATTTTTTCTGTTGTTTCTTCCATTAGATTTGAAGCACTAGGACCGCACCAATTTTGCATGTCATTGTCTACCCATTTCTTGGGACCTAGCACAAGTTTAATAACTGGTAGAGTGAAGGGGATGTCTAAGTTTAAACTCCAAGGACAAGTAGGAGTGTGTTCAGCAAATAAGGACAGAGATCCATTTCCAAAAGTTAATCCAAAGGCAAGGTAAAAGAATCATTGCAGATTTAGGAACAAAAGTGAAGTGAGTGTGGCTGAAAATGGCAAATAGAGGTGGATTGAGGGGAGGTGGAGGGACGTAAAGGAGGGAAAGGTTACAAGAGTTGAGGCTGAAGAAGTAAGCAGGAGTTAGAAGCTGGATCCAGGAAATCCCTGAGGAATAATTGAGATAATCTATATAAAGTGGTTAGCAAAATATCTTGCACATAGTAGGTGTTGAATAAAAATAAGCTTTTAAATTAAGAACATATTCTTTCACTTTTAATCACTTTTATTGCAGATACAATTTTGATCAAGGTAAAGTAAATTGGCATTTAACAAGATACAATCATTCATGGAGTTTACACTCTGGTGGGTAAAGTTGGGAAGAGAGACAAGTAATAAATAATTAAACTAAAAATTACTCCTTGGAAGGAAAGTTATGACCAACCTAGATAGCATATTCAAAAGCAGAGATATTACTTTGCCAACAAAGGTCCATCTAGTCAAGGCTATGGTTTCTCCAGTGGTCATGTATGGATGTGAAGGTTGGACTGTGAAGAAAGCTGAGCACCGAAGAATTGATGCTTTTGAACTGTGGTGTTGGAGAAGACTCTTGAGAGTCCCTTGGACTGCAAGAAGATCCAACCAGTCCATTCTAAAAGAGATTAGTCCTGGGTGTTCTTTGGAAGGAATGATGCTAAAGCTGAAACTCCATTACTTTGGCCACCTCATGCAAAGAGTTGACTCACTGGAAAAGACTCTGATGCTGGGAGGGATTGGGGGCAGGAGGAAAAGGGGATGACAGAGGATGAGATGGCTGGATGGCATCACCGACTTGATGGACATGAGTTTGAATGAACTCCAGGATTTGGTGATGGACAGGGAGGCCTGGCATGCTGCAATTCATGAGGTCACAAAGAGTCAGACACGACTGAGCGACTGAACTGAACTGAAAAATTGCCAGACAGTGATAAAGACTAAGATGAAAATAAAACTGGGAGATGTGATATGATAACTAGAAGGTTATGTAATATGGGATGGTCAAGAAAGAACTCTAAGATGACTCCTAAGTAGATCTGAGTGACAAGAGTAAGGAAGCAGTATGGAGACGTGGGGATGAGCATTCAAAGAGAAGGTGGTGCTATTGTGTTTTCTGGGCAGGGTGGGAGCGGGGGGAATTCTAGTTTAGAATTAAGGACTAGAAAAAACGACCAGGTGGATGGGAGTGTAGTGGGCTTGGGAGGGAGGAGTCAACAGCAGAGATGATACTGATAGTCAGGGGCCCTATACTACTTTGTGGGCTATACTTGGAGTTTGGGTTTCATTACTGAAGGAGGAAACAGGGTTGTAGGGAGGGGAATTATCCAAACAGAATTATGTTTTTAAAATATCACTTTAATTGACATGAAATGAATAGACTTATCAAAAGATGAGTTAACCACAGTACTCGCTCAAGGAGGGAAAAGATGTTATAGGTAATGATGATATAATGCTCCTTGGGTGTAATAAGGGAATAAAAATACTTACCCTTCTGGATAGTTCTATGTGCTCAGTTGTATCCTACTCTTTGAGACCCCATGGACTGTAGCCTGCCAGTCTCCTCCATCTATGGGATTTTCCAGGCAAGAATACTGGAGTGAGTTGCCATTTCCTCCTCCAAGGGATCTTCTGAGCCCAGTGACTGAACTCACATCTCCTGTGTCTCCTCCATTGGCAGGCAGATTCTTTATCATTCGGCCACCTGGGAAACCCTCCTGGGACATAGTTGTTAATAGTTATTTGTGAAATGGAAGAAAAGGAAGAAAGAAGGAAAACAGAAAAAAAGAGGCAGGAATAGAAAGTGGAGGGAGAAGGGAAAGAGAGGAATACAATTAAAAAGGAACTAAGCAGAGATATTACTTTGCCAACAAAGGTCCGTCTAGTCAAGGCTATGGTTTTTCCAGTGGTCATGTATGGATGTGACAGTTGGACTGTGAAGAAAGCTGAGCACCAAAGAATTGATGCTTTTGAACTGTGGTGTTGGAGAAGACTCTTGAGAGTCCCTTGGACTGCAAGGAGATCCAACCAGTCCATCCTAAAGATCAGCCCTGGGTGTTCATTGGAAAGACTGATGCTGAATCTGAAACTCCAATACTTTGGCCACCTCATGCGAAGAGTTGACTCATTGGAAAAGACCCTGATGCTAGGAGGGACTGGGGGCAGGAAGAGAAGGGGATGACAGAGGATGAGATGGCTGGATGGCATCACCGACTCAATGGCCATGAGTTTGAGTGAACTCCAGGAGTTGGTGATGGACAGGGAGGCCTGCCGTGCTGTGATTCATGGGGTCTCAAAGAGTTGGACACAACTGAGTGCCTGAACTGAGTGACTGAATAGTGATCACAAATAGAATTCTCCTGAATTAACTTTGTTTTTAGAATTAATATACTATTCAAAAGAAAGTTTAAGGTGATTTGAAAATTTTTTAAAGCTTAGTAATTATTTAAAAGGAATCAAGAAATCTTTTTTTGTTCATTCGTCTGTTTTTAGCATCAGGTAAGAAAGAAAAGGAGAGAAGGAAGGGAAAAAAGAAAGCAATATATCAAAATCATTTCAGGATAGAAAAGCCTGAATAACCTTATAAATGTAAAATCAAATCAATCAAAATAAAATATTTTCCCACAAAAGAGAAAAATAGCAGGCCTAGATTTTTTGTAAGGATGAGATCTACCAAACAGCCAAGGAGCAAATTATTCTAATCTACACTGTAAATTACACTGCATTATAGGAGAAAAGCATAATTAATCCCCATCTCATCTGAGAAACCGAACATAACCTTGATAACAAATACAGACTAAGACAATATGAAAAAAAATATGGCTCTGACTGTCATATAATTAAGAGGAAAAGTGTTAAAATATATTAGCAAATATAATAGACCAATGTATAAAAAGTATTACCTCATGACCAAACTGGTCATATCCTGGGAATACAAAAGTGATTTAACATTAAAAATTCACTAGATCAAGGAGAAAATCATGATCATCTCAAAAGATAAAAAGAAAAATCAAATATAATTCAACATCTATTGTGTTATTTTTTTAATCTTAGTAAACTAAAAATAGTAAATAATTCTTTAACCTGGAAAAGAACATCTACAAAAACATGTAGCAATCATCACAATTTATTGCAAAAAGATGAAATTATTCTTTTGAATTTAGAAATTCTTACTTTTCTCAATTCTGTTAACACTGTGCTAGAGGTCTAGGCAGTGCAATAAGGCAATAATAGTAAAAAAGAAAAAAAAAGAAAAAAGAAAACATGTTTAAAAAGACAGAAATAAAACTGTTGTTATATAGGGATCATATGAGTTTGTGCATAAAAATCTAAAAATATCAAAAGATACATGAGGATAATTCATAGAGAGTTTACCAACATTATCAGATAAAAAATTAATTCATATTTCTATCAATCAGCAACTAACCGCTAGAAAATGTAATCCTGAAAAGAGACGCCATTTGCAATAGCATTAAAAATAGAACATTCCTCATAATCAATTGCACAAAAGTTGTATAGTTTTAAAACACAGTCTCAGTATTCTTTGACAGTTCTCCCACAGTGCAGTGGGATTTATAAATGTCTCCATGAATCTGATTTTTGTCACTGTTTGACCAATAGAATCAAGTGGAAATGACACTGTGCCATTCTCCAAATATAGGTCTTAAAGAAATTGACACTTCCACTTTCCACCTCTTAGAATGCTGTTGGGCTCAATCACCTTGCTGTGAGGTGTTCCACCAACTGGCCCTTGTGGAGGGACCACACGCAGAGGCATTGAGACATCGTGAAGAAAGGTACAGGGCTATTTCTATCTCCCATCTGCTCAAATCCTCCCTTCCCCATCACTCCTAAAACCCTGACCATTAGCAATAAGAGCAAGATTTTTGTTGTTCTTAAGAACATAATTTTAGATTGATGTACTGTGTTATATCAGAATAATCTTCATGGAAATATTTCTAAATTTTGCTGAAAAATATTTTAAAAGATTAAAGGAGATAAAGATTCATTGCAAGTCCATCAAAATCCCAACAATGTTTTTGGTGGCACTCCTTAAGAGTCAGGCGTACTCTTTCCTTTTCATATACCAAAGCTTATATTGAAGTAATAAACAGTTAAGTCACTGTGGTATTAGAATGGAGATTAAGTTCACCAAGAAACAACACAGAGCTGGAAAACAGAACCAGATAATTATAAACAAATTTAATATGACACTGTAGACTTGTTGAGGAAGAATGGTATTTTCAATATACATTTTTGGGTAGCTGTCTATTCACAATGGAAAAGAACCTGAAGAGTCCATACCTCACACCATATACACCCACCAATTCCAAACTGAGCAGAATTAAATATGAAAGACAAAGCTAAAAACTTTATAAGAACTTAGAGGAGACCTTCTTTAAGGTAGACTACTAAAATTTTCCAAATTTAAGAAGAACACCTATAAAACTTTAAGAAAAGTATAGATAACTCCATAGGGAATAGGGCAACTCAAAAGGGGAAAAGACTGTGATATTATAAATGAGAAAACCCAAATCACCATTAAAATCATAAGAAACCAGAAGAGAATGTATTTTACTATATTGTAAACTATACTTTGACAAACAAATCAAAATGAAAACATGAAAAGTACTTAACCGTATGAATAATCTTAGAAATACAATTTAAAATAACAATCAGAAAACATTTCCCACCTACCAAATAAACCAAAAAATAAAAATTCTGATAAAGGAAAGCTTTGGTAAAGATTTGAAGAATCTGAAACATCTATATCCTCTTGGTAGAAATACAAATTAGTGCAATTTTGAAAACAATTCAATATTTGTAAGTCAAACTGAGAAAGGCACAGAATGTCACTGTTGATTTTACGTATTAAAGAAACTCTTACAGATGCACACCAGAAAGCATGTACAAGAATGCACTACTGTGTGAAACAGCAAAAAAATCTAGCAACAACTCAAATCCACCATGAGTAGACTGATTAAATACATTGTGGAAATCAAATATTGGAAAATATAAATAGGAAAAAAAATCAAGTGCCTAAAATGTACAATAGAGTATATGCAGTGTGAGACCATTTATATAAACATTGAAATCATGCAAAACTACTTCACTCATGATTTAGGAATAGCAGAGACAAAATAATAGGAGTGACATTCTGATAATGCAAAATTCAGAATTGTGGTTTTCTTGGAGGGATAGCATTGAACAACACTGCAGAGGGCTTTCAAGTACTACACCCCTAGGTCAGGTGTCAAGCCTAATGTTAACAAAGTTGTTCACTACATAATTTATTGTTTCTTTATGTTAGCTGAAATTATCCATAAATAGTTTGACATTTTTAGGTGAAATGTTGGTTGCCTGAAAAATTTGCAATCCCCTGTATACATGGGGGTCATTATGCCAAGTTAGGGTATAGAATATGTATTTCAAAGCATCATTGTATTTTTATGAGGAAGTTGGATCATTATTTCAAGGAATGTATTTTAGAGAGAGTTCAGAGGTTGACATTCTAATCTTAACTGAAAGCAGACCTCTTAGCCTGTTTCTACTTCAAAAGCATCCTTTCCAGATAGTAGCAATGAAAAATATCTGAATCATGAATGGGGGGATTAATTTTCAATAATCTCTTATAGATAACTAAGATTAAGGCAGTGCAAGAAGTTTAAAGGATCAGGATCTTTGCCTTCATTCTCAGTTCTGCAACTGTGATGGTAATTGAAAAATACAACTAAAAAATACCTCAAGGTCAAAATGATGTATCTGCTGTCTTGAGATTCAAGATTTATTTTGACCGAATCACTTTGAACTGTCTGTAGCTGGTTTATCTTCCTGAGATACAAGGATTCACAATGTTATAGAATTGTCTTCATGAACTTTCTAGTCTTAGTTGTTTCATTTATTTTTGAGTTTTGGTTTATTTTTTAATTTGAATAAAAGAATTTAAAATGTTGATAGCAGAGATAGCTGTTGATTATCTCTATTATTGGGCAGAATGAGATTAAATGAGGGCCAATATGAGGAGCCTTTTCATACTGTTCATGGGGCTCTCTGGGAAGAATGCTGAAGTGGTTTGCCATTTCCTTCTCCAGTGGATGGAAGGACCTAGATGCTGGGAAAGATTGAGGGCAGGAGGAAAAGTGGGCGACAGAGGATGAGATGGCTGGATGGCATCATTGACTCAATGGACATAAATGTGGACAGGGAAGCTTGACATGCTGCAGTCCATAGAGTCGCAAAGAGTCAGACACAACTTAGTGAATGAAATACAGCAACAAATCTAAGGAATAGAGTCATTAACTGGGAAGACATTTATAAATTAAAAATAAATCTGAGAGTTAATTCCTTTTGTTGATGCCCTGGATACCGTGGGGAGTTGATATGTGACTTCTTTAAGAACAGTGGGATGGAATTGTCCATATCATGGCCTACGTGAAGGGCCAGTTTATATGCCAAATATTAGGGGCAGAGCTCACGGTTGGAGAGAGAGAGAAGTCAGTCACATTCATCAGGGAAAAGATTAAGTGCAGATCAGTCATGAAATCCCTACCCTGTTAAACTCCCGTATCTTTAGTCAATTAATATTCTGCCAATAACTTTCTATGGCTTACATTAACAATTCTTGGTCTGACATATATTCTCATGATAATATTGTCTTTTTGTGTCCGTATAGCATTTTCCTTTTCTGGAATCATACCATCAATGACAGGATTTTGTTGACACATTAAGCCTTTATTTTGCCTACTTCTTGATCATAATATCTCTCTGTGACATTGTTTGGCATTTGCTCATGTACTAATCTTCCATGCAATTTTTAATTATTTCATCCAGATCTCTAAATGTTTTGACAAGTTAAGCTGCTCTGATTCATTTGCAACAACCTCAGCTCTGAGAGAGAATGCCTTCAATTAAAATTATAAGTGAATAGTTCAAGGAAAATATTACAGAAAAAAAAAAAAAACAAGAAAAAAAGACACAATTCTATTGTCTATGGCTCATTGTTGAACACAAGCTTTTTCCCATAGAGATGTAACTTTTTGTTTCCATTTAGCTGTTCAAGACTCAAGGGGCTTGCAACTTCTCTGACAGCCCAGGAATTAAAGACTCTGCTTCCATTGCAGGGTATATGGGTCTGACCCCTGGTCGGGGAACTAAGATTCCATATGCTATGGACAGATTGGCCAAAAATAAATAAATTTAAGAAAGAATATTTTTTAAAGAAGATTCAAGGAGCTTTAGCAAGTACTGTGTTCTAACTGCCTTTTCAAAAAAAAAAAAAGATTGTCCATTTATGATTAAAGTTCCAGAAAGGAAAAAAAAAAATCTCATGTGTTTCTAAAAACCTGTAAATGAAAGATTTCAAGATGAGGAATGACCATGTTTTCATAAATTGCCTGATTGGGGGTTGACTGTCCCAATCCACAGGCTGCAGAATCAAAAGCATTCCACTCACACAGGTTTGCATGTTCCCATAAAATGAAACACAGTTTGGGGCAATGTGATCAACTGCAGCAAAGTGAGAGCTTGTCATTTATACCCCTAGTGGTATGAGCACCCCGAGAGGGGTCAGTTATTAGCTATTAAAATACAGTTCTGTGGGAAGGCATGATCACTGAGCAGTAAGATCAGCAAATTTCAACTAAAATATTTTTTAGGAACATGTCAATCCTCAGTCAATTACTATATCCAACCGCTTTCTTAGTTTTTTTCCTCTTCTAACAAAAAAAATACATACAAGGTCTTTAAAATAATTTTAAACAATGGTAAAACATGTAGATAAGTAAAAGTGTTATAAAATCTAAAGCTTCCTCCCCCAGTTATTCATGTTACCGAATCAGATCCCACTGGTCACTGCTTACAAAATCAATATGGACAGATATTGGCAGAAAGAAAGGGTGACTTTAATCAGAATGCCAGCAATCTGGAAAGGTGGTGGACTCCACATCCTCTAGAAACTACCTCCAAAAACTCGGCTAAGTCATGAAAGCTTGTAAAACGAAAAAGAGAAGTAACCTCAGGATGTGAGAGTTGGACTATAAACAAAGCAAAGCGCTGAAGAATTGATGCTTTAGAACTGTGGTGCTGGAGAAGGCTCTTGAGAGTCCCTTGGACTGCAAGGAGATCAAATCTGTAAGTCCTAAAGGAAAACAATCCTGAATATTCATTGGAAGGACTGATGCTGAAGCTGAAGCTCCAATCCTTTGGCCACCTGATGCAAAGAGCTGACTCATTGCAAAAAACCCTGATGCTGGGAAAGACTGAGGGCAGGAGGAGAAGGGGCCAACAGAGAATGAGATGGTTGGAATGCATCACCGATTCAGTGGACATGAACTTGGGCAAAATACGGGAGACAGTGGGGAACAGGGAAGCTTGGCATGTTGCAGTTTATGAGGTCACAAAGAGTTGGACATGATTTGGCAAGTAAACAACAGTCTCAGCTCATCATTGGGGTGGGAGGTCAGAGCCATCACCATCCTCCACTGTGTGTACGTTTATTGACTGCTTATGATCTTTCTTTAGATGCTATCTTATCCACACAGTTTGTTTGAGAGATTACTGAAGGAGAAGCTAGGGAAGAGATCTGGTCAGCTGTTCATCACTTATTCTTCATTTCTACTTCTTTTATCTACAGAAAGTATCAACAGGTTAGGCAAGATATTGTGTGATCAAAAGATTTGAAAGGTGTGCTTTGGCTAGAGTTGAGTAACGCTTGGGAGGAGTCCCTAAGGTTAGTGAGAAGACAAAGGGGTGCCTCCTATAGACAACTCTTTCCTGAAAAAAACTTTCTTCTACTAAAAGCTGCTTACATTCACGTGAAAAATTGAGGGTGTTAGTCAGTCAGTCATGTCCAACTCTTTGCGACCCCATGTACTGAGTCCCCAGGGTCCTCTCTTCATGGGATTCTCCAGGCAAGAGTACTGGAGGAGGTAGACATGGCCCTCCTGCATTGAAGGGAGATTGCTTGTTTGAGCCAGCAGGGAAGTCCTTGCACAGATAGAATTTAGGAGAAAAACAGTTACAATTTACTTTCAATGGAATATTGAAGTTCTCAGGAACATAAGAAACACATTGGATCAAACCCATGCTCTCGCAAGCCCACTAGTCTATCATCACACCAAAAGCTACCCAAGGATGTCATTTTTTAAAAAAAATCAGGACTTTCATTTCACATTATTAAATCAGTGGTGTATATATCAATGATTGGTGCTTCCCTTGTGGCTCAGTGGTAAAGAATATGCCTGCCAAGCAGGAGATGCGAGTTTGATCCCTGCGTTGGAAAAAAACCCTGGAGAAGGAATTGGCAACCCAACTCCAGCATTCTTAGCTGGGAAATTCCATTGACAAAGGAGCCTAATGGGCTACAGTCCATAGGGTAGCAAAAGAGTCATACACAACTTAGTAACTAAACAACAACAATATCAATGATTATTTTCATGCCTCTTCATTGCCCTTTTAAACTGTGCAGGTGGTCTCTTTCCACTGCTTACTCTTACTTTAGGAAAAGTTGGGGCTATGCTTATAAAGCTTCATGCATATTGTAGAAATATAATACAACTTTTTCTATTTGAAGATAAAGGGATTTTTCAGACTGAATTGCTCAATAGTCTTTTCCAATCTTTTGGATTACCTTTATTCTGTTTAGCTTAAACAATATAGACGCAAAAGGTATGCTAGTCAGAGGGGTGTTTGATCGTGTGATGTAACTTTCCAAAAGATGATAGGGATTGGTTTTCTTATACTCATACTCAAATTTAGTTTTTCCCAATGAAAGAGTGAGAAGTTACTGTAAAATCACAATGTGGAAAAGAGGAAGATACACAGAGGGGACAGAAGAGAAACAAGTTTTCTATGCCAGAAAAAGCAAAGCAAAAGGGAGAAGAAAGTAGTTCAAAGGGGAAACGGGGTTAGTCAAAATTAGTTAAAGATGAATTGTGGCTAATGAATGGCTTCTCAGGTTGCTCAGTGGTAAAGACTCCATCTACCAATGCAGGAGATGTGAGTTTGATCCCTGGGTTGGGAAGATCCTCTGGAGAAGGAAATTGCTAACCACTCCAGTAATTTGCCTGGGAAATCCCATGGACAGTGAAGCCTAGCTGCCTGCAGTCCCTGGGGTCACAAAGAGTCAGCGACAACTGAGCACACACACACTCAATATAGAGGCAATAACTATAAGAATTTTTCTGGGAAATGTATTGCTAAAGAGAGAGGTAAGGCAGTAGTTCCAAAGGATTAGCATAGCAAAAGGACAAGCTAAATGGATGTCAGAATGGAAGAGACACCCACTAGAGAATTTTGTGTATGGCTTGTGTATTTTCAGTAGGTGATTCCTTTCTACTCTATTGATTAATTGATGCTTCCGATAAAAATAATTCTGGTTGTGCTCAAAAAGTAGCCAGCCACTGGTTCAAATGTTTTTCTGTGATCTATAACCTATGGGTATTACTTAAGATAAGCATGATAGTTTAAGCAAAAAACCTTTGAAATATTCCATACTCTGGTTACAGACATTACAAATCCATCACTGACAAAGTAAAAATTGTAATATTTCAGTTAGATTTATGCATGAGGCTCTTCCTTGCTTAATAGAAGCATATTGCCTATTAGACTTCAGAAATGGTCATTTGGTGTCACTCTACTCTCATTCCCAAAATTATTAGTATAGGAAAACATAGATTGGCACTATTATTTTGAGTGAGTTTTTTTAAACCTATATAGCCTTCACCTTGGTGTGATAATGGCTTTGTAAATGAAAGAGCTGGTATAGTTGTAGGGGGTGATAAAAATTCAAAAGAGGAATAGTTAAAGTGAAAATATGAAATTCATCCTTTGACAAGTTTTCCTACAGCAAGGATGAGAGACTTTAGAAGCATAGCCCAGACTTTGCAAGGAGGCATCGAATGGTCTTGTTTGGTCTGCACTGAGCTAATTACCTGGCTATCTGCCAAAAAGCCCCTTTACCTTGTGCTATGTAGACTCTAATGTTAGATAATATCTCATTTTTAATGTTAAGAAGTGGCATTTGATGTTGTTACTGGTATTTGGTGGAAAGCAAGGGACAGGAGGTCAGAAATAGTTTCCTGGGAAGTGCTCTTAAACTCTTTCCTCTGCAGCAGGCAAGGTGAACAAAGAGAAACCCTGTAGTCACCATCTCCTTATCCTTCATAAGAATAAAGAAACAGGAAAAGATTTAACATAACCTGCTCAGTGGGGAACTCAACTTTATAGTTTAAGAACAGCATAATTTGGATATTTTATATTAGTCTAGCCTATCCAAGCATTTCAAAAATAAAACAGGAACAGCTTTTAATGCAATCTGTGTTTACTAATATGAGCTAATAAAATCTCATAATATTATTTTGTATTGCCCTAATGGGTCCTGCATTATAGGATATTAGTTAAACCACCCATTATTTCAGTGTTTGATGGGTTATTCAGAGTGGAAGCACGAATGACAGAATATGAGGGATCTGGTGGGAGGAAATAGGGTGCAGAAGGACAAATGGACTTTTTCAAATAGGTTTTTAAAGAGATAGATGAGGAAAGGAGAGAAAGGGAACAATAATGCGACGGAGGCATTTGGTTATGGAAGACCTAAACCTTAAGGGGAAGAGAGGAAGAGTTTCTAGAATTTCTGTGAAGACTTGCAGTTTGCTCCACTAAGTAGGTATATTCAGAAATAACGACGGTTTAATTGATGAGAATGCTAAACCCGGAACTTGACCCTCGTTAGGCCGGCCATCTTCCCTTATCTCCTCAAATCTGAACACATGCTTACTTAAGGACTGAGATGGTGTCAGATGGGCAATAAGTGTGTAATGAAGACTTTCCTCCAGGCTGTCTGACCAAGAGCCTCTATGTTACACTGCCTCCTTAAAATAGTGGTTTTGAAAAAGACCACGACATATAACTCTTGTGCTAAATCAGGTATTATTATTTACTAGACTAGTTACTAGACATCAGGTACTATAGACAGAAGGAAGCAAAGATTAAATATTTATGAAAAACACTCATATTCTTGTACACCAAGAATAAGTCTTAAGGCTAGAAAAAGTGGATGGTCTGAAGTGCGGAAGCCATCAGTGACTTCATGCATCAGTATAATGAAAGATTATGGATTGGGAATTCTCTGGCAGTCCATTGGTTAAGATGCTTTGATTTAACTGCCAAGGGTCCAGTTTCCATACCTGGTAAGGGAACTAAGATCCCACAAGCTGTGTAACATGGCTGAAAAAAAAAATATTATGAGTGAGTGGGATGAATATATAGAATATTTGTGAAGAGTAGGGATCTTGAAATCAGAGACAGTCTCTCAACTCCAGTTAAGCCTTTTCTAGACATGTGACTGTGGGAAATCAATCCAAACTTCTGTCACTCAGTTTTTCTACCCAAAATAAAAGGACAGTATATATTTCCTTTTATATTCAACAAGATAAAATAAAATCATAAATTCTCATTAATTAGACAGAATAATTGCTTTGAGGAGCATAGTAATAATGGCTGAGGTGGCCAGATGTGGTGGTTCATTCTATATGTCAATTTGACTAAGCTAGAGGATGCCCAGGTAACTCTTAAAACATGATTTCAGGGTGTGTCTGTGAGTATGCGTCCAGAAGAGATTAGAATTTTGAATCTGTAGACTGAGTAAAGAAGCTCACCCTCACTGATGTGAATGGGCATCATCCAGTCTGTTGAGGATCTGAATAGAACAAAAGACAGAAAAAGGGCAAATTCACTCTCTGTTTGAGTTGGGACATCCATCTTTTCCTTCCCCTATACCATAGTGCTCCTGGTTCCCAGACCATCTGACTCAGATGGGAACTTACGCCACTGACGCCCTAATTCTTGAACCTTTGGACTAGGATTGAGACTTATCCCATTGGCTCCCTGGTTCTTGGGTCTTTGGACTTACTAAATCACACCACCAACTTTCCTGGTTCCCTAGCTTGTAGGCAGCAGAACATGGGACTTCTTGGCCTCCTTAGTTTCAGGATCCAATTCCTATAATGAACCTCCCTATATACATACATATATATATATCCTATGGGAGACCCTGACCAGTACACCTCACCTTCTGGCTTACCTAGAAGAGCACTTATTCACACCTGCTATCCTGACCTAATTATTCATGTTGCTCTCTTTCACTCTCAAAAGTATTCTAATTTAGACAATAAATTATTTTATTATTTAATGATATGACTTGTTGAATACATACACTATGCCACTGCTATTTTTCTTAGATATTTTTCACTCATCTAATCCTTACAGCACTTGCAGAATCAGTACTATTATTATGCCCATTTTATAGATAAGAAAGCTAAAGTATTCATAAGTAAAGTAACTTGAGGATTTGAATGCAAATTTTCATTACAGTTTCTGTAAAGCTGAGTCCATTTAAAGTAAATTTATCTAGGAGGTTCCTGGGGGCCCAGCGGCTAGGGCTTGGTGCTTTCACGGCTGTGGCCCCAGGTTCAATCTCTGGTTAGGAAACCTCAATCCTGCAAGTAGAGTGGTACAGCCAAAATAGTAATAATAATTAAAATTTATCCAAGATTGAATTAATCATCTGTCTTAAGACAGGTCTGAATTTCTACATATACCAGTAGTTCTTTCACAAGCATTGTTTCCTCTCTTTCTCTTTTGTGACAGTGACTTTCTATAAAATGTCACACAATTTGGGTTTATCTGACTGTTCATGATTAGATTTAGACTATGTATTTGGGGAAGAAATTCTACATGATCTATATTGTGCCTCTCAAGCTTCCCCACAGAAGTCACAACTGGTCACTTTGTCCCATTATTGTTGGGACATTATTGTTGATATTAAATCTGATCAACTGGCACCCATCAAATTTTTCTACCATAAAGGTATATTTTTCACTTTTGTAATTAATAAATTATAGCTGAAAAAACTTGAGACTGTTTAAAAATATCCTGTTCCTCCAAAACCATCCTCCCATTTTTTCAGCATTCACTGGTGATTTCTCCTCAAGTCAATTATTCTATGATTTTAAATAGTGATTTCTCAAATCTGTTATTCCAACAAGTATTGGTTGACTTTCTATCATAATTTTTTTCCAATCATATTTCTCCCTCTTTCCTGCTTTTATTAGTTTGGTTGTTGTTGTTGTTACAAATTCAGTGTGTGATAATCTAGTACCAACTTCGTCAAGCTGGCTCCTGTGTCCTTTTAGTATGTTGTTGTTGTTCAGCGGCTAAGTTGTGTCCAACTCTTTGTGACCCCATGGACTGTAGCACACTAGGCTCCCCTGTCCTTCACTGTCTCCGAGGTTTGCTCAAATTCATGTCAATTGAGTCGGTGATGTTATCTAAACATCCCATCCTCTGTTGCCTCCTTCTCCTTTTGCCTTCAATCTTTCCCATCATCAGGGTTTTTTCCAATGAGTTGACTCTTTGCATCAAGTGGCCAAAGTATTGAAGTTTCAGCTTTTTTTCTTTTTTAACTTTAAATGGGTGTGTTTACTTATTTTTTTTTACTTTCTAATATAAATTTATTTATTTTAATTAGAGGCTAATTACTTTACAATATTGCATTCGTTTTGCCATACATCAACATGAATCCGCCAAGGGTGTACATGTCTTCCCCATCCTGAATCCCCTTCCCACCTCCCTCCCCATACCATCCCTCTGGGTCATCCCAGTGCACCAGCCCCGAGCATCCTGTATCCTGCATCGAACCTGGACTGGCGATTCATTTCACATATGATATTATACATGTTTCAACGCCAACATTAGTCCTTTCAATGAATATTTAGTGTTGATTTCCTTTGTGTGTGTGTGTGTGTGTGTTTGCGTGCACACATATTAAATCACTTCAATCATATCTGACTCTGTGTGACCCTATGGACTGTAGCCTGCCAGGCTCCTCTGTTCATGGCATTATCTTAGCATTATTTGTCTTTTCTTTTACTTAGCTCTGTGACTAATCATTTCTATAAGGTGCCCTTCTTCTCTTCAGTGAGGAAGGGCATTTAGAAACCAAGAGTTGGGTGCTAAATGAGTTCACTGCTGCAGAAAATCATTGCTGCCAAAACTAAAAAATGTATATAGTGATTTGCACACATACATACACATATACCATGAGTTACATATAGCTCATGAGACATAAACATGTGATATGTGTCATGAATGTATGCTGTAGGTTCATGTTATTAACCATAATTCCAAATGCAGCACTGGAAAACAGAACTCTTCCTTGCATTCACCAGTTTCTTATTAGTTTCTCTTTTCACCAGTAGTGAGAACCCTGGTTGCAAAAAATATTAATATATTTACTCGTTGGAGACACAAGAGATGCAAGTTCAATCCCTGGTTCAGGAAATACCCTGGAGAAGGAAGTGGCAACCCCCTCCAGTATTCTTGCCTGGAAAACTCCATGGACAGGGGAGCCTGGTGGGCTACAGTCCACGGGATGACAAAGAGCTGGACACAACTGAGCACACACACACATGCACTCATTTTCTGAATCCCACAACTCATAGAAATTAATTTCAAAATTGTTACAGCATAACCACTAATTACAACTATCCTACTAAGTAAGTGTCTTCCCTGGTGGCTCAGAGAGTAAAGAATCTTCCTGCAATTCAGGAAACCCGGGTTCAATCCCTGGGTTAGGAAGATCCCCTGGAGAAGGAAATGGCAACTCACCCCAGTATTCTTGTCTGGAGAATTCCATGGACAGAGGAGCCTGGTGGGCTAAACTCCATGGGCTTGCAAAGAATAGGACATGACCTAGTGACTAACACTTTCAAACTTTACTAAGTAAAGTTAAAGGGTTTGGTTGAGTAGTTATTTGTGTCTCAATGTGAAGATATCAAAATACTTTGTTCAAAAATTGCTTGGGTAAATTCTTTGATTATCTCCACCCTGTTTACCTTTGTCCACTTTATATATAGTTAGATTCATTTGTTCCTATTTGTATTCATTTTTGAAGATTTGAAATCTCCTGGTTGATTTAAACTTTTAAATCTGTACAGAATTAATATACTTTCAAATGGTAAAATGATATAAAAGAGTAATCCCAGAAAAGTAATGCTCCCTCCTCTGTCCCATCTAATCCTTGTGGATAATCAGTTTCCTTAGTTTTCATTTTGTCTTTACTGTCTTCTCATGTTTCTTTTTTGTAATGAGAAGCATTATGCATACACAATGCAAAAACACAATCTTATTTCCCTTTCTTTTTCACACAGTAGGAAGCGTTATTGTTGTTCAGTAGCTCAGTTCAGGTCGGTTCAGTTGCTCAGTCATGTCCAACTCTTTGCAACCCCATGAACCACAGCACCCCAGGCCTCCCTATCCATCACCAACTGTGGGAATCTACCCAAACCCATGTTCATTGAGTCAATGATACCATCCAACCATCTCATCCTCTGTCGTCCCCTTCTCCTCCTGCCCTCAATCTTTCCCAGAATCAGGGTCTTCTCAAAGGAGTCAGCTGTTTGCATCAGGTGGCCACAGTATTGGAGTTTCAGCTTCAGCATTAGTCCTTCCAATGAAGATTCCGGACTGATCTCCTTCAGGATGGACTGGTTGGATCTCCTTGCAGACCAAGGGAATCTCAAGAGTCTTCTCCAACACCACAGTTCAAAAGCATCAATTCTTTGGTGCTCAGTTTTCTTTATAGTCTAAATTTCACATCCATACATGACCACTGGAAAAGCCATACCCTTGACTAGATGGACCTATATTGACAAAGTAATGTCTCTGCTTTTTAATATGCTGTCTAAGTTGGTCATAACTTTCCTTCCAAGGAGTAAGTGTCTTTTAATTTCATGGCTGCAATCACCATGTGCAGTAATTTTGGAGCCCCCCAAAATAAAGTCAGCAACTGTTTCGACTGTTTCCCCATCTATTTGCCATGAAGTGATGGGACCGGATACCATGATCTTCGTTTTCTGAATGTTGAGCTTTAAGCCAACTTTTTCACTCTCCTCTTTCACTTTCATCAAGAGGCTCTTTAGTTCTTCTTCACTTTCTGCCAAAAGGGTGGTGTCATCTGCATATCTGAGGTTATTGATATTTCTCCCGGCAATCTTGATTGCAGCTTGTGCCTCATCCAGCCCAGCATTCCTCATGATGTACTCTGCATATAAGTTAAATAATCAGAGTGACAATATACAGCCTTGATGAACTCCTTTTCCTATTTGGAACCACGCTGTTCCATGTCCAGTTCTAACTGTTGCTTCCTGACCTGCATACAGATTTCTCAAGAGGCAGGTCAGGTGGTCTGGTATTCCCATCTCTTTCAGAATTTTCCACAGTTTATTGTGATGCACACAGTCAAAGGCTTTGGCATAGTGAATAAAGCAGAAATAGATGTTTTTCTGAAACTCTCTTGCTTTTTTGATGATCCAAAAATGTTGGCAGTTTGATCTCTGGTTCCTCTGCCTTTTGTAAAACCAGCTTGAACATCTGGAAGTTAATGGTTCAAGTACTATTGAAGCCTGTCTTGGAGAATTTTGAGCATTACCTTGTAAGCATGTGAGATGAGTGCAATTGTGCAGTAGTTTGAGCATTCTTTGGCATTGCCTTTCTTAGGGATTGGAATGGAAACTGACCTTTTCCAGTCCTGTGACCACTGCTGAATTTTCCAAATATGCTGGCATATTGAGTGCACCACTTTCACAGCATCATCTTTTCAAATTTAAAATAGCTCAACTGGAATTCCATCACCTCCACTAGCTTTGTTCATAGTGATGCTTTCTAAGGCCCTCTTGACTTCACATTCCAGGATGTCTGGCTCTAGTTGAGTGTGAGTGATCATACCATTGTGATTATCTTGGTAGTAAAGATCTTTTTTGTACAGTTTTTTTGTGTATTCTTGCCACCTCTTCTTAATATCTTCTGCTTCTGTTAGGTCCATACAATTTCTGTCCTTTATTGAGCCCATCTTTGCATGAAATGTTCCCTTGGTATCTCTAATTTTCTTGACGAGATCTCTAGTCTTTCACATTCGATTGTTTCCCTCTATTTCTTTGCACTGATCACTGAGGAAGGCTTTCTTATCTCTCCTTGCTATTCTTTGGAACTCTGCATTCAGGTGCTTATATCTTTCCTCTTCTCCTTTGCTTTTCACTTCTCTTTTCACAACTATTTGTAAGGCCTCCTCAGACAGCCATTTTGCTTTTTTGCATTTCTTTTTCTTGGGGATTGTCTTGATTCCTGTCTCCTGTACAATATCACGAACTTCCATCCATAGTTCATCAGGCGCTCTATCAGATCTAGTCCCTTAAATCTATGTCTCATTTCCACTGTATAGTCATAAGGAATTTCATTTAGGTCATACCTGAATGGTCTAGTGGTTTTCCCCATTTTCTTCAGTAACTCAGCTGTCCCCAACTCTTTGCAACCACATGGACTGCAGCATGCAAGGCTTCCCTGTCCTTCACCATCTCCTGGTGATAGTTCAAACTCAAGTCCATTGAGTCAGTGATGCCACCCAGCCATCTCACCCTCTGTTGTCCCCTTCTTCTCCTGCCTTCAATCTTTCCCAGCATCAGAGTATTTTCCAATGAATTGGCACTTCTCATCAGGTGGCCAAAGTATCGGAGCTTCAGCTTCAGCATCAGTCTTTCCAGTGGATATTCAGGGTTGATTTCCTTTAGGATTGACTGGTTTGATCTCCTTGCAGTCCAAGGGCTTCTCAAAATATCTCCAGCACCACAATTCCAAAGCATCAATTCTTCAGCACGCAGCTTTCTTTATGGTCCAGCTTGCACATACTGAAATATGATATCACATGTTGATATTCTAACTTGAAATATAGATCCTGGGAATCACTACATATCAATTCTAGAGATTTCTCATTCTATATCATTAGGCAGATGTACCATAGTTTATGCAACCAATGTCCTGTATATGGGAATTTGGGTTTGTGAGGTAATAGAAAATATATATTGGTCTCTATACCTGGTTCCTGGTGCAGAGCTACTAAAGCTCTTATATTCCCCTCAGTGATACAAGGACTAGGAACATATTTTGCTGAAACATCTGATCTTAAACCCTGGTTCCTGACATACAATTCCTAAATCCTTTGGGATGTCCTGAATGGTAGCAGTGTCTTTTGTTCTAATTAGGTGAATCTACATCATGAGAAACACTGGACTGGAAGAAACACAAGCTGGAATCAAGATTGCTGGGAGAAATATCAATAACCTCAGATATGCAGATGACACCACCCTTATGGCAGAAAGTGAAGAGGAACTAAAAAGCCTCTTGATGAAAGTGAAAGAGGAGAGTGAAAAAGTTGGCTTAAAGCTCAACATTCAGAAAATGAAGATCATCTGGTCCCATCACTTCATGGGAAATAAGATGGGGAAACAGTGGAAACAGTGTTAGACTTTATTTTATTGGACTCCAAAATCAATGCAGATGGTGACTGCAGCCATGAAATTAAAAGAGCTTACTCCTTGGAAGAAAAGTTATGACCAACTTAGATAGCATATTCAAAAACAGAGACATTACTTTGCCGACTAAGGTCCGTCTAGTCCAGGCTATAGCTTTTCTAGTGGTCATGTATAGTTGTGAGAGTTGGACTGTGAAGAAACCTGAGCGCCGAAGAATTGATGCTTTTGAATTGTGGTGTTGAAGAAGACTCTTGAGAGTCCCTTGGACTGCAAGGAGATCCAACCAGTCCATTCCGCAGGAGATCAGCCCTGGGATTTCTTTGGAAGGACTGATGCTGAAGCTGAAACTCCAGTACTTTGGCCACCTCATGCGAAGAGTTGACTCATTGGAAAAGACTCTATGCTGGGAGGGATTGGGGGCAGGAGGAGAAGGGGACAACAGAGGATGAGATGGCTGGATGGCATCACTGACTTGATGGACGTGAGTCTGAGTGAACTCCGGGAGATAGTGATGGACGGAGAGGTCTGGCGTGCTGTGATTCATGGGGTCGCAAAGAGTCGGACACGACTGAGAGACTTAACTTACTGAACTGAACTGAACTGTGGGTTCTTGGATAGGTGCTGGTCACCAGAAAGACCAAGCCATGATTGAAGCTTGGACTTTTCATCTCCATCTATCATTATCCAGGGAGAGGGTAGAAGCTAGAAACGGAGTTAATGATCAATATGGTGGCCTGAAGAAACCTCCATAAAACGCCCCCAAATGTGTGGTGGTTAGAGAGCTTCAAGTTGGTGAGGACTTGGATTTTCTGGGAGAGAGATGCACCTCAGGTGGGGCATGGGGCTTTCTTACCCTTTCCAATATAACTTTCTCTGTGTATCTCTTCCATCTGAATGTTTGTCTGTGTCCTTATCACATCCTTTTATAATAAACTGGTGGTTCAGGAAGATCCCCTGTAGAAAGGAATGGCTGCCCACTCCAGTATTCTTGCCTGGAGAATACCATGGACAGAGGAGCCTTTTGGGGTACTGTCCATGGAGTCACAAAGAGTTGGATATGACTGAGCAACTGACACTAAACAGTAAGTAAGCTATTTTCCTGAGTTCTGTTAGCTCTGGCTCTGGCAAAGTAATGGAACCTGCCAAATAGATCTTGGGATCCTCCAATTTATAGCTCATAATCAGAATCATGAGTAACAACCTGGACTAGTGATGGGCCTCTGAAGTAGGTAGGAGGGAACCTCAAGGGGCTGAGCCTTTAACCTATGGGAGCTGTCAAGACAAGTGTCAGAACTGAGTTAAATTTTAGGACACCCAGCTAGTGTCTCAGATTTACTTGGTGTTGGGGAAGAAAACACCTCATGGGGTGTCAGAAGTGTGAGGATGGTTGTAGCAATGTGAAACTGAAAAAGAAACACAGGAGAAGTTAGTCTTTCATACACAGGACTGTTTCTGAAAATTTGCAATTAAATATAAGGCAATGTTGTTACCAACTCAATGGACAGGAGCTTGTACAGTTCAGTTCAGTTCAGTTCAGTCGCTCAGTAGTGTCCGACAAACTCTGGGAAATGGTGAGGGACAGGGAATCCTGGTGTGCTTCAAGAACTTGGGGTCTTGAAGAGTCAGAGAAGGCTTGTCCACTGAACAATGAACAACAGTGTTGCTATAGTAGTGCACTGAATATCTTGCATATTTTTCATTTCCATTAATCGGAGATACATTAGTATCTAGATGAATACCTAAGGTTTGCTGGACAAAAGTAAGTGCAAATGTAGTTTTATTAGATAATAGATATTATGGGATTTTGTTCTGTAGGCATTTCCACCAGTAATATACTGGAGTATCTGTTTTTTCACAAACTCAACAACAGAGTATGAGCTAAACTTTTGAATTTTTGCTAAAGTAACACGTAAAACTTGCATCTTAATGGCTTTCATTTGAATTTCTCTTATTGTGAGTAAAATTGAAAATCATTCTTGTGTTTGAAAGTGTTAGTCACTCAGTCATGTCCGACTCTTTGTGACCCCATGGACTGTAGCCCACCAGGTTCCTCTGTCCATGGAATTCTCCAGGCAAGAATACTGGAGTGAGTTGCCATTCTCCAGGGGATCTTCCCAACCCAGAGATCGAACCTAGGTCTCCTGCATTGCAGGCAGTTTTTTATCATCTGAGCCACCAGGGAAGCCCAAATTTATATCATTCTTTAAAAATTTTCCATTTTCTCAATTTGTAAAGAGCTCATTATATATTAGAAATATTAGCCTTCAATTTGTGACACACATTACAAATGTTTTCTACCAATTTGTCTTCTGAATTTGCCTTTTGAATTTGCCTATGATGATTTTTGCCATTCAAAAAATATTTTTATATATTTAAATTTACCAATATTTAATTACAGAATAACTGGATTTTGAGTCATAGTTAGAGAGCTTTTTCTTCTCTCATCAGGTTCTAAAGAAATTCACCTACTAGAAAATAATACAAGAAAAGCTTGTATGGTTTTAATATTTTATATTTAGATCTCCTATGCATTCAGAGTTTATTTTTGTGTATAGTGTGAGGCATACATCCAATTTTATCTTTATACAAATGGTTGTCTGTTTGTCACAACACCATTTAATAAAACATCCTTCTTTTACTCAGATGATCTGATCATTTCTTCTATAGTACTAGGTATATAAAAAGTCACCTTTCATTATCAATAGCTCCTTGACGCCAGCTGCTATTGTCAAGTTAATATTCCAAAACACAGTTGTTATTATATAACATTTACTCTATCCTAAATAACAACACCAAAAGTACCAATATGTGACAGTTTTTAAATTAGGTATGAACGTTTAAGCTTCCTGCTGCTTCTTACAATATGGCAGACAAGGTATCCTGAAAAAACACTCTATTTAAAACATGTAGAAATCCTGGATAAGAGTCAATAAACAACATTGATAATGCATTGCTAGATTTAAAGGAAAATAAGCTCAACCAAAATGAATCTGATCAGGTAACAGAATGGGAAACAGGAATGAGGTTATTTGTCAATATCAGGATGTAAACTCTTGCTAGAACATTTCATCCATATATGGCAGGAAAACTAAACTTCAAACCAGAAAAAGGCAGATCTCTCAATACTATTCTCTTAATGAAAAGATAATGAATCTGTTTTATAGCTTACAGGAAAATCTTGGACCAGCCAATCCCATTCCTTGTGAAATAATCTAGAAAAATTCTTACTGCATATATGTACCAACAGATATGTACAAAACACAAAAAAATAAGTCAAATACCTAAGACTTTTAAACATTGTAATGAATTCATTTAGTAGAAAAATATAGTATTAAAAAATATGAATAAACTCCACCACTAATATCAACACAGATGAAACACACAATATTGAGCAGAAGAGGAAGTAAGATACATGTTTTCAATTTAAAATGCGTGCAAAATAAAGGATGCATCTTATCTAGACATGTCTATATATGTAGTAGTACACTATGAAGATGTTCAAGGAAATGATCAATACAAAACTCTGCTTGTGTTCATGTCCTGGAAATAGAGAGGAAAGTGAGTGTAAAGAGTACGTGGAGGGCTTCAAAGTGTTAACAATGTTTCATGTCTCAAGCTTGGTGTTGTTTAATTAACATCTGTTTATATCTTATATTCAATTCACTTATTTAGACTACAAGATATAAATAAATTAATCACCTACTACGTGAAATTAGAGATACCAAGGGAAAATTTCATACAAAGATGGGCACAATAAAGGACAGAAATGGAATAGACCTAACAGAGGCAGAAGATATTAAGAGGTGGCAAGAATACATAGAAGAACTAAACAAGATCTTCATAACCCAGATAACCATGATGGTGTGATCACTCATACAGCCAGACATCCTGGAATGTGAAGTCAAGTGGGCCTTAGGAAGCCCACTACAAACAAAGCAAGTGGAGGTGATGGAATTCCAGTTGAGCTATTTCAAATCCGAAAAGATGATGTTGTGAAAGTGCTGCTCTTAATATGCCAGTAAATTTGGAAAACTCATCCGTGGCCACAGGACTGGAAAAGGTCAGTTTTCATTCCAATCCCAAAGAAAGGCAATGCCAAAGAATGTTCAAACTACACACAATTGCACTCATCTCACACCCTAGCAAAGTAATGCTCAAAATTCTCTAAGTCAGCTTTCAACAGTACCTGAACCATGAACTTCCAGATGTTCAAGCTGGATTTTCAAAAAGCAGAGGAACCAGAGATCAAACTGACAACATCTGTTGGATCATTGAAAAAGGAATAGAATTCCAGAAAAACATCTACTTCTGCTTTATTGACTATGCCAAAGAATTTGATTGTGTGGATCACAACAAACTATGGAAAATTCTTCAAGAGATGGACAGATCACCTGACCTGCCTCCTGAGAAATCTATATGCAGGTCAAGAAGTAACAATTAGAACTGGATACGGAACAACAGACTGGCTCCAAATTGGGAAAGGAGTACATCAGGGCTATATACTATCACCCTGCTTATTTAACTTATATGCAGAGTACATCATGAGAGATGCCAGGCTGGAAGAATCACAAACTGAAATCAAGATTGCTGGGAGAAATATCAATAACTTCAGATATGCAGATGACACCACCTTTATGGCAGAAAGTGAAGAACTAAAGAGCCTCTTGATGAAAGTGAAAGAGGAGAGTGAAAAAATTGGTTTAAAACTCAACATTCAGAAAACGAAGATCATGGCATCTGGTCCCATCACTTCAAAAGAAATAGATAGAGAAACAATGGAAACAGTGAGAGACTTTATTTTTGGTGGGCTCCAAAATCCCTGAAGATGGTGACTGCAACCATGAAATGAAAAGATGCTTTCTCCTTGGGAGAAAAGCTATGATCAACCTGAAGTGAAGTGAAGTGAAGTGAAGTCACTCAGTAGTGTCCAACTCTTTGTGACCCCATAGACTGCAGCCTGCCAGGCTCCTCTGTCCATGGGATTTTCTAGGCAATAGTACTGGAGTGGATTGCTATTTCCTTCTCCAGGGGATCTTCCCAACCCAGGGCTCAAACCCGGGTCTCCCGCATTGTAGACAGAGGCTTTACCATCTGAGCCACAACCTAGACAGCATATTTTGCTAGACAGCATTACTTTACCAACAAAAGTCTATCTAGTCAAAGGTATGGTTTTCCAATAGTCATGTATGGTTGTGAGAGTTGGATTATAAAGAAAGCTGAATGCTGAAGAATTGATGGTTTTGAACTGTGGTGTTGGAGAAGACTCTTGAGTGTCCCTTGGATTGCAAGGAGATAAAATCAGTCCATCCTAAAGGAAATCAGTCCTGAATATTCACTGGAAGGACTGATGCTGAAGCTGAAACTCCAATACTTTGGCCACCTGATGCAAAGAACTGACTCATCTCAAAAGACCCTGATGCTGGAAAGATTGGAGGCAGGAGAAGGGGACGACAGATGATGAGATGGTTGGATGGCATCACTGACACGATGGCCATGAGTTTGAGTAGGCTCTAGAAGTTGGTGATAGACAGGGATGCCTGGCATGCTGCAGTCCATGGGGATGCAAAGAGTCGGACACAACTGAGCAACTGAACTGAACAGATGTGACAGGCATCTTTCAGGGCAATTGCTGAACAAAAGAGATGAAAAATTGTGGCTTTGGTGGAGCTTATGTTCTAGAAAGTGAAAGTGTTATTCACTCAGTCGTGTCTGACTCTTTGCAATGCTGTAGACAGTAGCCTGCCAGGCTCTACTGTCCATGGAATTCTCCAGGCAAGAATACTAGAGTGGGTTGCCAGTCTCTTCTCCATGGGATCTTCCTGACCCTGGAAACAAACCCTGGTTTCCTGCATTGCAGGCAGATTCTTTTCCATCTGAGCCACCAGAGCTGTTCTAGAGGAGGAATATAAAAAAACAAGTTTTAAAATATTGTAAGTAAAAGTTACATAGTGCAATAGAGGAAAACAAACAGCAATATAAGGTGGACTGGTACTACAGGTGAGAGGAGGAATAATGTAGGGTGAGAGAATAATGTAAGGTAGGAGGTCTCACTGAGGTGGCATTTGAGCAAAGACTTAAAGAAAATGAGGGAGGATAAAATATTTTAAAAGAAGGGCATTTTAGATAGTACAACATGCAGTGCAAAGCCCTAAGGCTAGCACATGCCTAGAGTGTTCATGGATTAGCAAAAATGCCACCTGTGTTGGAACAGATTGAGTAAAAGGGAACACAGCAGAAAATGAGGTCAGAAGTGTAAAAGGTGGTGGTTACCGATATCCTAGGGCTTGATGGCAAGTGTAAAGGTTTTGACTTCTGCTCTGAGTAAAAATGGGGACCTAATGCCAACATCCGCTGCATCATGGAAAAAGCAAGAGAGTTCCAGAAAAACATCTATTTCTGCTTTATGACTATGCCAAAGCCTTTGACTGTGTGGATCACAATAAACTGTGGGGAATTCTGAGAGATGGGAATACCAGACCACCTGATCTGCCTCTTGAGGAATCTGTATGCAGGTCAGGAAGCAACGGTTAGAACTGGACATGGAACAACAGACTGGTTCCAAATAGGAAAAGGAGTGAGTCAAGGCTGTATATTGTCACCCTGCTTATTTAACTTATATGCAGAGTACATCATGAGAAACGCTGGCCTGGAAGAAACACAAGCTGGAAGCAAGATTGCCAGGAGAAATATCAATAACCTCAGATATGCATATGACACCACCCTTATGGCAGAAAGTGAAGACGAACTCAAAAGCCTCTTGATGAAAGTGAAAGAGGAGAGCAAAAAAGTTGGCTTAAAGCTCAACATTCAGAAAATGAAGATCATGGCATCTGGCCCCATCACTTCATGGGAAATAGATGGGGAAACAGTGGAAACAGTGTCAGACTTTATTTTTTGGGGCTGCAAAATCACTGCAGATGGTGACTGCAGCCATGAAATTAAAAGACGCTTACTCCTTGGAAGAAAAGTTATGATCAACCTAGATAGCATATTCAAAAGCAGAGACATTACTCTGCCGACTAAGGTCCATCTAGTCAAGGCTATGGTTTTTCCTGTGGTCATGTATGGATGTGACAGTTGGACTGTGAAGAAGGCTGAGCACCGAATAATTGATGCTTTTGAACTGTGGTGTTGGAGAAGACTCTTGAGAGTCCTTGGACTGCAAGGAGATCCAACCAGTCCATTCTGAAGGAGATCAACCCTGGGATTTCTTTGGAAGGAATGATGCTAAAGCTGAAACTCCAGTACTTTGGCCACCTCATGAGAAGAGTTGACTCATTGGAAAAGACTCTGATGCTGGGAGGGATTGGGGGCAGGAGGAGAAGGGGACGACCGAGGATGAGATGGCTGGATGGCATCATGGACTCGATGGACGTGAGTCTGAGTGAACTCCGGGAGTTGGTGATGGACAGGGAGGCCTGGCGTGCTGCGATTCATGGGGTCGCAAAGAGTCGGACACGACCGAGCGACTGAACTGAACTGAACTGAATGTCAATACAAGTCTTTGAGCAGAGAATTGACATTTTTTTCTTCCAGTTGAGATATAATTGATATATAACACTGTGTATGTTTTATAAATATGTAATAATTTGACTTATGTACATTTTGGAATGATTACTATCATAAATTTAGTGAATACCCATCATCTCATGTAAGTATAATATTAAAGAAATTAAAAAAAATTTTTTTTCCTTGCAATGAGAACCTTCAGGGTTTACTCTCTTAACAGCTTTCACATGTACCACACAGCAGTGTTAGTTATCTTTATAGAACTTATTTTGGAGGGAGGGGCTCCCCAGGTGGGTCAGTGGTAAAAGAACGTGCAGGAAGTGCAGAAGACACAGGTTCGATCCCTCAGTCAGGAAGATCCCCATGAGAAGGAGAAGGCAACCCACTCCAGTATTCTTGCCTGGGAAATCCCATGGAGAGAGGAGCCTGGCATTCTACAGTCCATGGAGCTGCAAAGAATTGGACACAACTGAGCATTCATGCACTCTGTAGTACTTATTTCTCTTATAAATAGAAGTTTGTGCCTTTTTACTACCTTCATCATAATTTTCCCTGAACCACTTCCAATTTGATGTGTATTGGACTTACTTTTTAAAGTACCAGTCCCCTGAGGTGTGAAGAATAGACTGCAAGGGGATGAGGATATAAGTGAGATAACCAGTTAAAAGGCCAAAACAGTAATCAAGTCAAGAGAGGATGATGGTCTGAACCAAAGAAGTCATATAAGAGCTACTGAGAAGTAGAGATTCTGCTCTGAATTTAGACACAACAGGATTTCTGGATGGACAGAACATAGAATGTAAAAGAAAAAAAGTGTCTAGGAAAACTTGAAAGTGTTTGGCATGGGCAAAAAGAATAGTTAGAATGAACTGACTTAGGAGACTGAATTTAAAGAACAGAAGATTATATTCTCACAGTTCTGGTGGCTGGCCATCTGAGATGTGGGTGTCCCAGTTTGGTTTCTTCTGAAGCATCTCTCCTTGGCTTGCAGATGGTTGCATTCTTTCTATGTGTTCACATGATCCTTCTTTGCACGCATGTCTTGTGTCTCTCTGTGTGTCCTAATCTCTTCTTATAAGGCCATCAGTTACATTGGATTAGGGTCCACCCAAAGGACTCCATTTTCCCTTAATTATCAAAAGTAGCAGACTCTATTTTGGGGGGCTACAAAATCACTGCAGATGTTGACTGCAGCCATGAAATTAAAAGACACTAGCTCCTTGGGAGAAAAACTATGACAAACCTAGACAGCATATTAAAAAACAGAGGCATTACTTTGCCAGCAAAGGTCTGTCTAGTCAAAGCTATGGTATTTCCAATAGTCATGTATGGATGTGAGAGCTTGACCATTAAGAAAGCTGAGCACCGAAGAATTAATGCTTTTGAACTGGGGTGTTGGAGAAGACTCTTGAGAGTCCCTTGGACTGCAACATGAAACCAGTAGATTGTAAAGGAAATCAGTCCTGAAGATTAATTGGAAGGACTGACACTGAAGCTGAAGCTCCAATACTTTGGCCACCTGATGCAAAGAGCCAACTCCTTAGAAAAAACCCTGATACTGGGAAAGATTGAAGGCAGGAGGAGAGGAGGGTGACAGAGGATGAGATGGTTGGATAGCATCACCAAGAAAATGGACTTGAGTTTGAGCAAGGTCTGGGAGATGGTGAAGTAGAGGAAACTTGGTATGCTACAGTCCATGGGGTCGCAAAGAGTCAGACATGACTGAGCAACTGAACAACAATGTCTTAAAAGTCCTATCTCCAAATACAGTCACATTCAGAAGTATCAGAGGTTAAGGCTTCTACATCTGAATTGGAGTTGAGGGTGTGGGGGCAGGGACACAACTGAGCCCATAACAGTGGGTAAATAGTTTGGGGGATAGAAGATTAAATAGTTTAAGTAAGTACATGTTAATTTAATACATCTTGGACATCTACATAGAGATGTTGAGTAGGCAGTGTGACAAATGGGTCTAAAATTCAGAGAATAGATAATAGCTAAAAATGTAAATTTTAATGCTGGCAGAGGAGTTTAAAGTCATGAGACTTGACGAGATCATCAAGGGAGTAAAGTTAAGTAGAAAAGAAAAAGATGATCAAGGTTGGAGCCACTGGGCTCCCCCAAATAAGTAACTGACAGTAAGCAGGAGCTATCAAAGGAGACTGACAAAATATTCTAAGTTGAAAATTCAACATGCCTTGAAACACAAGGCAAAAGTAGTAAGAAAGAGAGAATGACATAGTAAATATTACCATGTGGTCAAATAAGATGAGGTCTAAGAATTGTTCAATGAATTTGTCAATATGAAGATCATTGGGAAACCGTTAAGTTTGGTGAAGGACAGAAATCTGAGTGGAGTGGGCTTAAGAGAGAATAAAATCTGAGAAATTGAAATTAGAGGAAAGATAATTGTTTTAAGAAATTTTGTCTTTAAAGGGAACAGAATAAAAGGACAGTAACAGATGGGGAATACGGGGTCAAGAGAAAGTTAAGTTTATAAGATTGAAGAATAATGCTGACTGGAAAGATCTCACAGACAGGACAAAATTGATGATGGAAGAGAAAGAAAAGAGACTTGCTAGAGCAGTTTCTTCAAGTGAATGAGCAATATTGTGATCTATTTCAGGGATAGACAGAGGGTAACAGCAGCCATGAAATTAAAAGACACTTGCTCCTTAGAAGGAAAGCTATGACAAACCTAGACAACGCATTAAAAATCAAAGATATCTCTTTGCTAACAAAGGTCCATATAGTCAAAGCTATAGTTTTCCAGTAGTCATGTATAGATGTGACAGTTGGACCATGAAAAAGGCTGAGTGCCAAAGAATTGATGCTTTTGAATTGTGGTCCTGGAGAAGACTCTTGAGAGTCCCTTAGGCAGCAAGGAAATCAAACCAGTAATCCTAAAGGAAATCAACCCTGAGTATACATTGGAAGGACTGATGCTGAAGCTGAAGCTCCAATACCTTGGCCACCTGATGAGAAGAGCTGACTCATTGGAAAAGACCCAGATGCTGGGAAAGATTGAAGGCAAAAGGAGAAGACGGCGGCAAAGGATGAGATGGTTAGATAGCACCACCAACTCAATGGACATGAATTTGAACAAATTTAGGGAGATAGTGAAGGACAGGGAAGGCTGGTTTGCTTCAGTCCATGGGGTCATAAAGAGTTGGACATGACTTAGTGACTGAACAACAATGCATGATATATATATATATATATATATATATATATATATATATATCCTATATATCATGTATATAATATAATGTATAATGCATATATAATGCACTTGTATATCAACTGAAGTCTCACTTAGCTTTAAGAATTAATATTTTGTCTTCCCCTTCCCCTGCCCCATTCTTCTGGAAAACACTCATTTATACTAGGTGGGTGCTTCTGTAGAGGAATGTGGGCTGCCCATTGACCAGAGGGATAAATATATGATTCACAGTGGTTTGCAGTAAATGATCCAAGTATAGTTATGTGACCACTCATTGTCTTTCCCTAAACTGTTCACATATGAGCTAAATAAACCTCCTTGATACCAGTACTGCAAGACTGTAAGCTTAAAACTTCCTTCTAAGTGGATAAGTTGTTCTAGAGAAGAAAGCCTAAAAAGAGTTAAAGAGAGGATGAAAAGAATAATATGTTCCTGACATTGTTTGTCTTCATAGTTCTGGTTGTCTTTAAGGTCATCTCTACTGAGTCCTTCCCAGTAACCTGAGCTGTGAATATCTTTTTTGGCTGAAGCTAAAACAGGATTAGTCAAGGTATTCAGGGACCTACAAAGTTTATACAAATTTTACTTCTGGTCTTTTCTTTCTAGCCTAATCTTTTCTTCCTGGGCTTCAACGGCACTCAACTGTAATTGCAATCAGTCTTAACTTTTCCTCAGTTCTTCCACCTCACATCTTAATAACCAGGCTTTTCTCAGCAGTCTTTCCCGAGTCAGAACCTTACCTCTGCCATTTTAATCCACACCACTTCCGTGTCTCATCTTGAATAAACAGATGATTCTTGATTTCTAACTTTTTTCTTGATTTGATCATTCTATTTCATTTACCAGGGGTTCTCCATCTATTCAGCCAATACTGTCTCCTCTACTGTGTAGGGTCCTGATGACTCTAACCCAAAGCAACTTTTCCCTCATTAAAGCTCTTTACCTCTTTTAAGCGATTTCTTTCATTTTTGCTTTGCCGGCAGTTATTTGGGACCTCTTATAAGATGATAATCATACTGAGAGCAGTTTTAGTCAACATTGTTTATCTACAACTTCTTGTATATACTATGTTCTCAACAAGTATCTATTATCCTAAGTTATTAAAAATGAACCTACTTTTGTTATTTAGAAAACTGTATTTGACTGCTGCTGCTGCTGCTAAGTCGCTTCAGTTGTGTCCGACTCTGTGTGACCCCATAGACGGCAGCCCACCAGGCTCCGCCGTCCCTGGGATTCTCCAGGCAAGAACACTGGAGTGGGTTGCCATTTCCTTCTCCAATGCATGAAAGTGAAAAGTGAAAGGGAAGTCGCTCAGTCGTGTCCGACTCTTCTACCCCATGGACTGCAGCCTACCAGGCTCCTCTGCCCATGGGATTTTCCAGGCAAGAGTACTGGAGTGGGGTGCCATTGGCTTCTGTGGCATTTGACTGGGGGAAATATTAAGTAATATAGGCTATAATGTATTCTGCTAGTACTTACAAGGTAACTTTTGATAAAGTTTGAGATTAGTAACGAGCGGTGAAAAGATGAGAATATATGCCTCCTGGTTTCCTTTGCTTACATTATTTTATGTTCCCTTTTCCATTCTAAACTTTGTTTAATACTGAGAAAATTGAGCAATAATGAAGGAAAAGAATGTGGAAATGTGGTATTTCAGAAAAGAACATTGATATGCCATTATTCTTGGACTGCAATTTTTTGTTCTATAGAAAAATATCACCCTGACCTCAGTTCGAGATAGCCTCTGTGAACAGAAACACATTAGTCAATATCTCCATATAATTGTTGACCCATCAACTGCTATCCTTGCTTTATAAATATTGTCTCATTTTTGAAATTTATTTGTTTAAATAAAGGCTGCTGCTATGAGGCTTATAGGTTAATTATGCCTATTCACACACAAAAAAATGTTTTAAATTTGTTGCTAAAAATTTCTGGATCCAGTAGAAAATTATAAAATTTTTTTTAAATGCTATTTACCATTTGTAGTTAAGAGCTGATCAAGACAGCCCACTGACCCATCAATACTCTGATGCCTTCAACAACTTACATCTCTTCTTTTAATATCACATTTTGTCAAACACATCAACATATAATGACAGAGATTAAACATCTTATGACTGTGTAAGTCAAACCGTCATTTTAGCATTAACACTCATACCCAACATTAGAACATCCTAAACTGAAAGAAATTCTAAACCATGATTATACATTCTAAAAATCTGGGTTCGCAGATGATAAATCTAAATAATAAAATGTATTATCCTATTAACCTATACTAAGACAACCCTATTGCCTGCAAAAGCTAATAGCTTGTCACAGCTAAAAAATGAAAATGAATCACCATTAGACTAATAATGCAATATGATCTGCCTATGTAATGCAAATACCAAATGTTATATTCATGAAAAAAATGGGAATTTTTTTCTTTGGCTATGGAGTGTTATGTTCCCTTTGGATTATCTTCTGTGGGCCCATTTTTACCCTGAGATAATGAACATTTTGCATGAGTAACCCAGGATAGACTATAGTCTTTTGAAACTAACTCTTTCTTACTGCCAAATAAATCTCTTTTAAATATGTTCTCTGTGAGGCAATCATGACATCCATTGGCCAACTGGATCTGAGGTTATGCCTGGATACTTTCCACATTGCACGTGGTTGTCAATTTGAATTGTGTATCAACTACCCATCATATCTGGCACATCTGTACTTAACATTGGCATTAATTTTACCCTATTGTTCTAATTGCAGTACTTTGATGTAATGACACCATTCAATTCACAGATGGTACTGGTGGGGGGTTTTCCCAAAAAAAAAAAAATATAATGTAATTTTAATTTGGAATGTGAGAATGCCAAAAATAAGAGCTTCATTGATTAAGTTATCTGAGCCTGCTAAACAGTTGAACATTCTAACTAAATTGGAAAAACTGGGAAAGAGAACAGCAGGTTTCAATACCAACCTACTGCAAATGTTTTGTTTTTTGATTATAGTCCCTGGAGCTCATAACACTTATCTGTTCACAAACTAACTTTGACATACTTAGGGAAAGCAAAATAAAATCTGTAGTTTCAAAGAGATAAAGTCAATTTTTTAAAGGTGAAACCATTGGGATAATTGAGAAGTCTGTAATTTGAAAATTAATCATTTAACTGGAAATTTTTTAAATTATTTAAAGTATTATAACAGATTTTATAAACATAGATATATATTCCTATGACATCATGAAATAATGTCCATCACAATTTGTATTTTATAAAATCATAACAGGGGAAAATTGAGTAAATTTCCAAAGGTCACAGCACCCCTCATAAATGGAGGAATGATGAGTATACAGATCTCTACCTCTCATTTAAAGTTATTTTATGACACACTACCCATTTTGTTGAGTCAAAAACTGCCACCACATTGTTTCGATAGGAAACAGACTTCAGGGTGACAAAGTATGCAAGTGCAGGACTATTAAATTTGGCTTGGGGGGGTGGGGGGGGCAGGGAATGGGAGGGACCTAAAACATAAGAACAGTTCATTTTAGTAATTTACCTAGAGATAAAAACAGAAGTTGGAGGAAGTCATTGAAGGAATGAGAGAGTGGAAGTCCAAAAGGGCCATTAATCATTCATTTATTACATTACAGTAAAATACATCAAATCAGGGGCTAAGAGGATTCTAGCATAGCTGTATATGTCTGATGAGTGATCAGTTCAGTTCAGTTCAGTCACTCAGTCGTGTCCGTCCGATGAGTGATAGGGCATATTAATTGACTTTTTTATCAGTAGGCTTTCATGAGACCAGTGTGTTGGGGGAGTGTGTAATTTCCTCGGTTCTGTCTCGCCACAGCAAAAATTTGAAGTGACAGACTTCAGTGTTACAGCTTGTGTTAACAGTGTTATAGCGCTTGGACAGACCAGTGTTATACAACCCCATGTTACAGCTCAGTTTCATTTAGAAAGTAAAGGAAAATGCATCCTCGAGGCATGAGGGCAGGGTGACCCAAAAGATGTGAAGAGAAGCCCCTCACTCAATTTTGGTTCCTCTTTTTATACGTTTTTTTCTCCTCCCCCTGAGCCTGCCCTATGTAAACTGGGCTAGCAAGGAGAGCTGTTTGTTTTACCTGAGGTCCTCACTCTGGTCCTCGGACCTTCCTTTGTTCTATTTTCACAGGCTTTTCCCTTCTTTGGCTTTTAGCCACCGCCATTTTGGACTCCCTTTTCCTATTCTAACTACCTAACATTTCCCCCTCAAGAGATGGGAGGCCCAGTTCTTTGGGAATAGGGGTGTCGAGGTCTCTCTGGCTACTTCCTGCTGGGATGGCGAGGGGACTTGGGCCTCCCCCTCTTGCTAGTCTCAAGCCTGAGAGTCCTTATAGGGATGTCCATCTAAGGGTGAGTGATATTTTCTGTGGTCGGCTGTAGTTTTATATATCCTTGTTCAACTGGCACTGCATGTTGTAGCATGTTGACCTGGGCAGAAATAAAACAGGTTTGACAGTTGATAATACACGGAGCAATCATAAGCAGCATCAATATGGTGATGACAGGGACTACTAGCAGCATTAGCCAACTCCAAATTTCCCATCACCAGGAGGATCCCCCAAAGAGATTGTAGCCACCCTGAGAACTCTCCAGCTTTTTCTTTGAGATCCTGTAGGGTCTGAATGTTTTTCTTGAGGACTGTGAGACTTTAACTTAGCTGGAGGTATTTATCCAGAAATAACACGTCTCATTCAAGATGGCTCAAGTCCCTCCTTATTCAAGGATCAGGAGATCTATCTCTTGTCTGTTTTGGAGTGAAACCCCTGCCAAGCTGTGTTGGCTCTTTAGAGCTATCCTGAGAAATCTTATCCCAGAAATTTAATTTTGGTGGTGTTCATTAGCATGGCACTCATCTATAGTTCTGAACTGGTATCTGAGATCTCCCAGGGGCTCACAAGTGGATTGAGTGTCGTTTTCTGTTTTCTTCCATGGCTTGACTTGTGAGTGGTGAATCCAGGAGTCATGTCCTGGAACCTTGACTGCTGTGGGGGTAGAAAGTATTACAGGGTAAGGCCCTTCCACGTGGGCTGGAGTTGAGCCTTTGGGGACCCATCTTTCCAGACTTTAATTAGGACTTGAGTCCCTGGAGCATATAGTGGTGGCTCTTTAGAAACTTTTGGGTCCTGGTTGACACCCCACAAGTGTTTATCTTGTTGGAATTGCCCAACAGCCATGGTTTAAGACCAGAGGGCCTGAGCCTCTGGATCTAGTAAGAGGTCATTGACATAAACAAAAGGTCTCCCATATAGCATCTCATAAGGACTAACACCAACCTGTTTCTTAGGGGCAATACAGGTCCAGAGGAGAGCTATTGGTAAAGCCTCCTTCCATCCCAGAGAGGTCTCCTGGGTTATCTTTTTTGTCTCTCATTTTAAGAATTGGTTGGCTCTTTCTACTTTTCCTGAAGACTGAAGCCTCCAGGCACAATGGAGATAATAAGTAATGCCCAAGGCTTTAGAGACCCTTGGGTGACCTTAGAAGTAAATGATGTCCCATTGTCACTTTGTAATGACCTGGGCAGACCAAATTTCAGAATGATTTCATGGAGCAATTTTTTTTACCACTTCCTCAGCCTTCTCAATCTGAATGGGAAAACCTTCAATCAATCCTATAAATTTATCTATCATGACTAATAGGTATTTATACCCTTGAGAAACTGGCATCTGGGTGAAGTCCATCTGCCAATCCTCTCCTGGGTAGGTCCCATGTCATTGGACAGGCTGGGCCAGCTGGGGTCTTTGAGCTCCTTGGAGGTTGTTTAATTGGCAAGCAGGACAAGAGAAGACCACTTGCCTTATAGGCATTTGGAGGCCTGTTCCTCTGAAGGACCTTTTTAGTAATCTTTGGAGGGCCTTTTCCCCTAAAAGAATGGTGGCATGTTAGGAGTTAATCAACTTCCCTTGGGGGTTCCCAGGCAGAAAAAGGAGTCCCTCCTTGTGGAACCACCCCATATGAATGATCTTCTTGAAAGCCTTCACTCTTAGCTTTAAGAGTCTCATCTTCAGTATACGAAGCTTCTGGCAAATTTGTCTGTGGAACTAAGGTGGCAATCCCTATTAGGTCATTGTTCTGTAATGCTGCTTTCTTAGCTGCCTGATGAGCTGCTTGGTTCCCTTGTGCCACTTCCGTGCTCCCATTTTGGTGCCTTTTACAGCAGGAGATCCAACCAGTCCATTCTGAAGGAGATCAGCCCTGGGATTTCTTTGGATGGAATGATGCTAAAGCTGAAACTCCAGTACTTTGGCCACCTCATGCGAAGAGTTGACTCATTGGAAAAGACTCTGATGCTGGGAGGGATTGGGGGCAGGAGGAGAAGGGGATGACCCAGGATGAGATGGCTGGATGGCATCACGGACTCGATGGATGTGAATCTGAGTGAACTCCGGGAGTTGGTGATGGACAGAGAGGCCTGGTGTGCTGCAACTCATGGGGTCGCAAAGAGTCGGACATGACTGAGTGACTGAACTGAACTGAACAGTAGGAGACTGAAACCTCAGCGAGCAGATGAACTGCCTCCAAAAGTCTAAGAATTCGATCACCATATTTGATTGGGGACCCTCGGGTGGTCAAGTGGCCTCCTTCTTTCCAAATAGCAGCATGTGCATGTACACCACAAATGCATACTTGGAGTCGGTGTAAATGGTTGCTCGGTTTCCTTTTCCCAGCTCTAAAGCTCGAGTCAGGGCTATAGTGAAGTCGCTCAGTCGTGTCCGACTCTTTGCGACTCTTTGCGACTCTTTGCGACCCCATGGCCACCAGGCTCCTCCGTCCATGGGATTTTCTAGCCAAGAGTACTGGAGTGGGTTGCCTTTTCCTTCTCCAGGGAACTTCTCAACCCAGGGATCAAACCCAGGTCTCCCGCATTGTAGTCAGACGCTTTACTGTCTGAGCCATATGAGCTCAGCTAATTTCACTGAAGTACCTGGTAGCAAAGGTTTAGACTCTATGATCTCAATATTGGAGACTACTGCATATCCAGCTCTCCTTTTTCTATCTAAGACAAAGCTGCTTCCATCGGTGTACCAGATTTCCTCAGAATCAGAGGATCTTCTGACAATCCCTCTCGTGGTTTTGTCCAGGGGTCCAAGGTTTCTAGGCAAGAGTGAAAGGGGAGAGAGCCCTCAGGGATAGGCAGGAGGGTGGCAGGGTTAAGAACCTCACAAGGGGATATAGTCAGGCCTGGATTTTCCATCAGCACTACTTGATATCTGAGGATTCTTTGATCAGACATCCATAAATGGCCTCTCCCATTCAGGAGTTGTTTCACTTGGTGGCTGATAAAAAATTTAGTTTGCCCCTAAGAGAGAGTTTTAAAGCGTCATCTATCAGGACTGCAATAGCTGCAAGATTTCAAAGGCAGGGAAAGATCTCTTCCCAAAAGGGAGTAGAACACCCAGGGACCACCAGAAACTGGTAGGAAAATATCTATCCATCCCAGCAACAAAGTGCTCAGGTGAATATTTTTGTAATTGTTTTTTTCTGTAGCACCCAAAATAGTACAGGTTTGGGAGGAGAAAACTCTGGGGTAGGAGGTCAGGACAGAGTAGGTAGCCCCTGTGTCAACCAGGAAATTCTTGACCTACCTGCCACATCCAGTTGCACCCTTGGCTCCAGTCCCATGATGGTTATCTGTGATAGGCAGGCTGGCTGGAGTAGGCTGCTTCAGTCCTGTCAAACCATCATGAGAGAAGGCTTGGCGCTTGACCTTGAGGCTCTTGGGTCCCTAGGGCAGAGTGCTGCCCAATGTCCCAACTGATGGAATTTGTAGAAAACCATTTTAGGAGACTTGTCATGGTTTGGACACTCTTTGGCCCAATGTCCCATCTGTCTACAGATTAGACATTTGCCTCGTGCCTTATTCTTTAAAGACTTGGGGTATGCCATGCCATAGAGTTTCCCTGGAGGACGACCAACATCTGGGCATGCCTTGTCTCTTTCCTTTTCTACCTTTCCTGCACCTTGGCCTCCCTCTCCTGTTCTCTAGTATAAAAGGTATTGGTGGCTCTCTGGACCATCTCATCTAAAGAGGCAGCAAGGTCCTGCTGCTGTAGCTGTTGTAACTTTATCCTGATGTCTGATGCACATTGGGACAGGAATTTGTCCTTTAAAATCATCTGTCCCTCATAAGAGTATAAGTCCAGATTGGTAAACTTTTGGAGGGCCTCTTTTAGATTTTCCAGAAAGGCAATGGTGTTCTTGTTGGACTCCTGAGTTATTGCTGAGACCAGGCACAGTCCCACAACTAATAGACTTCCTTCTATTTCCATGGGTGGATTTCCTTAGGGGTGAGTCTTTTTAAAGACTTACCTACCCCGTACCATTGCAACTTGAGAACCAGGCATCCCCGGATCAGGGTACAGATCCTCAGGCAGGCTGAGGCATGACAGGCTCCTGGAGATCGAATCCCCAGGCAGGTTGGGGCAGGTGGGCCTCCTGAGAATTGGGTCCCTGGGCAGGTCAAGACATGTCGACCTCCTGGGACCCCTGAACTGGCGGATCTCCTGAGCAAGCTGAGGCATGACAACCTCCTGGGGACCAGACCCCTAGACAGGTCGAGGCAGGTTGATCTCCTGGGATACCTAGGCTGGAGTTGGGTGTCCCAAAGGTCTCCAGCATGTCCAGTGCTGGGTAGGATTAAGGGGTTTTAATCTTAACTTGGGCTTCCCTCATAGCTCAGTCAGTAAAGAATCTGCCTGCAATGCAGGAGACCTGGGTTCAATTCCTAGATTGGAAAGATCCCCTGGATAAGGAAATGGCAATCTACTCCAGTATTCTTGCCTGGAAAATCCCATGGACAGGGGAGCCTGGTGGGCTACAGTCCATGGGTTCGCAACAGTCAGACACGAGTGACTAAACCACCACCACCAATCTTAACTCATCGCTGGTCTGTCCACTGCAGATGGGAATAGATATCATGATGTAAGCAATCCAGTGCCCTGAGACTGGGAAGCTGGTGAAACAGCCATAAGCCTTATCCTCTTATTGCTCTGAGGGAATGTATGTCACTGATTTCCTCCCCTAGTCCTCCATAAGAGCAGTTTAGGGTGTTTCCAATGGTAAATATTTCATTGTCACAGACCCACTTTAGGTAATAGCAGAAGTAATGACAAAAGAGTGGGTTATCTTGTCCTATTAGGGACATTAGAGTATTTTAATAATAATTGAGGTAGAGTGATGTTGCCTGGTTGTAGGGGCTAGATAGTGGCTTAAGAATAAATTGATAAGAGGCAACAGATCAGATGTTTCATAAAAGTGGAGAGGAGATTTGATTCAGGGGTATGTTTGTAACTTTGGGAGAAGGGTGGTAAGGGTTTGGGCCCAAATGGCCTGCAGGACTAACTCCCAAAGTGGCAAACATTATCCCTGGAAGCCCAATTGCCCTTGAAGGGATGCCACCAACCGATGAACCTGCCAGAAAGCAGGTGTCTGTCACCCACCCTAGCAGGTTCACTGAGAAACGCTGTTGTTGCACAAGTTGTAGGAAACATGGAAGATGAAGGCCTGAGTATCTAGAGAGATTAGATATTACACAGTATTTCCCTTCCAAAGGCCAGCTATTTTCTGGTTGTCCCTCCAGAAGATTGTAGAGGAATTGTGCCCTGGACTGGGCTCAGTAGAAGAGCATGAAACAGGAGGGAAGGGGGCAGGGCACAACTTTGAAAGAATGGCATAGCCCAAGGTCAAAACATAAACTGATTAAAATAAAATGAGTCCAAGATGACAAATCAAATTCAACTAAACCTTGATCCTCAATCTGCAAGGTCAATAACACGCCCTAGGCACTGTCACTTTCCTCTTTCACTTTTATCAAGAGGCTCTTTAGTTCTTCTTCACTTTCTACCATAAGGGTGGTGTCATCTGCATATCTGAGGTTACTGATATTTCTCCCAGCCACCTTGATTCCAGCCTGTGCTTCTTTAAGCTCAGCATTTCTCATGATGTACTCTGCATGTAAGTTAAATAAGTAGGGTGGCAATATACAGCCTTGACATACTGCTTTTCCTATTTGGAACCAGTCTGTTCCATGTCCAGATCTAACAGTTGCTTCCTGACCTGCATACAGGTTTCTCCAGAAGCAGGTCAGGTGGTATGGTATTCCCATCTCTTTCAGAATTGTCCACAGTTTATTGTGATCCACACAGTCAAAGGCTTTGGCATAGTCAATAAAGCAGAAATAGATATTTTTCTGGAATGCTCTGGCTTTTTCGATGATCCAGCAGATGTTGGCAATTTGATCTCTGGTTCCTCTGCCTTTTCTAAAACCAGCTTGAACATCTGGAAGTTCACAGTTCACATATTGCTGAAGCCTGGCTTGGAGAATTTTGAGCATTACTTTACTAGCATGTGAGATGAATGCAATTGTACAGTAGTCTGAGCATTCTTTGGCATTGCCTTTCTTTGGGATTGGAATGAAAACTGACCTTTTCCAGTCCTGTGGCCACTGCTGAGTTTTCCAAATTTGCTGTCATATTGAGTGCAGCCCTTTCACAGCATCATCTTTCAGGATTTGAAATAGCTCAACTGGAATTCCATCACCTCCACTAGCTTTGTTCATAGTGATGCTTTCTAAGGCCCACTTGACTTCACATTCCAAGATGTCTGGCTCTAGGTGAGTGATCACACCATCGTGATTATCTTGGTCGTGAAGATCTTTTTTGTACAGTTCTTCTGTGTATTCTTGCCACCTCTTCTTAATATCTTCAGAAAGTGAAGAAAAACTAAGGAACCTCTTGATGAAAGTGAAAGAGGAGTGTGAAACAGTTGGCTTAAAGCTCAACATTCAGAAAATGAAGATCATGGCATCCTGTCCTATCACTTCATGGCAAATAGATGGAGAAACAGTGGAAATAGTGGCTGACTTTATTTTGGGGGTCTCCACAATCACTGCAGGTGGTGATTGCAGCCATGAAATTAAAAGACATTTACTCCTTGGAAGTAAAGTTATGACCAACCTAGCCAGCATATTAAAAAGCAGAGACATTTCTTTATCAACCAAGGTCTGTCCAGTCATACATGGCTGAAGTGACTTAGCATGAGCACGAGGACTGTCACTAGGCCCCCTGACAACAAGGCAGCTGGTTGGGGCCAAAGGAGATATTTTGATGGAGAACATTTGTTAGTCTTGGGGTTACAAGTAGTACTTCTCTGGTGTGTAGGGAACAAAGTTTTTCCCACTTCTGGGTGGGAGACTGAGTGACTTCCGTTAAGTGATAATGTAGGAAATGCTGTTATTTAGCACCATAAATATTAATGGTACTAGAAGTGCTATCCTTTGAAGTTTGAATTTTGCTTTATTATAAAATTCATGGGCTGATATGTCTTGGGATACTTGTAAATATGCAACATTCTTAGAACAGTAGTATCTTTATACCCTGTACCCTGCCAGTGGTCACAGGAAGCCCCAGTCCATTAAAATTGCCACCTTTTGTTACCTAGCATAAAGGACGTGTGAAGGTTAGGTTAGGATAGGAGACTAGCCTGAGAGGCTGTAGACTCAAGTAGTACTGGTTCATTTTGAACATACTTTTGGAATTTTCACCTGCATCTCTCATCACCTTCTTCCAAGGCCCTCCCATTTTTGCCATAAACTGTAGTTATTTATTTAAATGCCATCTACCACGTAAAAAGATGTACCCAGTTCTGTTTCCATCTCTCAGTGTTCACTGTGGAATTTCCACATCAGTCATCCCCAAATTTGTATCCCCCTTATCTTCAGTGTGCTGCGTGCGGTGCTAAGTTGCTTCAGTCATGTCTGACTCTTTGTGACCCCATGGACTGTAGCCATGCCATCCTCCAGGGGATCCTCCCCACCCAGAGATCCAGCTGGCATCTCTTATGTTTCCTGTATCAGCAGGCAGGTTCTTTACCACTAGCGCCACCTGGGAAGGCTTATGTGCAGTGACCAGTATTAAAAAGTTAGACTATCCTTGATTTTTCTAGCATGTCCTCAGTTACCAGTAAATTAGTTATCAGGAAGTCAGTTAGAAGCCTCTTTTGGGAAAGCACAAATCCTACTTCATGGTGGCTTTTCAAGTCACTAAGCATTCTCATAGGCAATGGGAGGCTTCCCAGGTTGTGCAGTGACAAAGAATCTGCCTGCCAATACAGGAGACACAAGAGACGTGGGTTTGATTCTCGGGTCGGGAAGATACCCTAAAGGAGGAAAGGGCACCCCACTCCAGCACTGCCTGGAGAATCCTGTGGACAGAGAAGCCTGACATGCTACAGTCCATGGGGTCGCAAAGAGTCAGATACTACTGAGCACACATGTACACATGCATGCAGAGGCAATGGACTCCATGGAAAGCTAATTCTGGAAATTGTGTGTGCACCAAGAATCTTGGAATCCAGCCTCCTCTGAAAGACTGTGACTCACTGCTAGTGCTTTGATACACTGCACAGACTCATGGGAAGAATGTCACAAACAAAGTCCCTGATAGCATAAAGTTCACTCTCTGTTGGCTAATAAAGAGGTATCTTCATTTTAGACAGGCATCCTTTCCGAGTGAGTAAACAAAGTTATGAAGCTGCTTTACACTTCTGTTTTTCATATTTTTTCTTTTAATCATTATCGAGAAATGATTTCTCTTCCACAGATTCCTTACCATCCCTCTATTCCATTTTGGTTTATCAACTTCCATATCTCTATTACCTTCATTTTCTAAAAAGGTTTTCTCTCTAGGTGTATATTTTTATTTTACATATATGCTGGTATGTGTGTATATACAAACTTCTTCAACTACTGTCAAAAGTGATTGGGTTCTAGTTAATTTTTGAGGTTCATACAGCTGTTAACTGAAGTGGCTATTAGAAGATGGTTTAGCATATAATTTTAGTGTCACGTACTCCAAGTTTGAAAAGACCTACACCTGTGTTTACCTGTGTACTGGAACTGGTTCTAGGGAAATCCAGATGAGAGACAGGTGCCCAACCCACTTTGTTGCAATATTTACATTTTGTGGTAAATATGTTTAAGTCTCACATTTCTTGTTATACACTCCTAATTATGATGAACAGCATTTCTATACCTCTCTCTGGAAAGTGCAATTCCTTCTCATTTGAGAAGTAGAAGTACAAAATTGACTTACAGTCATGCCAATTTTTCAAGCTTATTGAAATAGAAGATTCCAGAGCATGGCTCTTCAGTGAATTTCATCTTAAGGCTGGTCTTTAGATAACTAAAATAGTGACGCATCTTTTACATAAAATCTAGGTCTAAGAGTAAAACAAAATATTAAGAGATTGGAGTGCAGAAGTTCAGTGTTGGATCAGATGAACTCAAAAACATTGTTACAGAGTGCATATGGCTTTTAAATTGACAATATGAAATATTTGCCCTAAATAACATTAATTTTTTTTTTCTCACAGCACTGAGGCTTTTAAATATACTGCCTTTCTTTTCACTTCATTCATTTGATATTCATTGTGATCAGAACTGAGAAATTCTAAATGTGATCTTCCAGCTGAAAAGTTCTGGTTGTTAGGTTATTGGGTTTTACAAATTCAGGCATGTTTTAATTAATTTTCTGAAATAAGGTCTAGACCATGATACTCAGAATATTGGGTTTTTAAATGACCTAGTAGTTTTCCAAGTAGCCTAAAATATGATTGCATTACTAATATAAGCTTGATTTCATTGTCTTAATCAGCCTGCTGATGCTTCTGTCGCTAAAACAAAAAAACATTTTTTTCAAATCTTCATCTGCCCAGTTGTTCATTTTGACCAAACCTGGGGCTCCTTTGATCACAATAAGTAACAAGAATTGAATGTATTTTTAATAGGTCTGTGAAGTTGTTGATTAGCCTCAACATTTTCTCATAAATGTGAATTGAAAATTCTTAAATGTTTTTCTGAGTTTTAGATGTTCATAGTATTGATTTCTTAGCTTGTCTATATGGTAAGGATTTTTTCACACACAAGCATGCCTTTAAAACCACTTGATTCAGCATGCAATATTTGGAATGATCTGAAATCATCCACTGAGATGATAAGACCATATCATTTCTCTGACATCATTTTTGAGTGGTATTCATGTGCTGAGATTTAAGAAAATATTTCAACAATTTCATCATCTCTACTGTGTGTAAGTGCTAATAATAAACAAACCTTGTCTATGACTTATAAACTTCTTTGTAGGAAACATATTTAATGACATTAATTATAGTTAAATGAATTAAGACTGATCAAATAATTTCCTTCGGCTTCCTTAATATACTAGAACAATGGTGTTTCCCTAATAATAGTTAGTACAGCATGAATGCAAAATATCCATTCTTTATTTTATTCTTTGCAAAATGAAACAAAACTTAATGGTTTCCTGAAATTACATCTTTTATGTTACTCTTTATTTAAAAGATGCTATGACATATAAATAGGCAAAAACCTTGATTAGATTCCTGTTTTGTCATAATGCCAACTCATCATCTTACACTTTGATATTTGGATTTCCATGAATCAGATATTCTGAGAAACAGTAGTTCTTTTATATTTGGAAAGCAATGTATAATATAAATCAATTAGAACAAGATAAATATTCTTTAAATGAGACTCAACTGGCTAAAATTTGTGTCCTGAAGAAATGGAGAAGGAAACTAGAATTTTTTGAGTGATTACTATGTTCTGGGGACTAAGTTAAATGTCTTACACCTTTCTACTCATGTGATCCTCATAAAAGATCATATAATGATTCCTATTTTATAATTAAAGAAAAAATATTTTAGAGTTTTGGGGCAAGATTTCCATGCATTTTCAAGAACATCCTTATGCAATTACTTGAATATATATATATGTCTTTCAATTTTGAAACATGCATAACTTTTGGGCAAAAGTTACCTGCAAAATGTATAACAAATATCTCACATACCTGATTCTAAATTTTTCACACAAACATAAGTTACATCTGTATATCAAGGAACATCAAGCTAAATTAAAAATGAGTCAGTGTTCCTAGTACAATCATTAACAGACTTCTTAATTAACCTGCCAATTCCTTCAAAAATAGACATCATATTTGTTTTATAAATGAGAGCAGATTAAGCAATTTTTCTTCCACTGATTTTTCTTTTACTCACTGTAGTTATTACAGTTTCATGTAGTCTGCATCATCTACACAAGTGAGGACTTGAAAAGTATTTCTTTGTTTAACTTCATCACTTCAATATGCATTTGGATGTGACCTGGATAATGTAAGCTTTTTTTAAAAATTGCATGGATCACCCATGTTAAGCTACTCTTCTGTGTTTTGTGTTGGATCTACTATCAACGATTCTGAGTATGAAAATAGACCACAGGAATCAACTGAAAATAGAAGGAAAGGCCTAGATGAATTCTAATGTGCCTTACTAATTTTAGTTTACAGGGATTATTTAATGCCACCTTGAGGATAATCCCCTATGTAGCCTCATAACTGGAACTATGTAACTAGAAACATCACTGTATGATAGAAGAGGAAATTAAAAGCTACCAATTATGTAACACCTACTGTAAGACAGGCAGTATGCTATATACCAGAGGTTGGCAAAATTTTTCTGAAAAGGGCCAAATAGTAAATAGGTACTGCAAGTTATATGGTCTCTGTAGCAACTACTCAACACTGCCATTGTATCATAAAAACTACATTAGGATGTAGATGAACATACAATTTTTCATACAGAGTGAAGTAAGTCAGGAAAGAGAAAAATAAATATTGTATATTAATGCACATACATGAAATCTAGAAAAATGGTGCTGATGAATCTATTTGCAGGGCAGGGATGGAGTCACAGATGCAGAAAATGTACCTCGGGACATAGTAGGGGAAGGAGAGGGTGGGACAAATTGGAAGATTAGGATTGACATATATATATATACATATACATATAGGAAGATTAGGATTGACATATCAGTTCAGTTCGGTTCAGTCGCTCAGTCGTGTCCAACTCTTTGCGACCCCATGAATCGCAGCACGCCAGGCCTCCCCGTCCATCACCATCTCCTGGAGTTCACTCAGACTTACGTCCACCGAGTCCGTGATGCCATCCAGCCATCTCATCCTGGGTCGTCCCCTTCTCCTCCTGCCCCCAATCTCTCCCAGCATCAGAGTCTTTTCCAATGAGTCAACTCTTTGCATGAGGTGTCCAAAGTACTGGAGTTTCAGCTTTAGCATCATTCCTTCCAAAGAAATCCCAGGGCTGATCTCCTTCAGAATGGACTGGTTGGATCTCCTTGCAGTCCAAGGGACTCTCAAGAGTCTTCTCCAACACCACAGTTCAAACGCATCAATTCTTCGGTGCTCAGCCTTCTTCACAGTCCAACTCTCACATCCATACATGACCACAGGAAAAGCCATAGCCTTGACTAGATGGACCTTAGTCGACAAAGTAATGTCTCTGCTTTTGAATATGCTATCTAGGTTGGTCATAACTTTTCTTCCAAGGAGTAAGCGTCTTTTAATTTCATGGCTGCAGTCACCATCTGCAGTGATTTTGGAGCCCCCCAAAATCAAGTCTGACACTGCTTCTACTGTTTCCCCATCTATTTCCCATGAAGTGATGGGACCAGATGCCTTGATCTTCGTTTTCTGCATGTTCAGCTTTAAGCCAACTTTCTCACTCTCCTCTTTCACTTTCATCAAGAGGCTTTTGAGTTCGTCTTCACTTTCTGCCATAATAGTGATGTCATCTGCATATCTGAGGTGATTGATATTTCTCCTGGCAATCTTGCTTCCAGCTTGTGTTTCTTCCAGTCCAGCGTTTCTCATGATGTACTCTGCATAGAAGTTAAATAAGCAAGGTGACAATATACAGCCTTGACGTACTCCTTTTCCTATTTGGAACCAGTCTGTTGTTCTATGTCCAGTTCTAACTGTTGCTTCCTGACCTGCATACATATTCCTCAAGAGGCAGGTCAGGTGGTCTGGTATTCCCATCTCTTGAAGAATTTTCCACAGTTTATTGTGATGCACACAGTCAAAGGCTTTGGCATAGTCAATAAAGCAGAAATATATATATATATATATATATATATAGGAAGATTAGGATTGACATATATATATGCATATATATATATAGGAAGATTAGGATTGACATATATATATATATTGCTGCTGCTGTGCAGTCTTTCATTTGCCTCCAACTCTCTGCGACCTCATGGACTGTAGCTCACCAGGCTCCTCCGTCCATGGGATTCTCCAGGTAAGAATACTGTGGTGGGTTGCCATTTCCCCTCTCCAGGGGATCTTCCCAACCCAGGGATTGAACCTGAGTCTCCTGCATCTCTTGCACTGCAGGCAGTTTCTTTACCGTGTATAAACTAGATAGTTAGTGGGAAGCTACTATGTAACAGGAAGCTGAGCTTGGTGCTCTGTGACAACATAGGAGGGTAGGATGAAAGGGTGGTGGGAGCAGGGATCAGGAGGGAGAGGATGTAGTATACATATACCTGATTCACGTTGTTGTACAGCAGAAACTAACACCACATTGTAAAGTTATTATCCTCCAATTTAATATTTTCTTTATAAAAACCTGCAGTGGCCTGCCTATGTCTGGAAATTTGCTAACTCCTGTACTATACACTGTCTATAGTCATTAGCAAGGTATTGCTGAATTTATTTCCTAGAGGAAGAAATCGGGATTCTAACAGCTTTGGTATACATAAGATCTCTTTGGGAAAACAGAGCTGACCTTCAGTAACTCAGTAAAATGAATTTGTTACAAAGAACTACTGAACCGAGTCAGAAATCCTAAGAAGCCAACCAGGGCATAGAGAGACACCTCCAAGACTGGCAACAGAAGGAAGTTGCTACCTTAGAAAGGAAGCCGCGACATTATCAAAACTCAGGAGCAGAACATAAGCAATCTCACTGGAAAGGGCTGTCCAGAGAGACGTGGGAAGAGCTGTCACCACTTTAGTGAGCCTGTCGCAAGAAGAGGAAGACATCCTCTGGCATCCTTTTTCCTGTCCGCCAACCTCCCACCAGACTGTAAGCTGGATTATGGGCTTTCCTAGTGGTTCATATGGTAAAGAATCTGCCTGCGATGCAGGAGACCTGAGTTCCATACCTGGGTCAGGAAGATCCCCTAGAGGAGGACATGGCAACACACTCTGGTATTCTTGCCAGAGAAATCCCATGGACAGAGGATATTATCAGCCTCTTGAGGTACAGAGCAGAACAGGGAATCGATCTCAGATCACACAAAAAGGAACAAATAAAAGTAAACTTGCTGGGACTTCCCAGGTTGTCCAGTGGTTAAGAATCCACCTTGCAATGCAGGGGATGCTGGTTCAATCCCTGGTTGGGGAACTAAGATCCAAAACCACAGAACCAGGAAGTCTGTGCAACCCAGCTACTGAGCCTGCGTGCCACAGGGAATATCCCACATGATGGAACTAAGACCTGATGCAGCCAAATAAATAAATAATAAAATAAAACTTTTAAGAAGTAACGTTGTTAACAATTAAAATCTAGATCTGTCTCCCCCGGCTTCTGCACACTTCTATGGACTTCAGTATAATTAGATTTTGCCTCTAGTCTTTTTCTCTTTCATTTTACATATGTAATGTTTCTTAAAGTAAAGCGATAAAATGAAGTCGCTCAGTCGTGTCCAACTCTTTTCGACCCCATGGACTGTAGCCTACCAGGTTCCACCATCCATGGGATTTTCCAGGCGAGAATACTGGAGTGGATTACCATTTACTTCTCCAGGAGATCTTCCTGACCCAGGGGTTGAACCCAGGTCTCCCACATGGTAGGCATTGTAGGCAGATGCTTTACTGTCTGAGCCACCAGGAAAGATTTTCTTAGTACCCCAAAATACAACTCTTGAGAACTTTAGCTTTATTCTATAACACTAAAAAAAAAAAAAAAAAAATCTTGGGTCTTGCTGGGTGGTCCAGTGGCTAAGAGTCTGTGCTCCCAATGCAGGGGACCTGGGTTCCATCTCCGGTCAGAGAACTAGGTCCCACAGACTGCAACTAAGAGTGCACATGCCTGTACTAAAAACCCCACATGCGTCAACTAAGACCTGGCACAGCCAAATAAGTAAATAAATTAAAATACTTTTTAAAAAGAACCTTTAAAAAATGAAAAAGATCTTATTTCTTTTTTAAGAACTTAAATGTGAGGTTCATACCCACAGTAGAGTGAAGAAATTGCTGTTAATTTGCCAATGCCTTATTTCACAATGTTGAAAAGAACTTGCTTATGAAAACATTTTGCTGATTGTCCTTAAATTACATATTTAAAGGTTCATATAAGACGCCTACTAGAATCATACCATTTTCATTTAATTATTTATTTGGTAGATTTTCATTGCTCTTAAATCTAGGCTTACAAGATGATCTTCAGGATCAATAGTAAAATAGGCTTTAATAGACTGACAATTTTATTAGTATCCACATACGTTGTTGGAAGAAGAAATGGCAACCCACTCCAATATCTTTGCCTGGAGAATCCCATGGACAGAGGAGCCTAGCGGACTGCAACCAATGGGGTCACAGTCAGACACTACTGAAGCGATTTAGCACACACAAATACACATACATTGTACAAAGGATCACGGTCTCATTGTTGTTTAGAGTCACTTGGAACATAGGCAGTGTGCATGACAGCAAGCAAATGGTTGACTTTAAGTTCCTGAGGGTTGCAAGAAGCCAAGATGGGTAATACGTGAAAGCCCAGAAATTATCATTTGCTCCAAGATTCTTTATCTTTCTTCAGAACTTCTTCAGTTATATTTCAACATGCAAATGTCTTATTACCCAAAGATCCAGAATTAGGATATGACTCCACTATGACTGCAGCAAGCAAATCGGAAAGAGTCTTTAGAGAATGCTGGATAAGAACATAGTGGTACCACCCAGCGGAAAGACCCAAAACCAGTGTGGTGGTGGAGGGTGTGGTAATGGGGGTGCGTGCATGGGAACAGGAGGGGAGTAGAAATAGAAGTTTTCCAGAGTATACTTAAAATATAAGTCCACTCCAGTATTCCTGCCTAGAGAATCCCATGGACAGAGGAGCCCGGCAGGCTGTACTCCATGGGCTTGCAAAGAGTTGGACACTACTGAGCAACTAAGCACAGCACAGCTTCAATTTAGTGTAATTAAAAACTTGGACGCAGAACTCATTTGAATTGTGAGCAGTTACAGATGGAGACAGAGAAGGCAATGGCACCCCACTCCGGTACTCTTGCCTGGAAAATCCCATGGGCGGAAGAGCCTGGTAGGCTGCAGTCCATGGGGTCGCTAGGAGTCTGACACGATTGAGCGACTTCACTTTCACTTTTCACTTTCATGCATTGGAGAAGGAAATGGCAACCCACTCCAGTATTCTTGCCTGGAGAATCCCAGGGACAGTGGAGCCTGGTGGGTGGAGGCTGCTGTCTATTGGGTCGCACAGAGTAGGACACGACTGAAGTGACTTAGCAGTAGCAGCAACGGATGGAGAGAATGAGGTTCTCTGGGATAGAAAATTTGATTTTCATAAGAAAAATGAGGTCATCGCTGTACAAGCTGATTTGGGAAGCACAGAGGAGGCCCAGAGAGCAATGCCAAACATGTACCCGGAGGGACTGAGTGCTTTAGCTGCACTCACACTTCCTAGAATGGAGAAATTAATAGGAATGGATCATTTATTGGGCTTCCCAGTGGTAAATAATCTGTGTGGCAATGCTAGAGACTCAAGAGATGCCTATTCAATCCCTGGATCAGGAAGATACCCTGGAAGAGGGCATGGCAACCCACTCCACTATTCTTGTCTGGAGAATCCCATGGACAGGGGAGCCTGGTGGGCTACAGTCCATAGGGTCACAAAGAGTCAGACATGACTGAAGTGACTGAGCAAGCATCGTGTACTGTTGATTTTTTACAATCACATGCATATTAATTTCTTTTTAAATGTCCAGGATAATAGCCAGAATTTAGTTCTCATTTCAGACTCAGCTACCTCTTTTCTCAGTGGAGCTCTGAAATTTTCCCTAAATCCTGAATCAAAAGAAGAAATGTAAATGCTATTGAAGGATTCATGTTGATATATGGCAAAACCAATACAATATTGTAAAGTAATTAACCTCCAATTAAAATAAATAAATTTATATTTTTTAAAAAGTGCTATTGAAGGATGCTGCTGCTGCTGCTAAGTTGCTTCAGTCGTGTCTGACCCTGTGCGACCCCATAGACTGCAGCCCACCAGGCTCCCCCGTCCCTGGGATTCTCCAGGCAAGACACTGGAGTGGGTTGCCATTTCCTTCTCCAATGCATGAAAGTGAAAAGGGAAAGTGAAGTCGCTCAGTCGTATTAGACTCTTAGCGACCCCATGGACTGCAGCCCACCAGGCTCCTCCATCCATGGGATTTTCCAAGCAAGAATACTGGAATGGGGTGCCATTGCTGTCTCCATTTTCCAGGCAAGAGTATAATATTTGGGCAAATCCAACTGGCAATTGGTTTCCAATTTCTTGGGCCCATTGTGAGCTGATCAAGGAAATGGAATAATGTACTTGTTAAGGGCAAGAGCTCTGGCTCCATGGGTTTAAATCTCTCTGCCATTAACTGCAGAAGCTTAGTTAACTTAATTTATTCATCTTCTCTATGCCTCAGTTCTCTTATATCTAAAATGGGGATAATAATGATATTTTCACCTCATCTTTGCAATGAGGATTGCCCAAATAAAACTTCTCAAACTGTAAATGAATGTGTGTATGTGAATCACCTAAGAAACTTCTTAAAATATTGATTCTGTTACAGTAAGTCTAGGATGGGGACAAAAATTCTGCAGTTCTAACAAGCTGTTGGTCTATGAACCATACTTAGAATAACAAGGATTCATAAAAGTGCTAGCCCTTGTTAGCGATCCATTTTAAATAGCCGTGTGTACATGTCAGTCCCCAACTGCCTGCTCTCTCTTCCCCCATTCCCTCCCCCGAGTAACCATGTTTGTTCTATGTCTGTGAGCGTGTTTCTGTTTTTATCATTTCTTTTCAAATTCCACATATAAGCAATATCTCTTTGTCTGTGGAGTGTATTTCTCTCTAAATATTATAAATCCACTTCCTACCTATCACTTTGTCTACCACTGAACTCTCTGTGATTAGACATACATAACCTGAGCTTCATTAAGTACTGAGACCCAAGATGTGATTTCAGTTAAAAGACCATAGGTTCAAGTCCCAATCTGAGATAAGTGGTTTCAGCTGGTGACAGGTATCTACTGTTTAGCACAGGAAACTGCAATATTATGTAACAACCTAAATGGGAAAAGAATTGGGGGGAAAAAAGATACATGTATGTATATAACTAAATCACTTTGCTGTACATCTGAAACTATTACAACATTGTTAAATAAAAATACTCCAATCTAAAATAAAAAGTTTTTAAAAAGTGACTGGGACTTCCCTGGTGGTCCAGTGGTTAAGGCTCCAGGCTCCCATTGCATGAGGTCTGGGTTCAATACCTGGTCAGGGAACTAGATCCCATATGTCACAACTTAAGCCTGCCTGGCTCAGGCAAATTAATAAATAGGGCTTCCCAGGTGGTGCTAGTGGTAAAGAAACCACCTGCCAATGCAGGAGACATAAGAGATGAGGGTTCAATCCCTGGGTTGGGAAGATCCCCTGGAGAAGGAAATGGCAACACACTGCAGTATTCTTGCCTGGAAAATCCCATGCACAGAGGAGCCTGGCAGGTTACAGTCCATAGGGTCACAGAGTCAGACACGACTGAAGTGACTTAGTGTTCATGGCATGTAGTAAAGGTTAGAGAGGTGTTGTTGTTGCTGCTGCTGCTGCTAAGTTGCTTCAGTTGTGTCCGACTCTGTGCGACCCCATAGACGGCAGCCCACCAGGCTGCCCCATCCCTGGGATTCTCCAGGCAAGAACACTGGAGTGGGTTGCCATTTCCTTCTCCAAAGACACATGTTATGTATGAAATAGCTGTGAAAAGAAGAGAGGCGAAAAGCAAAGGAGAAAAGGAAAGATATAAGCATCTGAATGCAGAGTTCCAAAGAATAGCAAGAAGAGATAAGAAAGCCTTCTTCAGCGATCAGTGCAGAGAAATAGAGGAAAACAACAGAATGGGAAAGACTAGAGATCTCTTCAAGAAAATTAGAGACACCAAGGGAATATTTCATGCAAAGATGGGCTTGATAAAGGACAGAAATGGTATGGACCTCACAGAAGCAGAAGATATTAAGAAGAGGTGGCAAGAATACACAGAAGAACTGTAAAAAAGATCTTCATGACCCAGATAATCATGATGATGTGATCACTCACCCAGAGACAGACATCCTGGAATGTGAAGTCAAGTGGGCCTTAGAAAGCATCACTATGAACAAAGCTAGTGGAGGTGATGGAATACCAGTTGAGCTATTTCAAATCCTGAAAGATGATGCTGTGAGAGTGCTGCACTCAATATGCCAGCAAATTTGGAAAACTCAGCAGTGGCCACAGGACTAGAAAAGGTGAGCTTTCATTCAAAGAATGCTCAAACTAACGCACAATTGCACTCATTTCACATGCTAGTAAAGTAATGCTCAAAATTCTCCAAGCCAGGCTTCAGCAATACGTGAACCGTGAACTCCCTGATGTTCAAGCTGGATTTAGAAAAGGCAGAGGAACCAGAGATCAAATTGCCAACATCCGCTGGATCATGGAAAAAGCAAGAGAGTTCCAGAAAAAACATCTATTTCTGCTTTATTGACTATGCCAAAGCCTTTGACTGTGGACCACAATAAACTGTGGACAATTCTGAAAGAGACGGGAATACCAGACCACCTGACCTGCCTCTTGAGAAACCTGTATGCAGGTCAGGAAGCAACAGTTAGAACTGGACATGGAACAACAGACTGGTTCCAAACAGGAAAAGGAGTACGTCAAGGCTGTATATTGTCACCTTGCTTATTTAACTTCTATGCAGAGTACATCATGAGAAACGCTGGACTGGAAGAAACACAAGCTGGAAGCAAGATTGCCGGGAGAAATATCAATCACCTCAGATATGCAGATGACACCACCCTTATGGCAGAAAGTGAAGACGAACTCAAAAGCCTCTTGATGAAAGTGAAAGAGGAGAGTGAGAAAGTTGGCTTAAAGCTCAACATTCAGAAAACGAAGATCATGGCATCCGGTCCCATCACTTCATGGGAAATAGATGGGGAAACAGTAGAAACAGTGTCAGACTTTATTTTGGGGGGCCCCAAAATCACTTCAGATGGTGATTGCAGCCATGAAATTAAAAGACTCTTACTCCTTTGAAGAAAAGTTATGACCAACCTAGATAGCATATTCAAAAGCAGAGACATTACTTTGTCGACTAAGGTCCGTCTAGTCAAGGCTATGGTTTTTCCTGTGGTCATGTACGGATGTGAGAGTTGGACTGTGAAGAAAGCTGAGCACAGGCAAATTGATGCTTTTGAACTGTGGTGTTGGAGAAGACTCCTGAGAGTCCCTTGGACTGCAAGGAGATCCAACCAGTCCATTCTGAAGGAGATCAGCCCTGGGATTTCTTTGGAAGGAATGATGCTAAAGCTGAAACTCCAGTACTTTGGCCACCTCATGAGAAGAGTTGACTCATTGGGAAAGACTCTGATGCTGGGAGGGATTGGGGGCAGGAGGAGAAGGGGATGACCCAGGATGAGATGGCTGGATGGCATCACGGACTCGATGGACGTGAGTCTGGGTGATCTCCAGGAGATAGTGATAGACAGAGAGTCCTGGCGTGCTGCAATTCATGGGGTCACAAAGAGTCGGACACGACTGAGTGACTGAACTGAACTGAACTGAACTGTCCATTGAAGACTGATGGCTTAATGTATTGATATCTCATTCTTATCTGGTTCCCACACACTACATACATTATACTACCAATGGTGTCTTCAACAGCAATAACTTTGCCCGTTTCACTTGCCCCAGGCTGAGGTACCACCCCCCCCCACCCCCGCCACCAATTCATATCTTCCTCATTGGTCCTACTTGAATGGCTCTTTCTCTATTTTCTCTAATTATTATAGAGTATATTTTCTGTACCAGTTTTGAAAAATGACTATGTACCATCCCTTTCCTACTGGGCAGGTATCTTTCCTTTCAAATAGAACTCAGGTTCTGATGTCCTATCAGCCTTTAGTATTAACTTTTCCTAACTTATTATTGTTGTTGTTCAGTTGCTAAGTCATGTCCAACTCTGCAATCCCATGGACTGCAACATTCCAGGCTTCCCTGTCCTTCACTATTTCCTGGAATCTGTTCAAATTCACGTTCGTTGAGTTGGTTATGCTACTATCTCATCCTCTGCCACTCTCTTTTTCTTTTGCCTTCAATCTGTCCCAAGATCAGGGTCTTTTCCAATGAGTCAGCTCTTTGTACCAGGTGGTCAAAGAATTTCCTAACCTAATGCCCTGCATGTTAAATGCTCACTAAATGGGTTTGATTATTTGAGTTGGAAAAGCCATTTCTTTTCCATGCTTTTTTTTTTCCTTAGATGAGCTGACACAAAGTTGAGGCATGGGGTCCTCTCCCTTTGTACAATTCTTACCAGAATTCTAAAACAACTTAAAGATATGCAACACGTTCATTTACCCTAGAAGGAAGTGCAAATAGATCCCTTCCAAATATGTCTTTTTCAAATAAATACTTAAATGTTTAAGCTACCTGTAAAATATTTGAGATGAAAAAGTTTTTTCTCAAATATTTTGGGTGTAACTCATGTTTTCTGATAAATTTTTTTGATCTTTCCTCTGTTAAAAATATTAAGTTGCTTTATGTATGGCTATGTGCTGGTAGTTGGATGGTTTTACTAGAAATTCTTTTGATTTGAATTGAATCTCTCTGCTAATTTTCAGTTTTAGAGGTCTAAGCAATTTTGGAATGGAATTTAAAGATTCAGACTCCAGAGTTGTGAAGACGTAGGATTGATTCCTTCTTCACCACTTCCTGACTGTGTAATTTAGCAAGATACCTAGATTTTCTCTTTCATAGCTTTCTCTGTGATTAAATGAGAGTAAGTAATCAATTTTTGTATGTTTGTAAGCGACTGGCACAGCAAAAGTGATCAATAAATCTGAGCCATTCTTGTTGAAGAGAGTTTTTTTGCATACTTAGGAAAGCCAAATTGAAGTTCATGATCGTAACAATCTTTCATTAAAACTATCCAATAGGGTCATTCGCCTCTACTTCATAATGTTTATTCCCATTATAAATCAATGCTTCATTCTAAACACACACTTTATTGATCAAAGGTGGCTCAGTGGTAAAGAGTCTGCCTGTAAGGCAGGAGAGAGACCTGGGTTCAATCCCTGAGTTGGGAAGATGCCCTGGAGAAGAGAATGGCTATCCACTCCCCAGTTTTCTTGCCTGGAGAATCCCATGGACAGAGAAGCCCGATGGGCTACAGTCTGTGGGGTAGCAAAGAACTGGACATGCCTGAACGACTAAGCATGAGCATGAGGGACTTCTTGGGCATGAAATAAATTGAGCACAACATAGGCACCATGAATTGAATTCAAAGAAGGACAAGAAGGATTCATGGCCTAATTTTTATAGGAATTCCATGAGACAGTTTTTAAATAGTTTTAGTCTAAAAGGTTTTGTTTTGCTTTCTTTCCAGAGGGATGATATGGGAAGGGAGGTGGGAGGGGGGTTCAGGATTGGGAACACATGTACACCCGTGGTGGATTTATGCTGATGTATGGCAAAACCAACACAATATTGTAAAGTAAAACAAAAAAAAAGAAGAAGAAGAAGAATGAAGGGAATTAAGACTCTTTGTCTTGGATTTTTTTATTATGATCGATCAAAAGAATGAAGATGGAAAGAAGGGAAGGGAGAAAGAAAGGAAGGTGGAAAGACAGTGAATGGTGGTAGCAAATGGTAGGGAATGGGGTATAAAAGGATGAAGGGAGGAAAGGAGGGACAGAAGGGAGGAAAAGAAATTTCAGAAAACAATTATACTAAAGAGAAACTGATAAAGAGTCAGTCAGGTGAACTCTCCCTGGAAGGAGGACAAATGAGCAAACATTGACTTTTATGTAATCCTTAATCTATTTAGAGAAGGAAGAATCAGGAAGTGAAGTACTCCTCAGTATTTCAACTCAAGAACTAAAATTATTTATTTGACTTTCAAGCTATGAGACTTATGCATATTTTGTAGAAACAACAATTTCACACTCCTAGCTTCTAGTACAATGTTGTACAACTCCTTTGTAAAATCAGACTAACCCACTCACCATCAACTGCACTGAATCTAAGACGTCTTAATCATATGAGATGATCACTCTTTTGTTGTTGCTGTTTAGTCACTACGTCATGTCTGACTCTTTGCGACCCCGTGGACAGAGCCTGTCAGGCTCCTCTGTCCATGGGATTTTTCAGACAAGAATACTCGAGTGGGTTGCCGCTTCCTTCTTCAGAAGATCTTCCCAACCCAGGAGGTGAACCCTAGTCTACTATGTCTCCTGCATTGCAGGCAGATTCTTTAATGGCTGAGCCAGCAGGGAGGCCCACCATCTCCCTATCTCCTGGAATTTGTTCAAATTCATACCCAGTGAATCTGTGATACTTATCTAACCGTCTCATTCTCTGCCTCCCCCTTTTTTCCCAGCATCAGGGTCTTTTCCAATGAGTCAACTGTTTGCATCAGGAGGCCAAAGTGTTAAGAGTTTCAGCTTTAGCACCAGTTCTCCCAGTGAATATTCAAGGCTGATATTCTTTAGGATTGACTGCTTTGATCTTCTTGCTGTCCAAGGGACTCTCAAGAGTCTTTTCCAGCACCACAATTCAAAAGCATCAATTCTTTGGTGCTCAGCCTTCTTTATGGTCCCACTCTCACATCCATACATGACTACTGGAAAAACATAGCTTTGACTATATGTGCCTTAATCAGCAAAGTGATGTCTCTGCCTTTTGATACACTGTCTAGGTTTGTTATAGCTTTCCTTCCAAAGAGAAAGCATCTTTTAATTTTCCATGGCTGAAGTCACTGTCCACAGTGATTTTAGAGCCCAAGAAAATAAAATTTGTTACTGCTTCCACTTTTTTCCTTTCTAGTTGCCATGAAGTGATGGGACCAGATGCCATGATCTTAATTTTCTGAATGTTGAATTTCAAGCCAACTTTTTCACTTTTCTCTTTCACCTTCATCAAGAGGCTCTTTAGTTCCTCTACACTATGCCGTTAGAGTGGTATCATCTACACATCCAATATTGTAGATATTTCTCCCAGCAATTTTGATTCCAGCTTGTGATTCATACAGCCTGGAAATTTTCATGATGTACTCTGCATAGAAGTTAAATAAGTAGGGTGACAATATATAGCCTCCCACCCATTGAATAAATCAATGAATAGGAAAAAATGAAATGGTAGCTTTTAAATGACGGGCCTGGTTACCTAAAGTAAAAGTTATCATTGCTTTATACTGATTGAATCAGTAAAAACACTTCGAACTCTATTGACACAATCCAATCATCATATTGATCCAATGTATTAGAAAATGTCAATGATGTAAAAACTTCAGGTCTAAAAAAGAAAAATATACTTTTTAAAAAAGGACAGACTTTCAGTTTGAAACCTTGTGATACCAAATGGATATTGGTGTCATTCAATCTAAAGATAAAATTATTGTAAACAACTGCAGCTAAGATGTTCACTCTAAAGAACTGACCTCAAGAAAAAACTTAAATTTGCAAAACAGTATATGCCAGATAATGTTCTGCAATATTTGTATTGGTAAATGTATTTAAATCATTTTATGTGTAGTGAAAATAATCAAACCTTGAGTTCTACAAAATGATGAGTTCTATAAAATCTTTATGTGTTTACAGCTGTATTAGCTAGCTATTGCCACAATAGTACTTCACAATAAATAAACACACTGTTATAAAAGTCTTTGTTTAAATAGAACACTTGCGGATGTATGGGGAGTTAGCTGCTCTTGGCTGGGCTCAGTTGGAGTCCTCATCTTCGAGTTAGATTCAGCCTCTTCTATGGATGTGTGCTTAGACCTACTTAATGTGTGTTTATGCTTGGACCCATAATGACAAGGCAGCAGCTAACTGGAGGAGGCTACACTGGTGGTAATGGCAGACAGCACAAGGGACAAGTAGAAATATTCCCTTAAAGCTCGGCCTCAGAGCAGGCGAACCCTCACTGCCACAGATAAACGTGATAAGTCACATGGCAAATAGCATGGGTATAGGAAGACCCTTGAATCAGGGTCTTGTATACAACCCACCACAAGCATCTTCACACAAAACAATGTCAGTTAACAATAGGAAAGACTACAAAGGACAATTCCAGATCTACTAAAATTGCCAAGTAGACAACTGGCTAGAAGTTATCTGATTGGAAGCACGTGTAGTTAAAGAAATCTGTTGGGTAAAGTAACTCTGTTGGGTAAATCTGTTTAGTAAAGTCTCACCTCAAATAACTGAAGAATGCTACAATTTACATCTACTACTGCTGCTGCTGCTAAGTTGCTTCAGTCGTGTCCGACTCTGTGCGACCCCATAGACAGCAGCCTCCACCCACCAGGCTCCGCTGTCCCTGGGATTCTCCAGGCAAGAATACTGGAGTGGGTTGCCATTTCCTTCTCCAATGCATGAAAGTGAAAAGTGAAAGTGAAGTCGTTCAGTCGTGTCCAACTCTTAGCGACCCCATGGACTGCGGCCCACCAGGCTCTTCCGTCCATGGGATTTTCCAGGCAAGAATGCTGGAGTGGGGTAACCTCAATATTTAAAAAAGCAAGAGTAATAAAACCTGAATTTGGAATAGGGTGTATTCTATCAGTACATTTGTAAAATCCAGCTTTGCCCTGTTGTTTTTATTTTTCAAACAAGAAGGAAAAATGACACAAAGTTGAAACTATGCTTTGTGCTTTTATGTGTAGCTTCCCTGGTGGCTCAGATGGTAAAGAATCTGCTTGTGATGCAGAAGACCTTGGTTCAATACCTGAGTTGGGAAGAACTCCTGGAGAAGGGAATGGCTACCCACTCCAGTATTCTTGACTGGAGAATTCCATGGATAATCAAGCCTGGTGGCTTACAGTTCTTGGGATCCCAAAGAGTTGAAGATGACTAAGTGACTAACAGTTTCACGTGTTACAGTTTTAAAATGAGTCCATAAAGGAATCAATTAAGGAAAACAACAAGGTGATTATCTACTATTGTATTGATAGAATTATTATAGTTGGAAGGTGCTGAGTGTCCAGGTGAGGTTTCCATTGCATTGTGCTGTGCTTAGTCGCTCAGTCATGTCCGACTCTTTGTGAGCCCATGAACTGCAGCCCAGCTGGCTGCTCTGTCCATGGGGATTCTCCAGGCAAGAATACTGGAGTGGGTTGCCATGCTCTCCTCCAGGGTACGTTCCCAACCCAGGGATTAAACCCAGGTCTCCCACGATGCAGGCAGATTCTTTACCATCTGAGCCACCAAGGAAGCCTGAAGGCATTATAGTGGGACAAAGCCAGTGAATGAGGCATGTGTAAACTCTGCCCTGTCAATTAGCCCTTTGAGGTTTTGAACTGAGGAAGCCAGACTCAACTAACATTTAGCTACATGAAGGGGCTTTTGAATCAAAGTTTAAATCCACAGTTCACAAAATCTGGATGCACATTAGAATCATCTAGTGGAACTTGTAAAAAATCCTGAAGCACTGGTCCCATCCCAGAGATTCTCATTTGATTGGTCCAGATTAGGGTCTCAGAATTATATTTTTTAAATGCACCAGATGGCTTCAGGTGAAGACAGTTCAAACACCACTAGCCTGAACAGCCCTGCCATCTCACCCACTTCTCTCTCACATATTCCTCCCTGTATATGAATCCTGGAACCTCACGGCCAAATTTGTTTATGGAAGACATGGTGAGAAAGAGAAGGGAAGGAGGAGAGAACAACTCCCTGGTGGCACCATGCACCTGCCTGCCTATGGTAGGAAACAAGGATGGAAGCTCTGCATCCATATTTTATGACTTAAAGACTCTTTTGATGGTGGGACATAGCAGACTTGCAGACTGAAGTTCATATAGATGAAAGGAAGAACTCTGTTACTTATAGCTCCAAATTACCAGGCAGAGTCATGTGGGGGCTGCTTTCAGGGCCAGACTAGACATGGAGCTATAGGGGCAGCTTAGATATGGCAAGCGGGGCTGGGTTAGCTAAATTTCACAGGCTTCCTGTAGATCAGCTACCATGAATAACTTCACAGAGTCCTGTATTTTGGGTTGCTGCCCTAGGTCATGTTCATTTAGCCAAAAGAGACCCATGCATAAGGGAATTCACAAATGTTGTGGTAAGATTCCTGAGGGAGTCTGGGGCAGCAACCCAAAATACATGACTCTTTCTGCAGAGAAATGTATTAATATTTATTTTAAGTATGATAAATAAAGATTATAAGTAGCCTCGTGTCACTTCAGATGAGTTTTACAGCCAAATGAGTTCGGCTCGGGTCAGATGTTACTGCCAAGTGAGTTATAAACACAACTTTCTGTTTCCATAGCTTTATAGATTTCAGAACTTCAGATAAGAGGTTGTAGATCTATATCTTAGATATTATAGGAACCTACACTGTCACACTACAGATAATTAAATAAATGATTCTTATAAAGGTTAAGAAACCCCAAGATAACTCATTCCATAATTCTTTACTAAGCACCACTGTCAAGGACTGTCATGGGGTACAGCAGATACAAAGACAGCCATGATAGAATACCTGCTCTCAGGGGCCTTTTTGTTAGAGAGGGTTAACTTGTAAAAAGAATGCACAATAAAGCATCTGCAGTGTTCTGCTATAGGTATGATGTCTGGTCAAGGCAAAAAGACCACAGAAGCATATAGAACAAGAACCAAGACCTAGAGCCAAACTTCTTAATCTCAACATGAGAACATCTTTAAAAAAAATAATTTTAAGAGTCATTTGTACAAAAGCAGTTCATGTTTAGTGGTGGAATGTTACAAAGTATAAAGAACTACACAAAAGAGAATAGAAATCACTTGGCATTTCATGGCCCTCTGATAACCAGTATCAACTAGTGTCTGCCCAGTTTAGGTATTTTAGACTTTTGCTACCTTGGTTTTCATATCCTCTCTCCAGTTCCCAGCTGTGTGACTTTGTTGTTGTTGTTGTTGTTCAGTCGCTCAGTCATATCCGACTCTTTGCAACCCCATGAACTGTAGCCCACCAGGCTCCTCTGTCCATGGAATTCTCTAGGCAAGAATACTGGAGTGGGTAGCCATTCTATTCTCCAAGGGGTCTTTCCAACCAAGGGATTGAACCCATATCTCCTGCATTGTCAGCAGATTCTTTACCATCTGAACCACCAGGGAAGCCCAGGGAACTTCCAAAGCCAACCCCTAATTCCTATATTTTATTCCTGTAACATCTAAGGTGCCTCTTTCTTTAAAATTCATAAATATAGAATTTTTTTATATCAGAAGTGATTTTCAGGAAGGAAAACTTTATAGAGAGGAATCTAGAATTAGATTTGATTGTTTGATCAGATTTTAAGGCAGTAATGGCTCCACTGACAATAGAAATGAGACCCCAGCACCCCATGACACATCATAACAATATAGCTACTTACATCATCCATACACTAAAGTCAGGAACCAGTTGAAGTCAAGAGTTTGGACAACAAAGTATCTGCTGCAGTAACACATTATAGGTAAGTCAGGTGGTGTGTCATGACTGGGAATGGACAGGCTGATTCTAATTATGCTAGAAAACTGGAGGAAACATAAATGATGACACTACTCAAGATCAAGATAAGAAGTTAAAAATCAACTATGAACTGATGAAAAGGTCTTTTTCTTAGAGCCACAAGGTCAAAATTTATTTTAAAAAATGCAGATCTAAAATCTGATGTTGGAGTACCAGGATTACTATGTAAATTTAATATACAATCTTGCCATTTCTTATGATAAGTAAGAGAACTGATTAGAGGAAAAATCTAGACCCTAAAAATTGGGATGGGGACATTTGGCAGTTTTCAATGAAACTGAAACTCACAAATTCCTCTGATTCTCTTTTCCTGGTGGAAGCAACACTTAATCCACCATCTGAATTTAATTTTCTCTTTCTTGAGAAATTTGTAGTGACTTCTCATAAGAATTTGTAAGTACACAAGTGGCCTTGCAAGGAATCAGTTGATCCACCCAGTGACTCACACCTACTTCTTCTCATTGTTTCTAGTCTCAGACCTTAACAGGTATAAAGTGTGATCAGGAGGAAGTATTACACACACTAAAAGAATTTTAAGATTTTGCCAGTTATTCTAGGGAATATGTGTGTGAATGTATATATATACGGGCTTTCCTGATGGCTCAGATGGTAAAGAATCCACCTGCAATGCAGGACACCAAGATTTAATCTCTGCATGGGGAAGATTCCCTGGAGAAGGGAATGGCTACCACTCCAGTGTGCTAGCCTGGAGAATTCCTTAGACAGGAAAGCCTGATAGACTACAGTCCATGGGATTGCAAGAATTGGACAGTTAACACTTTCACTTTTCACTTTCATATGGATATAATTATATATACAAACATATACAAATAGCTCATGCAGATCATCTTCAAAAAAAAAACCCAATCAACAAATGGGCAGATGACCTAAAAAGATATTTCTCCAAAGAAGACACAAATGGCTACCAAGCACATGAAAAGACGCTCAACATCACTAATTATTAGAGAAATGCACATCAAAATTACCATGAAGTATCACCTCACACTGGTCAGAATGTCTATCATCAAAAAATCTACAAACAATAAATGCTAGAAAGGGCGTGGAGGAAAGGGAACAGTCTTGTGCTGTTGGCAGGAATGTAACTTGATACAGCCACTGCAGAGAACAGTATGGAGGTTCCTTAAAAACTGATTACACTGACTGATATAAAAACATCCACCAGAGATCTGTAATTCAAAGGGTATGGTAATGACTCTATCAGTTTGCCTGAGTGATTGACCAAAACCTGGACCTAACATAGCCTTGCAGTGAATAGAGTCAAGATGCCAGAACTTCTTTGACATACTGTAGAAAATGATCATCAAACAATGGCCCATGGGCCACATACAGTCTGTGAAATGTTTATGTAATTAAAGTTTGGAACACAGCCATGCTTATTACTTCATATATTGCCTACAGCTACTTTTACACCAGAACAGAGCTGAGTGGTCTTGATGGGGACCATATTACCCACAAAACCAAAAATTTTACTTACTGTCTCTTTAATGAAAATGTTTGCTGACCCCAAGGGCTAGGGATGGGCTGGAGTGAAATTTTAATGTGTGATATTCTTGCCTATCCTCTTATCTATTTCCTCTGGAGGATCCAGAGAACTCCCTCTTCACTAAGGTCTTGAGAAGTACACAAGTGAAGATGAAAGATGCTTGACTACCCGAAATTTGGGAGTGACAATGGGAAATGCTACCATTAAAAAGAGTGCCCTGATTTCAGCTAGAATATGGAATCCTGAAACTGTAGAGGTCAAGTGGAATACTAAGTTGTTAGTGACAAGGTGTGGATAATCACTGTAATGTGCAGCAGGCCCAGAGTAATCATCAGAATGGTTTGTTGTGCAGAGATCTTTGCCAGTGATCCGTTGATCATGGTGGTGCTGGTACTGGACCCATCATGTAGAGTGTAAATGGGCATTCTACTAAAGTCTTACCTGATCCCTAAATGAAAATAAAATCACAGTCCGTAAATCTATTCCCAGCTAGACTTAGTCTATAGACTGGATGGATGGAAGGCCAGATCTCCTTGAAAACAGACCATGCTACATTGCCAAAAAGTTTTATGCAAACATTCCTCCCAACCTAACCCAAAGAGACCTATGGTCATTTACCTGGGCAACTGTGAACTGGGATAAAAGGAAGAAATGCCTAAACATTTCAGGAATTACTGCCACTGGACCAGAACTGATAGTGAATCCTTGAGATTCCAAATCCCACTGTAGTCCCCCAGCCCAGCATAGTGGGGATTATGGAGGCCCAACGATAAATGGAATTTTGGCTCAGATCCATCCCAGAGTAGACCCAGCAGACTCCTAAACCAAGGTAATGCCCACTGCAGCAGAGAACTATAAACCATTCAGAGAGCATCTTCTGCATGCTACTGGGTGCTGTGAACCCTAAGAATATTAACCTCCCCACCACCCTGTGTGTGCCCAGTTTTATCTATGACTCCCTGGACTATAGCCTACCAGGTTCCTCTCTCCACGGGATTTCCAAGGCAAAAACACTGGAATAGGTAGCCATTCCCTTCTCTAGGGGAACTTCTGGACCCAAGGATTGAACCTGAGTGTACAGTGTCTCCGGCACTGGCAGGCAGATTTTTACCACTCACTCCATCTGGAAAACCCTAAGAACATTACCATGAAACAGCAAATGACTAGGCAACCAGGGACACTCATCATGAGCTAGGCATTGCCAAACTCACAAAGTCATAATTTTGGATTTGGCATAGGGACAGGGTACATGAATATTAGACATGCAAATTGTTTTTATATTTACTTTTATTCATTCAACAAATTCAAATCTTCAGATTCAGTATTTCCAGAACAGGACATCCATAGACTTTCAGGTCATACTGCTTTTTCTATGTTAAAACCTGAGCCTTCTTTAATCTTTCTTTTAGAATATTCACTTTGTGTCACTTAACCAGGTACCTGATAGATTTTGTTCAAAACTATTTGAAGTTGTTATATATAAGTTCTTTGTTATTGTTAAGGATTGAATTGTGCCTTCCCAAAACTCATATATTAAAGCATTAACCTTCTGTGTGACTACTGGAGATAGATCTTTTAAGATAATGAAGTTTATATGAGATCATATTATAGGAGGGCTTCCCAGGTGACTCAGTGGTAAAGAATCCACCTGCCAATGCAAGAGATGCAGGAGACACAGGTTTGATTCCTGGGGGGGAAGATCCCCTGGAGGAGGGAATGGCAATCCACTCTAGTATTCTTGCCTGGAAAATCCCATGGACAGGGTAGCTTGGCAGGCTACAGTCCATGTGGTCACAAAGAGTCTGACATGACTTAGTGACTAAGTACACAGGAGTTCATAAGGATAGGGTCCTAATCCAATAGCACTGTTGTCCTTATAAGAAGAAATCTCTCTATGCATGCACAGAGAAAAGGCTATACGGAAAACACAGTGAGAGGCTATCTGTAAGCTAGAAAGACGGGTCTCACCGAGACCAAACCTGTCGGCACCTTGATCTTGTATTTACAATCTCCAGAACTGTGAGAAAGTAATTTTTATTGTTTAAGCCACTCAGTCCACAGCCTTCTACTACGGTAGCAGACTAATTGCGATGACACAAAGCATACATTTGGACAAATGGTGTGTTAGTTGCTCAATAATGTCCAACTCTTTGCGACCTCATCAACTGTAGCCTGCCAGGCTTCTCTGTCCATGGAATTCTTCAGAAAAGTATAGTGGAGTAAGTAGCCATTCCTTTATTCAGGGGATCTTGCCAATCTAGGGAACAAACCTATATCTTCCACGTGGCAGGCAGATTCTTGACCATTAAAGCCACCAGGGAAGCCCCCTTGGAAACAGTTCAGTTCAGTTCAGTTGCTCAGTCGTGTCCGACTCTTTGCGAGCCCATGAATCACAGCATGCCAGGCCTCCCTGTCCATCACCAACTCCCGGAGTTCACTCAAACTCACATCCATTGAGTAGGTAATACCATCCAGGGATCTCATCCTCTGTCGTCCTCTTCTCCTCCTGACCCCAATCCCTCCCAGCATCAGAGTCTTTTCCAATGAGTCAACTCTTTGCCTGAGGTGGCCAAAGTACTGGAGTTTCAGCTTCAGCATCATTCCTTCCAAAGAAATCCCAGGGTTGATCTCCTTTAGAATGGACTAGTTGGATTTCCTTGCAGTCCAAGGGACTCTCAAGAGTCTTCTCCACCGCCACAGTTCAAAAGCATCAGTTCTTTGGTGCTCAGGTTTCTTCACAGTCCAACTCTCACATCCATACATGACCACTGAAAAAACCATAGCCTTGACTAGATGGACCTTTGCTGGCAAAGTAATGTCTCTGTTTTGGTCATATAGGTTGGTCATAACTTTTCTTCCAAGGAGTAAGCGTCTTTTAACTTCATGGCTACAATCACCATCTGCAGTGATTTTTGGAGCCCAAACAGATAAAGTCTGACACTGTTTCCACTGTTTCCCCATCTATTTGCCATGAAGTGATGGGACCAGATGTCATGATCTTAGTTTTCTGAATGTTGAGCTTTAAGCCAACTTTTTCACTCTCCTCTTTCAGTTTCATCAAGAGGGTTTTGAGTTCCTCTTCACTTTCTGCCATAGGGTGGTATCATCTGCATATCTGAGGTGATTGATATTTCTCCCAGCAAACTTGAATCCAGCTTGTGCTTCTTCCAGCCCAGCGTTTCTCATGATGTACTCTGCATATAAGTTAAATAAGCAGGGTGACAATATACAGCCTTGATGTATTCCTTTTTCTATTTGGAACCAGTCTGGTGTTCCATTACCAGTTCTAACTGTTGCTTCCTGACCTGCATATAGTTTCTCAAAAGGCAGGTCAGGTGGTCTGGTATTCCCATCTCTTTCAGAATTTTCCACAGTTTCTTGTGATCCACACAGTCAAAGGCTTTGGCATAGTCAATAAAGCAGAAATAGATGTTTTTCTGGAACTCTCTTGCTTTTTCCATGATCCAAGGATGTTGGCAATTTGATCTCTGGTTCCTCTGCCTTTTCTAAATCCAGCTTGAACATCTGGAAGTTCAGGGTTCATGTATTGCTGAAGCCTGGCTTGGAGAATTTTGAGCATTACTTTACTAGAGTGTGAGATGAGTGCAATTGTGCAGTAGTTTCAGCATTCTTTGACATTGTCTTTCTTAGGGATTGGAATGAAAACTGACCTTTTCCAGTCCTGTGGCCACTGCTGAGTTTCCCAAATTTGCTGGCATATTGAGTACAGCACTTTCACAGCATCATCTTTCAGGATTTGAAATAGTTCAACTGGAATTCCATCACCTCCACTAGCTTTGTTCATAGTGGTGCTTTCTAAGGCCCACTTGACTTCACATTCCAGGATGTCTGACTCTGGGTGAGTGATCACATCATCATGATTATCTGGGTTGTGAAGCTCTTTTTTGTACAGTTCTGTGTATTCTTGCCACCTCTTCTTAATACGTTCTGCTTCTGTTAGGTCCATACCATTTCTGTCCTTTATCGAGCCCATCTTTGCATGAAATGTTCCCTTGGTATCTCTGATTTTCTTGAAGAGATCTCTAGTCTTCCCCATTCTGTTGTTTTCCTCTATTTCTTTGCATTGATCACTGAGGAAGGCTTTCTTATTGCTCCTTGCTATTCTTTGGAACTCTGCATTCAGATGGTTATATCTTTCCTTTTCTCCTTTGCTTTTTGCTTCTCTTCTTCTCACAGCTATTTGTAAGGCCTCCTCGGACAGTCATTTTGCTTTTTTGCCTTTCTTTTCCATGGGGATGGTCTTGATCCTTATCTCTTGTACAACGTCACAAACCTCCGTCCATAGTTCATCAGGTACTCTGCCTATCAGATCTCGTCCCTTGAGTCTATTTCTCACTTCCACTGTATAATCATAAGGGATTTGATTTAGGTCATACCTGAATGGTCTAGTGGTTTTCTCTACTTTCTTCAATTTATGTCTGAACTTGGCAATAAGGAGTTCATGATCTGAGCCACAGTCAGCTCATGGTCTTTTTTGCTGAATGTATAGAGCTTCTCCATCTTTGGCTGCAGAGAATATAATCAATCTGATTTCGTTGTTCACCATCTAGTGATGTCCATGTGCAGAGTCTTCTCTTGTGTTGTTGGAAGAGGGTGTTTGCTATGACTAGTGTGTTCTCTTGGCAAAGCTCTATTAGCCTTTGGCCTGCTTCTTTCCGTACTCCAAGGTCAAATTTGCCTGTTACTCCAGGTGTTTCTTGACTTCCTACTTTTGCATTCCAGTCCCCTATAATGAAAAGGACATCTTTTTGGGGTGTTAGGTCTTAAAAGTCTTATAGATCTTCATAGAACCGTTCAAATTCAGCTTCTTCGGTGTTACTGGTTGGGGCATAGGCTTGGATTACTGTGATATTGAATGGTTTGCCTTGGAAACAAACAGAGATCATCCTGTCATTTTTGAGATTGCATCCAAGTACTGCATTTTGGGCACATTTGTTGACCATGATGGCTACTCCATTTCTTCTAAGGGATTCCTGCCCACAGTAGTAGATATAATGGTCATCTGAGTTAAATTCACCCATTCCAGTCCACTTTAGTTCGCTGATTCCTAGAGTGTCAACATTCTCTTGCCATCTCCTGTTTAACCACTTCCATTTGGCCTTGATTCATGGACCTAACACTCCAGGTTCCTATGCAATATTGCTCTTTACAGCATCGGACCTTGCTTCTATCACCAGTCACATCCACAACTGGGTATTGTTTTTGATTTGGCTGTATCCCTTCATTCTTTCTGGAGTTATTTCTCCACTGATCTCCTGTAGAATATTGGGCACTTCCTGACCCTGGGAGTTCCTCTTTCAGTATACCATCATTTTGCCTTTTCATACTGTTCATGGAGTTCTCAAGGGAAGAATACTAAAGTGGTTTGCCTTTCCCTTCTCCAGTGGACCACATTCTGTCAAACCTCTCTACCATGACCCATCCTTCTTGGGTGGCCCCACACAGCATGGCTTAGTTTCATTGAGTTAGACAAGGCTGTGGTCCGTGTGATCAGATTGGCTATTTTTCTGTGATTATGGTTTGAGTGCGTCTGCCCTCTGATGCCCTCTCACAACACCTACCATCTTACTTGGGTTTCTCTTACCTTGGATGTGGGGTATCTCTTCACAGCTGCTCCAGCAAAGCGCAGCCGCTGCTCCTTACCTTGGACGAGTCTCTCCTCCTGACCTTGAACATGGAGTAGCTCCTCTTGGCCCTCCTGCATCTGCATAGCCACCGCTCCTTGGACATTCAGTTGTTCCTCTTGGCCGCCACCCCTGACCCATGGTAACTATTACATAAAGTTTTGTCAAACAAATCAGAGTTGAAAAATAAAGATTAAAACATCTAAAACAATAATGAAAAAGAAGCAATATGTGCAATGAGGAACACCATTGGATATTCCAACTATGGATAAGCAGGAAGTTTTCACACCCAAATATACCAAATATTCTGTATATTCTGTATACCCAAACCAGCTAAATTTAACTAGCATGTATTGCTTTATTCCTAAAAGGAAATATATTCAATGTCACAAATCTCATATATATATATATATATATATATATATATATATATATATATATATGACCATATGTGAAATGTGAAAGTCACTCGGTTGTGTTCAACTCTTTGTGAACCCATGGACTATACAGTCTATGGAATTCTCCAGTCCAGAATACTGGAGTGGGTAGCCTATCCCTTCTCCAGGAAATCTTCCAGACCCAGGGAGCAAACCCAGGTCTCTTGCATTGCAGGCAGATTCTTTACTGTCTGAGCCACAAGGCAAGCTCAACAACGGGAGAAGCCACCAAAATGAGAATCCCACCTACTGCAACAAAACAGTAGCCCCTGCTTGTGGCAACTGGGGAAAGCCTGTTCACACCAATGAAGACCCAGAGCAGCCAAAAATAAATAAATTAATTAATTTTAAAAAAATTTAGCTGGGTCAGATATTTTCAGAATCCATTCTCTGCTCCCACCTTCTTTGACCATGATTATTTTATCATTGAAATTTCAGTATAAGTATTAATGATCCTTACAGAGGTTTTTCTCTCTCATTACAATATCTAAAGTTGCCCCAGGCCCTATCTCATTACCCTGCTTTATTTTCTTCATAACATTTGTGTCAATTGGAATTTATCTTAAATGTTTGTTTTCTTTTTACATTTTTACCTTCCAATAGAATATATATCCCTTGTGATCTTGTTTTTGTGCTCACTGCATTATCACCAGCACCTAAAAAGAACATGTGAAAGTCACTCAGTCGTGTCTGACTCTTTGTGACCCCATGGACTATACAGTCCATGGAATTCTCCAGGCCAGAATTCTGGAGTGGGTAGCGTTTCCCTTCTCCAGGGGATCTTCCCAACCCAAGGATCAAACCCAGGTCTCCCACAATGCAGGCGTATTTTACCAGCTGAGCCAGAAGGGAAGTCCAAGAATACCGGAGTAGGTAGCCTATCCCTTCTCCAGAGGGTCTTCCCCACTCAGGAATCCAACTGGGGTCTCCTGCATTGCAGGCAGATTCTTTACCAACTGAGCCATCAAGGAAGCCCCCAAAACATCATAGGGACTCAATAAATACTATATGAGAGAAATATTTTTGGAATTGACCGTAAGAAAATTTTCAACCAAATTTATGGCCCATACTATGGCCTACATTGTGTGAGTGAGTGAAAGTTGCTCAGTTGTGTCCGACTCTTTGTGACCCCATGGACTATACAATCCATGGAATTCTCCAGGCTAGAATACTGGAGTGGGTAGCCTTTCCTTTCTCCCAGGGATCTTCCCAACCCAGGGATTGAACCCAGGTTTCCCACATTGCAGGCGGATTCTTTACCAGCTGGTAGTCCATGGGGTCCTAAAGAGTTGGACACGGCTGAGCGGCTTTCACTTTACAAACGTTTTGTGAATTAACTTCAATTCTTGACACATTTATCCTTTCATTTTTCTTTTCATTATCTGATTTCATCTCGCTATGTTATATATATATATATATATATATGTATGTATGTATACCTGTGTGAATCATCCAAACTGTTTTTGGAGCAGGCAGCATATAAATAAACAAAAATCAAGATAGGTTTAGACTTCAAGTTATCCCCTCAAAATGTGTTTACTCTGAAATGAATGTGAAGTACACCAGAAAACAATAATTTAAATAAATATATATATATATATATATATTATATATGACATTGTATATAGTTAAATACTTGTTTGGGGTATATTTCAGGTTCTTTACAGAATACATATATAATATAGTACATAAATAATGATATTATAGCTAAACTATTCGACTCTTTGAGACGCCATGGACTGTCACCCACTCAGGCTCCTCTGTCCATGGAATTTTCCAAGCAAGAATACTAGAGTGGGTTGCCATTTCTTATTCCAGGGGATCTTCCCAACCCAGGGATTGAACCCACGTCTCTTATGTCTCCTGCTTTGGTAGATAGATTTTTTACCACTGGGCCACTTTGGGCTTCCCAGGCAGCACTATTGGTAAAGAACCTGCTTGCCAGTGCAGGTAGACTTAAGACATGGATTCGATCCCTGGGTCAGGAAGATCCCCTAGAGGAGGTCAGAGCAACCCACTCCAGTATTCTTGTGTGAAGAGTCCCATGGACAGAGGAGCCTGGCAGACTGCAGTCCATAGGGTCGCACAGAGTTGAATGACTGAAGTGACTTAGTGCACACTCACACACCTGGGAAGCCCCATATATATAATAGTATAACAATATAGTATATGATTATAATAATATTTTATTATTGATAAATATAATGAACAATATATAATATATAAATAATATAAAGATTATATATAATATAAATATGAATATAAATAATATAAAATTAATATATAAAATATATTTTATTTTTATAGTTTGTTACATAATATTCTCATATATATGAAAGAAATACATATACATAGTATCCTTTCTAATGGCTTATATATACTAATGTATTTTTTCCACCACAGTAACATGCTCTTGTTATCTGCCACCCTCCTCCTTCCATGATTCATTCTCTGTATTTTTCTGCCCTGATCTCTATCTGTCAGGGGTGACCTCTAGAGCAGCGCTGCTCAGATCCCCTTGCTATCTGGCTACCAGTTGGATTCAGTCAGTGGCAGGCAACCACTGGAGCCAGGCCGATGGGAAAGGATGAAGATTGGGTATTTATCACCCTGAGCCTAGACCCGTGCTTCCTTCCTGCCTTGGCACTGGTCTGACAGCAGCTGAGGTCCCCTGTCACCTTGGATTCCATCAGACCGCTGTCCCTCCGCAACCCCAGCTTCCCTGATGCTTCAGGAACATCTTTCCTGCTCCCGCTGCCTCAGACTTCAGGGTGGCATGACTCCTCCACTGTCGCTTTACCTTTCGCGCTTCCTTAACCCTGCATCGCTACTGTAATCAGGTCCTTCAGTCACCTCTCTCTAGTTAAAACCTTTGAATATGCCATTTCATTCCTCCCAGGAACCAGGCTGAATTTGGTAATGGAGAGATTTTTGGCTGCGTTTAGGAAGAATATGGGCTTCCTTGGTGGTTAGACGGTAAAGAATCTGCCTGCACTGTGGGAGACCTGGGTTCACTCCCTGGGTTGGGAAAATCCCTTGGAGGAGGGCATGGCAACCCACGCCCAGTATTCTTGCCTGAAGAATCCCATGGACGGAGGAGCCTGGCAGGCTACAGTCCATGGGGTTACAAAGAGTTGGACACGACTGAGCAACTAAGCAGAGCACACAGGAAGAATATGGAAGTGGGAAAACTACTCCTAACCATAGAATCAGTCAATAAATATAAAATTAAAGTATAATATATCCAAGGAACCATGATCTTTTCTGTAATAACTACAACCTTGTATAATAAGACATGATCCCTCTCTTCAAGAGGACATTTAAATGGTACAGACGAACCTGTTTATAGGGCAGGAACATAGAAGCAAACGTAGAGAACAAAAAAGTGGGCACAGAGCGGAAAAGGAAGCCGGGACAAATTGGGAGGGTAGGATTGATGTACGTGCACTCCTACGTAAGATAAATAGCTAGTGGGACTCTTTTGTGTCGCGCAAGGAGCTTAGCTTGGTGTTCTGTGATAACCTAGAGTGGGTGGGATGGGGGAAGATGTGAGAGGAAGGCTTTAGAGAGAAGGGATATGTGTATTCATATAGCTGATTCACTTCATTGTACAGCAGAAACTAATATAACATTTTAAAGCAATTATCCTCTAATAAAAAGTTAATAAAATCATTTTTTAAGGGAAAAATAACATGTTATTTTTATGTATATCCTGATGTTAAAAGGAAAAATATCTGTAGTCTCCATTTTGGCTGAGGTCCCCAAATCTGAGAATAAAGAATATTAATATCCCTGCAGTATAATAAATATGTGTTAGATCATCCTAAGAGATGACTCACAATATATCAGGCAAGTCTTAGTCATCACTCACCTTGAAAGCACACAGGGATGGGGAAGGAGAGGATGTCAAGAGAACCTTATTGGGACCCATTCCAGTGTCTTCTCAAACATGAGAGATTCAGGAACCAGTATCTGACTCATGTCTGAAAAGTAGTCTAAATGTAAAAGGCTGGCTGAATCTTTGTTGGAATATCAAAAAGAATGTACCGTATTCATACCAATGACAGTGTAAAGGTTTCTCTCTTGAAGCCACATATGTACACTGATGATGAAGGAACCTGACCTTGAATTCTCTTGAAACTCTATGCAAGTTTTAAGCACAGAAAAGTGGACTTGGGGAACCCAGGGATTGTGTGGGAGGTATAGGGAAAGTAATCTGGAAACTAAAGCCAGAGTTCCCATTGGGGAATCTCTAAAGAACTCTTCAGAGAAAAGATCAACATCTGGATAGCTGCTCCCATGTCAGATTGAACATTTACCAGTCAAGCTACACCCTTGTATCCTTTGCCTCTGTCCCCTCTACGATTCCTCCCTTAAAAGGAGCCCTGAGACCACAGTGAACAGAGGAGGAAGAGTGGAAAAACAAGACAGGGAAAATAATAAGATTTTATGAACTGTAGGAGGAAAAGAATGTTTCAATTGGATGAGAGATTTAATATTTAAATATTAGATTGAACTGTACCAGGAAGATACCCTGGAGGAGGGCATGAAAGCCCACTCCATTATATTGCCTGGAAAATCTCATGGATGGGGGAGCCTGGCAGGCTACAGTCCACAGGGTTGCAAAGAGTCAAACACAACTGAAGTGACTTAGCATATAGCATAGCATAACTTTTACTAGAACTAGAAGATGAAATAACTAGTTCAAATTGAAAATGATGAGGAAGAATTTGGGATCAACACATAATATTTCAAGGGGTGAGAAAAGGAGATTTAACAGAGCACAGAGGAAATGGAATGATATGAAAGACAAAAAGTTGCTTTTTAGTTGGCTGGCCTCTACTTAATCCAGTTTACTCAGTAATAAAGGGGTCAACAGGAGTAATAAGTGTGATTCAAGAAAACCTCAAATTTGCAATTTGGCTTGAGTAAGAAAGACTGTGTCTGCTCAAGCAAGAGATATAACCATGTTAATTAAATTGACCAATTCCTATTAACCTGTTGGTCAAAACCATATTCAAGATACAAATTTTATTTAGTTTGGCTGAGAAAATTTTGCACCAAATTACCCAAGGAATTTCAAGATCCTATTTAAACTTGTAGCAAAATTTGTAGCACAAATCATAGCTGCAAACTCTTTACTTTGGCATTATCTTGGATGCCAACATTCTCATAAGATTTTAATTCTTCTGCATCCAGGATGCAAGAAATTGCAGCATTAGATCTTCAGCTTAAACACAGTAGTAGTATTTATAGTAATAGAAATAGTAGTAGCAGCATCATAAAAATATTTTTGTGTCAATGCTTATGGTACACAAGACAAAGTACTAGGTGCTTTGATGTGACATCTTTTAAAATTTTAATAATCCTCAGTTCAGTTCAGTTCAGTTCAGTCACTCAGTCATGTCCAACTCTTTGCCACCCCATGAATCGCAGCACGCCAGGCCTCCCTGTCCATCACCAACTCCTGCAGTTCACTCAAACTCACGTCCATCGAGTCAGTGATGCCATCCAGCCATCTCATCCTCTGTCGTCCCCTTCTCCTCCTGCCCCCAATCCCTCCCAGCATCAGAGTCTTTTCCAATAATCCTAGATGACATTAAATAATACTATTTGAATTTCTCATGTGCCCCTAAAAAGCCATTAAATCTATGTTAAGAAAAAAAATTATGTGATTGTGGTTTTCAGGCATCTGCCCTCTGATGGAGAAGGATAAGAGGCTTATGAAAGCTTTCTGATGGGATAGACGTACTGAGGGGGAAAGTGAAAGTGAAGTCGCTCAGTCATGTCCAACTCTTTGCTACCCCATGGACAGCGGCCCACCAGGCTCCCCCGTCCCTGGGATTCTCCAGGCAAGAACACTGGAGTGGGTTGCCATTTCCTTCTCCAGTGCATGAAACTGAAAAGTGAAAGTGAAGCCATTCAGTCGTGTCCCACCCTCAGCGACCCCATAGACTGCAGGCTTCCAGGCTCCTCCATCCATGGGATTTTCCAGGCAAGAGTACTGGAATGGGTGGGGTACCATTGCCTTTTCTAAAAGAAAGCTGAACACCTAAAAATTGATGCTTTTGAACTGTGGTGTTGCAGAAGACTCTTGAGAGTCCCTTGGACTGCAAGGAGATCCAACCAGTCCATCTTAAAGGAAATTAGTCCTGAATGTTCATTGGAAGGACTGATGTTGAAGCTGAAACTCCAATACTTTGGCCACCTGATGCAAAGAGCTGACTCATTTTAAAAGACCCTGATGCTGGGAAAGACTGAAGACAGGAGGAGAACAGGATAATAGAGGATGAGATTGTTGGATGGCATCACCAACTCAATGGACATGAGTTCGAGTAAACTCCTGGAGTTGGTGATGGACAGGGAGGCCTGGCATGCTGCAGTCCATGGGGCTGCTAAGAGTCGATTATGACTGAGTGACTGAACTGAACTGAAAGAAAAAACATAAAGAAATTGCAGAAGATCATCAGTTTATAACCAAAGCAGATTTCAGTGAATCTGGGTCTTATGAATTTCCTCTTTCCTAGCACCTAGCACAATACATGAAGTAATTGATATGGAGTAGACCATTCAGTTGGAGAAGGAAATGGCAACCCACTCCAGTGTTCTTGCCTGGAGAATCCCAGGGACAGGGGAGTCTGGTGGGCTGCCATCTATGGAGTCACACAGAGTCAGACACGACTGAAGTGACTTAGCAGCAGCAGCAGCAGACCATTCAGTGAGTTTTTGCTAAATGAGTTAATGTTAAATAAATGTTGAACAAAACCAAGTTTTCTAATCTTTGTGTGTGTGTGCTAAATCACTTCAGTTGTGTCCAAGTCTGCAATCCCATGGACTATAGCCCACCAGGCTCCTCTACCATGTGACCCTCCAGGCAAGAATACTGGACTGTGTTACCATGCCCTGCTACAGGGAATCTTCCCAACCCAGAGACTGAACCTGCATCTCTTCTGTCTCCTGCATAGCAGGCATGTTCTTTAACACTAGCACCACCTGGGAAGCCCTTCATTTTTGTAATAGAGATAACGTAATAAAAAAAATCAAATTCTTAAAATTATGCATATTTCAAGTAAATATAAATTCATATCCAACTATTTCACCCTATTCACTTTAACACTATTTTTTTTCACTGCTGAAAGGGATAAACATTCAGCTCAGCAATTAAGGATATTACAGTCTTGACAATGATGATGCCCTAATTGAGGTTAATTTGGGATTGATTAAAATCTGATTGAAATTTTAACCCTGCAAGAGGGATATTAACATTCTACAAGAATTTTTTTCTTCTTAAAAAAATAGGTAACACACCTTAATAAGGACCTGATCTAAATGAATGATAACTGTAAAATAGAAACAGTGGTTTTTAGCAACTGCTATTAAGCAACCCCATAAACAGTATGAAAAGGCAAAATGATAGGATACTGAACGAGGAACTCCCCAGGTCAGGAGGTGCCCAATATGCTACTGGAGATCAGTGGAGAAATAAATCCAGAAAGAATGAAGGGATGGAGCAAAAGCAAAAACAATACCCAGTTGTGGATGTGACTGGTGATAGAAGCAAGGTCCGATGCTGTAAAGAGCAATATTGCATAGGAACCTGGAGTGTTAGGTCCATGAATCAAGGCCAAATGGAAGTGGTTAAACAGGAGATGGCAAGAGAATGTTGACACTCTAGGAATCAGCGAACTAAAGTGGACTGGAATGGGTGAATTTAACTCAGATGACCATTATATCTACTACTGTGGGCAGGAATCCCTTAGAAGAAATGGAGTAGCCATCATGGTCAACAAATGTGCCCAAAATGCAGTACTTGGATGCAATCTCAAAAACAACAGAATGATCTCTGTTTGTTTCCAAGGCAAACCATTCAATATCACAGTAATCCAAGTCTACGCCCCAACCAGTAACACTGAATAAGCTGAAGTTGAATGGTTCTATGAAGACCTACAAGACCTTTTAGATCTAACACCCAAAAAAGATGTCCTTTTCATTATAGGGGACTGGAATGCAGAAGTAGGAAGTCAAGAAAGAAACACATGGAGTAACAGGCAATCTCACACTCTAGTAAAGTAATGCTCAAAACTCTCCAAGCCAGGCGTTAGCAATACAAGAACCGTGAAATTCCAGATGTTCAAGCTGGTTTCAGAAAAGCAGAGGCACCAAAGATCAAATTGCCAATATCCGCTGAATCATTGAAAAAGCAAGAGAGTTCCAGAAAAACATCTATTTCTGCTTTATTGACTAGGCCAAAGCCTTTGACTATGTGGATCACAATAAACTGTGGACAATTCTGAAAAAGATGGGAATAGCAGACCATCTGACCTGTCTCTTGAGAAACCGGTATGCAGGTCAGGAAGCAGCAGTTAGAACTGGACATGGAACAACAGACTGGTTCCAAATAGAGAAAGGAGTATGTCAAGGCTGTATATTGTCACCCTGCTTATTTAACTTATATGCAGAGTACATCATGAGAAACGCTGGGCTAGAAGAAGCACAAGCTGGAATCAAGATTGCCGGGAGAAATATCAATCACCTCAGATATGCAGATGACACCACCCTATGGCAGAAAATGAAGAGAACTCAAAACCCTCTTGATGAAAGTGAAAGAGAAGAGTGAAAAAGTTGGCTTAAAGCTCAACATTCAGAAAACTAAAATCATGGCATCTGGTCCCATCATTTCATGGGAAATAGATGGGGAAACAGTGGAAGCAGTGTCAGACTTTATCTTTTTGGGCTCCAAAATCAGTGCAAATGGTGACTGCAGCCATGAAATTAAAAGATGCTTACTCTTTGGAAGAAAAGTTATGACCAACCTAGATAGCGTATCAAAAAGCAGAGACATTACTTTGCCAACAGAAGTCCGTTTAGTCAAGGCTATGGTTTTTCTAGTGGTCATGTATTGATGCGAGAGTTGGACTGTGAAGAAAGCTGAGCACCGAAGAATTGATGCTTTTGAACTGTGGTGTTGGAGAAGACTCTTGAGAGTCCTTTGGACTACAAGGAGATCCAACCAGTCCATTCTAAAGGAGATCAGTCCTGGGCGTTCTTTGGAAGGAATGATGCTAAAGCTGAAACTCCAGCACTTTGGCCACCTCATGTGAAGATTTGATTCATTGGAAAAGACTCTGATGCTGGGATGGATTGGGGGCAGGAATAAAAGGGGACAACAGAGGATGAGATGGCTGGATGGCATCACTGATTCGATGGACGTGAGTTTGAGTGAACTCTGGGAGATGGTGATGGACAGGGAGGCCTGGCGTGCTGAGATTCATGAGGTCACAAAGAGTCAGACATGACTTAGGGACTGAAATGAACTGAACTGAACTGAACTGATTATGCAACCATAATCTGCTTAACTGGTGCTTCCCTGGTGGCTCAGTGGTACAGAGCATGCCTATCAATGCTAGAGATATAGGTTTGATCCCTGCATCAGGAAGATTCCCTGGAGAAGGAAATGCCTGTATTCTTACTTAGGAAATCCCATGGACAGAAGAGTGGCGGGCTACAGTCCACAGAGTCTGAAAAGAGTCAGACTCGACTTAGAGATTAAACAACAACAAAAAACAATGTGGTTAATTAGAATTAAGCAAAGGAGATTCTCCTTTTGCATCACTCCAAAAGCACAGCCTGAGGTACTTGCTTGTCTGTCCGTCCTATTGATAAAGCAAACACATACTTTCAAATGAAAAATTCAGTTCTAATTGTCACCTCCTCTATGGAGCTTTTACGGACCTTCTCAGATCAAGACACAGGTTGTATCCTCTGGTTTTTACCTTCAAATAAGTAAAGAGCTGGGCTACGAAAATAAAAATAAATAGAAATGGAAGGAGGAGACAGGGCAAGAGCATACAGTCGATTTTAGTTGTCTATGGCATAGTGTCACAGGTTCATTTCCCAGTTTCATTTTTGAGCAGAATCATGAGAAAAACACAGATTTCCATGAGAAAGAAGAGACAAATGGCCAGCTGTTGACTTAATATCCTTTCCAAGAAACTTGCAGCTTGCATCTTGTTCTTGGGAGCTGTAAAAATGAATCTAAATATTAAAGGACTCTGCTGGTGTTTGGGATATGTGTAACTGCTAATGAGTATTAGATGGAGTACTGTCAGGAAGATGGCATTAAAAAAAATTTTTTTTTTGGAGTATAGTTGCTTTACAGTGTTGTCTTAGTTTCAACTGTACAGTAAAGTAAGTCACTTATACATATACATATATCCCCGCTTTTTTAGATTTCCTTCCCATTTAGGTCACTGCAGAGCACTGAGTAGAGTTTCCTAGACCGTGTATTTTTTTAAATCTATTTCTAATTGGAGGAAAATTGTTTTACAGTATTGTGTTGGTTTCTGCCACACAACAACATGAATCAGCTGTAAATATACATATGTCCCTTCCCTCTTGAACCTCCCTCCTATCCCCCACCCCATCCCACCCCTCTAGGTTGTCACAGAGTATCAGGCTGAGCTCCCTGTGTTATACAGCAACTTCCCACTAGCTGTCTATTTTACATACAATAATATATATGTTTCAATAGTATTCTCTTAATTCCTTTCACCCTTTTCTTCCCCTGCTGTGTCCACAAGTCTGTTCCCTATGGCTGTGTCTCTATTCCTGCCCTGCAAATATGTTCATCAGTATCCTTTTTCTAGATTCCATATATACATGTTAATATATGATATTTGTTTTTCTCTTTCTGACTTACTTCACTCTGTATAACAGGCTATAGGCATATTTCTGAGGAAACGTCAGTTTGAGTTGCAATGTCTGTTGTTTGTATTTAGCAGAATACAGAAGACAAATGGAGCCACAGACACTGGGGCCTTTTCTCCCTCATCTCAACAAATGCTCTCTCTCCTCTAACCCCATGCTCTCTACCTTCCTTCAGAATTTGAAGGGCATGAAAACAAGAGGAAAGTTTTATGTGAACACATATACATATTTATTTAATTATCCAAAAGACCTAAAAGGGGGGAAAATTAATGATAAAACTAATACTGGGAAATAGAAGACAGCTTATACGAAGAATGATCCTGAAATCTCAAAACTATACATTAGACTGGGTAGAAGAAGGGCTGAAAGTAAGGACATAATCTCGTGTATTACACTAGACTTTTCTAATGGGGATAATAAAACCAAATGTCCAATTGTACTTTAGAAATAGCAGTGATTTTGTGGGAAACCTTTTAAAATAATTTTACACTTATGGCACACAACAATTTTTATAATAAAGTGCCATCTCTGTTTTGCAAAGAGGGAAGCTAAGGGGGAAAAAACAGTATCATCAGCTGGCAGTGAACTCAAATGAGTTATTCCAGATTTTCCAAATTTTCCAGTTATTCCATATGTCCATGTCTTATTCCCTAACTCAGTCCTATGTAAAAATCTACAATCGGTAACAAAGACAACTGAGTTTGGACCCAAGATTTTGCACTGAAGCTATATCTCTTTAGACTGGGTACTTTCTACTCTCTGTTAGTCATAGTTTTTCCTCCTGCATTTGGGGATGATACCTTACAGAAACAAGGAGATAATTTACAGCAATATATGGAAATACTTGGCTACGGTGCCAGGTAGCTGGTATGACTTAACAAATTATGGGAATAGTTATCATGGCTATCTTGATTGGCACTGAAAAACAATCACATCTTTTAGTCACATCTGATTCAACAAAAGAGTCTGGAGAAATAGTGCCTAAGGGATGCACCGTTAGATAAGATCTGGATGCAATGGTTCTCTAGGCTCCAGTTTTGATGGAGACATGCCCTTAGTTTGCCTCCATGGAATAGTCATAGCTATTACACTGATCCTAATAAATAATAAAGTGTGGCTGATACAAAAGTAATTTATATTCATGGATTAGCTGGGTACATAGGTTTAATAATATTGACATTACAGTAACATGCTTAATAGCACATTGTCACAGCATCATCTGTTAAGTATTTCTCCCCAATGCATTTCATACCCTGCCTAATAATAATTTGTTAAAGGCAAAGTAACTGCACATATTAATTCTTTCATAAATGTGAACATCATATTTTTGAATGACATATGACTTAATTCATGATAACTTGGGTTGTGATTATATAAATAGAGAAACTCGGCCTCATCTGAATGGCAAGATTGCACATTTTGTAGCCTTATTACAGTCAGGAAATTGAAATAAGGAAGGAATGACAACTGCTAATATCTGCAATAGAAAACACTTGACTAAATGCAGAGTAACTGTTCTATGTCATTCTTGCCACTCATCCCTTGCCATTTCATCCTTTTACTCTGAAATGTATAGCAAGAGAGCTGAGAATGAGTGAAGCTATGATCCTCTTCCTTAGTTAACCTAGCCTATATTTAGCTGTTCATTTTACCTTAGCTAGTTCAAATGAAATTTACGGCACTCAACCACTCACATATCTTACTTAAAGGAATGCCTTAAGTTTCATTCACTTATTCAAGAAGCATTTATTGATCACCTGCTTTCACGGAGTACTGGATTAGGCATTGAGGATTCAAGATGAAAGACAGATATGCTGTTTACAAACCTAAATCAAAGATGGAGATTGTACAACAAACTAGAAACTGAAAGGAAAAATCACAGGCAAGCTTCAGTAATAGCTGTCAAAACTTCTGGATACAAAATGCATCTACTTATGATTTTTAAAAACAAGTTGTTTGCCTTCTAATTATGTCACTGAATATAATGAAATAAAAGATTACATAAGAGTGCTTTAAATAACTGGTCTTAAACATGGTAGAAAGGTCTGATTCCATGTCTTTCTTTTTTTTTTTTTTTTTAATTTATTTATTTATTTTTAATTTTTACTTTACAATTCTGTATTGGTTTTGGCATAGATTGACATGAATCCACCACAGGTGTACATGCGTTTACTAGGAACATTGTTAAGGCCCACAAGAAATAGTTTTTATTCTGACATGTGGTATTACCACTTTAAATTATTTTATCTCTTGTACTGCTTGTGATTTTGCATACCTTATATAAATTATATCCTATGATAAAACACAATAACCTCAGAAATGCAGATGAAATAACCATTATGGCAGAAAGCGAAGAGGAACTAAAGAGCCTCTTGATGAAAGTGAAAGAGGAGAGTGAAAACGTTGGCTTAAAACTCAAAATTCAAAAGATGAAGATCATAGCATCTGGTCCTATCACATCATGGAAAATAGATGGGGAAACAATGGAAACAGTAACAGACTTTATATTCTTGGGCTCCAAAATCACTGCAGATGGTGATTACAGCCATGAAATTAAAAGATGCTTGTTACTTGGAAGAAAAGCTATGACCAAACTAGACAGCATATTAAAAAGCAGAGACATTACTTTGCCAACAAAGGTCCGTCTAGTCAAAGCTATGGTTTTTCCAGTAGTTACGTATGGATGTGAGAGTTGGACTATAAAGAAAGCTGAGCACCAAACAATTGATGCTTTGAACTGTGGTGTTGGAGAAGACTCTTGAGAGTCCCTCCGACTGCAAGGAGATCCAACGAGTCCATCCTAAAGGATATCAGTCCTTAATATTCATTGGAAGGACTGATGCTGAAGCTGAAACTCCAATACTTTGGCCACCAGATGCCAAGAACTGACTCACTGGAAAAGACCCTGATGCTGGGAATGATAGATGGCAGAGGGAGAAGGGGACAATAGAGGATGAGATTGTTGGATGGCATCACCGACTTGATAGACATATGTTTGAGAAAGCTCTGGGAGTTGGTGATGGGCAAGGAAGCCTAGTGTGCTGCAATCCATAGGGTCTCAAAGAGTCAAACAGAACTTAGTGATAACTGAATTGATGACAAAACTGATAACCTTGAGATTTAGACAAATTTATCAATTTATACTTCAATTGGAATATTATCATCTCAATGAAAAGCATAAACAGTAAGGTGACAATTCACTCTTCTTTCATTTGTGTATATCAACCATGTCTACAGATAGTGTGAATAACACGAATTCCAAATACAGATCCTCTTATTTGTCTCAATTTTTTCTTTTTTTCTTTCATACATGTGTGCTAAGTCATTTCAGTGCTTTTCAACACTTTGTGACCCTAGGGACCATAACCCATCAGGCTCTTCTGTCCATGGAATTCTCCAGCAAAGTATACTGGAGTGGGTTGCTATTTCCTCCTCCAGGGGCTCTTCCAGCCCCAGGGGTCCAACCTGTGTCTCTTATGTCTCCTGCATTGGGAGGTGGATTCTTTACCACTATCGCCTCCTGTCATGGTTTTCAATCTCAATTCTCTGCAAAAAATAACAAACTGATCTTAAATTTTATGCTGCTATTCAAAGGACCAAAATTAAAACAATCTTGAAATATAAAGAAAATGGGAGGACTCAAACTTTCCAATTTTAAAATTTAATACAAAGCTACAGTAATCAAGACAGTATGATATTTGCATAAGGATGAACACAGATCAATAGAGTAGAATTGATAGTCCAGATATATATCTTTATATTTACTGTGAACTCGCTGGTGGCTCGGTGGTAAAGAATCTGCCTGCAAGGCAGGAGCCACAGGAGAGTTGGGTTCAGTCCCAGGGTCAGGAAGATTCTCTGGAGGAGGGCATGGCAACCCATTTCCATTTCAGTATTCCCACCTGGAGAATCCTATGGACAGAGGAGCCTGGCGGGCTCTTAGTTCATAGGGTCACATAGAATCAGAGATGACTGAAGCAACTTATCACTCATGCAATTTTTATAAAGATATCAAGACAATTAAATTGAAAAGAATAGTCTTATCAAGAAGAGGTGCTAGTAGCCATAAAAAAAGAAGAATGAAATAATGCCATTTTGAAAGACATGCATAGACTTAGAGATTGTCATACAGTGTGAAGTTAGTCAGAAAGAGAAAGTTATTGTATAATATTGCTAGTATGTGGAATCTAGAAAAATGATACAGATAAACTTATTTACAAAACAGATAGAGATACAGATGTAGAGAACAACCTTGGATGTCAAGGGGAGAAGAAAGGGGTGGGATGAATTAGGAGATTGGAATTGACATATATACACTAATACATATAAAATAGATAACTAATGCCTTAATGGCAGAAAGGAAGAGGAACTAAAGTGCCTCTTGATGAAGGTGAAAGAGGAGAGTGAAAAAGTTGGCCTAAAACTCAACATTCAAAAAAAAAAAAAGAAGGCATCTGGGCTCATCACTTCATGGCAAATAGATGGGGCAATATGGAAACAGTGGTAGATTTGTTTTCTTGAGCACCAAAATCAGTGTGGATGGTGACTGCAGCCATAAAATTAAAAGATGCTTGCTCCTTGGAAGGAAATCTATGACAAACCTAGACAGCATACTAAAAAGCAGAGACATCACTTTGCTGACAAATGTCCATATAGTCAAAGCAAAGGTTTTTCCAGTAGTCATGTATGGATGTGAGTTGGACCGTAAAGAAGTCTTAGAGTTGAAGTATTGATGCTTTCGAACTCTGGTGCTAGAGAAGACACTTGAGAGGCCTTTGGACTGCAGTTCCTGCTAAAGGAAATCAACCCCAAAACTCACTGGAGGGACTGATGCTGAAACTGTAGCTCCCATATTTTGGCCACCGGATGCAAAAAGCCAATTCATTGGAAAAGACCCTGATGCTGGGAAAGACTGAAGGCAAAAGAAGGAGATGGCAGAGGATGAGACGATTAGACAACATCTCTGACTCAACATATGTGAATTTGAGCAAACTCCAGGAGATGGTGAACAGAGGAGCTTGGAGTGCTGCAGTCCACAGGGTCGCAGAGAGTCGGACACAATTTAGCAACTGAATAACAACAATACAGTCTGAGCTTCCTTGGTTGACTCCTTGGATACGGAATCTGTAGGTAAGGGGGGCTTACAGTACTGACTTGTAAAGACATTCAATGTGCATGGCTCGCTCAAGCTTACAGATGTACCTCACTATCCACGCTTCACCCAATAACTGGGAAGCCTTAAGACAACATGAGTACATGAAACATCACTTGTCATTGAAAAGGAAATATTTGAAAGCTTAACCAGTTTATCTAATTTTGTACTGGTGCAAGGAGATAAATCAGAATACCTGACCATGTTGTGCTGTGAGATGCTGTACCCATTAGCATTATTTCCATTCCCTTTGACTATAGCCAAGAGCATTATTCCCCCACACAGAATACATAAGGTCTGAGTATCTGTTTGCCAATGGACCACTGGATGGGATGAAGACAGCTCATTCTTTATTCCACTTTGATCTCTCGCCTGTGTGATGGTACTGTCAACAAGGGGGTGACACAATGCCAAGAATCGTTGTGATTTTTATGACCCGGACATCTGTCTAGTATGTACTAGGCTAGAACCACAGGTTCTGTCACAGAGGCCATGGAAAAACTGCCAGATGGTAATGAATTTTAGCCACTGCTGACTTCAGCTGGATACAAACAAATGACCTAAGGGGACCAGATTCCATATCTTACTTCTAATCCTTTCAAGCTAACACTTCTACCAAGATAAGGTTACAAACGCAGCATTAATGCAGAAACAGACTTGAAGCCATGGAGCAGCATTAAGGTAAATAATTCAGAAAACATGGCCAAAATTAAACACTTAGATACTGAACCAAATCATGTTTTTGCAAAACTTTCTCCCTTTTTTCCTTCATCTGAGAGAGGCAGAAACAAGAATAATAAAAATTTGTTGCATTTTTTTCCTGTTTTGTTAACTTCAAACTAGAAAATGCTATTATAATTATTGTTTCACTCACAACAGTCACATAATAGTATATAATAACAAGACACTAAAATTATAGCAAAGGATAGAGTGTTTTGTTGATACGAAATAAATTTCCTGATAAGGTGTGTTGTTTTTTTTTAATTTGTTTTGATTTTTGTTTTAGTTTTAAGTCTTTACTGGGCTTTCCTGGCGGCTCAGAAGGTAAAGAATCTTCCTGCAATGCAGGAGACCCAGGTTTGATCCCCTGGGTCAGGAAGATCCCTGGAGAATGGCATGGCAACCCACTCCAGTATTCTTGCTTGGAGAATTCCACATCAAAGGAGCCAGGTGGACTACAATCCATGTGTTTGCAAAGAACTGGACACAACTGAGCAACTAACACTTTCACTTTCACTTCACTTTCAAGTCTAATTTTTCCATATAGATTAGTAGCTATCTCAATAACATAATAAAAAATCATAATAATGAATCTTTGTTTGGATGATAGAAAGAACTAGACCATCTTCATACATGAGATTTTTTGTTCACTTTAACAGGTGATTGAATTTCTGTATTTTTTCTTTCTCCCAAAAATGGGAAGAGAAAAATATTAACTTACTTACAGTCATGATTATCCAACTAATCTTACTTACAGTAATTATTAGCTTACTTACAGTCATGATTATCCAGCTAATCTGTTTCAGCTAATTAATTGGTGAATCAAGTGTTATTGTAATGATAACTTTATAATCTTTGAATTCACATCCTATATATAAATCCATGTGGCAAATTGCATAGGATCTTGGTATGAATTGTGCAGAAAGAATATGGTAGACAAAGTATCAAATTCCCTCTTATTCAGCACTTTCTTTTCAACATATATCCAAATATGAGGATTCCATGACATTTAATCCACACATCAAGTGGGACCATAACAGAAAATATCTTTCTTGACAAATTATAGAGGGCCTGGTGGTTCAAATGGTAAACACTCTGCCTGTAGTACAGGAAACCTGGGTTCAATCCCTGGTTGGGGAAGCGATTCTGGAGAATACAATGGCTACCCACTCCAGTATTCTTGCCTGGGAAATCCTGTGGACAGAGGAGCCTGGCAGGCTATGGTCCATGGGTCACAAAGAGCCAAATACAACTGTGTGACTGACTGACCAATCTGGCAGACAATCCTTTCTCAGTTAGGTGATGTAGAAGTCTTGATGAAGTCTCAGTCGGAAATGCTGGCCTTGTTACCACGTTGGCTAGAGTTATGTCAGTCTTTCAAGCAAGGAGGTAAGGATAAGGACCAGCAATCTTGGTCCATGTGATAAGAAGCAAAGAATTGCAGACTAACACTTGAGGTTTAAGCTCAAAGAAAGTTTTTTCAAGCTAGATACACTGGCATAGGGATAGTGGACTAATCTCTGGGGAGTAAAAGCAGTCCAGCTATACAGGGGAAGTGTGTTTATAAGGGCTTTGAATCTAAAGATAGGGGTTGGGTTTAGATCAGGTTTCATTATTTGAGTGACGGATTATACTGTGCAGTATACAGCTTTGATGTACACCTTTCCCGATTTGAAACCAGTCTGTTGTTCCATGTCCGGTTCTAACTGTTGCTTCTTGACCTGCATACAGATTTCTCAGGAGGCAGGTAAGATGGTCTGGTATTCCCATCTCTTGAAGAGTTTTCCAGTTTGTTGTGATCCACACAGTCAAAGGCTTTTCTGTAGTCAATAAAGCAGAAGTAGATGATTTTTTGGAACTCTCTTGCTTTTTCCATGATCCAGTGGATGTTGGCAATTTGATCTTTGGTTCCTCTGCATTTTCTAAATCCAGCTTGAACATCTGGGAGTTCACGATTCACATACTGTTGAAGCCTGGCCTGTAGAATTTTGAGCATTACTTTACTAGTGTGTGAAATGAATGCAATTGTGTGGTAGTTTGAAAATTCTTTGGCATTGCCTTTCTTCGGGATTGGCCAAGAGGAGCAACCCCATGTCCAAGGAGCGGTAGCTGAGAGGAGCTACTCCACGTTCAAGGTCAGGAGGGGCAGCTGTGAGGAGCTATCATTTGTCCAAAGTGGCTGCACTTTGCTGGAGCAGCCATGAAGAGATACCCCACGTCCAAGGTAAGAGAAACCCAAGTAAGATGGTAGGTGTTGCAACAGAGTATGAGAGGGAAGAAATACTCAAACCATAATCCCAGGAAATTAGCCTATCTATCTGATCACATGGACCACAGCCCGTCTAAATCAATGAAACTAAGCCATGCTGTGTGGGGCCACCCAAGATGGACGGGTCATGGTGGAAAGGTCTGAAAGAATGTGGTCCACTGGAGAAGGGAATGGGAAACCACTTCAGTATTCTTCCCTTGAGAACTCCATGAACAGTATGAAAAGGCAAAATGATAGGATACTGTAAGAGGAACTCCCCAGGTCAGTATGTGCCCAATATTCTACAGGAGATCAGTGGAGAAATAACTCCAGAAAGAATGAAGGGATGGAGCCAAAGCAAAAACAATACCCAGCTGTGGATGTGACTGGTGATAGAGGCAAGGTCCAATGTTGTAAACAGCAATATTGCATAGGAACCTAAATGTTAGGTCCATGAATCAAGGCAAATAGCAAGTGGTTGAACAGGAGATGGCAAGAGTGAAAGTCAACATTCTAGGGATCAGTGAACTAAAATGGACTGGAATGGGTGAATTTAAACCAGACAACAATTATATCTACCACTGCGGGCAGGAATCCCTTAGAAGAAATGGAGTAGCCATCATGGTCAACAAAAGAGTCTGAAATGCGGTACTTGGGTGCAATCTCAAAAACGACAGAATGATCTCTGTTGTTTCCAGGCAAACCATTCAATATCACGGTAATCCAAGTCTATGCCCCAACCAGTAACGCTAAAGAAGCTGAAGTTGAATGGTTCTATGAAAACCTACAAGACCTTTAAGACCTAACACCTAAAAAAGATGTCCTTTTCATTATAGGGGACTGGAATGCAAAAGTAGGAAGTCAAGAACACCTGGAGTAACAGGCAATTTTGGCCTTGGAATGCGGGATGAAGCAGGGCAAATGCTAACAGAGTTTTCCCAAGAGAACACACTGGTCATAGCAAACATCCTCTTCCAACAATACAAGAGAAGACTCTACACATGGACATCACCAGATGGTCAACACCAAAATCAGATTGATTATATTCTCTGCAGCCAAAGATGGAGAAGCTCTATACAGTCAACAAAAACAAGACTAGGAGATGACTGTGGCTCAGATCATGAACTCCTTATTACCAAATTCAGACTCAAATTGAAGAAAGTAGGGAAAACCACTAGACCATTCAGGTATGACCTAAATCAAATCCCATATGATTATACACTGGAAGTGAGAAATAGATTCAAGGGATCTGATAGACAGAGATCTAACAGACAGAGTGTCTGATGAACTATGGACGGAGGTTCATGACATTGTACAGGAGACAAGGATCAAGACCATCCCCATGGAAAAGAAATGCAAAAAAGCACAATGGCTGTCTGAGGAGGCCTTACAAATAGCTATGAAAAGAAGAGAAGTGAAAAGCAGAGGAGGAAAGGAAAGATATAAACATCTGAATGCAGTGTTCCAAAGAATAGCAAGGAGAGATAAGAAAGACTTCCTCAGTGATAAATGCAAAGAAATAGAAGAAAACAACAGAATGGGAAAGACTAGAGATCTCAAGAAAATTAGAGATTCCAAGGGAATATTTCATGCAAAGATGGGCTTGATAAAGGGCAGAAATTGTATGGACCTAAGAGAAGCAGAAGACACCAAGAGGAGGTGGCAAGAATACACAGAAGGACTGTACAAAAAAACATCTTCACAAACCAGATAATCATGATGGTGTGATCACTCACCTAGAGCCAGACATCCTGGTAAGAGAAGTCAAGTGGGCCTTAGAAAGTATCACTACAAACAAAGCTAGTAGAGGTGATGGAATTCCAGTTGAGCTGTTTCAAATCCTGAAAGATGATGCTGTGAAAGTGCTGCACTCAATATGCCAGCACATTTGGAAAACTCAGCAGTGGCCACAGGCCTGGATAAGGTCAGTTTTCATTCTAATCCCAAAGAAAGGCAATGCCAAAGAATGCTTAAACTACCACACAATTGCACTCATCTCACACGCTAGTAAAGTAATGCTCAAAATTCTCCAAGCCAGGCTTCAGCAATACATGAACCGTGAACTTCCAGATGTTCAAGTTGGTTTTAGAAAAGGCAGAAGAATCAGAGGTCAAATTGCCAACATCCGTTGGATCATAGAAAAAGCAAGAGAGTTCCAGAAAAACATCTATTTCTGCTTTATTGACTATGCCAAAGCCTTTGACTGTGTGGATCACAATAAACTGTGGACAATTCTGAAAGAGATGGGAATACCAGACCACCTGACCTGCCTCTTGAGAAACCTATATGCAGGTCAGGAAGCAACAGTTAGAACTGGACATGGAACAACAGACTGGTTCCCAGTAGAAAAGGAGTATGTCAAGGCTGTATATCGTCACCCTCCTTATTTAACTTATATGAGAAAATCTGGGCTGGAAGAAGAACAATCTGGAATCAAGATTGCCGGGAGAAATATCAATAACCTCAGATATGCAGACAACACCACCCTAATGGCAGAAAGTGAAAAGGAACTGAAAAGCCTCTTGATGAAAGTGAAAGAGGAGAGTGAAAATGTTGGCTTAAAGCTCAACATTCAGAAAACTAAGATCATGGCATCTGATCCCATCACTTCATGGGAAATAGATGGGGAAACAGTGTCAGACTTTATTTTGGGGGGCTCCAAAATCACTTCAGATGGTGATTGCAGTCATGAAATTAAAAGACGCTTACTCCTTGGAAGGAAAGTTATGACCAACCTAGATAGCATATTGAAAAGCAGAGACATTACTTTGCCAACAAAGTTCCATCTAGTCAAGGCTATGGTTTTTCCAGTGCTCATGTATGGATGTGAGAGTTGGACTGTGAAGAAAGCCGAGCGCTAAAGAATTGATGCTTTTGAATTGAGGTGTTGGAGAAGACTCTTGAAAGTCCCTTGGACCGGAAGGTGGTCCAACCAGTCCATCCTAAAGGAGATCAGTCCTGGGTGTTCCTTGGAAGAACTGATGCTAAAGCTGAAACTCCAATACTTTGGCCACCTCATGTGAAGAGTTGATTCACTGGGAAAGACCCTGATGCTGGGAGGGATTGGGGCAGGAGGAGAAAGGGATGACAGAGGATGAGATGGCTGGATGGCATGACCGACTCAATCAACGTGAGTTTGGGTGGGCTCCGGGAGTTCACGATGGACAGGGAGGCCTGGAGTGCTTCGACTCACGGAGTTGCAAAGAGTCGGACATGACTGAGCAACTGAACTGAACTGAACTGACCTTTTCAGGATTGGAATGAAAACTGACCTTTTCCTGTCCTGAGGCCCCTGCTGGAACATGGAACACCAGATTGGTTCCAAATCAGGAAAGGAGGATGTCAAGGCTGTATAGTGTCACCCTGCTTATTTAACTTAAATTCAGAGTATATCATGAGAAATGCTGGGCTGGATGAAGCACAAGCTGGAATCAAGATTGCTGGGAGAAATATCAATAACCTCAGATATGCAGATGACACCACCTTTATGGCAGAAAGTGAAGAGGAACTAAAGAGCCTCTTGATGAAAGTGAAAAAGAGAGAAAAAGCTGGCTTAAAACTCAACATTTTTTTTTTTTTCTGAATCTTGGCATCTGGTACCATCACTTCATGGCAAATAGATGGGGAAACATGAAAACAGTAAGAGACTTATTTATTTTGGGCTCCAAAATCACTGCAGATAGTGACTGCAGCCATGAAATTAAAAGATGCTCTTTGGAAGAAAAGCTATGATAAACCTAGACAGTGTATTGAAAAGCAGAGACATTACTCTGCTGACAAAGGTCCATAGAGAGAAAGCTATGGTCACGTAAGGATGTGAGAGTTGGACTACAAAGAAAGCTGAGTGCTGAAGAACTGATGGTTTTGAACTGCGGTGTTGGAGAAGACTCTTGAGAGTCCCTTGAACTGCAAGGAGATCCAACCAGTCCATCCTAAAGGAAATCAGTCCTGAATATTCACTGGAAGGACTGGTGCTGAAGCTGAAACTCCAATACTTTGGCCACCAGATATGAAGAACTGATTCATTGGAAAAGACTCTGATGCTAGGCAAGACTGAAGCCAGGAGGAGAAGGGGACAACAGAGGGTGAGACGGTTGGATGGCACCACTGACTCGATGGATATGAGTTTGAGCACAAGCTCCGGGAGTTGCTGATGGACAGGGAATCCTGGACTGTTTCAGTCCATGGGGTCACAAAGAGTTGGACATGACTGAGGACTGAACTAAACTGAACTGAACTTTTCCTGTGCATGATTTTCCCCAAAGTTCCATGTTGTTTTCCAAAGTTCACTAAGCTAAGCCCATGGTGGGAGGGTGAAACCACATGTAAATTATATGACAATGATGATGTAATGAAGTTGAGCATTAGCTCCGATTAGCACTTGGCTCAAACTGTGCCTGCATGCCTTAGGGAATTTCCCGTTCCCTTTGCCTTCCTGCTTCTTAAGGATAAACTGACTGCAAGTTGTATGTCAGCCTTGTCTGGGAGGGGTAAAGTAGTTCACAGGTCCCGAGTCTCTACCTCCACCATCCCTCACCTCTCATCTTTAGCTAGCTGCCTAACAAGTGTATTATTCCTATATCATATTTGTACGGATAATAGGGAAATTAAAATAAACAAAATATCAGGTTATTGAAAAACAGAATTTCAGAGGGAAAGAGTTGCACAATTACCTGGGTACATGGTACATGGTCTTTTCAGGTGGCCCGTGATAAAAAACCCACCTGCCAATGCAGGAGACATGAGAGATGTGGGTTCAATCCCTGGGTCAGGAAGATCCTCTGGAGAAGGGCATGACATTCCACTCCAGTATTCTTGCCTGAAAATCACATGGACAGAGGAGCCTGGAAGGCTACAGTTCATGGGGTCACAGAGTTGGACTTAGAAGTGACTTAGTATGCACACACACAGGGTACATGGGTCGAATCAAAAATATACTGTGAGATATATATTATTTCACCATATATAGTATGAGATACCCTGTCTTCTCTTTCCTGCTGCTGCTGCTGCTGCTGCTAAGTCACTTCAGTCGTGTCCGACTCTGTGCAACCCCATAGACGGCAGCCCACCAGGCTCCCCCATCCCTGGGATTCTCCAGGCAAGAACACTGGAGTGGGTTGCCATTTCCTTTTCCAATGCATGAAAGTGAAGTTGCTCAGTCGTATCCAGCTCTTTGCGACCCCATGGACTGCAGCCTACCAGGCTCCTCCATCCATGGGATTTTCCAGGCAAGAGTACTGGAGTGGGTTGCCATTGCCTTCCCCACTTCTCTTTCCTATTGGATTATAAATGCCCAGAAAGAGAAAACTATATCTCATCTACCTTGATTTTTTCCTTGGATCCTTCTGTACAGCATTTCTCAATAAATATTTGTTAAATAATTGAAGTCCTAAGAGAAGAAGCTCTCTTCAAGTTATCTTCAAGAGAAGTTACAAACAAAAGTGCTTTTTAAAGAAAAAATAATTAACTAGAAAACATATTTAGGAAATCCATCAATCTATGAAAAACCATTAAGCATTATTTAGAAATTGCTTAACTACCCTCATGTAGAAATACTCTCAAGGACACCAAAAATAAAAATAAAATATGAAGGACTATTATTGAGGAAGGATAAATAAAGATAACATAAAGGAAACCAAAATAAATAACCACCACTATATAAAAGAACACAAAGTGGATAGACATGGGACTCAAGTGCTATAAATAGTGGTTATCAAAATTATTATGGACCCAAAAGGATTTTCTTTAAATGTAAACCAATTTGCTGCTATTTTCCATATAAAAACTAAAAGCAAGAATTTAAAGCATTCATTTAGATTCAAATTTACAGTAAAAATTAATTTCATGCTAATAGTAATATTTATTTTGAGGAAATAAAACTACATTTATCAAAACAAAAACTAAGTAAGAAAAGTTACACTGTTTGACTTTTTTTTCAAATCTCTTTAATTTCTGGTTTTATAGAGGTCAGCTGGATTCTCACTGCTTATGCATTCACTCTGTTGAGATTCCACATGTCAAGAAGCCTCTGGAAAATTCCACATTATAATCCTGAAAAGACAGAGAGAAAGGCCAACAATTTGATTATGAAAATAGTTTTGACTTCATCACTGGTCCTCTGTAGGATGTGGGGACCCCAGGGTCACTGGTCCACACTTTGAGAATCTCTGACCTTGGAAATCTGAGAGAGAGCAATAAGATTGGAAGAGTAAGAGAAACTTTAATGAGACATGTTTTGAAGTGTCTATATTGGATGAATTTAGGTTTAAAGACTTGGATTTGAGACTTCATGAGTCATTTAAACCTTTCTACATTTCGGTTTCATTGTCTGCTGTATGCAAATTTGCTATGAGAATGCAATGTGGTAACATATATATATAGGCTTTGTGAAATATAAAGCTTTTTATACCCACTATTATTTTTCTTTAGCAGAACATTGAATTGGGATCCAAAGGATGGATAATTAGCATGAAGATGTCTAGATCAGAGAGAGTGGGAATGTTCCATTTTAGTACTGTGTCTGATGATCACCTTAATCATCATGGCACTTGCCTTTCTGAAATATTTGACACTATCCATCAGTTTCTCTCTGTTTAAACACACTCTTCATTGGATTATCCATCAAAATATTGCTTCTCATTTTTTTACCTGGCCAGTTTTCTTCAGTCAACTCTGGTGGCTCCACCTGTTCTTTCTAAGCAACACTGTTGACCTTCCCCAGGGCATTGGCCTTATCCCTCCTCTCCATTCCATTTGTGCTACTCCCTAAAAAATCTCATCCCATGTCTTGGCCTTAAATAGCATCTTTATGCTGGTGAATCCCAAATTTGCATATCTGGGCTTGAATAACCGGCTTCCTATTTTGCATATCTACTTAGATGGCCAACGAGGGGCTCATACTTCACAGGTCCAAAAGCAAATCCTATCTCCACCTTACTGACCAATCTCCTATTCCTGATTCCCTTCCTTGTTCCCATAGCATACAGGATTCCTTGACCTTCCAACGCAACAACAGGCTGCTTCCTCAAGTCCTTTTTACAGCTCTTCTCTACCTGCATGTTCTCCCTCCAAACACACTGGTGGCTCCCTTATTATTTAAGTTTGGTTCTGCAGTCACTTTCTCAGTCATATCTGTTTAAAAACTGCAAGCATATTAAAATTTGCAAATTCATGTTCACTTCTCTTTCCTGCCACATTCTATCCTATATATTATCTATATAAGTTTACAAACATCTTTATAAGTTAGAAACTTGAAGGTTTATATGTAGGGAACTTACTGCACTACTCTGTAGATTAACCCTCTTCCAGTCAGGCTCAGCTTACACTTACCATGTTTTCCTCCTCCCATTTATCCCTGGTAAAGAATCTGCATGCATTGCAGGAGACCCAGGTTCGATCCCTGGGTCAGGAAGATCCCTGGAGAAGGGAATGGCTACCCACTCCATTATTCTTGCCTGGGAAATCCCAAGGACAGAGGAGCCCAGCTGGCTACATTTCATAAGAACACAACTGAGCGACTAAGCACACGCACTCATTATAGATAATATATAAGATAGAAAATGTCAGGAAAGAGTAGCGAACATAGATTTGCAAATTTTAATAAGCTTGCAGCTTTTAAAAGCATTCTTTATTGGATTATCCATCAGAATACTGCTCCTCATTTTCTTACCTGACCACACTTCTTCAGTTATCTTTGAATGAAGAAGATGGCTTACACTTTCCATCAACCTCAGGCAGGAGTGAAAGTGCAGCTGGCCCTTCGCCTCCTATTGCCGATGGTCCTTCAGCTCTGCTATCTCCCACCTCCTCACCCTCCACCAGTCAGTAACTCTTCTTGCCTGTTCACTCAATGCCAGCCCTTAAGTGTCAGTTGTGGGACTATACTACTGTACTATTCAAAGTACTGTACTGTAAGATTAAACATGTTTTCTTTATTCTTTGTGTTTGTTTTTATGTATTATTTGTGTGAAAAGTATTATTATATATTAATATAAACCTATTACAGTTCAGTACTATATAGCCTATTGTGTTAGTTGGGTATCTAGGCTAACTTTGTTGAAAAGTGAAAAGTGTTAGTTGCTCAGTGGTGTCCAATTCTTTGCGACTCCATGGACTGTAGCCCACCAGGCTCCTCTGTCCATGGAATTCTCCAGGCAAGAATGCTGAAGTGAGTAGCCATCCCCTTCTCCAGGGGATCTTACCAACCCAGGGATTGAACCTGGGTCTCCTGCACTGCAAGCAGATTCTTTACTGTCTGAGCCACCAGGTCAGCCAAAATTTAGGAACAAATTGGACCCACAAATGCACTCTCAGAACAAAACTCGTTCGTATGCAGCAGACATACTGTAGATGGAAATGTGTTCTTGACAACAATCAAAGGTAACCTCGGAAAAGGCTTTGCTGGGATGCTGGGAGGGTCTTTTTCCATGAAGACTGCTCAAAATTGAGAGGCATTTTTCAGCCATTGTTAAGTTAGTAAGTAAGCTATCTGGAGGCAGAGAGTATATGTACTGACTTCTCTGTTTTCCCAGTTCTGTGTTTTGTGATATATGAATATAAATTCCAGCTCAAAAACAAATCCCTCATCAGTGAATATGCACCCATCCTGTTACCTAGAATATATCAATACATATCAAAATTGCATTTTATAGGCCTGTTTTTATGTACTATAAGTAATAGACTGAGAGGGCCTGAATGGAATAGAGATTGAGGAGGATTTGAATTATCTTCTGTGGTTGTTAGTAAGTTATTTTTTAAGTTATATTTTGGCTTTAACAATTTGCTGAAAGTAATGTTAGAATTAGGTTTCAGTTTTTTTTAAATGTCTTGATGGTTACCACACCATTACAAAGTATTTCCCGGTCCTCAATAAAGATAAAATTTTCAACAAGAGAAAAGCCTGTAGAGCCAAGTTTTGGAGGTTAAAAACTCAGTAATGAATGTTCTTGTTCTTGTGGGTTATCTCAGATCCTTAGCATTATTTTAATGTCATTTTTAATGTGAATTTCCATGCTATTTTAATTCATTAGTCATGGGCTATCATTTTTTGAAGTAATTACTGTAATATCATCAAATGACATAATTATAGTAAATACTTTGATGTAATTACCATAAATATGGAAAGAGACACCCGAAGGTGTAATAATGTCACAAACTAAGATATTTATGATGTGTAAAGACAATTTATGATGACATTTATGACATGTAATAACATCACAGAGTTCTATGTTTATGTTGTATAAAGAATAATGATATAAATAGAATGTAAAATTACATCATGTAGACTATTTTATAAATAGTATAGAAACTTGAGAGCTCCATAAGGCTTCAGGTTCAGATTAATAGATCACTGCCACTTTTTGGCATTCTTCCTCCTAAACGCTAATAAGTGACTCTTATTTTATTAAGGGTAAAAACATTCTCCTTAAAAGTAAAGACACAAAGCAGAAACACAAAAGTAAGAAACCATTTAGGGCTTTAAAAATATTCATTTGAAGAGTCAAAAAGAAGCTGTGTAGAAAAAAATGTCAATAATTGGTCCGTATTGTCAACTGAAACTATCAGGTCATATAAGTATTTTCTTTAAAAGGAGACAGTTTGACCATTTGGCACTTACCAGAGCACTGTGTGTGTGTGTGTGTGTGTGTGTGTGTGTGTGTGGTTAGTTGCTCAGTCGAGTCTGATTCTTTATGTCCCCACGGACTGTAGCTCACCAGGCTTCTCTGTCCATGAGATTATTCAGACAAGAATACTGGAGTGGGTTACCACTTCCTACTGCAGGAAATCTTCCCAACTCAGGGATCAAACCCATGTCTCTTGTGTCTCTTACACTGCAAGTAGATTCTTTACCTCTGTGTCACCTGGGAAGCACCACCAAAGCAGAAACCTATTTAATGAAAAGCTTTCTTCTCCTGTTATATTATTGTTTTATGTCAATGAAGAAATAACTTTGCATGTCTACCTTCTGCAAAAATAGACTTTAAGGAAAAAGGAAAGACAGCAATCTTGAAACAAAGTCTAATTTTGTAAACTTTTTAAATTCTTGTTAGACTGAGGCAGACATGTATCTTAAAAATAATTCCTACTGCAAGGTTGTAGCTGAGAGTGAGAAATATTATGAACATCAATGAGTTTATTTATGATATCATTAGTGGTCAGTATCTTTATGATATCAAGAGAAACAATGTTAGAAGATAATCTTTTCCCAATGGATTAGTCAAAAGATTTATTTTGGAGCATTCTCTTGGTCTGATCACATCTTGAGCCTGGAGTTTAGTAGTCTGAGATAGTCATTCTCCCTTCTATTCTCTAGTGCAGTTTCAAGACTCTTCCAACTCTGAAGCCTTAGCATGCCTCCTGGCTTTGATAGTGTTGTAGGGTATGGTCCTTTTCCCTCCATGTACACATCATTCCAGGTGACCACAGTAATAGTTTTTTCAATCATTTTGCCACATTTCATGGTGGGCTGGCATAGCTCCATTCACTGTTAACAAGTGAATTATTCTTGTTTTTTTGTTTGCAAAACCAATGCAACCTAACAGTAAATCCACAGATTCCTATTTCCTTGAAGGTTTATTGCTTACAATCACTTCTGATCCCAGTTTCTGCGTTGGCACATGCATGTGTGTTCTGTCGTGTTCAACCTTTTGCGACTCCATGGACTGCAAGGCTTCTCTGTCCTTGGGAGTCTCCAAGCAAGAATACTGGAGTGGGGTGTCATTTCCTCCTCCTGGGGTCTTCCTGACCCAGGGTTCAAATCCACATCTTCTGTGCTTCCTGCATTGGAAGGTGGATTCTTTACCACTGAGCCACCTGGGAAGCTCTTCTACATTGGTAAATGTTCTTAATTGCAAACAACGGAATCTATTCCAGCTACTTTAAACACTAAGCAAATTTATCAAGTCATACTCTGGAGTTCACATAATCTGCCTAACGTCCAATCAATTAGACTCAGAAGCTCTACATCAGGAAGAAAATCCAAATATACCACTGGAACGCTTGCAGGCATAATACCACTTCCACTGACATAGGTACCCCTTCCCTGGGAAGATGAGCATAGACACTTGGAAAGTTAATCTCGACCTCTGTCCCTGCTGCATCTATAGCTCAATGTCCTGTGCTCCTGTGCCATCTTCTTCTACATGCGTGCTAAGTCACTCAGTCGTGTCTGACTCTTTGTGACCCTACGGACTGTAGCCAGCCAGGCTCCTCTGTCCATGGGATTCTCTGGGTAAGACTGCTGGAATGGGTTGCCAGGGGATCTTCCCAACCCAGGGATGGAATCCGTGTCTCTAATGTCTCCTGCACTGGCAGGCGGGTTTTCTACCACTAGCACCATGTGGGACGTCCTTTTATATTTCTACACAGGTCAGCAAAATGAACGCTGCACGCCTTATTCCTCAGGGTTCCCTCTGCTATAGGGAAGTCATCATCTTGGTTCCATCTTATTGTTGGGACTGTGTCTCACCTGCAAAGGGGACAGAAAGATGAAGTCCTAGGCTTGAACTTGAAGAAGACAGAATTATAATGCAAAAAGCTACCTTAAAATATAGAAATGGTTTTCAAAAGTTTCAGGGCTGACATAAACTTCATCTATGACCACTACATCTGGAAACTACTCCATGGGACCTTAGGTTTAGAAAACACATGGAGATATTCTTAAACTGTTCCCAACCATCTCATTCAAGGTTTACTCTTGGATTAAATCACAAAAGCACCTGTATGCTTTGGAGTTCATTCCAGTAAGTCTCAGTGACTAGAATCCGGGTGTGGTGATGGAGATGAATATGTAAATAGACCAGTGTCTGAATGTGTCTTAGATGTGGAAGTAAAACACTATCCTAAACTAAATGCTGTTGTACTTTATGAAGTTTCTTCTGTCAATATGCTCCTGATATTAATTTAAAATGCTACCATATGACTTAGGAGTTCCACTCCAGGGTATATATCCAAAATAAAAACAAAAACACTGATTCAGAAAGATGCATGCAGCCCAATATTTACAGAAGGATTATTTACAATTGCCAGGATATGGAAGCAACCTAAATATCCATTGACAGATAAGTGGATAGAGATTATATATAAAGATACTGTGCTTAATCACTCAGTCGTGTCTGACTCTTTGCAATGCCATGGACTATAGCCTGCCAGGCTTCTCTGGCTATGGGACTTCTCCAGGCAAGAATACTTAAGTGGGTTGCCATGCCCTCCTCTAGGGGATCTTCCTAACCCAGGGACAGAACCCAGGTTTCCTCCATTGCAGGCAGATTCTTTACCATCTGAGCCACTAGGGAAGCCTATATATATATATATATATATATATATATATATATACACACACACACACACTCACAAACAATGGATTACTACTCAGTCATAAGAAATAATGAAACTTTGCCATTGCAGCAACATGGATGGCCTGAGAGGGCGTTATGCTTAGTGAAATAAGTCAGACAGTGAAAGACAAATGCTGTATATCATTTATATGTGGAATCTAAAAAAATGCAACCAAAAAAAACCCAACCCTGAAATAGAAAAAGAAGCAGACTCCACAACTACAGAGAACAAGCCACTGATTACCGGGGAGGGGGAGGGAGGAGCAATATTGAGGTGGGGTAGGTAGGACAACCTCTTGGATATCAGATAGGCTCAAGGATGTGTCCTGTAACGGGGGGAATATAGTCAATATTTTGTAATAACTGTAAATGGAAAGTAGACTTTAAAATTGTATAACAAAATTGAAAAAATTAAAAATAAATAGGTAAATGTATTTGATTTCTACTAAATTATTAGGGGTCACCACAACATATCTGCCACACAATGACTGATTTTTCTGTAATGAATTCAGCCAGTTTCTCAAAACTGTTTGGACTAGCAGGAGAGTCGGCACCAGCCCGTCACTGGAGTAGTCCTAAACATTGGATTTACTCTCTCTGGTCAACGATTTTCATTTTGGTCACAGTGACTCAGTGACTCAGTTAAGATACATACTTGTCCATATTCAGCTGCAGACTCTGTTTCCAGGTAAAGTGGCTCGCTCCTTTAGCTCAAATTTTAAGTAGTTTTCCCTAAAGAAAAGCTCACATCACAATTCTGCATCCTGAGCATTCTGACAGTTTGAAACACAAAGCAGAAAGAAAAAATAAAACACAAAACTTATAGGATTTTCCCGAGGTTTGGGGTTGGAGTAAATCATTAAAATCTACCAGAAATGTAGTCTACCATTGTGAAAAACACAAGACCTACTTTGATAAAACTAGGCTAAGAAACTGAGGGGGAAAGTCAAAATAATCTCTTTCTAAAGTATTGAGAAGCTGCTGCTGCTGCTAAGTCGCTTCAGTCGTGTCCGACTCTGTGCGACCCCATAGACTGCAGCCCACCAAGCTCCCTCGTCCCTGGGATTCTCCAGGCAAGAACACTGGAGTGGGTTGCCATTTCCTTCTCCAATGCATGAAAGTGAAAAGTGAGAGTAAAGTCGCTCAGTCTGTTCGACTCTTCGCGCCCCATGGACTGCAGCCTTCCAGGCTCCTCCGCCCATGGGATTTTCCAGGCAAGAGTACTGGAGTGGGGTGCTATTGCCTTCTCCATTGAGAAGCTAATAGCAGACTATTTCAGAATGTATATATTGAGCAAAGAGATAACATAAAGAATTTGCAAATAAAATTGGAGAGTACAAAAAAGTTGGATTTTTAGAGATTTCTAGTTTTTTACAGCAAAATATGCTCAACGGTCTTTTGGACTCTGGGAGAAGGCAAGGGTGGGATGATCTGAGAGAATAGCATTGAAACATGTATATTATCATATGTGAAACAGATTGCCAGTCCAGGTTCATGCGTGTGCTCAGGGCTGGTGCACTGGGATGACCCAGAGAGATGGGATGGGGAGGGAGGTGGGAAGGGGGTTTAGGGTGGGGAACACATGTAAACCCATGGCTGATTCATGTCAATGTATGGCAAAACCACTACAATATTGTAAAGTAATTAACCTCCAATTAAATTAATTAAAAAAATAAATAAAACTTATTCATCTTATCCCCCTCCCCTCCAAAAAAATCTCCTACTAATGTTCCCAGGACAGATGCGAAAAGTGATTCAATCTCAATTTCAGCTTTGTTTTACTCTATGCCTTTTTTTTAAACCACATTACATCAATAGTTTCTTAATCACTAGAATTACTTGCCATTTAAAACCTAAGTAGTGTAATTGTAACCAGCTCATTTATTTTCCATTTTATCCCATTTTAAGTTAGTTTTATAGCACCCAACTGTTTTGGAGTTTTGATTGAAAGCTCCACTTTCTTTAGACCATCTTTAATTAAAAGATATCTGAATGGGAAGACTTTATGAATAGGTTAGTTAGGACACTCTGCATGTGTGTATCTGTGTGTGTGCTCAGTCATGTTCAACTCTTTGTGACCCCATGGACCGTAGCCCTCCAGCCTCCTCTGTCCATGGGATTTTCCAGGCAAGAATACTGAAGTAGGTTGCCATTTCCTTCTCCAGGAGATCTCCTCCACCCTGGGGTCAAACCTGTGTCTCCTGCATCTCCTGTGTTGCAGGCAGATTCTTTATCTCTTAAGCCATTGGGACATTTAGGTAGGACAATGGATGCTGCCAAATGTGAGCATCAAGTATCAGGGGTGCTTCAAAAAGGCATTAAACAGTCCACAATGGTCAGTGGTTTTAGAACCTGTGAGTTCTGAGCCTGACTTCATTCCTGCCTGACTTCATTCCTGCCCTTGACAAATAATTTAACCCTTCTCACTTCTGTTTTTATCATCTATTGAATTAAGAACTGTAGAACAGTATGCTTGTCAAGTCACCATGCTATGACAAGGGATATGTTTGAAACTCGTAGAAAGTGTTCTGTCCATCTCCTCGGCAAAATGGAACAAGCCCCTATTGTGTTTTAAGAGTGAACTCAATTGCCTGATTTATGCTGTCACATGTTTGCAAAGAGTGTAAATTGATTTTCACTCCAAACAGACTGAAAAGCCAAAGTGCTTGCCAAACTCGAAATCACTAACCTGTCTGGAAAAGCTCACCCAAGCCCATGGAATCTGAGGGACTATAAATGTTTAAATCAGATGTTTGGAGAAAGTGACTCCAGCCAGAATTATTCCACAGAGGCAAGCGAATTGTAAGCTACACAAACAAACAAACAATCTTCCAAGAAGACAACGGTCAGATTTTCTCCAAATTGATTAACTTTCAGTACAACCAAACTGAAGAAGCTTCACACACATTTGTTCTGAGAAAGCTAATTTCTCAAGGCAGATCTGCATTTACAAAGTCTAATATTTTTTAAAAGGAGGGAGCAACTAAAAAGCTTAGTTGATTTAGCGGTAGATCTGGAAGTTTCTGAGAGTTGGGAAAAAACTCAGTAACATGATGTACTGTTTCACTGCATTTGAACATTGTGGCCAAGAACTTAATCTTAGCTTTGGACGATCCTGGGATTGAAATCCAGTTCCATGTCTTAATAATCTGTGCTTACCTTCATCATAGGGCTGCTGTGAGGGTTAACAAGGCAAGGTCTGGAGTGAGATACACATGGTAAATGGCGTGTGTGTGCTCAGTTGCTAAGCTGCATCCGACTCTTTGCAACCCCATGGATTGTAGCCTGCCTGTATCCTCTATCCATGGGATTTCCCAGACAAGAATTCTGGAGTGAGTTGCCATTTCCTACTCCAGGATGAGTATTGATCAAATCCACTGAATCACTTCATTCTTAAGGATATTTTTAATGAGAAAGATGTAAATATGCTCCATAATTTTCTAGAGTGACCCACCATCCAGGTTTGTCCAAGACTGAGATTTTTCAAGGATATGGGACTTTTGAAACTAAGTGGAGGAAAGTCCTTGGCAAACAGGGATGGTTGTCCCCATAGCTGTCATAAGCAGTTACTAAGTCATCAATTCAGTTCAGCCTCTCAGTCGTGTTCGACTCTTTGCAACCCCATGGACTGTGGTACGACAGGCCTCCCTGTTATCACCAACTCCCAGAGTTTACTCAAACTCATGTCCATTGAGTGGTGATGCCATCCAACCATCTCATCCTCTGTTATTCCCTTCTCCTCCTGCCTTCAATCTTTCCCAGCATCAAGGTCTTTTCAAATGAGTCAGTGCTTCGAATCAGGTGACCAAAGTACTGGGGTTTCAGCTTCAGCATCAGTCCTTCCAATGAACATTCAGGACTGATTTCTTTAGGATGAACTGGTTGGATCTCCTTGCAGTCCAAGGGATTCTCAAGAGTCTTCTCCAACACCACAATTCAAAACCATCAATTCTTCAGAACTCAGCTTTCTTTATAGTCCAACTCTCACATGCATACATGACCACTGGAAAACCCATAAGTTTGACTAGATGGACCTTTGTTGGTAAAGTAATGTCTCTGCTTTTTAATATGCTATCCAGGTTGGTCATAACTTTTCTTCCAAGGAGCAAGTGTCTTTTAATTTCATGGCTGCACTCACCATCTGCAGTGATTTTGGAGCCCCCCAAAAATAAAGGATGTCACTGTTTCCATTGTTTCCCCATCTATTTGCCATGAAATGATGGGACCGGATGCCATGATCTTAGTTTTCTGAATGGTGAGTTTTAAAGCCAACATTTTCACTCTCCTCTTTCACTTTCATCAAGAGGCTCTTTAGTTCTTCACTTCTGCCATAAGGGTGGTATCATCTGTATATCTGAGGTTATTGATATTTCTTCTGGCAATCATGATTCCAGCTATGCTTCATCCAGTCCAGCATTTCTCATGATGTACTCTGCATATAAATTAATAAGCAGGGTGACAATATACAGTCTTGATGTACTCCTTTTCCTATTTGGAACCAGTGTGCTGTTTCATTTCCAGTTCTAACTGTTGCTTCCTGACCTGCATACAGATTTCTCAAAAAGCAGGTCAGGTGGTCTGGTATTCCCATCTCTTTCAGAATTTTCTACAGTTTATTGTGGTCCATGCAGTCAAAGGCTTTGGCATAGTCAATAAGGCAGAAGTGTATATTTTTCTGGAATTTTTTGCTTTTTCGATGATTCAATGGATGTTAGCAATTTGATCTCTAGTTCCTCAGCCTTTTCTAAATCCAGCTTGAACATCTGGAAGTTTATGGTTCAGGTACTGTTGAAGCCTGGCTTGGAGAATTTTGAGCATTACTTTACTAGTGTGTGAGATGAGTGCAATTGTGCAGTAGTTTGAACATTCTTTGGCGTTGCCTTTCTTTGGGATTGGAATGAAAACTGACCTTTTCCAGTCCTGTGACCACTGCTGAGTTTTCCAAATTTGCTGGCATATTGACTGTAGCACTTTCACAGCATCATCTTTTAGGAGTTGAAATAGCTCTACTGGAATTCCATCACCTCCACTAGCTTTGTTTGTAGTGATGCTTCCTAAGGCCCACTTGACTTTGCATTTCAGGATATTTGGCTCTAGATTGGTGATCACACCATCGTGATGATCTGGGTCATGAAGATCTTTTTTATTGAGACATAGTGAGTTAATATTGTGCCAAAAGTTAGAATCAAAGGAATCAAAACTCACTGTATGCTTTTCATTTGACCATTTAGCCCACAGCGTCATAAACATGATACAACCACAAGTGCAGTACTCTCCTGCATTTAATTATTCAACAAATGAAATGAATAAAGAAGGAAACAGATATTTCCACAAAAATTTTTATGTGCACAGTGTACCTGAAATGATAAATACATAAGTGCATACAGGAGATTCTGTGGTAAGAAATGCAAAGAAGATAGGTATAAGGTACAGTTGAGAACAAATTTTGGTTTCTTTCACAGCTCATAGTGTTAATATTTGCTCTTGTCTGCTTCACTCAATAGATTGCAAACTTTTATATCAAGATATGTGTATGTCTTCTTCACAGATAAGTCTACAGTATCTACAAGAGTGCCATGTAAAAGCCACCCTGTAAACATTTATTAGGCTTTCCTGGTGGCTCAGGGAAAATATGATGAAAAATCTGCCTGTAATGCAGGACACCTGAGTTCAATCCTTGGACTGGGAAAATCCCTTAAAGAAGGGAATAGCAACCCACTCCAGTATGCTCTACTGGAGAATCCTATGGTCAGAGGAGCCTGGTGGGCTACAAAGAGTCACAAAGAGTCAGACATGACTGAACAAATAACACTTTCACTTTTCCACAGACACTTATTAAATAAATTATAATGTGACATTGAAAGTATGCTCCTGCAACACTTTATGATGGCATAGCATCATTAACTTATTACTTACCAAGAGATATGTTGAGATCTGAAGCATGTCCAGATCAAGATATTTGTCTGGCAACAGACACACACATGCATGAATATATAATGTGTATATCTGTGTGTGTGTGTGTGTGTGTGTGTGTGTGTGTGTGTGTAGGTCAAGGAAGAATATGAGCTAAAAATAATGATTTGAGTATTTTCAGTATAGAGTAGATTTGTGAACTTATTTTCAGACATCCTCAATGGTTAAATATAGATAAAATAATAGAGTGATTGAAATAAGTCTCTTTTAAAAATAAGCTTTAAGGTTTAGAACGATTTTTTTACATTTACAGAAAAATAGTCTCTTAACTTTATTCATATTCCCTTAGTCTTTGTTCCTAATGCCCCCCTTTTTCTTCTGTTTTAGGATCCCATCCAGGAAACCACATTTTAGGTGTCTGATCTTTTGATCCTCTTAGCTATGGCAGTTTCTCAGAATTTCTTTGTTTTAATGACCTTGATAATTTTGAGAAATACTGTACAGGTATTTGGTAGCATATCCCTTTATTGAAATTTGTCTGCTTAGCTCCTGATTAAACTGGGGCTATGTGTTTTGGGGAGAATGACCATATGCTTAAAGTGTTATTTTCATCACATCACATCATATCAAGATACATACTACCAACATAATTTATCACTATTGATATTGATCCTGATTACTCACAAAGAGTAGAGATTTCTCCAGTATACATACATTTAAAAATTGAGACCATACTACACATAAACATTTTCCTTAAAACTATTTCCTCAAGAAAATTAATTGAAATGAAAGTGAAAGTTTTGCTGAACAGAGATTTTTTTTCCCATTGGGGTATAGTTGCTTTACATTTTTTTGTTAGTTTCTGTCATACAGCAAAGTGAATTAAACACATGTATACATATGTCCCTTCTTCCTTGGATTTCCTCCCCCTTAGGTCACAGAGCATTGAATGGAGATCCCTGTGCTATACAGTCTGTTCTCATTAGTTATCTGTTTTATCCATAGTAGTAATATTTGTCAATCCCAATCTCCCAATCCATCCCATTCCCTTGCTTCCCCTTTGGTATCCACACATTTGTTCTCTACATCTGTGCCTCAAATTTCTGCTTGGTAAATAAGTTCATTATATCATTTTTCTAGATTCTACACATATGCATTACTAAATAATACTTTTTTTCTCTTTGTGACTTGCTTCATTTGTATGAGAATCTTTAGGTCCATAAATGTCTCAACACATGACTCAATTTCACTCCTTTATATGACTGAATAATATTCCATTGTATAAATGTAGCATGTTTTCTTTATCCATCTCTCTGTTGAATTTTTTTCTATGAAGCATTTGCTTACTGGACTTTTCTTGTTAGAGCTGTAAACTTTTACTCTTTAAGCTCTTCCTTTTGTTAGTGTTGTAAATTGCAGAACAGTCTAGCCCCAGTGTATCCACTCTGAGTAGGAGAATCAATCAAGATGCCCTAAAAAATCTTGGCAAAGAGATAAATGCTTATTTTGCAGAGGCAAATCATTGTATTTTCCCAGATATTTAAACCATAAGTGGAGTAACACTGAGGTAAGAAATACTAATAGCTGATTCCGTGAGGGCAGAGCTCCCAAGAAATTGTTCATTAATCTAGCTATCTAGTTCCCCAAAGCTTTTCTAATTACTAGCCTTCTGATCCCAGTTTTTACTTCCTCTTTGATTTTGTGACCTATGCTATTATCTTTCTATTAACCTTTTTTCCTTAAGCTTTGATAGCATTTGTTCCTGTTGCTTACTATGAAAAATCATTAACTGATAGAGTTTTTTTTTAATAATGATGAAAAACTTAAAAATTAGCAGCACTATTTTCAACTACAATTTCATCTTTAAACAAATTCTATCTCTGCCTTTCTCAGCTTGTGAAAATTGCCTCCCACTTCCTATCCTTCCTTCATTCTTGTTAGCTGAGCTATTGTTTTTGTGTTTTATAAAACCATAAACCATAAACCATGGTTTATGATCGCAGTGATCAGGAGGGCTTAGTTAAACTGGGTAACAAGCAACCACAAATCTTAACAGCTCAACAGAATGTTTCCCCCTTACTCATGGTGTCCGTTCATCATGGGTCAACTGGAAGCTCTGCTCCATCTCTTTATTCAAGGATAGGGTGTCCAAATTCCCGACAGACATGAATCTTCAGGATGAGAGAAAAATAAATCAGGAGTCTTGTGGATTCTTATGAATTCCCCCAAACCATAAGTTATTCTGTGTGTTTCATCATACTCTACATATTTTAAAATCGCAATAAGTAGTGTCAATAAAAAGTAAATAATTTTTTATGATGTGGTTATACTAAAACTTTCAGAGGTTTTCTTTAAAAAGAAAAAAAAGATTCTGATAATGGGCATAAATTCCTTTTGGGTGGGATGATCATGTTCAAAAATTAGATAGTGATATTGTTTACACAATTCTGTGACTAAATGAAAAATCATTGACTTGTACACTTTAAAGAGGTGAATTTTATGGTTCATAAATTACATCTCTATAAAACTGTTATAAAAGAGAGAAAGCAGGTAATATTAAAAAGTTAGTTTATTGCTATTATGAATCAATATATTATAAAAATATTTTATTTCTCCCCATATATAAATACATATAATGTGCTCATGCTCAGTTGCTTCAGTCATGTCTTACTCTATGTGACCCTATGGATTGTAGCCTGGCAGGCTCCTCTGTCCATGGGATTCTCCAAGGCAAGAATACTGGAGTGGGTTGCCATGCCCTCCTCCAGGGGATCTTCCCAATCGAGGAATCAAATCTGTGGCATCTCCTAAGAAAATAGATATCATATAATCTTATATAGAATAGATATGATATATTATCATATATAATATAATACATATATTATATATTCTAATATATGATGTTAGAGGGAAACTTTATTTATACTGCAGGTTTAGCATCAGACCACCACAATAAAGCAAATATCTCAATAAAATGATTCTCATGAATTTTTGGGGGTTCTCAGTGCACACAGAAGTTATTTTATACTATACTATTGTCTATTAAATAAAAAGTAGCATATATCTTTAAAAAGTATATATCTTAATTAAAGAATTTTTATAATCACAAAATGCTACCATCATCTGAACCTTCAGTGAGTCCTCATCTTTTTGCTGGTGAAGGGTTTGAAATATTATAAGATTTACCAAAATGTAACACAAAGACATGAAGTGTGCAAATGGTCTTAGAAAAATGGCACCTATAGTCTGGCTCAAGGCAGGGTTACCACAAGCCTTCTTTTGTAAAAAATCATTATATGTGCAAAGTGCAATAAAATGAAGTACAATAGAATGAGGTTTGTCTGTATATTTAATATAGTCTGTATAATATATAACATATATATTAATACATATAATATTTTATACTATATTGGTTCATAATAGTAACAAGCTATACTTTTTTTGGCCTTACCTTGTAGCTCAATCGGTAAAGAATCTGCCTGCAATGCAGGAGACCTGGGTTCAATCCCTGGGTTGGGAAGATCCCCTGGAGAAGGGATAGCCACCCACTCCAGCATCCTTGCCTGGAAAATCTCATGGACAGAGGAGCCTGGTGAGCAGCAGTCCATGGGGTTGCAAAGAGTTGGGCATTGTTGAACAACGAAAACATACTTACCTACTTACTTATACTTTTATTATATATGATAATATATACTTGGAAGCATATTTATTATAAGTTATATGTAGCATATAATAAATATATATACACATATACAGAAATGACTTGTGAAAACTATATTTACTTGATATTGACATTTGGTAATATTAAGTATTAAAAAGAGTGATCATTAATACAATAGAAGTACCAAAGAAAAATCATTTATATAATTGACCATAAGTGAAAAACTTGACTTAAAGCTCAACATTCAGAAAACGAAGATCATAACATCTGGTCCCATCACTTCATGGCAAATAGATGGGGAAACAGTGGAAACAGTGTCAGAGTTTATATTGTTGGGCTCCAAAATCACTGCAGATGGTGACTGCAGCCATGAAATTAAAAGACACTTACTCCTTGGAAGGAAAGTTATGACCAACCTAGACAGCATATTGAAAAGCAGAGACATTACTTTGCCAACAAAGGTCCGTCTAGTCAAGGTGATGGTTTTTCCAGTGGTCATGTATGGATGTGAGAGTTGGACTGTGAAGAAAGCTGAGCACTGAAGAATTGATGTTTTTGAACTGTGGTGTTGGAGAAGACTCTTGAGAATCCCTTGGACTGCAAGGAGATCCATCCAGTCCATTCTAAAGATCAGTCCTGGTATTTCTTTGGAAGGAATGATGCTCAAGCTGAAATTCCAGTACTTTGGCCAACTCATGCGAAGAGTTGACTCATTGGAAATACTCTGATGCTGGGAGGGATTGGGGGCAGGAGGAGAAGGGGACAAGAGAGAATGAGATGGCTGGATGACATCACCGACTCGATGGACGTGAGTTTGAGTGAACTCTGGGAGTTGGTGATGGACAGAGAGGCCTGGCATGTTGCAATTCATGGGGTCGCAAAGAGTCGGACATGACTGAGCAATTAAACTGAGCTGAACTGAACTGAAGACAGATAAGATCCTTGCCACACATTACTTTTTGGTGTTGATTTGAGACCTGATAGTTTTGGATGAATGAGCCTTCTTATTTGCGAATCCTGGCACACATTAAGGAATCGATCATTTATGAGTGCTGACACACACCAGTACCTCAAATTACCTTTTGTTACCGTTCAGGTGACTCCCTACCACACCATGGACTTTGATTCCCAATATCTCCCCTCCTCTTTGAGTCTCTCTAATTGCTCCAATTTCCCTCGGTACTCTGAAATTCCAAGAGCATCTTTTTTTCTAGTATCATTCAATATCAGATATTCTCTATCTTGCTTGATGCAAACATGCTTACATTTAATGTAATTCCCTACATACATTGTTAGGTTTTTGTCTACCATCTTACTACTTTTAAGCTACATTTATGGTTCATCTCTATATATTATTTCCTCTCCCTTTGGATTAATTAACAGAAAGCTTGTAATCTGTATTTCCATCTGTTAATTTGCTAGTTATAGTTAGTTATCTGTTTATTATTATTTGTATTTTCTTTTTCCTGGTTGACTTCCCTGGTGGCTCAGATGGTAAACTGTCTGTCTACAGTATGGAAGACCTGGGTTCAATCCCTGGGTTGGGAAGATCCTCTGGAGAAGGAAATGGCAACCCACTCTAGTACTCTTGCCTGGAAAATCCCACAGACAGAGGAGTGTGGTAGGCTACAGTCCATGGGGTTGCAAAGAGTCAGACATGACTGAGCAACTTCACTTTCATTTCACTTTTCCTGGTTACCTAGAGATTACAGCATGTAGCCATGTAATTGTAATACAGATTATTACTTTTACTAATTTACTACCTGAAATGTATGACATTTTAGTCTGTTCTTCCTCTCCTATGTTCTTCATTATTATTCTCTTGCATTTTACTGTGCATACATTTAAAATATCACAAAACATTATTATTGTTGTTTTGAACAATCAATATTAATTTCAGTTATTCACATATTTATCGCTTCTAGTGTTCATTCATCCCTTTTTGCAACACAATGTATCCAGGATCATTTTTATTCTTTCTGTGAATTCTAATTTTTGTTTTGTTTTGTTTTAGTGTGTTTTGGTATAGGCATGCTATTAAAAATTTTGTTTCGTTTGTCTGAAAATGTCTTTAATTTTTTAAAAAATTGTTTATTTATTTACTTTGTCTTGCCAGGTCTTCCTTGCTGGGTGGAGGCCTTCTCTAGTTGCGGAGGACAGGGAGTACTCTCTAGCTGTGGTGCATGGGCCTCTCATTGCTGTGGCTTCTCGTTGTGGAGCATGGGCTCTAGGGCACAAGCTTAATAGTTGTGGTGCATGGGCTTGGTTGCTCGACAGCATGTGGGATCTTCCTGGATCAGGGATTGAACCCATGTCTCTTGCATTGCCAGGCAGATTCTTAACCACTGGACTTTCAAGGAAGTCCCTTTACTTTCATTTTTAAAAAGATACTCAAGAGCTTTTCTCTCTGCACTTAAAGTGCCATTCCAGTTAAAGTATCCTTGTTGGTTATTATTTCCGTTAAAAGTCAGTTATCAGTCTTGTTGCTACTTTGAAGGTAATGTGTCTTTTCCCCAAAGGCTACTTAGATTTTCTTCCAGTCTTTGGTCTTCAGAAGTTTACTCCAATGGGACTAGGTAGGTTTTTTTTGTCTGTTTCTCTTGGACTGGGTTATCTTAGCTTTTTGAATCTGTCAGTTGTACCTTTTTTTATCCTTAAGGGTTATAATTCTGCTCCTTTCTTGTCACTTCTTTTTCTGAATCTCTAATTTTATATATATATATATATATATATATATATATATCTTACACATATGTTTTTAATAACAGTAAGTACAATCCATATATCATAAAATTCAACCTTGAAGACATTAAGTGACTAGCCAGTCACAAAAGGACAAGTATTGTATGATTCTACTTATATGAGCACCTATAAAGTAGTCAAATTCATAAAGTAGAATTGTAGCTTACAAAGAGAGGGAAGAATGAGAGATTATTGTTTAATGAATATACAGTTTCAGTTTTGCAAGATGAAGAATGTTTCAGTGACAGCTGAACAGTAATGTGAAAGTATTTACTATGAATGTACAGTGTTCAGATGGTAAACATTTTATGCATATTTAACACAATTTAAAAATCACTGTTTTAAAGTATATAATTTATCATTTGTTTCACTCAGTTCTAAGAGTTGTGAAACCATCACCATCACCTAAATTCAGAACATTTTCATGATCCCAAAACAAACCCTGTACCCATTAGCATTTATTCCCCATTCCCCTTTCCAGCAGGTACTGGCAACCATTAATCTAATTTTTCTTTCTGTAAATTTGCCTAATCTAGACCTTTGCAGTAGATGACACTATGTGTGATCACAATATGTGATCATTGGTGACTGACTTCTTTCACTTAGCGTAATGTTTTAAGGTGCACCCATGTTGCAGCATGTATAAGTACTTTTTATGGTCGAATAATATTCCATTGTATGGCTATACCATATTTGTTTATGTAATCATCAGTTAATGAAAATTTGTGTTTTTCCACTTTTTTAGATAAGAAATCTGCTATCATATTTGCATATAAGGTCTAGTGGGGACATACATTTTCTTAGAGTATGTATCTAGGAGTAGAATTGTTGGCATGTTTGTTAATTCTGTGTTTAATTTTTGAAGAAATACCAAGCTATTTTCCAAAGAGGCTCTACAATTTTATCTTTCTACCAGCAATATAAGTTTTCCATATCCTAAAAAGACTTATTACTGTCTTCTTTCTTATCTTATCCATCCTTTTGGTGACTTCAAAATCTAGCATATAATTTGATGAGGAAAAGGTGATGGCTTGACATAGGTGCTTTCCCTGTGCCAAACTTTGTTTCATAAGCAGAGTGTGACTGCTTTACATTCTGTCAAAACCCAAAACACAGTGATCCAGTGCTCATCCTCATAGCATTCTTTGAAAAGAACAGGTAACCTGTGTAGGTTAATTGCTCTCAATTAACCCCTGTGTTTTTTTTATTTTTTATTTTTCTATTTAATTCTGAGTTAGCAAAATTAATTTTGAGAAATGCTGTACTCTGTGTCCCAGAGTACATCATTCCAGAGTACAGTATACATCATTCATGGTGACATATAAAGGCTCATAGTTAAGAAATTGATTCTGTTTAATCAGATATTTTCCCAGCTTTTGAAAATTTGGAGCTTTATTTTTAGGTGAGAGATATTAACAACTTGCCAAACATATTTTGAAAAATATAATTAGAGGATGGGTAATATCTAGACCTAAGTGTATCTTTCTATGACTAATGTGGTAATTGAGAAAGTAGGTATACAGGTTTGTTTACCCAGGAATAATTTTAAATGTTTTTCAAGGATATACATAATTCATATGATGGTGGAAATGAAAAGTGCAATGATTGAAGGAAAAAAAGAGGGATGGGAGTGTTAAGCCAGAAATGAGTCATAAAGTACATGCTAAAATGAAGAGCACATTTTTTTTACTGACAAGTGATAAATTTCACTCAAGATTCTGATAGCTAAAGTGGAAAAAAAATGAGATGACGCGTTACCAGAATGTTCTTTTTACCATCCTTAATTGTTGAGATGCAGAATTACTTGTATTTTCACATATCTTAAAAGATTCCTCACAATGATTTATTAAGAAAGAATTTATCAATATTGCTTTCATATATGAGAACATTAAGACTCAAGAAGAAACTTGACCTAGATTGCAGAGGTACAAATGGCATTCTACTAGTATTTATCAGTTCAGTTTAATCACTCAGTCGTGTCCAACTCCTTGAGAACCCATGGACTGCAACATATCAGGCTTCCCTGTCCATCACCAACTTCTGGAGCTTGCTCAAACTCATGTTCATCAAGTCAGTGATGCCATCCAACCATCTCATCCTCTGTCGTCCCCTTCTCCTCCTGTCTTCAATCTTTCCCAGCATCAGGGTCTTTTCCAATGAGTCAGCTCTTTGCATCAGGTGGCCAAAGTATTGGAGTTTCAGCTTTAACATCAGTACTTCCAAAAAACACCCAGGACTAATCTCCTTTAGGATGGACTGGTTGGATCTCCTTGCAGCCCAAGGGACTCTCAAGAGTCTTCTACAACACCACAGTTCAAAAGCATCAATTCTTCTGTGCTCAGCTTATTTTATACTCCAACTCTCACATCCATACATGACTACTGGAAAAACCATAGCTTTGACTAGACAGACCTTTGTTAGCAAATTAATGTCTCTGCTTTTTATAATGTTGTCTAGGTTGGGTCATAGCTTTTCTTCCAAGGAGCAAGCATCTTTTAATTTCATGGCTGCAGTCACCATCTGCAGTGATTTTGGAGCCCAAGAAAATAAAGTCTGTTACTGTTTCCATTGTTTCCCCTTCTATTTGCCATGAAGTGATGGGACCAGATGCCATGATCTTCGTTTTCTGAATGTTGAGTTTTAAGGCAAATTTTTCACTCTCCTCTTTCACTTGCATCAAGAGGCTTTTGAGTTCTTCTTCACTTTCTGCCATAAGGGTGGTGTCATCTGCATATCTGAGGTTATTGATATTTCTCCCGGCAATCTTGATTCCAGCTTGTGATCCCTCCAGCCCAGCGTTTCTTCTCATAGAAGTTAAATGAGCAGGGTGACAATATACAGCCTTGACATACTTCTTTCCCAATTTGGAACCAGTAATCACCAATAGTGGGCCAGGCACATTACTGTATAAATTACAAGCTTACAGCATCTCTGAAGGATAGGTTTATGATCTATACATTTTTGAAAATAAATAGATCTCAAACATCCATCTGGTTTCACCATAGAAGACTGATTAATAATCACATCTTCAACCTCAAAAGGATCAGTAGTCAAATTAATTTCAACACTATATTTACTTGTGGTTAAAAAAAATAATAAAAAGGGTAGGAATTTTTCTGCAAAATCAAGTTCCAAAACAATATTAAAAGAGCCAAACCAAACATAGCCCTTGTTATGAACTGCATGTTTGTGTCCCCACTCTTCCTCCCCAGATTCATATGTTGAAACTCTAACTTCCAATGGTATGATATTAGGAGGTGGGACCTTTGTGAGGTAATTAGGTTTAGATGAGATCGTGTGGGTGGAGCCCCCGTCATAGGATTGAAAATCACTCTGTACTATCTGGCTTTTTGCAACCCCATGGACTGTAGCCCACCAGTCTCTTCCATCCATTGGATTTTTCAGGCAAGAATACTGGAGTGGGTTGCCATTTCCTTCTCCAGGGGATCTTCCTGACCCAGGGATCTAATCTGGGTTTCTCACATTGCAGGTAGACTCTTAACCATCTGAGCCAGAACGTGTCCTCATAAAAAGAGGAAGATTTGAAGCTCACCCTCTTAAGTCATGTGGGCATACAATGAGAAGATAGCCGACTGCAAATCTGGGAGCAGATCTTCATCAGACACTGAATCCAAAAATACCTTGATCTTAGACTTCCTAGCCTCCAGAACAGTGAGAACTAAATGTTTATTATTTAAGCAACCCAGTCTATGATACTTTTGATATAGTAGCCTGTATTGACCGAGACAACCCTGTAAGTTTTGGAAGACAGAATCAAGGTGGAAAATAAAAAGGATTAGGACAGGCATGTGGCTTTATTTCTAGCTTTAATGGTTTACAAAATTTAATAGAAAAGAAAACATTAACTAGGCCACTGGTGACAAATGAGCCACCATCCTTAGTTTCTGTTCATACTTTGGTCTCATCTCAATATTATACTGCTTTTGGGCTTTTCCTTGTGAAGTCTGGGGTTAGCAAAGTCATCTTCCCTCTCATTTGTTAAAGGAAACTTGTTTAACTGTGCAGCAGTAGCTGGTTTAAAAACACAAAACAAAAACAAAAACCAAAGGACACTTCAGTGTCCCAAGTAATCCATTCAACCATCAGAAGTTCATTAAACCTTTGACCTACACTGTCTGGGCACATGCCCAAATGAAACAAGCCAAGCCAAGCCAAAAAAAAACCAGCATTCCCATTTAAGTCCTTAGCTCTTTCTCTTGGTGAATAATTTGTATATGGCAGAATTGTACCTGTTCTTAGCAAATGCTTACTTAGTCAGGTTTCTTCTGAGATGAAGAATATCTTTCACAAAACTGATGTCAAATATTCTCATTTAACTCCTTCAGCTGAGAACATGGCAAGTGTATAAAACTCTTTGTAATGTACTACTTGTGTACTGGTATTACTTTTTCTACTAGTTCTTCTCATTTATGTATGCATAAGGGTAATTTGGAAAACTCAGCAGTGGCCACAGGACTGAAAAAGATCAATTTGCATTCCAATAGTGAACAAGGGTAAAGTCAAAGAATATTTAAAGTACCTCCCAATTGCACCCATTTCAGATGCTAGCTGAAAGATGTTAGAAGATGCTAGAAGAAGATGTCCTTCGATAAATGACAGAAATGGTATGGACCTAACAGAAGCAGAAGATACTAAGAAGAAGTGGCAAGAATACACAGAAGAACTGTACAAAAAGATCTTCATGACCAAGATAATCACGATGGTGTGAACACTCATCTAGAGCCAGACATCCTGGAATGTGAAGTCAAGCGGGCCTTAGAAAACATCACTACGAACAAAACTAGTGGAGGTGATGGAATTCCAGTTGAGTTATTTCAAATCCTGAAAGATGATGCTGTGAAAGTGCTGCACTCAATATGCCAGGAAATTTGGAAAACTCAGCAGCGGCCACAGGACTGGATAAGGTCAGTTTTCATTCCAATCCCGAAGAAAGGCAATGCGAAAGAATGCTCAGACTACCACACAATTGCACTCATCTCACACTCTAGTAAAGTAATGCTCAAAACTCTCCAAGCCAGGCTTCAGCAATACATGAACCGTGAACTTCCAGATGTTCAAGCTGGTTTTAGAAAAGGCAGAGGAACCAGAGATCAAATTGCCAAAATCCGTTGGATCATGGAAAAAGCAAGAGAGGTCCAGAAAAACATCTATTTCTGCTTTATTGACTATGCCAAAGCCTTTGACTGTGTGGATCACAATAAACTGTGGAAAATTCTGAAAGAAACGGGAATACCAGACCACCTGACCTGCCTCTTGAGAAACCTGTATACAGATCAGGAAGCAACAGTTAGAACTGGACATGGAACAACAGAATGGTTCCCAATAGGAAAAGGAGTACATCAAGGCTGTATACTGTCACCCTGCTTATTTAACTTATATGCACAGTACGTCATGAGAAATGCTGGACTGGAAGAAGCACAAGCTGGAATAAAGATTGATGGGAGAAATATCAATAACCTCAGATATGCAGATGACACCACCCATATGGCAGAAAGTGAAGAGGAACTCAAAAGCCTCTTGATGAAAGTGAAAGAAGAGAGTGAAAAAGTTGGCTTAAAGCTCAACATTCAGAAAACTAAAATCATGGCATCTGGTCTCATCACTTCATGGCAAATAGATGGGGAAACAGTGTCAGACTTTATTTTGGGGGGCTCCAAAATCACTGCAGATTATGATTAGCCATGAAATTAAAAGACACTTACTCCTTAGAAGGAAAGTTATGACCAACCTAGATAGCATATTCAAAAGCAGAGACATTACTTTGCCAACAGAGGTCTGTCTAGTCAAGGCTATGGTTTTTCCAGTGGTCATGTATGGATGTGAGAGTTGGACTGTGAAGAAAGCTGAGCACCGAAGAATTGATGCCTTTGAACTGTGGTGTTGGAGAAGCCTCTTGAGAGTCCCTTGGACTGCAAGGAGATCCAAAAAGTCCATTCTAAAGGAGATAAGTCCTCGGTGTTCATTGGAAGGACTGATGCTCAAGCTGAAACTCCAGTACTTTGGCCACCTCATGCGAAGAGTTGACTCATTGGAAAAGACCCTGATGCTGGGAGGGATTGGGAGCAGGAGGAGAAGGGGACGACAGAGGATGAGATGGCTGGATGGCATCACAGACTCGATGGACATGATTTTGAGTGAACTCTGGGAGTTGATGATGGACAGGGAGGCCTGGCATGCTGCAATTCATCGGGTCGCAAAGAGTCAGACAAAACTGAGTGACTGAATGAACTGAACAGAATTGACAGATGCTAGCAAGTCATGCTCAAAATCTTCCATGCTAGGCTTCAACAGTACATGAACCAAAAACTTCCAGATGTATAAGCTGGATTTAAAAAAGGCAGAAGAACCAGAGATCAAATTGCCAAGATATGTAGGGTCATAGAAAAAGCAAGAGAATTCCAGAAAAAAACATCTACTTCTGATTCATTGACTATGCCAAATCTTTTGACTGTGTAGATCACAAAAAACTGTGGAAAATTCTTGAAGAGCTAGGAATACCAGATCAACTGACCTGCCTCCCAAGAAACCCGTATGCAGGTCAGGAAGCAACAGTTAGAACCAGACATGGAAAAATAGACTGGTTCAACATTAGGAAAGGAGTAAATTGAGGCTGTATATTGTCACCGTGCTTATTTAACTTATATGCAGAGTACTTTATGGGAAATGCTGGGCTGAATAAATCACAAGCTGGAATCAAGATTGCTGGGATAAATGTCGACAACCTCATATATGCAGATGACAACACTTTTATGGCAGAAAGTGAAGAAGAACTAAAGAGCCTCCTGATGAAAGTGAAAGAGGACAGTGAAAAACCTGACTTAAAATTCAACATTCAAAAAACAAAGATCATGGCATCTGGTCCCATCAGTTCATGGCAAATAGTAGGGGAAAAAACTGGAAACTGACAGGCCTTATTTCCTTGGGCTCCAAAATCACTGTGGATGGTGACTGCAGCCATGAAATGAAAAGACACTTGCTCCTTGGAAGAAAAGTTATGATGAACCTAGACAGTGTATTGAAAAGCAGAGACATTACTCTGCTGACGGAAGTCCATAGAGACAAAGCTATGGTTTTTCCAGTAGTCATGTGCAGATGGAAGACCTGGACTATAAAGAAGGCTGAGTACCAAATAACGGATGCTTTAAAACTGTGCTGTTGAAGAAGAATCCCTTGGACTGTGAGGAGATGAAACCGGTCAATCCTAAAGAAAATCAACCCTAAATATTCATTGGAAGGCTGAGGCTGAAGCTGAAGCTTCAATACTTTGACCACCAGATGTGAAGGTCTAACTCATTGGAAAAGACTCTGATGGTGGGAGAAACAGAAGGTAGGAGGAAAAGGGGATGACAGAGGGTGAGATAGTTGGATGGTATCCCGGAATTGATGAACATAGGTTTGAACATAGGAGTTGAACATAGGAGTTGGTGATGGACAGGGAAGCCTGGCATGCTGCAGTCCATGGGTTCTCAAGGAGTCAGACATTACTGAGTGACTGATCAACAACAAAGGGTGATGTGAATAAAGTAGTGATTAAAGAAATAATATTTTAATGCCAAGAAATAGTTTCATATACAAATCTCTTTTAATAAAAATAAGTAGAGGTCTAATGAGGGATACAGGAAAGGGGATCTCAGGCAGCACAGAAATATTTTTTAAATATATATATAGTCCCAACTTTGAAATCAATTTATTTCATATACGAAATCCATCGATTATAACTTTACATAAATGCATACATACTATGATATAATATTACTCTGTATGCTTTTTAGTATATTCTCTTTATAATTTCTCTCTTATTTTAATATTGCCAGAACCTCCCACAAACACTGACACAGGGAAACCATCTTACAGTTTAGTATATATCAGTTCAGTTCAGTTCAGTCACTCAGTTGTGTCCGACTCTTTGCAACACAATGAATTGCAGCACGCCAGGCCTCCCTGTCCATCACCAACTCCCGCAGTTCACTCAGATTCATGTCCATCGAGTCTGTGATGCCATCCAGCCATCTCATCCTCTGTTGTCCCCTTCTCCTCCTGTCCCCAATCCCTCTCAGCATCAGAGTCTTTTCCAATGAGTCAACTCTTTTCATGAGGTGGCCAAAGTACTGAAGTTTCAGCTTTAGCATCATTCCTTCCAAAGAAATCCCAGGGTTGATCTCCTTCGGAATGGACTGGTTGGATCTCCTTGCAGTCCAAGGGACTCTCAAGAGTCTTCTCCAACACCACAGTTCAAAAGCATCAATTCTTCGGTGCTCAGTTATCTTCACAGTCCAACTCTCACATCCATACATGACTACTGGAAAAACCATAGCCTTGACTAGACAGACCTTAGTCGGCAAATTAATGTCTCTGCTTTTGAATATACTATCTAGGTTGGTCATAACTTTTCTTCTTTGCTTTTGAATATACTATCTAGGTTGGTCATAACTTTTCTTCCAAGTAAGCGTCTTTTAATTCATGGCTGCAATCACCATCTGCAGTGATTTTGGAGCCCCACAAAATAAACTCTGACACTGTTTCTACTGTTTCCGCATCTATTTCCCATGAAGTGATGGGACCGGATGCCATGATCTTCGTTTTCTGAATGTTGAGCTTTAAGCCAACTTTTTCACTCTCCACTTTCACTTTCATCAAGAGGCTTTTGTGTTCCTCTTCACTTTCTGCCATATGGGTGGTGTCATCTGCATATCTGAGGTGATTGATATTTCTCCCGGCAATCTTGCTTCCAGCTTGTGTTTCTTCCAGTCCAGCGTTTCTCATGATATACTCTGCATAGAAGTTAAATAAGCAGGGTGACAATATACAGCCTTGACATACTCCTTTTGCTATTTAAAACCAGTCTGTTGTTCCATGTCCAGTTTTATAATTCCATGCTTACACAATTAAGTGAATACATATATTTGTCTATACAGACATAAACATATATGTGTGATTTTTAGGCTTTTGATTAGTTTTCCAAGGGCTTGCCAGGTGGTGCAGGGGTAAAGAATCCACTTGCCAATGCAAGGGATGCAAGAGATGGAGTTTCAATCCTTGGTTTAGAAAGATCCCCTGGAGTAGGAAATGGCAACCCACTCCAGTATTCTTGCTGGGAAAATTCCATAGACAGAGGAGCCTAGCATTCCACAAAGAGTTGGAATGACCAAGCACATGCACACACATACTTGTTTACCAAAATAGCATGAGAATAGGTACACTTTTCATATCTTACTCTTCTTCAACAAAAGTTCTTGGAAGTCCTTTCAGGTCAAGTAGTGTGCTGCTCTTCATTTTAAGGACCGCTTGATATTCCAAAGTATGAATTTACCATATTTTTTCAATTATATATCTATCCACAGTCATTCTATTTGTTCCTAGTTTTTTTTTTAATTTTTTAAACTCTACTGTGAACAATTCTGCAATAATTATCCTTGTACATATTTCCATACACATTGGTGCTTTCAATTCTTTAGAATAGATTCCCAAGAGAGGAATTGCTAGGTCAATGGGAGTACCAGTTTCTGTAGAGTGGATAGTATGACTCAGGCTTGCCATCTTCCTGGCTCCCCAACACATGATTCTGTTATGGATTGAATGCTTGTATCCCATCCCCAACATTCCTATGTCCAATTCCTAATTTATCAAGCAAGTGTATTTAGAAGTGTAGCCTCGAGTGACTCAGTTGTAAAGAATCTGGCTGTCAATACAGGAGACATCAGAGACTGGGGTTTGATCCCTGGGTCAGGAAGATTCCCCTGGAGGAGGGCATGGCAACCCACTCCAGTATTCTTGCTTGGAGAATCCCATGGATAGAGGAGTCTGATGGGCTACAGTCCATTGGGTTGACAGGACTTAGTGACTGAGCATCCAAGCACACACAGATTCCTGGAGGTAATTAGGTTTAGATGCAGGGGCAGGGCTTCCTGGATGGGATTAGTGTTCATACAAAAAGAAGAGAGACCAGACAACCTACTAGTACTGCTCAGTCATTGGCCAGAGTTCAATCAAGTGAGATTGTGGAGGGGGGGTGGTGAAGGATATAATCTAACTACATGCCTAGGAAAGAGAAAAATTGATATTGGAGAGTAGCAAGCATTATCCATCAATAAATGTGTGTCTCTGTGTGTGTTTCACTAAATAACAGTAGTTTGCTTTTCAAAAAGTCTAACTTCACATTTCTTCCTGGCTGAGTATAGGTGTTATAGATCTTTTTAGCTTTGACACTATGATGATTATAAAGGGATCTATTTTAAACATTTAATTTGCATTTTTTTCCGACAACAAGTAAATTGGAACATCTTTTCAAATGTGTGCAGGCCACTTGGATTTACTTCTCTGTGAATTGCTACTTCATTTGCTTTGCCCAATTTTTAATTGAGCTTTCTCATCAATGTGTAAGAGCTTTGTTAGAGTTATTAACCTCTGTGTGCATGCTCAGTCGCTCAGTCATGTCCAGCTCTTTGCAACCCATGGAATGCAACACGCCAGGTTTCTCTGTCCATGCAATTCTCCAGGCAAGACGACTGGAGTGGGTTGCCATTTCCTTCTCCAGGAGATCTTCCCAATCTAGGAATGGAACCACCGTCTCCTGTGTCTCTGTTTTGGCAGGCAGATTCTTTACCACTGAGGCACCCAGGAGGCCCTTATTAATCTCTAAATCACAAATATCTTTTTCAAATAATTTTGTCTTTATGGCATTTGTGGTATTTTTTCTATAAAAATTTTACATCTTTAAATATTAAAATATTTATTTTTTCTCTGTTTCTAGTATACCATCTTGGTTAAAAAATTCTCCCCCACACACATTGTCTCCCACAATTTTATGAGTAACTTTACTGTGCTGCAAAAACTTAAATATTTTGTCTATAGGGATGTTATTCATGTTGAGGGAGGTAATAAGTTGTGGGTACAGACAGAGAGGTAAATTCATGAGAGTAATACTGGATTATTTCAAACAACTTTTTAGCAGAACACTGACCTGGATGGATAGGGTTCAGTTTTAATTTCTTACAAATGTATAAATGAACAACCTTTAAGTTTTTGGTTTCTGAGTAATATTTCAACTAATAGCATAAATTTTTCTTATTTTTTTCCCATTGTTCATCTCTCGGAGTGTGTGAAAACAGGTCAATGAGATCACCATAAAAACCTCTTGAGATTTTGGTAAGGAAATGAACATTCACTAACACCTTACCAAAAAAAAAAAAAAAAAAGAGAGAGAGAGACGCCTTATTCAGGATTATCCAAGAACTGATCAAATTCTGTGAAATTCATCCCTTGATCTAGTAGGAGAAAAAAACTAACTATAAAAAGTAAGTGCAGACTTAAAACCATGAAAAAAGTACTAATAAAAATCTATACCATTAAGGAAACTGTGAGATGGATGTGAAATCTCACACACACTTTTCCCCCTTCATGCCTTTTACCTTCATGTTCAGGAAGTAATTGTGACTCATTGATTCTTTCCTTTCATTGTCAAAGAAAAATGTCAAGGTTAGAAACCACTTCCAGTCACATGACTCCAGAGCTACACTTTCCTTTCACTTTATTTCTTTGAAAAGCCCTTTGCTTGGGCTTAGTAAGGCAAGTTGAGTGGCTGAGATCTAAAATGTCATAAAAAAAAATGCTCCTGTTAAAAAAATCACATTTCCATGAACAGAAATATTCAGAACACAAGGGAAGGATAGCACATTTTAAAATACCAGAGTAAATCATGGTATTCTTTCTCCAATCAGCTGTACACAGCTTCTGTTAGATTGTATGCTAACGGAGCCCTCACACACAGAATGTCACTGACATGAAGAAATTCTAAGAACAATTTTTAAATGAAGTTTGATTTTCCTGGCAGACATCACTAAAGCTATTCCAGTTTAGATGTTCTGTGCACAGCTCTGAATTTCAGCACTTCTCCAGTTTCAATCACATCCACAGGCATATCTTTATTTAATCTTTTCAGTTTGAAAGCATATTTGTTGTCCATTTTAAGCACATTTCTTTCATTATCACTTTGTCACCTCAAAATAGTATTTTCTTGAGGACTCATTTTTATTTAGCAAAAATGACCATAATGCCCTTTAAAAGTTGTGAAATCTTCTTTTGAATATTTTCAAATACCTAGAGCTGCAGACACGGAGATTTTCAGAGTGATTTAACTTGTATTCATGTATCAGGCAAAAATATGTTAAAAGAAAGAAAATAGTGTGAATCCTGAGGTGGTGATTTCTTAACTGTAAAAACTGGAACCACTCAAACAACCTAGTTCGGTAGGAATCTTTCCTGGAACTCCTGTGTCCATTTTACTGAAAGCATTTTCTACTGTAATCATTAATTACTATTTCTTGAAGAAAACCACCACTATCAGCTAGTTTCTCCCTCTTCTTTGTGTTGTGCTCTATGTTTGGGAGTGGCTTGACTCCAATTTCTCTGATAATTATTAAATATCATTGCAAACAACCTAGAGATTATCATATTAAATCAGAGAAAGACAAATATTACATGAATTCACTTATATGTAGAATCTAGGAAATGATACAAATGAATTTACTTACAAAACAGAAATGGACTTTCAGACATAGAAAACAAATTTATAGTTACCAAAAGGGATAGAGGGCAGGGAGAGATAAATTAGGATTAACAGATACTCAGTACCATATATAAAGCAAATATAAAACAAGGACCTGTGTATATCTATGTATGGCCCAGGGAATGAAATTTAACAACTTGTAATAACCTGTAATGGAACAGATTCTGAAAAAGAATATATATATACATATAAATATATACACACACATATACATATAACTTATATGTACACATTATGTATACACATGAATCACTTTGGTATAAACCAGAAACTAACACAATATTGTAAGTCAACTATACTTCAATAAAAATTTAACTATCATTGCATTCAAATGTAATGAAAAATTAATCATTCTCAATAATGTATACCAGTATCAATGATCTGCTTGGGTTTTGGAGTTGTCTGAGAAATGGAGGAAAGTTAGGCTGTTCTTCCATGATGAATGAATTAGTGGGTTGATAAGGGGCTTTTCCAGCCCATTAATGGACCTTACCCTATGGATCAATGTCATCCTTGTTAAAAAATGGCAACTCACTCCAGTATTCTTGACTGGGAAATCCCATGGACAGAGGAGCCTGGAGGGTTACAGTCCATGGTGTCGCAAAGAGATGGACACAACTTAGCCTCTAAACAACAACAGATGGTTATCTAGTGCCTTGTAGCAATACTGCCACAAACACAGCCTTTAAAAGTACACATATATGCATTCTAATTTTCTATTCATCTGTCAATGAACATCAACAGTTGGTTCCATTGCTTAGAAATGATGAACAACAACATCAGTGAACATCAACAGTTGCTTCCATTACTTAGAAATTATTAACAATGCTGCAATGAACATAGAAGTACAGATATTTGTTCAAAATCTTCATTTCAATTCTTTTGCATATTCACACAGAGGTGGGCTGTGGGATCATATGATAGTTCCATTTTGAATGACTTGAGGAGCCTCAAACTGTTTTGCATAGTGGCTGCATGAATTCACCTACCCACCACCAGTGTACAGGGCTCTCTTTTCTCCACATCTTTAACAACACTTGCTAGCTCTTGTCTTTTTTAATAATAGTCATTGTAACCTGTGTGAGGTTTTAATTAAAATAACAGTGATTATTTTTAATTTTTCACTATAACATGAAGTAGAAACTTAATAGTCTAATAATTCTTAAACATCTACAAGATTCCCTAAAACTGTGTTCTGTATTCAATACTTTGGCCACTTGTTGCAAATAGTTGACTCATTGGAAAAGATCCTGCTGCTGGGAAAGACTGAAGGCAGAAGGAGAAGAGGGCAACAGAGGATGAGATGTTTGGATGGCATCACTGATTCAATGGACTTGGGCAAACTCCAAGAGACGGTGATAGAACAGGGAAGCCTGGCGTGCTGCAATCCATAGGGTCACAAAGAGTCAGACACAACTTGACGACTAAACACCAACAACACATTCAAAACAACTAGGTAAATTTTATAAAAATGATTAGGTGCTTATTTAACTTATATGCAGAGTATATCATAAGAAATACAGGGTTGGATGAATTACAAACTGGAATCAAAATTGCCTGGAGAAATATCAACCTGAGTTATGCAGATGATACCACTCAAATGGCAGAAATCTAAGAGGAACTAAAGAGCCTCTTGATGAGGTGAAATAGAGTAAAAAAAACTGACATAAAACTCAACATTCAAAAAACTAAGATCATGGCATCCAGTCCTATCACTTCATGGCAAACAGCTGGAGAAAAAGTGAAAGACTTTATTTTCTTGGGCTCCAAAATCACTGCAGATGGTGACTGCAGCCATGAAATTAAAGGATGCTTTTCTGCTTTGAAAGAAAGCGATGATGAACCTAGACAGTGTATTGAAAAGCAGAGACATCACTTTGCTGACAAATGTTCATCTAGTCAAAGCTATGGTTTTTCCAGTAGTCATGTATGGATGTGAGTTGGACCATAAGGAAGGCTGAGAACCAAAGAAAATTGATGCTTTTAAAGTGTGGTGCTAAAGAAGACTTTGAGAGTCCCTTGGACAGCAAGGAGTTGAAACCAGTCAATCCTTAAGGAAATCAACCCTGAATATTCATTGGAAAGGCAGATGCTGAAGCTCCAATACTTTGACCACCTTATGGGAAGAGCCAACTCATTGGAAAAGACCCTCATGCTCAGAAAAATTGAGGGCAGGAGGAGAAGGGGGCTACAGATAATGAGATGGTTGGATGGCATCATCTACTCAATGGATATGAGTCTGAGCGAACTCTGGGAGATAGTGAAGGACAGGAAGCCTAGCATGCTTCAGTTCATGTGGTTGCAAAGAGTTGAACACAAGTTAGTAATTGAACAACAGCTACATATTATTTCAGAATTTTTTTTTTTTAAAGAAGGGATTGGGCTTGTTTAGGTATTGTCAAGATGAAAAGATCTATTATTTGCAAGCCAGGTGATCTGGTCCATCATCATGGACATGATGATAATATTTATTAAATAGTTTAAAATTCACATAAATTATTAATTTGAAGTTGTCTTTCCCCAGTGTATGTGTTGATCAAGGTGTTTGGACAGACAACAAGTTGCCACTGGAGAAGAGAAGAGGGAGAATTTGATTTTTTTTAAAAAACATTTTTTTTAAAAATTTTACTGAATTTGTTACAAGGCTGTTTCCATTTTATGTTTTGTTTTTTTGGCCACAAGACACGTGGGATCTAATCTTCCCAATCAGGGCCACTTTTCTTGCATTGGAAGGCAAAGTCTTAACCACTGGACTACCACTGAAGTCCCAGGAGAATTTGATACTGATTGAGGTGATGAAAGAGAGCTTAAAAAAGATGACGTTTTAAAAAAATTATTTTTCAGACTATTTTCCCATATATGTTATTGCAAAATAATGAATATAGTTCCCTGTGCTATATAGTAGGTTCTTACTGTTTATCTGTTTTATATATAGTAGTATATATGTTACTCCTAAGGGCTTCCCAGGTGGCACTAGTGTTAAAGAACCCATCCACCAATGCAGGAGCCGTTAGAGACATGGGTTCCACCCCTCAGTCAGGAAGGTCCCCTGGAGGAGGGCTTGGCAACCCATTCCAGTATTCTTGCCCGGAGAATCCCCAAGGACAGAGGAGCGTGGTGGACTAAGTCCATGGGGTTGCAAAGAGTCAGACATGACTGAAGGGACTGAACACCTATGCATGCATACATTACTCCTAAAGAAGGTGATTCTTAAAAAAAATTTTTTTGCAACTGGGAGAAAACTTTGAAAGATCATCTTGTCCAATGACATCTTTTTACAGGAGTAAAGACTAAACTGAACACCCTCAGATCACATACATACAGCTGGTAGTAAGGCTGGGCATCCAATCCTAGTATCTGAATGCTCATCACTTCATCATTTTTATGCTGTTTCTACCTTTAAGAATTTCCCAGGCAGAAGTGAGGGGATTTATTTGACTCGTGATGTTGAAATTGTGTGTGAAAAAGAGTCCTTTATCATAAATGGAGGTCATTTATTCCTTCCATAAAGATTCTAGGTTCCTTACTTTCAAAACAAGAGAAATCTTTTTTGAGTTAAACAGAGATTTGGAATGGAGATACAATTGCCTTAAAGTGGGCATGATACATTTTCTGGAAAGAAATTCAGCCAGAAACATTTCAAACATTCTGACTTGCTTCTATCTTTAATGAAAAAAAAAAAAAACTACCAACAAAGATTTATATATACAAATGCTGACAAAAATGTTATTTATAAAACAAAATTTCAAAATTATCTGCATGTTTAATTAGCACGTTGAGATTATAAACAATAAAGGATATAGATGTCACAATCATTGTACAGATGATCTCAACTGAGAATCTCAACTTCAATTTATGATTTTATGACTTTATGAAGATGTGAAATCAATGCGCATTCAGTAGAAACTGTTCTTTGAATTTTGAATTCTGACCTTTTCCAGGTCTTGTGATACATGGTACCATATTCTCTCCTCTTTCATGATGCTGGGCATCCATGTGATCACAAGGATAAACAAGGGATTCACTTGCATCTATTCTTTCCACTTTCAGTACAATATTCAATAAATTACAGGAGATATTCAACACTTTTTTTAAATAAAATAGGCTTGTGTTAGATGGTTTTGCCTAACTGTTGACTGATGTAAATGTTCTGAGTATGTTTAGGGTAGTCTAGGCTAAGCTATGATGTTTATTAGGTTCACATATTATGCATTTTGACAGGATATTTTCAACTTATTGTCAATTTATTCAGGACAAAGTGCCACCAAAAGTGGAGGAAAACTTGTAGTCTCAATTTTGTTAAGTGTCCTGTGTAGAGGTAGGTTTCCAGGTGTAAAAACTTCAAAGTGACTATTTCTTACATTTTTTCCTATTTTATACTTCCCACATTTTCAATACATTGCTTTTAAAACCAAAGAGAAATACTTTTTTTTTTTTCAAAAAATGCTCATCCATATTGTTCCTTTTGGATTACAAAATTATTAATGTAAGATCATGATACCTTAAGCTGATATTCTTTTGTATTGTGAATCTCTGTTTTGGGTTAAGTCCAATATATCTATCTGATATAGTAGAACAAGAATGGTACCTTATCAGGTGGAACCATGGTAGTCAAAATCAAGACCAGCCCAATTGTTCTGTCATTGTGGCAATTCGCAGAGTTACCACAAATTATAAAAAAGAATTGCTAAGCTGCCCCAAAGATTACGGGCTCAAATGAAGGTAGTTTCAGTTTGGTTAAACTCTTCAAGAGGATCTGTTGTTGTTGTTCAGTTGCTAAGTTGTGTATGACTATTTGCAACCCCATGGACTCAACATGCCAGATTTCCCTTTCCTTCACTGTCTCCCGGATTTTGCTTAAACTCATGTCCGTTGAGTTGATGATGCCATCCAGCCATCTCATCCTCTGTTGCCTCTGTCGTCCTCTGTCTTCAAGAAGATAGTCACTAACATTTTGAAAACTCCCATATTTGTTATTCTTGAAGTTAAAGTCCACAAACTGGAAACTCTATTTAAAAATTCCTATATGAACATAAAGTAAGAGGTTTTTCTTTTTTTTCTCAGTTATGGCAGTGGATGCTTAGAGACAAAGCTAACATTAGAGATTTTTAAAACATGGCTTCAAAGAACAGCTCCACTGTCTTATTGATAAGCTGATATGTTATTATTAAAATCATTTGAATTCTGTCTTTGAAATGTAATAGTTCTTTCAGAAAAACTGGGAGACACTTCAAGAATAATGCATTTTGTCCATCATCTACCTTACTTGTCATTTCAATACTGATTTTTTTTCCCTATGGGGAAAAAAGAAAGTTTTACCACTGTTTTCAACACGCTGTCAAGGACGTCTTTACTGTCATTCCAGAAGTTGTCTCTGCAATTTCCTCCTCCCTGATAGGAGAATACATTGACCCTCCTTATTCAGGCAGAATAAAGTAGGTTACATGGCACTACCCACCTCCTACATAGAACTTTGCTTCCTATCAGGAAAGAGACAAAAGAACCTTTGAGAATCAAAATCACTTCTACTTCATTTCCTCAGTGTTCCTTTCAGGTGGAATTTGGAAACTAACAGAGGCTGAACATTAATTAAGGTCTAAAGATTCACAAACTTCCTCTCAAAATCAACCCATTCACAAGTTGTCCTGCTGTCTGATGAAAGAGAAAGCCAGAAAAATACTTTCTGAAACTGAAAACTTAAGAGACTGAAATGTATTGAACAGAGAAACTCAGGAAAAGTAGCGGTTCCAATCTGCTTCTTTTTTTTGTTTTGCTTTAAGTAATAAAATATGTACATTACAGAATACTGTAAAAGACATGGTTTCTGAGAGCAGGTTGTGTGTGTGTGTGTTATTGCTAAAATGATTCAAATTATGTTTTACTTGTTCAGTTTGGTTTTTCAGGAAGTTAACAATTAGAGAATGCTTCCAAAATTAGGAGGAAAGAGTAAAGGATATATAATGAATTATTTACTTAGATTAGGTAGGTTGATGCATTTAATAAAAACAGCCTTGAGACACTAACAGGTTTGATGCCTGAAGGCTGAGTTACAGTTTGACCAACCTCAGGGACAAGTTATTAAGTGTCAAGGGGTGTCATTCTTCAAAATTTAGTAACAATCCCAGTATGTCGTTAAGATCATTTACTTATTTTAAGTTCATTCTCTGAGTAATTTTAAATGTTTTGCTTTTGAAAATATGAACAGAAAATTCACTGGTAAGGAATTATGCCCAAGACCCATTAGCAAAGTCCCCATTGTCCATGAACCATCCATCCATTATTTTATTGTCTTATTTATTTTGCAAAATTTATTGCCAAGTGACATGTACCAACCATCGTAGGCAATGAAAATTCAGAATCAGAAAAGATACCCTCCCTTCCCTCAAGAAGTTCACAGTCTAATTAGCAAAAGAGAGTTGCAAAATAATAAATGTAATATTGTACTTTAAATAATATTTTAAAATATATGAAGCTCACAGGGAGACACACAACAAAAGAGTCATAAATTCTACTATAAATAAGGAATATTAGAAAAGAAGACATTAACAGAAGACATTTAAGCAGAGAACCATGGCAAAACCTCACTAAAATTATATAAAATACTTTCACCTTAACAATTCTTTGGAATTCTTACCAAAAAAAAAAAATTGATTTACCATTTTCTATTAGAATTGAAGCTTAAGGAGATCAATTAAAATCCAAACGATTATCTCCTCCAAACTCATGCTCTTTCCAATACAAACTCTGCTCATACCCACACCTCCTTGTCTGTGAGCCCTCTGTAAACATTTCTCTCATTCCTGTACCTACTTCTTTTCAAGACTATTTTTATTCAAGACATTTCTTTCTTTTTTAAACCTTCATTTTGTTTAGATTAAATGATTTATGGAATCTTGGAATTGAAAGGAATATTTGAGCCATTAATTCCTTGTTCTTTCAGACCATGGAAAAAATAAGTGACTTGAGTAAGATCATAAAGCTGGTTCGTTGTAGAGCAGGCCCAGAAGCACGTGGTACGGGCATCTCCCCTTGTGCATAGATTGTCCCTTGTGCATAAACTGTTCTACTATGTAGTCATAGTAGTGTCCATCTCCAGTTAAACATTTGTTTTAGGAAAGATCTGGTTTTCTTCTTCTGTCCTCAAAAAATTTGCAAGCACATGGGTGTGGGAATCCTAGACGGTATGAATGAAATGTAAAAGCAAAATAAATAACTTGGTTCAGAATAAGAAATGCAAAGGGATTAGGGTGTGAGAGAATGAGAGGAGAATCAGGAAAGCAAAGCATTCAAACTGGAGCTCCAAATTGTCAGGATCCAAGAGCAGTGGAAACAGTGTCAGACTTTGTTCGGGGGGGGGGGGGTTCCAAAATCACTGCAGATGGTGACTGCAGCCATGAAATTAAAAGACACTTACTGCATGGAAGAAAAGTTATGACTAACCTAGATAGTATATTCAAAAGCAGAGACATTACTTTTGCCGACTAAGGTCCATCTAGTCAAGGCTATGGTTTTTCCAGTAGTCATGTATGGATGTGAGAGTCGGACTGTGAAGAAGGCTGAGTGCCGAAGAATTGATGCTTTTGAACTGTGGTGTTGGAGAAGACTCTTGAGAGTCCCTTGGACTGCAAGGAGATCCAACCAGTCCATTCTGAAGGAGATCAGCCTTGGGATTTCTTTGGAAGGAATACTTTGACCGCCTCATGTGAAGAGTTGACTCATTGGAAAAGACTCTGATGCTGGGAGGGATTGGGGGCAGGAAGAGAAGGGGACGACAGAGGATGAGATGGCTGGATGGCATCACTGACTCGATGGACGTAAGTCTGAGCAAACTCCGGGATTTTGTGATGGACAGGGAGGCCTGGCGTGCTGTGATTCATGGGGTTGCAAAGAGTTGGACACAACTGAGTGACTGAATTGAACTGAACTGAAGAGCAGTGGAGAAGCATCACTGGCATTTTAATTCAGTTGTCTGGCTGCAAGTTGAATCCTCTTAGTCTTCTTCAATTTTCGGGAAAACCTACTGTAGGCATCAACACTTTGTAGTGCAAAATGAAGGAAAAGGAATTACATTCTATGTCAGGGTTTATGTTGTCAAACAAAAAACAAATCCTGATTTAGTTAGAAGAGACTAATATCAGAAAGGGTCATTGTAAGCATATATGGGGGTCCCTGGGGTACGTGAACTAGGCATAGCTTTCTTAACATAATAGAAGCCATTTTTTGACCCAAGGCAGATCACAGTGCTTGTGCTTGACCAGGTCTTCATAATCAGTGGTTTTCAGGGGAGCAAGGGAATTCAGCATCAAAGGAAAAACAGTCAAGAAACAATAATTCAGGACTTCCCTTTTGGTCCAGCATCTAAGACTCCTTGTTACCAATGCCAGAAGCCAGAGTTTGATCTTTGGTCAGAGAAATAGATCACACATAACGCAACTAAAGATCCCCCCATTGCACAACTGAGACCCCATACAGCCAAATAAATATTAAAAATAAATAAAACAGCACTTCAGCAGTAAAACAGAGTCCTAGTTCCTCCTCAAGAGTATATACACAACAAGACCCTGATGCTGGGAAAGATTAATGACATGAGGAGAAGGCAACAGAGGATGAGATGGTTGGATGACATCACAGACTCAGTGGACCTTAGTTTAAGCAGACTCTGGGAGAGAGTGAAGGACAGGGAAGCCTGTTGTGCTGCAGTCCATGGGGTCACAGAGTCAGACATGACAGCGACTGAACAAAAACAGCAACCATTTGATACAGTCTTTGAGTTCTGCAGCAGCTAAGGCCCTCACCCATGTAGAGGGTAGAATGATGATGTTGACCATTCTGACTTCAATCAATTAAAGCTTGGACTCTGTTGACCTTTGCCCCAATTCTATGCTGAATTCTCCTCTGCTCAAGCCTCCTCATGAATATGCATATACCCTCAGCTTAAATCTTCCCCAGTTTTGCTGTCTGGGGAGGCATTGCATTGGGAAAGATAGTTGATGTTCTCATTTGCTGCAAGTAATACATCCTCCCTTCTCTCTATCTTTGGCTTAGTTGGTATCTCTTGGTTCAAAACCCATTGAAAGGCATATATAGTTTTTGGTAACATGAGGAGCCTCTACCTCCAACTGAATCATCAACCAGGTACTAGTTCCACAAGGAAGACCCACAACTGCAATAGAGCCTGGGCAGCTGGCCTTAAGGATATCAAATAAGTCCATCCTAGAGGAAATAACCCTGAATATTCACTGGAAGAACCAATGCTGAAGCTGAAACTCCAATACTTTGGCCACCTGATTCAAAGAGGTGACTCATTGGAAAAGACCCTGATGCCGGGAAAGATTGAGGGCAGGAGGAGAAGGGGATGACAGAGGATGAGATGGTTGGATGGCATCACTGAGTTAATAGAGTTTGAGCAAACTCTGGGAGATAGTGAAGGACAGGGAAGCCTGGCATGTTACAGTTCATGGGGTTGCAGAGTCAGACATGACTGAATGACTGAACAACAACAAGCTAATCTTAAACACACATTTACACACTTGGTGGATATTTGTTGGGAAGAAATGAAAAAGAAAGCTTTGTGCATGACTACCCAGAAATGAAAGTGAGTGTGCCCCAGAATGGGACGGTTATCTGAACTGAGGTATTCTTGTCATGTTCAATAGACCTAGCTAGGTTTTTAGCAGATTATACTAGTGTGAACTCAGACCTCCTGGTGTCATGATCTAAGTCACGAGACTGCTGGAAGCTCCCAATGTCCTGTCTCCCCTGCCTTATCCCTACTATTTGGGGGAAGAGAGATAGAAGAGAAAAAGCTCAAAGGAATAGTCCAATTGACGAGTAAAACACTCAAAGGAAATGTGGTGGAGCAGCAAAAGCTACACAAGATACAAGGAAAAAGGTAAAAACAAGTAAAATAAGTATTAACAGGAAAATATGAACAGAGAAACCAGGAGCAGACAAAGCTAGGAACAGTATAGGAATAGAATGAAGAGGAGGACAGAAATGCCAATGGTCACTTGGGTAACTTGGGTAACTTCCTTTTTTCTGAAGATTTGTAACCAGACAGGCTAGGAAGCCACTGGAAAAAGACAACAGGCATGGTTTACTGAACATAAGACTTTTTTTTTTTTTTAGTTGGAGGATAATTGCTTCACAATGTTGCATTGATTTCTGCCATATAACAATGTACATCAGCCATAAATATACATGCATTCCCTCCCTCTTGAACCTCCCTCCCACTGTCCCCACTCCGTCCCACCCCTCTAAGTTTTCACAGACCACCAGTTGATCAGCAAAAGTAACTCTTTGAGAAAGTTTTCTTTTCTATGAATAACCACTTGCATTAAGTAAATGGAATAAGTTGCTTTTGGAACTTAAAATACTTCGTGAACTTGTAATACAACTTGCAAAATAAATATATTATTTAAAAAAGAATGAACTGTAATTCATTGCTATGAATAATATTGTTCTATATTTCATGGATTCCAAGATGCACATTTTTCTCCATATTTTTAATGTCTCTAAAATCAGTATGCACCATGCAACCCATGTGTGTGTATGCTAAATTGCTTTAGTACTGTCCGACTCGGTGCAACCCCATGGACTGTAGCTGCTAGGCTCCTATGTCAATGAGATTTTCCAGGCAAGAATACTGGAATGAGTTGCCACACCCTCCTTCAGGGGATCTTCCCAACTCAGGGATCAAACCTGTGTATCTTGTCTTCTGCATTAGAAGGCAGGTTCTTTACCATTAGCACCACCTGGGAAGCTCCCATGACAAAAAGCATATCTTAGATTAATTGGCACTTTCACTTTCTTAGTGATTTATAAATTAATAATGTATTTTATAGTGGATAGAGTCTCAGAGTTGATGAAAGGCTTTGTGATGGGTTTTTCTCTTAGTTGAGTCCTTACCTTAGTCCTCACCTCCCTTAGGTGAAAGGGAGCATTCACCTAACAAGACCTTTCTTTTTAAGTTGCTTGTGTTTCATGAGCTTCCAGGCAAATCTGCTATAGTTCTACTCATTACTGCTCATCTGGACTATCTCTTCAAGCTCTTTTTTTCCCCCCGGCTGCACGGTATGGTTTGTGGGATCTTAGTTTCCCAGCCAAGGATGCAGTCTGGACTTGCGACAGTGAAAGCGTGGAGTTCTAACCACTGGGCTACCAGGGAATTCCCTCTTCTCAGCCTCCTAACCAGTCTCTCATCCTTAAGTGAAACCAATGGCATGACCATATGATTCTGTTGCTTAAAAATACTTATGCCTGGATGGCTGCAAGGGCTGAGAGACTGGGAGAATAGGAGAGTGGCTGTCAATGGGGACAGTTTCTTTTGGGGGTGATAAAAATGCTCTAAAATTGACTGTGAAAATGGCTTCCCAACACTGTGAATACTGTAAAACAAACAAACAAACAAACATTAAGTTGTACCGTTTAAATGGATGGACTGAGTGATATGTGAATTGCATATCAATAAAGCAGCTTGAGATTGTTAGAATAATAACGAAAATAATGAAATAAGATACTATGAATTATATGGTTTTTAAAAATGATTTTGCAAGGACTTTGTTGGTCAGATTCTGATTTCTCTCCCCAGCCTGATCTGATAGTTTCTTCCATACTGTATGTATGAAGAGGTCACTTTGTTAAAAATGCCACACGCTTTCAGGATGGCACCTATTTGTTTACATTGCTTCCTTTTAGGGAGACATCATGTTCTCCTTCCCTACTTACTAAAATTACTCTTTAGGGATCAAGTTTCATTTCTGAGAAATATTCCCTTAACATTCTAGCTGTAATTAATAATATTTCCCCTTTGTTCTCTCATATTTTATACACACATATAAAGTAGTGCTTAATCCATATTTGGTAACAAATACTTTCAGTGGAGGGCAGTTTTGTTAACTGTGTGAAGCAGCCAGGTAAAATGATGGGCAATGATATTGTTGCCCAGTTGAGAGTGCAGGCCCAACTTAAATGCATTCTAATTAGATTTAAAACAAAACAATGTGCTGTCCAAAATATCTACAGAAGAATTTCAGAGGACAGGCTGACGGTTCACATCCATTGTTCTATGTGTTTCCTTCTTCCTACCAAACTAGAAACTTTTATCCTTGATGCTTTGCCTATTAACTGAAAGGCAGTCAGTATTAAATAAGTGAATGAATGAATGATTAGAGCAATATGTTCTTCTTGTCTATAGAAAGCAAAACATTTGTGAAGGGAAGGGAAGGGAAGGGAAAGGGAAGGAAGGGGAGGGAAAAAATACCAGTGGAATCTCTAGGAAACAATCCTGAGTTTAACCAGAGAAATCATTCAGGTTTTGATTCAAAGAAGATTAGCTGAAATGACAGTTTGTTGTTTACAATCCTCTTGAGGCAACTGCTATGGACTAAAATGTGTCCCCTCTTAATTCACATGTTGAAGCCTTAATTCCCCAGAACTGCAAAATGTGACTCTATTTGGTGGTAATGATGCCAAAAACTCAGTCTCACTGTACCCTGGTTCAGAAACGAATCTCAGAGACACAGTTTCAGGTGAAGGAGAAAATAATAACTGTATTGGTATGCCAGGCAAACGGGGATGCAGGGGACAGTTCAGATTAGTGCAGTTCAGTAACTCAGTCATGTCCGACTCTTCTTAACCCCATAGACTACAGCACGCCAGGTCTCCCTGTCCATCACCAACTCCCAGAGTTTGTTCAAACTCATCTCCATTGAGTTGGTGATGCCATCCAACCATCTCATCCTCTTTCATCCCCTTCTCCTCTTGCCTTCAATATTTCTCAGCATTAAGGTCTCTTCAAATGAGTCAGCTCTTCCCATCAGGTGGCCAAAGTACTGGAGTTTCAGCTTCAGCATCAGTCCTTCCAGTGAACACTCAGGACTGATCTCTTTAGGATGGACTCATTGGATCTCTTTGCAGTCCAAGGGATTCTCAAGAGGCTTCTCCAACACCACAGTTCAAAACCATCAATTCTTTATAGTCCAACTCACACATCCATACATGACTACTGGAAAAACAATAGTCTTGACTAGACAGAACTTTGTTGGCAAAGTCTCTGGCTTTTTATTATGCTGTCTAGATCGGTCATAACTTTTCTTCCAAGGAGTAAGCATCTTTTAATTTCATGGCTGCAGTAACCATCTGCAGTGATTTTGGACCCCAAGAAAATAAAGTCAGTCACTGTTTCCACTGTTTCCCCATTTATTTCCCATGAAGTGATGGGACCTGATGCCATGATTTTAGTTTTTTGAAAGTTGAGATTTAAGTCAACTTTTTCACTCTACTCTTTCACTTTCATCAAGAGGCTCTTTTTTTCCTCTTCGCTTTCTCCCATAAGGGTGGTGTCATCTGCATTTCTGAGGCTATTGATATTTCTCCCAGCAATCTTGCTTCCAGCTTGTGCTTCATCCAGTGCAGTGTTTCTCATGATGTACTCTGCATATAAGTTAAATAAGCAGGGTGACAATATACAGCCTTGATGTACTCCTTTTCCTATTTGGAACAGGTAGTTGTTCCAAGTCCTGTTCTAACTGTTGCTTTCTGACCTGCATACAGATTTCTCAACAGACAGGTCAGGTGGTCTGGTATTCCCATCTTTTTCAGGATTTTCCACAGTTTATTGTGATCCACACAGTCAAAGGCTTTGGCATAGTCAATGAAGCAGAAATAGATGTTTTTTGGGAACTCTATTGCTTTTTCCATGATCCAGCAGATGTTGGCAATTTGATCTCTGGTTCCTCTGCCTTTTCTAAAACTACCTTGAACATCTGGAAGTTCACAGTTCACGTATTACTGAAGCCTGATTTGGAGAATTTTGAGCATTACTTTAAGGGTGTGAGGTGAGTGCAATTGTGCAGTAGTCTGAACATTGCTTGGCATTGCCTTTCTTAGGGATTGGATGAAAATTGACCCTTTCTAGGCCTGTAGCCAGTGCTGAGTTTTCCAAATTTGGTGCCATTAGAATTGGACATGGAAAAACAGACTGGTTCCAAGTTCCAAATAGGAAAAGGAGTTCGTCAAGGCGGCATATTGTCACCCTGCTTTTTTAACTTATATGCAGAGTACATCATGAGAAACGCTGAGATGGAAAACACAAACTGGAATCAAGATTGCGGGGAAAATATCAATAACCTCAGATATGCAGATGACACCACCCTTATGGCAGAAAGTGAAGAGGAACTAAACAGCTTCTTGATGAAAGTGAAAGTGGAGAGTGAAAAAGTTGGCTTAAAGCTCAACATTCAGAAAATGAAGATCATGGCATCTGGTCCCATCATTTCATGGGAAATAGATGGGGAAACACTGGAAACAGTGGCAGAGTTTATTTTTTTGGGCTCCAAAATCACTGCAGATGGTGATTGCAGCCATGAAATTAAAAGACGCTTACTCCTTGGAAGAAAAGTTATGACCAACCTAGATAGTATATTCAAAAGCAGAGACATTACTTTGCCGACTAAGGTCCATCTAGTCAAGGTTATGGATTTTCCTGTGGTCATGTATGGATGTGAGAGTTGGACTATGAAGACAGCTGAGTGCCGAAGAATTGATGCTTTTGAACTTGGTGTTGGAGAAGACTCTTGAAAGTTCTTTGGACTGCAAGGAGATCCAACCAGTCCACTCTGAAGGAGATCAGCCTGGGGATTTCTTTGGAGGGAATGATGCTAAAGCTGAAACTCCAGTATTTTGGCCATCTCATGCGAAGAGTTGACTCATTGGAAAAGACTCTGATGCTGGGAGGGATTGGGGGCAAGAGGAGAAGGGGACGACAAAGGATGAGATGGCTGGATGGCATCACGGACTTGATGGACGTGAGTCTGAGTGAACTCCAGGAGTTGGTGATGGACAGGGAGGCCTGGTGTGCTGTGATTCAATGGCTCCCAAAGAGTCGGACACGACTGAATGACTGAACTGAACTGAACTGAACTGAGTACAGCACTTTCACAGAATCATCGTTTCAGATTTGAAAAAGCTCAACTGGAATTCCGTCACCTCCACTAGCTTTGTTCATAGTGATGCTTCATAAGGCCCACTTGACTTCTTATTCCAGGATATCTGGCTCTAGGTGAGTTATCACACCATCGTGATTATCTGGGTCCTGAGAATCTTTTTTGTACAGTTCTTCTCTTGCCCTCAAAAACTATGTCTCCCACCCTGAGGAGTTTAGTGGTGAGTTTTATGGCAATGGTTCAAGGGTGGAGTTGCTCGAAAGATTAGTGTGTGTGCAGGGCCTGCCCTCTTTTAATCTCAACTCAGGTAATTGATGAGCTTTTCTGTTACCTTTAGTCTGGCCTCAGGTGGTCTTCTCGGGTATAGAGTATGCCTGTAGTTTCCTTTTACTGGGGTTTAGTTCTTAAAAAGTGTTTGTCCCTTGAGGTGGAACCAGGACCCTGCCCCAAGGATCTACCATTGTTTCTTGCCTGATCCTCCCTTATGTCTGCAACTCTTCCCTTCCCTGATTCAGTTCAGTTCAGTTCAGTCGCTCAGTCGTGTCCGACTCATTGCGACCCCATGAATCACAGCACGCCAGGCCTCCCTGTCCATCACCAACTCCCAGAGTTCACTCAGACTCATGTCCATCAAATCTGTGATGCTATCCAGCCATCTCATCCTTGGTCGTCCCCTTCTCCTCCTGCCCACAATCCCTCCCAGCATCAGAATCTTTTCGAATGAGTCAACTCTTCTCATGAGGTGGCCAAAGTACTGGAGTTTCAGCTTTAGCATCATTCCTTCCAAAGAAATCCCAGGGTTGATCTCCTTCAGAATGGACTGGTTGGATCTCCCTGCAGTCCAAGGGACTCTCAAGAGTCTTCTCCAACACCAAGTTCAAAAGCATCAATTCTTCAGTGCCCAGCCTTCTTCACAGTCCAACACTCACATCCATACGTGACCACAGGAAAAACCATAGCCTGGACTAGGTGGACCTTAGTCAGCAAAGTAATGTCTCTGCTTTTGAATATATTATCTAGGTTGGTCATAACTTTTCTTCCAAGGAGTAAGCGTCTTTTAATTTCATGGCTGCAGTCACCATCTGCAGTGATTTTGGAGCCCCCCAAAAATAAAGTCTGACACTGTTTCCACTATTTCCCCATCTATTTCCCTTGAAGTGATGGGACCAGATGGCTTGATCTTCATTTTCTGAATGTTGAGCATTAAGCCAACTTTTTCACTCTCCTCTTTCACTTTCATCAAGAGGCTTTTTAGTTCCTCTTCACTTTCTGCCATATGGGTGGTGTCATCTGCATATCTGAGGTGATTGATATTTCTCCCAGCAATCTTGATTCCAGCTTGTGTTTCTTCAAATCCAGCATTTCTCATGATGTACTCTGCATAGAAGTTAAATAAGCAGGGTCACAATATACAGCCTTGACTCACTCCTTTTCCTATTTGGAACCAGTCTGTTGTTTCATGTCCAGTTCTAACTGTTGCTTCCTGACCTGCATACAGGTTTCTCAAGAGGTAGGTTAGGTGGTCTGGTATTCCCATCTCTTTCAGAATTGTCCACAGTTTATTGTGATCCACACAGTCAAAGGCTTTGGCCTAGTCAATAAAACAGAAATAGATGTTTTTCTGGAACTCTCTTGCTTTTTCCATGATCCAGCAGATGTTGGCAATTTGATCTCTGGTTCCTCTGCCTTTTCTAAACCAGCTTGAACATCAGGGAGTTCATGGTTCACGTATTGCTGAAGCCTGGCTTGGAGAATTTTGAGCATTACTTTACTAGCATGTGAGATAAGTGCAATTGTGCGGCAGTTTGAGCATTCTATGGCATTGCCTTTCTTTGGAATTGGAATGAAAACAGACCTTTTCTGGTCCTGTGGCCACTGCTGAGTTTTCCAAATTTGCTGGTATATTGAGTGCAGCACTTTCACAGCATCGTCTTTCAGGATTTGAAACAGCTCAACTGGAATTCCATCACCTCCACTAAGTTTGTTCGTAGTGATGCTTTCTAAGGTCCACTTGACTTCACATTCCAAGATGTCTGGCTCTAGATTAGTGATCACATCATCATGATTATCTGGGTCGTGAAGCTCTTTTTTGTACAGTTCTTTTGTGTATTCTTGCCACCTCTTCTTAATATCTTCTGCTTCTGTTAGGTCCAGACCATTTCTGTCCTTTATCGAGCCCATCTTTGCATGAAATGTTCCCTTTGTATCTCTAATTTTCTTGAAGAGATCTCTAGTCTTCCCCATTCTGTTGTTTTCCTCTATTTCTTTGCATTGATCGCTGAAGAAGGCTTTCTTATCTCTCCTTGCTATTCTTTGGAACTCTGCATTCAGATGCTTATATCTTTCCTTTTCTCCTTTGTTTTTCACTTCTCTTCTTTTCACAGCTATTTGTAAGGCCTCCTCATACAGCCATTTTGCTTTTTTGCCTTTCTTTTCCATGAGGATGGTCTTGATCCTTGTCTCCTGTACAATGTCACGAACCTCATTCCATAGTTCATCAGGCACTCTATTTATCAGATCTAGGCCCTTAAATCTATTTCTCACTTCCACTGTATAATCATAAGGGACTTGATCTAGGTCATACCTGAATGGTCTAGCGATTTTCCCTCCTTTCTTCAATTTGAGTCTAAATTTAGTAATAAGGAGTTCATGATCTGAGCCACAGTCAGCACCTGGTCTTGTTTTTGTTTTATAGAGCTTCTCCATCTTTGGCTGCAAAGAATATAATCAATCTGATTTCAGTGTTGACCATCTGGTGATGCCCATGTGTAGAGTCTTCTCTTGTGTTGTTGGAAAAGGGTGTTTGCTATGACCAGTGCATTTTCTTGGCAAAACTCTATTAGTCTTTGCCCTGATTTGTTCCGCATTCCAAGGCCAAATTTGCCTGTTATTCCAGGTGTTTCTTGACTTCCTACGTCTGCATTCCAGTCCCCTAGAATGAAAAGGACATCTTTTTTAGGTGTTAGTTCTAAAAGTTCTTGTAGGTCTTCATAAAACCATTCAACTTCAGCTTCTTCAGCGTTACTGGTTGGGGCATAGACTTGGATAATTCTGATAATGAGTTGCCTTGGAGACGAACAGAGATCATTCTGTCATTTTTGAGATTGCATCCAAGTACTGCAGTTTGGACTCTTTTGTTGACCATGATGGCTACTCCATTTCTTCTGAGGGATTTCTGCCCGCAGTAGTAGATATAATGGTCATCTGAGTTAAATTCACCCATTCCAGTCCATTTTAATTCGCTGATTCCTAGAATGTCGACGTTCACCCTTGCCGTCTCCTGTTTGACCACTTCCAGTTTGCCTTGATTCATGGACCTAACATTCCAGGTTCCTATGCAGTATTGCTCTTTATAGCATTGGATCTTGCTTCTATCACCAGTCACATCCACAACTGGGTATTTTTTTGCTTTTGCTCCATCCCTTCATTCTTTCTGGAGTTATTTCTCCACTGATCTCCAGTAGCATATTGGGCACCTCCTGACCCTGGGAGTTCCTCTTTCAGTATCCCATCATTTTGCCTTTTCATTTGTTCATGGGGTTCTCAAGGCAAGAACACTGAAGTGGCTTGCCATTCCCTTCTCCAGTGGACCACATTCTGTCATTCTGATTACCAGGTGAAATATCAATAGCCTCAGATATGCAGATGACACCACCCTTGTGGCAGAAAGTGAAGAGAAACTCAAAAGCCTCTTGATGAAAGTGAAAGAAGAGAGTGAAAAAGTTGGCTTAAAGCTCAACATTCAGAAAACGAAGATCATGGCATCTGATCCCATCACTTCATGGGAAATAGATGGGGAAACAGTGTCAGACTTTATTTTGGCGGGGGTCCAAAATCACTGCAGATGGTGACTTCAGCCATGAAATTAAAAGATACTTACTCCTTGGAAGTAAAGTTATGACCAACCTAGATAGCATATTCTAAAGCAGAGACATTACTTTTTCAACTAAGGTCCTTCTAGTCAAGCCTATGGTTTTTCCAGTAGTTATGTATGGATGTGAGAGTTGGTCTATGAAGAAAGCTGAGCACCGAAGAATTGATGCTTTTGAACTGTGGTGTTGGAGAAGACTCTTGAGAGTCCCTTGGACTGCAAGGAGATCCAACCAGTCCATTCTGAAGGAGATCAACCCTGGGATTTCTTTGGAAGGACTGATGCTAACGCTGAAACTCCAGTACTTTGGCCACCTCATGCGAAGAGTTGACTCATTGGAGAAGACCCTGATGCTGGGAGGGATTGGGGGCAGGAAGAGAAGGGGATGATAGTGGATGAGATGGCTGGATGGCATCACCGACTCGATGGACATGAGTTTGAGTGAACTCCGAGAGTTGGTGATGGACAGGGAAGCCTGGCATGCTGCGATTCATGGGGTTGCAAAGAGTCAGACACGACTTTTCCATTATTATTGACTGAACTGAACTGAACTGAGGAGGGTCCTGCTTGATTTCAGGAAGGCCTTTAAGGAAGTAATTAAAATGAGGTCTTTAAGGAGGGTTTAACCCAATCTGACAAGTGCCTTTATAAGAGGAGGAGATTAGAACAAAGAGACAAGAGGGATGTTTGTACATAAAAGACCATGTGAGGATGTGAGGAGATTGTGCCCTTCTGAAGCCAAGGAAGGACACTTTAGAAGAAACCCACCTGCTAACAACTTCATCTCACTCAGTTCTCTAGCCTCCAGAACTGTGAGAAACTAAAGTTTAAGCCTCTCAATCTGTGGGCTTTTTTATGGCAGCCCTAGTAAACTAATATAGCAACTATAGCACTAAGTAGTAAAATCAAAGTGTGAAATTGAAAATTGAAGTTTTCCCCCCAAAATGTTATAATAATATCCCTACACAAACAATTCCTACATGACTTTTAAGTATTACATTGAACAATATGAACAATATGGTATTATTTTTATAAAAATGATCATCTACTTAAGTAATTCATTTATCTCGTTCCCTTTTCCATTATGATTGTTATGCACTTACTTCTACGTGTACTAAAAATTTGACAAAACATTTTCTACACACCAAACTCTTTATAGATCTCACATATTTTATCATTTCCAGTACTATTTACACCTATAGTTCTATTTTTTTCTGTGTAGAATCATTTTCCTTCAGCTCGAAGACTTGCCTTTAATATTTCATGTAGTCAGAGTCATTGGTGATGGGTCCTCCAAGCTTTAGCCTGCTTCTGAGCAACTTTATTGCAACTTCATTATGGTATGTAGAACTCTATTTTCGCGAGTTCTGCTGGTAGCAGTATTAAAATGCAATTTCATTGTTTCTGGATTCCATTGTTTTTTTTTTTTTTTTTTTGAGAAGTCAGCTGCCCAGCTTTTTGGACAAAGATGTGTTCTTTCCTCTGGCTGTTTTTAAAAAAATTGCTTTTAGTTTTCAATGGTTTCATTAGAAAATGTATATGTGCGCTTAAAAAAAAAATTTATCCTCCTTGGATTAACTGAGCTTCTTAAATCGGTGCAGTATGTGAATAGTTTATGTGAATAGTTCTCAGTGATTATCTCTTTAATTACTTTTGATACCTTTATGTATTTTATTAAACATTTTATTTTCATTAATTCTGTGCTCTTCTGTATCTGATTATTATTTGTAGATCTCATCTATTGTGTCTATTTTCATCTATTTTATTAAATTTATTAGTTGTAGTTGTATTAAAGCCTTTGCTAACTTCAATATCAGTATCATCTGTAGACCTACATCTACTGTTTCTTTTTCCTTTATCAATCAATTTTTCCCTTTCTATGTGCTTAGTTTTTTCCTCTTATCTTTTAAATTAAAGAACCTGTATAATTTAATCTTCCACTAGAGTGGAATTTCATATTCTTGTCCTAGACAGATGGGTGAAGGGCTGATCATTTTACCTTTACCAGAGATTTATCTGTGTCAAGGTTGCTTGGCAGTTTTAGTAGTACTCAGGGTACCTGTATTTTGTTTCAGAGTGTAATTTTCTAAAGCTTTTCTTGTGAGCATGGTGGATATTTGTCTCCCCAACCATGAAAATCTACAGCAGATTCAGGTCTGCTCTTACAAGGTTCCCGGCACAACTGTCCAGTATGTTACCCCTTGAAGATAAAATATGGCAAGAGTCTTGAGAGGGAGATTAGCTGTATGCTAGTGTCATGTCCCATTTTTACAGCTGGTCTTTGTTTCCAAAGGACTATATGACACAGATTTCAGTCTTTCTTTTGGAATCTTGCCATAAATCTCCAGCATCCCACACAGACCCAGAACTCGGCAAATATGCTATTAATTAAACCAGTCTTGTATTTGAGAGCCTGTATAATCCCATGGAATGAGTAGCCTGGCGGGCTACAGTCCAGGGTAGCAGAGTCAGACACAACCAGGTGACTAATAATTTCACTTTCTTTCACTTTCAAGTTTCCACTCAGGCACTTTAGAGCCACACAACTACTTTACTAGGGTCTCTTTAACTCTAAGTTGCCAAATCTTTTATAGCAAAACCTAGAATTTGATGCTTTTTCCAAATAGAAATGGCTAACAATCATCAGCTTCATCTTAGATGAATTTTTGCTTTTCTGAAATTATGGTTCATCTAGCCCTCATTTCTTCCATAGCTTTCCAATGCCCTAGAATATAATTTTGGCGGTATTTTTCCAGCTTTTTCTAGTTTTTCCAGGGGGATGTTGGCCATTCACTGCTTACTACATTTATTTAGAAACTGAAGTCTCAGTAAATATTAAAATGATTCTTGTTCTGATTTGAAATCCCATGTCACTTACAGTTTGGTTCATTAATCATATTCTTATCCTGTTTTATTGCTTAAAATGTATGCTAGTCTTATTTGCTTTATATCTTGCATAGAACTATCATAATACTAAACACAGCATAATTAAAAGCCAATTTAAAACATCTGATAGTTGAAAAAGCTAGTCTGTAGGACATGATAAATATTCATCACAATCACAATTATTCCAGGTTTATCCTTTGTAAATCCTTGCTTAATCCATATATCCAGTTATCTATTCATATGTATACTATCTTTCTCTCTGACCTCCTGCAAATTGTCTTTATGAAACTCTGCTTAAGGACTAACAGAGTAAGCGTATATGAAGCAAATCTACAGCTTTTGTAAATCTACTTACATAAAAGTGACTCTTTGTATTGTTCCTTATCCCTTAAGTGTGAAATCCATCTGAGAATTTAGGGAATGAAGGTTTATTTCTCATGATAAACTTGTATGCTTCCTTCAATTAAGCAATGAGAATTCTCTAATCCATGTAGTTTCCTTGCTGTGGCTGCTACAAAAATAGCTGTTCTTTGTTTAGTGATTAGAGTTGTCATCCTCAGTGTACACACACACACATACGCTCTTTTGTAAAGAGACAAAAGGTAACATGTAAGAAAAAGGGATATGTGTGTGTGTGTGTCTATGATGTGTGGGCATATGTGTGATTTCTTTTTATTTCTTACCCTTTACTTATTTTCTCTTTATTTTGCTATGCGCTAACTATGCTGTCATTTTTTTTGTACTTGTGTATTTATTGTAAGCCACTCCCACTTTTGAAAGTGGGTGAAAGAGCCTGTGCATTTATATAAAGTCAACATGATGCACTGGGGAGCAGAGACTCATCAACTTTGATGAGAATTTGGCTTTTTATTGCCAGAAGAACCAGCTTAGCATCATTCATATTTGCCAAATACTTAATCATTAAGACAAGGAAAGACAAACCATACCACCTCCTATGATTTTTATCATTTTACTTGACTTGTATTTTGTATTCATAAAAGTGTCTAAATATTTTTTCAAGTTGCAAACTCAAGCACTCTGTGTTTAAAGTACATGAAAAACATAACATTTATAAAACTTTATCATAGTTTGCCAACATAAACTTTGGGGGAATCTTGAAGTATCTGAAAAATTAAGTGACCTTATAAAGTTTTTATTTTAATAATAGAAGACAAAGATTACACTACACTAGAGGATTTTATTAGCAAGAGTCTAAGATATGTGATGTAATGAGTTATAATATCAAAGCTTGTAGATGTATAAAATCAGTGGGCTTGAGGGAGGTGGCTAACTCTTTAATGAGGAGAATCTAAAATTCTCTCCTCAATATCTATGGTTAACATTTGTGCCCACTGTTATACCACTGGCAATTTAATTTTTCTGATGTCAAGTAAGTCCTGCCCATAAGAAAGCAGATTAATTCCTCTTGTGCATGTTAACCTAGTAGCAGATGATGATGCTTGAAGATCATTTCCAAATAAGAAAGACAAGTTGTGCAATTATTTGAGGCCCACTAATGATGAGATGGCTGGATGGCATCACTGACTCAATGGACGTTGAGTCTGAGTGAACTCCGGGAGTTGGTGATGAACAGGGAGGCCTGGTGTGCTGCGATTCATGGGGTCGCAAAGAATCGGACATGACTGAGTGACTGAACTGAACTGAACTGAATAATGACTGTAGTCCCGAACAAACTTAAGTTCATGCAACCATAATTTACAAATTTGTACTCTAGTCAACTGCAGATTTGAAATATAAGGCAAAATGAATGCTTACTGAAGGCCAATATTAAAACAAGTTGAAAAAAGCCAATCTTCCATATAAGTAACTATCTAAACATTTTCTATGGCTTCTCCAACTTCCTACCAGGACCACATGGATTTATTAAGAAAAGTTATTACAGCAGTGATTTTATAAACAAGACTTTATTTCAAATATATTTTACAGTTTGTGTGGAATTAGGATTGCTTTCCAGACTCTGAAATTTAGTACTAAATTGAACAGGCAATGTACAAAATGATGGTGCTTACTTAGGCCTATTGGATTCCTACAATTGTTCTCATTAATTTGTTTTCTTTTAAAAATTGAATCAATAGAGACATTAATGATAACAATTTTCATCCTCTTGGTTATATTGCGAATACCAACAAAGTACCATTCTATACCATATTCACTTGTATATTTAGAAAATGGTAATAATAGGGAGAGTAAAATCTCACGCATATGGACTGGACTCATTGCAAAATGATGAAATACTGTGATCAGAGCTGAACTGGTTCATTCCTGGTGGTAAAAATAGTTCGCTAAGCAAATTGGTAGAACAAAATAAATTGTAGGACAGATGTTAAGCCTGTTTAATAAAACATAACTATTTTTAAGAACTTTTAGCAATACTATTGCATATGCTTTACATACTAATTACAATGCTTACTTATAAAACAGGTCTTCTCAGCTAGTTTTTAGGTTCCTTTAGAAACTCAAGAAAAATAAATTAGAATTTTTTTCATAAATATTCTTTAACTTAGATATTGAACTAATTCATGCTTACCTTCACCTCCATTGTTATAATTGAGGTTTCAATGATGATGTCAAGTTATAAGTACGGATGACTTCTGAACTTTAAAATTTGGTAAGAATGACAGAATCTTGATTTTTTAAAAAACACACGTCAACTTCCTCAAACACCAACTTCTAAAATTGTCAAAATTGAGGAAATAAGAAAAGAATGGTTTTCTTTTCACTATCGCCAGAATTTTTGTGGTTGTTCAAGGCACTGGCAATAAGAAAACCATCTATTATTGCATGCTGCTAGTCCTAAATATTCCATAAGAAATTAAAAAACATAAAGTTCAAGAAAAGAATGTTTCTAAAATAGTGTGACAGGACATAACAAAGTGAACTTTATTTGGTAGGAGAGAAACCAAAGGTGGGACTTGGCACCTTGGGTGAGTCAAGGTTTCATAAGCAGACAAGATTTCCCCCATCCATATGTACTTAAACCCTGATGATGCAATTTCCTGAAGAAATAGGATGAGACTGTGATGACTAATAGGTGATCTAACTAAAACACTAGATGGGATGATTGTTTCTCCACTACTACACTGGATATTTTTCTTTCAAAAGTACCTCAATGTTTTGGCAAATATTAAGTGGGTATTAATGGAAATGTGTGTTTCTGTTGTATTTTCAGTGTTCCACAGGCATGGAGTCTCTGAAGCCTACTGCTTTGCTATGATGAACAAAACGAGACACAGAGAAACAAGTATAACATGTGGACATGTTCTGATAGATCAAATGCCCCCAAAAGCAGCCTATGAAGGGACAGACTCTGAGCTGTTTCCAATCTCCAACTCTTGCCTAATCACTGACCCTCAGCTTCATAGAGGTTTTTATAGAGGCCTAAGGTTAAACTGTGGTAGGGCATACCATTGGCAGAATTTGACATGTACAATAGGTAGATAAAAGAGGAAAACAGACCCACCTCTTGGTTGTTTTACCAGGGCATGCAGAATAATTATTTGGAGCTGGTTAATAGCAACAGCTTTAGCCCTACTCCTAGATATTCTGATTCTTGACATCTGGAGGCCGACCTAAGAATCTACATTTGTAAACAGTTAATTCTAAAGCAGGTAGCCCACGGAGCAGACATCGTAAACTACTTCTGTGAAGGGACTCAATGGGCAAAATGTAGAACATATCTTCTTTATATATTTATTTCATATTCATTTGAACCAGATGTTATCTGACCCAGTGTCTTGATACTTATCTAAAAACCAAGTAAACAACCAACCAAGCAAAACCCTTATGGCAAATGATTACACATAGATAGAAAAACATTTTATGGAGGAAGAGACAAGCAAAATTGGCCACTGGAAGAAAATGAGCCTTCTTGTTGTAACATTTGCTTACAAAGTTGAATAGAATAGAATCCAGAAATTAAAGTCAGAATGTTAAACAATGTAGAAACATCCATTATTCTAAATTAGATACTGTAAAGTGAATTTATAGATCTTATTAATTTCATAATCTGAAATTAAGAATTTCTGTATCAACAATAGAATGAAATTTAATTCTAAAGCATAGAAAGCCTGCCCCAGGGATGGTGTCAAACTTAGGAAAAACATATTTAGGGTGCTTTGGGCTGCAGGATTTTCAAGCCTATTAGACTCAGTTATATACAAAAGGATAACTTTTGACATTATAGTGAAGCTCTCTGATGAGAGATACTTATGAAGAGGCTTCCTTGAATGTTCACCTCTAAGATTTAAACCCTTAATTCTCAGTTCAAAGTCAGTTTCGGAAGAGGAGTTATTTATAGTGAAAGCAAAATTATTTGTCATACTCTTGTTTTTTTCATAAGAAAACTAATAATTAAACCACCATAACAAGAATAGTGAAAAGAAACACAGTATAATAGGTAAAGAACACATTTGCTGTTTTTATTGGTGCCTTGCATGGCAGTAATACTGAAAAAAGAGAATGCAAAAACAAAAAATAAAAACAAAAAACAAACCGAAAAAAAAAAAAAAACAGGTTGGTGGCAACCCACATCTTTTTTTTTAAGAGTACATAAACTCCTGTTTTATTTTTATTGTGGCATGAATGATAACATAAAACCAAAAACATGAAAATATACAACTTATATTACACTATGTGTTATGAACAAAATATAAATCTATAACTCTATGTTATATTTACATAATTATTTATTTTATTAAATTTCAAGTGAGATGGTAGGTTGCACATACTTTGTTTTAAGCTCCAGGCATTTGATTGTCTCTTTTCTACTTTTTCCCATTTTTACTCATAAAATCCAAAATGTTAGAAGGACTAAGAGCTTTAGAGCCAGCGGAGCTGTATAAATACTGTTCTAGTTGAACCAGTGACAGAAACACTGGGGAGGACAGGAATCAATCAGTAGAAAACCTAACATCTTCAACCTGGGAAACCGATAGTTATAGGAAACATTAAAATTAAATACTGTAAAAGCCTGTCTAAACAAAAAACCTATGCCCTATAAGATGAAAGAGATCTCTGAACCACTTTAAGTGGGCTTCATATTTTTCCTTGCAGACCCTATAATTTTTATTTTACTATTAACTTGATAGACAAATATTTTATAAACCTGTTTGTAAATATACAGTTGTTTATTACAATTCAAATAATTTACCCATCAGAACAAATGAAAATGTAATGATTTTTGATGTTTTCAATGTGATATAAGACATTTCTTCTGGGAACAATAACATCTTCTGGATTAAGAAAATATCTGAAGTTGGACCATAAAATATTTAAAGATAATTTTCTTTAAATGAATGAAGGTAAAATGCCTATGTCAAAATCAAATCTATGAAATGATTTCATCAAAGAAATTCTTTTATATTTGTTTCTTATAAAGAGGATTTGGTTGCAATAATGATTACGCTCTTTGGGAGGGATTTTATATATGGTTAACTCTTAACTGCAGATGCCAAAATAAACGTTAAGAATTGACTTAACTAATTTAGGTATAAGTGGACTGAAGAATAGTCTTGTATTTTATTCAATTGTAGTTATTGGCCAAATTCTTAGTATCTTATATATGAATAACTGTAACCTATTTTCTCCAGTGATGCTTTCCTAGATTCATATTAAAATATGAGCATTTTTAGAAAAATTGATTACAACAGCCATAAACAAAAACAAAAACAGAATTCTGGCAAGATTATCCCTCAGTACTGGGGTGAGCATGTGTGCTGGGGTGTGTGTGTGTGTGTGTGTGTGTGTGTGTGTGTGTGTGTGTG